>NC_141689.1:1982541906-1983141906 GCF_964263255.1 Lissotriton vulgaris
ATATTTTAACTCTGAACTTCAAAAAAACGATTGACCTTTTACTAGGAAAATTCCTTCTATGAAAATAACACGAGGTAATTATTCATGGAATATTCCCTACCTTTAAATGTTCTGATCAATGCATAATCTATTTAAATGGAAAATGGACTACTTTACAGCTCGTTTCTCTTACAATCCATATCATTCAAATATGTACATTGTGGTCTATATTACCTTTTGTGAGAACATGGTGCTAAGGGTGTTATTCATACAAAATGCTTCACCACGTTTCTAAAAGTAAAGTGAATATTCTGTGAAGAAAAGAAATAAGATCACTCACGCTCTGCAATTTATTACTAACCCCCTAAGAAGAACTCTGCTTAAAAACCAACCTTGGCTGACTTTAATATGCATGGCCAGGGTAAACCACAATTATTTGTTTTTAAAAAAGATAACTACCTTGAGTACATTACTCCATGTTAGAAAATGGCCCTCTCAGAAAGTCACCCCAAATGTTTTCCCTTCCTCCTCCTCTTTTTCTGAGATCATTTTTGTTGGCCTTAGAACTCTGAGTGCTTTACCACTGCTAACCAGTGCTAAAGTGCATATGCTTCTCCCCTAAGCACTGTTTCATTGACTTATCCACAATTGCTATATTTAATTTATTTGTAAGTCCCCAATAGAATACACGATCTGTGTCCAGGGACTGTAAACTAAATGCTACTAGCGGGTCTGCAGCACTGATTGTGTCACCCACACAAATAGCCCTATAAACATGTATAAGGACTGCCCAGCAGAACCTGTGTGTGCAGTTTTCACTGCAATGTCGACTTGACATTTAAAATCCCTTGCCAAGCCTTAAACATCCCTTTTATTACATATAAGCCACCCCTAAGGTAGGCCCTAGGTAGCCCTTAGGGCAGTGTGCTGTGTAACTACGAGGGAGGATATGTACTTTTGTGAGTTTTGCATGTCCTTGTACTGAAAAACACCTACATCTGTTTGTAAATACTGTGAGGCCTACCCCTCTCATAGGTTAACATTTGAAATTCCTCACTACACTTTGGAAAAGCGGAACAAAAGCGGAACAGTAGCAGGATAGCTACCACCGGTCTTGGGGGCACTCACCAGCTCGTTGCCTCGCCGCCTCTGGGGTGCTCACGCTGCAGCTCTCTCCCGTGGACGCCGCAGGGAGACTACAGCTCCCAGAGTGCTCGGCAAGCACTCCCGCCCACTTCCGCCTGCCAGCGTGCCCGGAGGCGCTTGAAAGGGCGAAGGCTTCGTCCTCATCGCGGGACGCGCGCGGGCGTGCGCCGGGCTAGGCCCGAGCAAAGGGCGGGCCCCCTACGGCCCTCATCGGCAGGAAGCGACAGGGACAGGGCCAGAAACGCTGCCGGACACACGAAAAAGTCCCAACATCCAAGTAAGATACAGTTGCCCTTGATAAAGCCCCTAGTTTCAATCTCTAAGTGGTAGACTTCTGGGTATAGCGGCAGGATGCCTAAAAAAGGCATTGTTACTACATCTAACACTATGGACAACTATTTGGTCCAAACTGTGAAAAAAAATAAACATACAAAGGAGAGAATCTCTGGGGCTGAGCCAATCTCCAGACCTACAATGCCTGAGCCCTACTATACTTCCTCTTCTGATGATATTCCACCCCTGGAGACTGAATTCCGATGACCATCTTAGCCTCCTTACTAATCAGGGGTAAGAGCGATTTACCAGTGAATGAAGTGCTTGCCTCCGAGGTACTTATTTCGGACCCTGAGAATGATATGGATACTGACTCTGAACAGGAGGTAAAGGTGTGCCTTTCTGATGAAGAACAGTCTCCACAGCCAACGCCCCTTGGCCAGAACGTTCATGTGTAAAGAACCAGCCAAAGCGGGGAGGGCGGCGGTCTGGGGCAAAGAGGAAGAGGGCAACTACCCCAAAGGCAAAACCAAAGGACAATGGAGAGGGGAAAGTAAAATACACTGTTGATGATGATTTGTTTTTAAAAAATTGCTGAGATGATTGAATGTAAAATCAAAGCTATCATTGAACCTCTAGTAGCTAAAATAGATAAATTGCAAACTGAGGTTAAAAAGCTGGGAGGACTGCAGAACAAGGTAGTGGGGGGGGGTTGAAAAATATAACCACATTGGTTGCTAACTTGGGCAACAATACAGGGGGGAATGTTGCTGGAGAGGGAACAGATGAACTGTTGCATACTAACCCCCAGTGCAGTTACCGATAGCAGATGTTAATCAGATAGTAGGTAAAACTGACGGCTTACTAACAGTCAATATCCCCCCAGTACAAGCCCAGGCAACGGACCCCTTACAATTTATAGTTGAAGCTTCGCCAGTTGTATTAGAATTAGCCAATGTTCCCCCCCTAGAAGATGGTATAGCCGAATCATCCACTTCTTTGTCAAACAAGGCATTACAATGGCTAACAAACAATATGATGTTAGCTCCGGGGGGGAAGCAGCAACTGGCTCGGGACATCAAGACTGCAAAAAGGGTTCCCTGGCTAGGAAATCGTCCCAAAAAATTCAAAGGGGATTGTGTGGCAGTGAGTTTTTCACACCCAGGCGTCCTGCCAAATATCCTTACTAATTTACTCCCGCCCCAACGTAGACAGGGTACGGTCGTCCCATTAACTCTAAAATTTTTCTATGGAGAACAACAGAACGTTACCTACCCAAGGACCCCCGCACCAGGGTGGGATAACAATTGGGATATGAATAACAGATGGGGCCAAGACCGAAGCTGTAATACAGCAAATCACCCAGTTCATCCAGTTCATCAAAATCCTTTTGCACAACCTCTTTTGTTGACTAATCGTTATACCCCTTTATCCTTTTTGGACCAAAATGATTGACTCTCGCCCAAACAAAACAGCCATGATGGGCATTATGTACCTGTACTTAGCATACTTACTTGGAACATCGCAGGAATTAAGGCAAAAGCAGGAAACCTGGCATGGTCAGACTTTATCAGTAAGTTCGACATTATCGCATTACAAGGAAACCTGGGACACACAAAATAGTTTTTCATTGGATGGCTATAGTCACTACTGTATCCCAGCAATGCCCAGTGTTGCAGGAAGAGCCAAGGGAGGACTGTTAAGTCTTTTTAAACTAGACATAAAAGGTTGCTTGAAGAAATGTGACTCGGGCTCTGATCACTGCCTAATTGTTGAACTTTCTTTAGCAGAACATCCTAACATTTTATTTATACATTTTTATAATGCCAACGCACCTGACTGAACTTTGCAAAGTCTAGATAGATTGGATCAGTTTTTGTCAGTCTACAGTGAAAATGTAAATTCTTTTGAAATTATCTTTATGGGGGATTTTAATATCCACCCTTGTACATTAATGTGTGTTTGCGATGAAGAAGAATCCCCCCCTAATTGCTCGCCAATCCACCTTGAACATAATAAACAGGGGGAATGTTTAGAAAACTTTTTAGCAAGATGGAATTTATACGAGTCTGGGTGTGGGGAGCGGGGGGTTAGGGTCCCTACTTTTAAGGGAACAGACAATGGCTCTATTATTGATTATATATTTATACCATTATGTTTATTAGGTAAAGTTTTAATGTATAAAACTGTGGTTTCTGTTTTTAGCGATCATAATCCTGTCACCATGGATCTAGCAATTACTGATCTTATAGTGCGAAAAGATGGTCCTCGCGATAACAGGTTAGCACTTAAAGTTAAAGACCAGGGTCGCAGATTGAAATGGGATAGTATAATTCCAGAACCCCTTGTACAAGAGGTACTCTTCGACGCTGAGGACGAGGTTGGTGTGTGTTTATCTAGTGAGGCTCATAATAGGGAAGTGGTACTTGCCTTTGGTAGCATCTGCAGCAAGATTAATCAAAGACTGCTTGCTGGACCAAAAAAGAAGACACTGCCCATCAAAAGATGGTTTGATAACAGATGCTCAAAAGCACACTGTGCGCTGTTAAGTGCCTTGAAGGCCGTCCCAAAAGTCCCTGCTTTTATCACAATCTGTAGAGCCCGGTATAAAAAAGCCATAGCAGATAGGAAAAAAGAGATCAAAGATGAAGCTTGGTCCCAGCTATCAGACCCAGCAATATTGAAAAATAGTGGAGAATTTTGGAAAATTGTTAACCAACCTTTATTTACTGGAGAAGAGAATTCTCCGTTAGAAACTAACATACCTGATGAAGGTTGGATAAAACATTTTAGCGATATTTATTCTGACCACAGTAGTGGAGGTCCCGGGGTTCCGGTTGCCCGTATAGCCAATGGAAATCAAATGAACTTTGAGGTCACAGAAGTTTTACAAGCAATAGATTGTACTCTGAAGAAAAAGGCGCCAGGACCTGATGGTGTTCCTGCTGACTCCTTTAAATGTTTCCCTAATTTTTGGTCTAGATTATTTTGTAGGGTTTTTAATGCCTTAAGTCATGACAATATACCAGAGTCATGGAAAACATCAATAATTATCCCTGTGTTTAAAAAGGGAAATAGGCAGGATCCTGCATGTTATAGACCGATCTCATTGATTGACTCATCAGTTAAAATTTTAGGAAGAGTCATATTCGCAAAACTAAATGAGTGGGCAACTGAGAAAAGTATTCTGACCAATGTTCAATATGGTTTTAGACCCAAAAGAAGCACTCAGGACCAATGTCTCAATTTGCATTTGCTGATAGAGAAATACACCAAGGCCAAGGCGGGGTCCATGTACCTTGGTTTCATGGACCTCTCCTCTGCTTTTGACCTGGTTAACAGATCAAAGCTTTGGCCCATATTGCTAGAAATGGGTTTGGACAGGACATTGGTTAATTTACTGGCAGACTTGCACTCGGGCCTCACAGCTAAAATTAGAGTCACCACTGGTGGACGGTGTACGGAGGACTTTGCTTCAGAAAAGGGGGTCAGACAGGGGTGCATTCTTGCACCCCTACAGTTCACATTATATGTGAATGCTTTAGAACCCACCCTGAGGGATGTGACCCTCGACATTCCGCGTGCAGGGGAGCAGGGGATCCCTGTTCTCCTTTACGCAGATGACGCAGTACTTCTTGCATGTACCGGGGTGGGGCTCCAACGTCTTCTGGACGCCTTTGAAACTTTTATGGGCTCACTTGACTTAAAAATAAACGCGAAGAAGTCCCAAATTATGCTCATGGGCAGTGCAGCAAGGAAAAACTGTCATAAAACGTTTTTTTGTGGACAGGAGAAGCTTGCTCGAGTAGCTTCCTTCCCTTACCTAGGGATCACATTCGATGAAAAGGGTAACTGGGGACCCCAGCTAAAGAACAGAGTAATCTCGTTAGCAAGAACATCTTCAGCTCTCCAGGGGTTCTCTAAGAAACTGGGGGCCAGGCCAATTGTAGCCATAATGAACATTTATAAGGCAAAATGTATTTCAGTTGCATCTTATGGCAGCTCAATTTGGGGTTACAGGGCTCTAGACTCCCTACAGATCATGGAAAATAAATTCTTCAGATCTGTTCTTGGTGTCCCACAGTCGACTCCGTCCTACACTGTACACTTGGAACTTGGGGAAGGCTACATCACAGACCTGATAAAAACAGCACCTTTAGTAGCATGGCTGAGGATGTGGCTCAACAAAGAAATTCCCCTAAATCACGCCATCATGAAAGATTGTCTGAGTTTGGATAAAGTTAATAACATTAAGTGGTTGACTTACATTAAGGAAAACTTTACCAAGTTGGGGAGGCCAGAGTTATTCTCAGCAACGGAGTCTATAACACCAAAAGATATTGCATTAACAAAGTGTGCAATGAGAGAGCTTTTATCCCTGGAAAGAGAAAAGAGTGAGTTGAAAAAACCAAGTGTTAGGGTCAGTCTAATATTATCTATACCTGACGGCCCAGAAAGCTACCTGAACATGGTGACCCACCCTTACCACAGGTTTATCTTAACTCGTTTTCGTTTTAACCTGATACATTTTAATCTTGGTTTTTATCCTGTATGGAGTACTCCAGAAAAGGCGCTACCATGTTCCTGTGATCATTTCTCCGAACAAAATACTATGCACCTAGTGATGTTCTGTGAACATTACGTAGAGGCGAGGAGGAAGTTTCTTGTGCCCATCCTAAAGGAGGCTGGATTTACTCAAGTTAAACCTGCTCTTATTTATTTACAGCTTCTGCAGACTCCTAGGATTATGTTTTATGTGGCTAGCTTCCTAGTGAGTGCTATTAGGAGCAGGAACATTAGGCAAAAAAATATAATAACTCCCCTACAATAGCATAAACTGAGTATTATAAAAGGCACTTTGTGACTATAATAGGACTTGTAACAGGGATACATCTGGTTTTAGATATGTCTTACTCTGGGGCTTTTCGTACTTCGCATTTTGCACTATGTATATGACATGTTGTATGATTTTTATCTTTTTTGCACCTCAACTGTTTTTAAATTATTTATTGTATATGTATTTTAAATAACCTGCACTTTGCCATTGTCTTTATATGATATTAAGTTATCGCAATAAAGTATTTTGACTGACTGACTATTTAAATCTATTTTTAACAATTAACTTCATTTTCTGCTGTTTGAATCAGGCAGCGTCGTCCAGGGAGGTGTGGGAGGTTTGCTCAAAATGTTTTCCCCCTTCTGCTCTAGATCTTAAACTAATTTTACGTGTAAATGAATCGTGTTATTTTGTAAAACTTTTCATCTTTCTCAGATGCTAAGAATGGTTACGTGTTCTTTAAGCTTGAATCCTCTTTCTGTGGTGTCACTGGCAGCAGAACATATTTTAACTCTGAACTTCAAAAAAACGATTGATCTTTTACTAGGAAAATTCCTTCTATGAAAATAATACGTGGTAATTAAGCATGGAATATTCCCTACCTTTAAATGTTCTGATCAATGCATAATCTATTTAAATGGAAAATGGACTACTTTACAGATCGTTTCTCTTACAAGCCATATCATTCAAATATGTACATTGTGGTCTATATTACCTTTTGTGAGAACATGGTGCTAAGGGTGTTATTCATACAAAATGCTTCACCACGTTTCTAAAAGTAAAGTGAATATTCTGTGAAGAAAAGAAATAAGATCACTCACGCTCTGCAATTTATTACTAACCCCCTAAGAAGAACTCTGCTTAAAAACCAACCTTGGCTGTGAGGTTCCGTGACGATTTGAACCCGTGTTTTCAACATTGTCGTACATACATAATTTTGGTATCAGTGAACCGCAAATGATCCATTTAACATATCCTGGTGTTTTTGCTATGGTACGAGCAAGAGCACTCCTGTTATGAACACATTTCTGATCTACCCATGGCATCCATCTTAGATTACGGCAGCCATTTTGTTTTCTTGCCCTCACATAGTCAATGGACACGCAGTGACCTCTTTCACTTAAGGACACGTAAGCTTTGGCCGGAGATTCACCTTGCTAGTGACACGTGCACCTTAGGACAGAACACGCCATGGCCGCATGACTCGACAGAAGATGCCTCCTCTGCCTGAGGCCAGTCCTGCTATACTGGTTCTCGTGTTCGTTGGCCTGATCATGATTAGGCGGCCGAAGCTGGTAGCCTTGCCCATTTACGACCCACAAACATCTCTTATCCTGCTTTTCTATCTTCTACACCTGGCTCTGCTCCTTTCCTTCTGGGCCTTTATTAGGGGGAGGTAACGAAATATACAATGAGGCGGTCCGGCTCTTGAAGGAAAAGTTGACATGGGATTATGATGGAACAGTGGGAACCCCTCGTTCGTAATGTTTTGACATCAGATATTGTTGACGATTCCTGTGCAACGCCAAATATTTATTGTTTAGGACACAAAGGTTTAGAAATGTACTAGCATGTAAAGAATTTGCCTGAAGCCTAAAATTTAGTATATAAGGAGCAATCCACTTTGTACAAATCGAACAGGCTCCTAGATACTGCCCGTGTGTAGTTTCTGTGACTTCTGTGTCCCTGCAGTAATAAACCGTTGGTCTTTGACGCCACCATCGAGAAGCCCGTGTTTCTGTTTATTTGTGCACCGAGACAGGTAGAACTCCGGGGTCTTCGGGTGTTATCCCTGACACCTCTGGACGGAACCAAAAAGTCCAGAACTCCAGCTGACTTTAATATGCATGGCCAGGGTAAACCACAATTATTTGTTTTTTAAACAAAAAACTAACTACCTTGAGTACTTTACTCCATGTTAGAAAATGGCCCTCTCAGAAGAGTCACCCCAAATGTTTTCCCTTCCTCCTCCTCTTTTTCTGAAATCATTTTTGTTGGCCTTAGAACTCTGAGTGCTTTACCACTGCTAACCAGTGCTAAAGTGCATATGCTTCTCCCCTAAGCACTGTTTCATTGACTTATCCACAATTGTTATATTTAATTTATTTGTAAGTCCCCATTAGAATACATGATCTGTGTCCAGGGACTGTAAACTAAATGCTACTAGCGGGTCTGCAGCACTGATTGAGTCACCCACACAAATAGCCCTATAAACATGTATAAGGACTGCCCAACAGAACCTGTGTGTGCAGTTTTCACTGCAATGTCGACTTGACATTTAAAATCCCTTGCCAAGCCATAAACACCCCTTTTATTACATATAAGCCACCCCTAAGGTAGGCCCTAGGTAGCCCTTAGGGCAGTGTGCTGTGTAACTACGAGGGAGGATATGTACTTTTGTGAGTTTTGCATGTCCTTGTACTGAAAAACACCTACATCTGTTTGTAAATACTGTGAGGCCTACCCCTCTCATAGGTTAACATTTGGAATTCCTCAGTACACTTTTAAGCTGTAAATGCTGATTGAGAAGGAGTAGCTCTGTCATTTTTAATCTCATTGGAATGATAATGTTAAATCCTCTGTGCTGGCAAATGTTGGAATTAACATTACTGTTAGACCTGGCATCATTGGTGTGGGTCGCCCCTGTGTTTGTTGCCTTTGCCTCCTGTGTTTTGCTGTGTGTTGTACTTTGTTTTTGCTGGTCTAGATGCTTTGGGTCCTTTGTCACAGCTGTTCGGTGCCAAAGTGCAAATGCTCCCTGTAAATTGTTGTTACGGATTGGTGATTCCATTATTGGCATATTTGATATACTAATCAGACCCTAGTACAGTGCACTGTACGTGTCCAGGCCCTGTTGATCAAATGCTGCTAGAGGGCAAGCAGTCCTGATTGCGCCACCCACATAAGTAGCCTGTAAATGTAACTCAGACCTTCCACAGCGGTGCCTGTGCTCAGTTTGGTACTGCCATGTTGATTTGGCAAGTGCACTGACTTGCCAGGCCCTGACCTTCCCCTTTCCTACATGTAAGTCACGCCTAAGGTAGGCCCAAGGTACCCCTGTGCTCTGGGTGCAGTGTATGTGAAAGGTAGGACATGCCCTGATGTTTGTGGCATGTCCTGGTAGTGAAATACTGCCAATTTCGTTTTTCACTATTGTAATGCTATCTGTCCCATAGAATAGAATGCGGAGTTTGCCCATAAGATTTTATCAGCATTACTACCCATGAAAACACGATTGGAAAATAAGGTTTGATATGCCAGACCTCAGAATGTTGCGATGCATCTTTTAGTGAGGGGGATTTTTACATTCTGGGTTTGAAAATACCCTTTTAGAAAGTAGGTATTTTCTTGCCTAACCATGAAGTGTGCCATTACTAGGGTTGTGTATTGACCGTCTGGCTTTGAAGTGACAGGGGCTTGGGATGTGCATTCTGTTCAGACAGCCACTTGGGAGGGTTTGAGGTGTGTCCTGCCTTTCCAGTGTGAGTCAGGGTTGGGCTGAATAGACGGGCTGCATTCAGAGTAGGGGGAGGAGATTTTTTTCACACTTGAATGGGCCTGGTCTGCCAAGGACAATGCTGTCTCCACCTCCTGCCAGGAAGCTACACCAGAGAGGAGAGAACTGGTTTTGGCTGGGCAAAAAACTTCTCTGCCATAGAAAACAAAGGATTTTTTATTATAAAAAGAGGGGTCCAGACCCCAGACTTTAGATAACTTCTGGAAATCAAGAGGAACCTCTGCGAAGGAGAAGAGCTGGAGAAACTGAGGATGAATATTGCCCCTGTGCTGTCTGGGATTGGCCTGCTGTGGATACTTTCTGCCAAGGAAAGGGAAAAGGACTTAGCAGTGTCCCCTGCTTGAGGAAGATCTCTGTTCTGAAGTCTCAGGGACACAAAGACTTCACCACCAGCTCCCCTGAACTTCCTTACTTGGAGTTCTGACCTGCCAAGCGGTGCCTGTAGCTGTTCTGGGCCTCTGGAGGTTGTTCTGACTGTGGGAGCTGAAAAATGCAATGCAATGACGAGAAGCTCAATGCATCTGTACCTGTTTCCGATGCATCACTGAAGAAACTGACGGAGCCCCTGCCCGCGGCTCGAGAAATTGCTGCGCGCTGCATTGGGTGCAAGGATCTACAAAGTCTTTGATCGCCGCACTGAATCTGTCGCAAGCCCTGATGTGCGGCTGCTGGAACCCAAGCATCGTCCTGAATCGTCAGACATCGGTTCAGGGCTCCAGGTCTGTTGCATCATTGGGGGAAGCAGTAAGAAAACAATGCATCACATCCCCACGCAGTAAGAAACAATGCATCAACTCCTCTTTAGTAAGGAACTGATGGATCACCTCCCCTGTGCAGCAATAAGGAACCGGTGCATTATCTCCTCCAAAGCAAGAAACCGACGCATCACCTTCTCTGTGTGTATGGAACTAATGCATCACTTTCCCTGCGACCCTTTTTGTTTGTGTGCGCAACGTATCCAAGGTACTTTGTGTGAAAAGTGTTGCATCTGCAATTTGCTTACAACAGAACTATTTCTACCATTTGAAAGCCACATTTGTATTACTGTATTGTGGGTTTTTGTCGTTTTGGTCTTGTTTTGGTTTAGATAAAGATTACATATTTTTCTAAACTGGTGTGGTGTCTATTAGATTTGGGGGTCTCTAGTTGGCACAGGTAGGTACTTGTGACAAATAGGGACCCTTGCCTCTAGTCAGGATAAGGGAATTACACTCCTGAATAACCCCTGCTCACCCCCTTGGTAGCTTGGCACGAGCAGACAGGCTTATCTCAGAAAGCATTTGTGACCACATACAGTAACCCAGTGACAACACTACAAATGCACACCACACAAGGTTTATATCAAAAATAAGTATTCTTTATAGAGATTTAACGCAAGACCATAACAACAAAAATACACAATACTATACTTAAGATGGTAGTTTTAGTTTAGTTCAGTTCAGTTCTTAAGATGCAACACTTTGCGTCACTGCACCTTACGATGCGTTGCGCTTGCATAACAAGTAATGTTGCAGCGATGGAAATGATGCAAAGTTCCGGTGCAAAGAAATAAAGACGTGATGATCTTCCAGATGTGGCATGCTTCTCCGGGGATGCGAGAAGTTCTCGGTTCGATGCGTGGACTACAGTGGCGACACCCATGTTCAGCGATGGGACGGCAACAGCTTCAGTGGCGACACACTTCTCCCACGTTTGAGTGAAGCTTCCGCACAATGCGACAACTACAGCGGCGACATCCTTGTTCAGAAGTGCGATGGCAGCAGCTCCGACTGCGCCGTGCTTCTCGGGGATGTGAGGCGCTCTCCTCGATGCGGTGCAATACAACAGTTCCAGCGGGGACACCCTTGTTCAGAAGTGCAACGGTAGAAACAGCAACAGAGACACGCTTCTTCCTCGTTGCAAGACTCTTCTCTCGATGCGGTTCAATACGACAGCTCCAGCGGCGACACTCTTGTTCAGAAGTGCGACGGCAGGCAGCAGCGACGGCGACACGCTTCCTCTTCATTGCGAGACGCTTTTCTCGATGCGGTGCAGTGCGACAACTCCAGCGGTGACACCCTTGTTCAGAAGGCGGATGGCAGCAGCAGCGACAGAGACACGCTTCTTCTTTGTTGAGACGGGCTTCCAGCTCCTTGCGACACGCAGTCCCTCAGAAGGCCCAAAACAGCAGCAGGCACTTCCAAAGATCTCTGGGGAGCTGGAGGTTGAAGTCTGTTGTCCCTGAGACTTCAGCAGGAGGCAAACTCTTTTCCAAGTCCTGGGAGATCCTTCACAAGTATAAAGCAAAGTACACAAAGTTCCTTTCTCCTTCCTTTGGTAGTAAGGCAACCACTGCAGGCCAATCCCCTAAGCAGCACTTTAGCTTAGGAATAGTCTCTCCTCAGTTTCTTCAGGTTCCTCTCCTCAGTAAAGGTTTCTTCTTGTAGTCCAAAAGTGATCTAATTTCATGGGATCAGGGTTCCAATATTTATACCCCCTAATCCTTTGTTCTCTTAGGGGAGAGGGGCTTTTGCCTTCTCTTCTTTCAGTGTGCAGAGCAAAGACATCAGCCGCACCCCAGGAGGTGGAGCCAGCATTGTGGAAAGCAGGCACAGCCCTATTCAAGGTTCAGGTGCAACTTCTCTCTCCCATCTAGATGCAGATCTCTCTATTCACCACTGGACTGACTCATCCTGTCTCTTTTAATCCCCCAGCCCTGTCACTCACAAACTTCAGACAAGGAATACTCAACCTAGCAGAGGCAGGCTTGAAAGGCTAGGCAAGAAAATACCTACTTTCTAAAAGTGGTATTTTCAAACACAGAATGTTAAAACCAACTTCACTAAGAGATGCATTTTATCATTCTGAGTCCAGGCATACTAAACTTGAGTTTCCACATGTTCTCTGAGTCAGGTAGGATTATAAAAATGTAATAATCTAACTGCCCATTCTGGCATATGGAGAACAGGTAGCCTTGCAATGGTGAAAAACTATAATGGCTGTAATTCACTATTAGGACATGCCACACACATCAGGGCTTATCCTACCTTATACTTACAACGCACCCTGCCCTTGGGCCTACCATGGGGGTGTCTGATATGAAGAAAAGGAAAGGTTTGGGGACTGGCAAGTGGGTACACTTGCTCAGTCTGAATGACAGGACCAGACTGCTCGCTGACTCTGCAATTGCAGACCTTAGACACATTTTACAAGGCTGCTTCTGTGGGTGGCACAACCAGTGCTGCAAGCCCACCGGCAGCATTTGGATTTACAAGCCCCG
The DNA here is from genome assembly GCF_964263255.1 of Lissotriton vulgaris. Classification (NCBI taxonomy): domain Eukaryota; kingdom Metazoa; phylum Chordata; class Amphibia; order Caudata; family Salamandridae; genus Lissotriton; species Lissotriton vulgaris. The sequence goes on from NC_141689.1 coordinate 1,982,554,918, forward strand.
GGGTGTTGTCATAAGAGCCTCAATTTGATTTTTTCGTTTCTCCCGCAAATGACCAACATAGCTTATCACTTGCCCTGAGGGTAGCTTTAACTGCATCCCACACAATTGTGCGTGAGGCACTAAAGCGATTAGCATCCCAAAATTCCCTGGTCCAATCTTTAAGGAACTTAAAAAAATCCTTGTTGCTTATTATTTTTTTATCAATGGTCCACGAACAAGGCTTCTGACTGATACCCTGATATGTTATTTCCATTAATTGAGGGTTGTGGTTTGAAAAGATTTGAGGGATCTTAGTAATCTCCACCTCCCCTAAAATTTGATCCGAAATCAAAAAGTAATCCAGACGGACACTCTTTTGATGCAGGCTTGAAATATGTGTATCCCGGATCGCCCCCCTTCTTAGCTGGCCATACATCCAATAAACCATAACTATATTTAAGCGTGTTGATAGCCCTATTGACCTTTGGTTTCCTCCCTGTATATTTAATGTTTACCCCAGATGACACCACAAGATGAATATTAAAGTCTCCACAGAGAATTAATGAGGTTGACGATGTAGCCAGCTCTATCTAAAGTTCTTCCCATATTTCTGGGTCATCCTGGTTTGAGGCATAAATAGTCCTGATTGTCAGTCCCGTATTCAATGAAACTATTGCCCATCTTCCCCATTTATCTGCTAAAGTACTTTTGCTGAACCCCACACTTTGCTTAATAAATATCGCCACTCCTCTTGTCATAGATGTTTGTGATGAGCAAACCGCCAGAACAAATCCCCTTATCTGAAGAATAGCCCGATTACTCCAAGAAATGTGGGTTTCCTGCAAGCAGATTACCCCTGGGCTGATATAGCACAATATTTCATAGATCTTATCTCTCTTAGCCGTGTTGTTAAGCCCTGCCACATTAACCGTACATACTATTAGTTTATCCATATTCAGCACCTGAAGTATCCAACCACATTGCTCCACAGTTTTTTTGCTATATCCCCTTTTAACTTTTACGTGCTCTATGTACTTTATGTACCTTGCCTTGCTTTTTTTCCCTCAACCCCTCCACCCCCTCTGCCCCACCCCACCCACCCACCCCCTGATACCCTGACCCCTTCCACCTAATCCCCTCCTCCCCTTGAATGCTGCTAGACCCATGGTCTAGTAGGTGATGAGGCAGCATAGCACCGCAGTCTTGACACCCACCCCCTTATGCCTTCTTATCATAGTATCCATTATTATTTCCTTACATCATAACATTTAGATCTGGATTTCCTCTCTCCCGTTCCCCCTCCCATGCAAACTTCTGTTTTCCATTAATCCTCCAGTACTTCCTCCCCTTTAATTCCTCCAGAAACTTATTAGCCTTAATTTCGGATGAGAAGTATCGAATAGTGTCCCCTTTTACAATTTTCAATTTTGCCGGATTCAGCAGGTATGCTTGTGCATCTGTTGCTTAGAAGGGGCTGATCATCTGTCTTAGCCTCCAGCGCCGCTTGACAGTTACATGGCAAAAGTTGGGGCGTGTGAAGAACTCTACATCATTCAGCTTACGTTTGCAGTCCGGTCTGGCCTTCTCTGAGACGATCTGCTGGAGGAGAAAATTCTAATTCTCGAAATAGACTAGAACTGCTCGGGTCGATTATCTCCTCCAGGCGGTTGTTTAACAGTCATGGGCACCCGATGTGCTCTTTGTATTTCATGGGCCCAATTCCACCCGACAACTTCAGGAAAGGATTTTTCCAGAAGATCGATCATATATACACAGACATCAGTACCGCCTTTATCCTCTGGTATACCTAAAAAACGTAGATTGTTCCTCTGTTGATGGTTTTCCTGCTCTTCTAGTTTCCAAACTGTCAAAGAACCTAGCTTCATGCGACGTTGTCTGTTCCTGTATTGATGCCATATCAGTTTCCACATTTCTAGTTCGGGTTTCAAGGTCCGTTATACAATCCACAATTTCCATGCACACTTTTGCTATTTTCCGTACAGAGCCCTGTACTTTCCGCCTGGCTATTTGGGATCACCTACTGTCCTGCCAGGCCTCTTCCCGATGAGCCATGACTGTTTGTAATATTACATCCAACGTGGTGGTGGGGACTTCTTCTGTATCCTGAAGCTGTTTACTATTACTGTTACTCCCAACCAATTGATTTACTAGCGAATAGTCCCAATATAGTTCTTGTTCAAATGAGTTGGCTTGATTGATGTGCATCGATTAGTTGACAGCTTTTCTGACCCTAAGTAGCGTTGCCGTAGAGTTCCCGCCAGTTGTATCTTGCTGCCCCTCATTTTCTGTTTCACTAGTGCTGGTGAGTGAAAAGGAGCCATCCGCAGAGTCTGTATCATCAGATAGTGAGTAAAAGTATTCAGTGTTTTCAATATTTTTTTGTGAAAAATGCTTGGTTCTTCCACCTTTAATACCTATAGCTGAGTCTTTACTTCCCATATGGCGGTCCAGCACCCTGCTTCCTTTTTATACATGTTGACTTGTACAGGATTCAGGCCCAGCGGTATATCCAGGTGTAGTGTTGCGCTCACATTCCCCCTTTTCAGAAATCAGAGTGCCCTTGCTTTGATCCTGCCCCCCCCCCCTGATTTCCGGACTTTGCCTTTACCGCCTCTACACCATCTGGTACCTCCGGAGCCTCCTGAAGCTCTCTCAGAGCTTGTTTCCCCAATTCCTGTACTTCTGTTGCATATTTGCTGTGGGGCACGACAGAGCAGCTTCGAGATTCTCCTCAGTAATGCCTTGGTCCAATTTGCTGCCTAGTTTTAATACAGTTGGCGCCACGTCACTGTCACCGCCACTGCCAAGACCCACCTTTTCATGATTACTTTTGCCCTTTTCCGTCCACTTCACCCCCGCAAATAATTCAGTAATTGTTGAGCCGGGCTGCCTCTTCTGGCTCGGCACTTCATTCGGCGAATTCTTCCAGGTCAGATTCTGACCACGGCGTCCAGCTGACCCGATTGGGCCAGCTGATCGAATTCCTCCCGCTCCGACAGCGCCAGTCTTTTTTCCAGCATTCACTGTCAGTGCGTCAGCAACTGCCGCCCCGGCCCCCTGAGCTCGGCCGGCAGCCTTGACATTCTTCATTGTTTTGGAGCGCCCTGAAGGGGGAGCCTTCGGGGCCATCCTCCTGCGTTTTGACCTGCTCTCTTACAGCAGACCGCCTGCTCTATCTTCAACAGATCCATCCCTCGCAGCACCTGAAGTATCCGGCAGCAGGTAAGGCCACGTCTGTCAGAATCTCTATTGCTTCAGAGATTGTTGCCAAATTACATTTGCTGCAGCCGATCTTTGCGGATAGATTTCCCAATAGCGAATCCAGCAGGGTGAGGTCATTCTCAAATAATCCAGTATAAGATTAACATTCAGGGTGTGTGTCAAGCAGCGATACTCCTGCTGCAGCGACACGCCAAACTAGCCAGTCGCCATCTTGCTTTCCTCCTACACCCGCATCACACAACCATTTCTAGGGCGGTGTTCCACTGTAAAGTCCATACCCTGGAGGGAAATGGAGCACCTCAACAGCTTTGGATTCTCACACCTCATCTGCATTAACCATCTGAGGGGCCTGTGGTCTGTCTGAACCCGGAAGTGAGTCCCAAACAGGTATGGTCTCAGCTTCTTCAGTGCCCAGACCACAGCAAATGCCTCACGCTCAATAGCACACCAACTCTGTTCCCGTGGAAGTAACCTCCTACTGATGAAGGCTACAGGTTGATCTGGGCTCTCCTCATTAGTATGTGACAGAACAGCCCCCACACCATGCTCTGAAGCGTCTGTTTGAATGATAAACTCTCTTGAGATGTTGAGTGCCAGGAGCAAGGGCACGGTGCACATGGCAGCTTTCAGGGCCTCAAAAGCTTTCTGACAGGTGTCAGTCCAAATAATTATCTTGGGCTGCTTCCTGGATGTCAGCTCTGTCAAGGGTGCAACAATGTTGCCATACTCCTTAACAAACCTCCTGCAATACCCTGTGAGTCCTAAAAAGGCTCTCACCTCCGTCTGGGTTTTGGGTGGCTCCCATGATGGTTTCTATCTTGGGTTGTAGGGGCGCCACCTGGCCGCTCCCAACTTGGTGTCCCAAGTACACCACGGAACCCTGCCCGATCTGGCACTCCCTCGCCTTGATTGTGAGGCCTTCCTTCCGCAGCGCCAACAACACTTCCCAGAGGTGGCGCAGATGCTCCTCCCAACTGGCACTGAACACTGCAATGTCATCCAGGTAGGCAGCACTGAACTCACCCAGTCCAACCAACACCTGGTTGACGAACCTCTGAAAGGTGGCAGGGGCATTCTTCAACCCAAAGGGCATAACACAGAACTGGAAATGCCCATATGGTATGGAGAATGCTGAACTCTCTTTTGCCCCATCAGTAAAGATAGTCTGCCAATACCCAGACGTTAAGTCAAACATGCTGACGTACCGTGCAGCCCCCAGCCGATCAATGAGCTCATCAGCTCTGGAGATGGGGTGTGCGTCAATCTTCGTGACTGAATTGAGCCCTCTGTAGTCCACACAGAACCAGAGTTTGGGTGTGGCACCTGGCGCTGCAGCCTTTGGGACCAAGACCACTGGGCTGGATCAAGGACTGCTAGAGGACTCAATCACCCCTTATGCAAGCACCTTTGAGACCTCCTCTGAGATGCAAGCAATCACCCTGTCAGCTACCCTGTAAGACTTGTGCTTCACAGGTAAGCTGTCTCCTGTGCCAACATCATGGACGCACCGATCTGTGACACCAGAGAGAACAGATCAGAAAACTGTCCCAGCAACTGGTGGCAGTCATTCTGTTGCTCAGGGTGGAAGAGAGTTTAACACCATCCACTGACCCAACTTGCTCTGTTGCAGTCAGGAGGTCAGGAAGAGGCTCAGTCTCCTCCTCCATTCCAGCATCTGTTGCTAAGAGCATGCCCACTTCAGAGCTCTCCAAGTGGGGCTTAAGGCGATTGACAGGTAGGACCCTCAAGGGGTTCCTAGGAGACTTCAAGTTCAGCAAGTAGGTAACTGGACTCTTGCACTCCACAACCTCAAATGGCCTGGTCCACTTATCCTGGAGCGCGCAGGGCTCCACTGGGGCCATGACCCATACTTTCTGGCCAGGTTGAAGCTCTACCAGAGTGGCATTCTTGTCATACCATCGCTTCATCTCCTCCTGGCTGGCTTCCAGATACGCCTCAGCAAGTTGTCTGAAATGCCGAGTCTGGTTCCTGAAGGCCAGCATGTAGCTATATATATCCTGGGGAGGTTTCCTGGGAGATTGCTCCCAGCCTTCTTTGACCAGACTCAGAGGTCCTCTGACCGGGTGTCCATAGAGAAGCTCAAAGGGACTGAACCCTAGAGATTTCTGTGGCACCTCCTGATATGCAAAGAGTAGGCATGGTAAGAGAACATCTCACTTACACCTCATGGGTTCCTCAAGACCCATGATCATGCCCTTCAGGGTTCGGTTAAACCTTTTAACCAACCCATTTCCTTTGGGGGTGGTAAGGAGTGGTGAACTTGTAAGTTACACCACACTCCTGCAACAGGGACTTCATATACTTAATGAAGTTGGTTCCCCGGTCAGAACCTACCTTGTGAGGGAATTCCAATCGGGAGAAAATTCCCATAAGTGCTCGTCCCACCACGGGGGCCGTCACTGTCCTCAGAGGTATGGCTTCCGGGTACCGGGTGGCATGGTCCACCAAGACTAGGATGAAGCTGTAGCCCGTGGCTGTCTTGGGTTCCAGTGGCCCACAATGTCAATCCCCACTCGCTCAAAAGGGGGTACTGCCCACTGGGAATGGCTGGAGAGGAGCCCTGTGCTTCCTCCAACTCTTTCCACTTGCCTGGCAAGTCTGACAAGTCCTGCAATGAGTGTCTGAAATCTTGCGCAATTGGGGCCAATGAAAGTGGGTGACAAGCCTTTCAAAGGTCTTGTTCTGCCCCAAATGTCCTGCCAACGGCACATCATGAGCCAGCCCCAGTAGGAAGGTTCTGAAACTCTGGGGTACCACCAGCACATGGACTGACCCAGGCTCAGCAACCTTAGGCTCACTATACAGGAGTCCATTCTCCCAGTAAATCCAATGTGATCCAGACTGATCACCTGCTGCCTGGCTTACAGCCTGTTTCTGCAAGCCCTCAAGAGAAGGGCATTCTCTCTGCTCTTGGCAGAATTCTTCCCTGGAGGGACCTCCTTCTTGCTGCCAATGGGTCAGCTCAGGCAGGTCCCCCAGTTCAGCTACTTGTTCCCCAGTAGGCCCCAAGGCATCCCCCTCAAGGTCTACCTCCTCCTGGGCGGTGGGAACTTTGGGGGCCAGTTTCCCACGCCCCCTGCCACTTCTCCCTACGGCAGGTTCCTGTGTCTCCTTCTCAGGCTCCAGGTCCTCTTGAGCACCCCTACTGGCTGCCATTGACCGGGTGGTCACGCCTGCACAGTCAGGCAGACCCACTGTCTTCAAGTGAGCACTCTTCTCTACCTTCTCCCAAGGTGAGCTCTCTAATTCGTTCCCCAACAAGCAGTCGACAGGCACTTTACCCAACTATCCAATGCTCTGCAAAAGAAAGTGACATATTTCACCCTGGTACTGTTTTCTAACTTCTTGCACTTCCTGAACTTCTGTCTATAGAGTTCAGGAGTCAAATCATACCTAGACATTAACGCATCCTTCATGTGGCTGTATGAATTGTGGACCTCAGAAGACAAGTCTAACAGTGTATCCTGCCCCTCACTAAGGAACCTTCCCCACAACCCCGCTCCTCAATCTCTCTCAGGGACCCGGTGGGAAGACATGGCTACCTCATAGGCTCTGAATCACTGACCAATATCATCATTTTTATAAAACTCTTTCACCACATCTTTGGGAATATACACTCTAGCTTCCACAGGCACTGATGGTACGCTGCCACCAGAGGGAGTAACCTCTAAACTTTTGGTTTTAAACTCCAACTCCCTCAAAATCTTTTCATGCTCAAACTGTATTTTCTTTTCCTCTATATCTAATCTCCTATTTTCTATCTCCAGTTGCATATTCACCTTGAACTTGGTCATCTTCATTTCATGCTTCCTGGACCTCTCTCTGTCCTCCAACTCCTCTGGAGACAGACTCCTGCCAGAAGCAGTGCTACCTACGGGGGAAGGTACATTCCTTCCTCCTGAGCCCAATTGCCCTTCCTGTTGTACATCTGCATTGTCGTCCTCTTCCTCAATTTCAGGGGTTTTCCTTGCTTCTACCCAGGCCCTCAGCGCCTTGTAGAATTCTTCCTTCTTGGTGCACCCCACAGGGCAAACATTAAATTTCTTGCAGACGTACTTCAGGTGTCTTACTTTGTAGCTTCCTAGCCTCTCTTCTTCCCATTCACAATCAATAGAGGCTATGGATTCTTCTCTCTCCACTACAACTGAATCAGGCATCTTTCAAAAATAGAAAATTCAAGGAATCTACCACAAAGTATGTGGTTGCGTTATGGTCTGCACTCAAAAAGTAGTTTTCACCAATCAGTGTACATAAGTCACAAATGCAAGTACAGAATCCTCACCGCTGACCACCAATGTTAGATTTGGGGGTCTCTAGTTGGCACAGGTAGGTACTTGTGACAAAGAGGGACTCTTGCCTCTAGTGAGGATAAGGATAAGGGGATTACACTCCTAAATAACCCCAGCTCACCCCCTGGTAGCTTGGCACGAGCATACAGGCTTGTCTCAGAGGCAGAGTGTAAAGCATTTGTGACCACATACAGTAACCCAGTGACAACACTTCAAATGGACACCACAAAAGGTTTATATCAAAAATAAGTATTTTTTATAGAGATTTAACACAAGACCATAACAACAAAAATACACAATACTATACTTAAGATGGTAGTTTTAGCTGAGTTCAGTTCTTAAGATGCAACACTTTGCGTCAATGTACCTTACGATGCGTTGCGCTTCCATAACAAGTAATGTTGCAGGGATGGAAATGCGGCAAAGTTCTGGTGTAAAGAAATAAAGATGTGAAGTTCTTCCAGATGTGGCATGCTTCTCCGGGGATGTGAGAAGTTCTCGGTTCGATGCGTGAGCTGCAGCGACGACACCCTTGTTCAGCGATGCGACGGCAGCAGCTTCAGCGGCGATACTCTTCTCCCACATTTGCATGAAGCTTCCACACAATGCGACAATTACAGCGGCGACATCCTTGTTCAGAAATGAGACGGCAGCAGCTCTGACGGAGGCGCACTTCTTGGGGTATGCGAGGCGCTCTCCTTGATGCGGTGCAATACGACAGTTCCAGCGGGGACACCCTTGTTCAGAATTGCAACGGCAGAAACAGCGACGGCGACACGCTTCTTCCTCGTTGCAAGACTCTTCTCTCGATGCGGTGCAATACGACAGCTCCAGTGGTGACACCCTTGTTCAGAAGTGCAACGGCAGGCAGCAGCGATGGCGACCCGCTTCCTCTTCATTGCGAGATGCTTCTCTCGATGCAGTGCAGTGCGACAACTCCAGCGGCGACACCCTTGTTCAGAAGTGCGATGGCAGCAGCAGCAACGGCGACACACTTCTTCTTCGTTGAGTCGCGCTTCCAGCTCCTTGCAACACGCAGTCCCTCAGAAGGCCCAATACAGCAACAGGCACTTCCAAAGAACTCTGGGGAGCTGGGGATTGAAGTCTGTTGTCCCCGAGACTTCAGAAGGAGGCAAGTTCGTTTCCTTCACAAGTTGAAAGCAAGGTACACAAAGTTCCTTGCTCCTCCCTTTGGCAGTAAGGCAAACACTGCAGGCCAATCCCCTAAGCAGCACTTCAGCTTAGGAATAGTCTCTTCTCAGTTTCTTCAGGTTCCTCTCCTCAGTAAAGGTTTCTTCTCTTAGGCCAAAAGTGATCAACTTTCAATGGATCAGGGTCCCAATATTTATACCCCAAAATCCTTTATTCTCTGAGGGGAGAGGGGACTTTACCTAGTCCAAACCATTTCTGGAGCACTCTGATTACCAGACTTCTTCTTTTCTTTCACAGTGTAGGGCAGAAACATCAGACGCCCCACAGGAGGTGGAGCCAGCATTGTGGAAGGCAGGTACAGCCCTGGAGCACTTTGTTGACAGGATTCCTTCTCTTATTTCAGTGTGCAGGGCAGAGACATCAGCTGCACCCCAGTAGGTGGATCCAGCATTGTGGAAGGCAGGCACAGCCCTATTTAAGGTTCAGGTGCAACTCCTCCCTCCCATCTAGATGCAGATCTCTCTATTCACCACTGGGCTGACTCATCTTGTCTCTTGTAATCCCCCAGCCCTGCCACTCACAAACTGGAGGCAAGGAATAAACAACCTAGCAGAGGCAGGCTTGAAAGGTTAGGCAAGAACATACCTACTTTCTAAAAGTGGTATTTTCAAACACTGAATGTTGAAACCAACTTCACTACGAGATGCATTTTATCATTCTGAGTTCAGGCATACTAAACTTGAGTTTCTACTATGTTCTTTGAGTCAGTTAGGATTATAAGAATGTAATAATCTAACTGCCCATTCTGGCCTATGGAGAACAGAAGGCCTTGCAATAGTGAAAAACGAAAATGGCTGTAATTCATTATTAGGACATGCCACACACATCAGGACTTGTCCTACCTTATACTTACAATGCACCCTGCCCCTGGGCCTACCATAGGGGTGTCTGATATGAAGAAAAGGGAAGGTTTAGGGACTGGCAAGTGGGTGCACTTGCCCAGTCAGCATGATAGTGCCAAACTGCACGCAGGCTCTGCAATGGCAGGCCTTAGACACATTTTACAAGGCTGCTTCTGTGGGTGGCACAACCAGTGCTGCAAGCCCACAAGCAGATTCTGGATTTATAAGCCCCGGGCACACTCAGTACACTGTACTAGGGTCTGACAAGTAAACCAATTAGCCAAACATGGAACCACTGATCAATACATCAATTTACAGTAGGGAGCACTTGCACTGTGGCACTGCACAGCAGTGGCACAGTGACCAAAGTATCAAACACCAGCAAAAATACATGAGGCAACAGCAAAAAATGGAAGGGAGACCCATGCTAATGGTGCCAGGTCTAACAGTGTCTATTTATAGTTTTTCACTGTATTCCTGTATTTGTTCACAAAGGCTTTACACACTGCCTCTGAGATAAGCCTGTCTGCTCATGCCATGCTCGTGCCAAACCAGGATTATTTTAGAAGAGTAGCCCCCTTACCCTGACTCCGAAGAAGGGTGCCTATTTGGACAGCAGTGCAAACCAATGCCAACTAGAGACCCCTATTTCTAACAATTACTATTTTAGAAATGCCACTTTTAGAAAGACAGAGAAAGAGGGGGTTCGCTTTTTGCGTGCCCGTCTGTTGCACTGCTTGTTAGGAACCGTTCCTCGTGCATGAAGTTTTATTCCTGCTATAGTTCGACAATATAATCACTTGTATTCCATAATTTTTCATCGTACTCATGTTTCAAGTGTATTTCAAAAGTGGATCACTCCGGAGACAGCCAGATGGTGCTTAAAATGTTTTATTTAGCATTTTAAAATGTCTGATGTTGTCGAGGCTTTTACACAGACATGTGCTTTCAACATTGATACGAACGAACCATTATTATCACCCAATGCATTTTGAACTTTTAGTTCTTCTTCAGGGGTACTGAAAGAAATCAATAAATAAGGGCCACATCAACCAATGTTTAAAAATAACATATTCAGTTCATTGAAATAATACAAATTAATTCATCCTCTTTTTTAAAAAAAACCTCTTTTTACCCACAGTAACCTAAACCGAGTATGCAGTTTAATCACACAGTGTTCACAGCTGTTCCTTCGATTTAACCTTACCCTCATGTTTGCACATAACTGAATTCAAAAGACTTAATCTGAATAGTACACTCTCCCCACACCCCTTGTTGGTCTTAAAGTCAAGCCTCTAAATCTCGATATAAAAAGTACCTGGTAATGTACAAAAAGCCAGCGGCTTGTAGCGAGTCTATTTCCTTCCTATGCCATGAGTTTAACCACAGTCCCGTCAGCCTAAGGTTTCCCTCCTGCCTTGTTCTTAAATCCTCAACCTTCGTGTTTACCCGTCTCTTTTTTAATTGCCATCACGTGAATTGGAACGGTCACTGTGTATGTTTGTAACTCGGAAAACTACATATCCCACCATGCACCTGTGTTTCTCAACACCATCCGCATACTCGAGACTAGCACAAAACATATATGAACCAACATAATCATCAATTTCTGAATGTGCATAATTGTTAAATACTAAACAGAATATTAAAGAGCATGCAAATAAACCATAATGCGCTCGAACGTGAGTTCAACGGAAGATAAATGAAATGCAGTCTCAACTCAAGCGTGAGATAAACGTGGTCCATATTCGATGTCATCATCTGTGTTATGTTTGGACGTATAGCTGTCTCCTCAGCGAAAAAGTCCTTTCGAAAGTTGTTTTTCCAGAGATTAGTCAAACAGTTGGGGTGCACACAGCTTGTGGGACAAAACTGTTTGCTGAACATTTGAAAAAGTAGCGTGTGCACACCTTCCCTTAAATTGCTTTTTCCGTTTTATCTTGGTGAACTTTTCATTTGCGATTTATCTTCGGTTGAACTATGCGGATGTTGTTGAGAAACACAGGTGCATGGTGGGATATGTAGTTTTCCGAGTTACAAACATACACGGTGACCGTTCCAATTCATGTGATGGCAATTAAAAAAGAGGCCGGTAAACACGAGGGTTGAGGATTTAAGAACAAGGCAGGAGGGAAACCTTAGGCTGACGGGACTGTGGTTAAACTCATGGCATAGGAAGGAAATAGACTCGCTACAAGCCGCTGGCTTTTTGTACATTACCAGATACTTTTTATATCGAGATTTAGAGGCTTGACAATAAGACCAACAAGGGGTGTGGGGAGAGTGTACTATTCGGATTAAGTCTTTTGAATTCAGTTATGTGCAAACATGAGGGTAAGGTTAAATCGAAGGAACAGCTGTGAACACTGTGTGATTAAACTGCATACTCGGTTTAGGTTACTGTGGGTAAAAAGAAGTTTTTTTTAAAAAGGGGATGAATTAATTTGTATTATTTCAATGAACTGAATATGTTATTTTTAAACATTGGTTGATGTGGCCCTTATTTATTGATTTCTTTCAGTACCCCTGAAGAAGAACTAAAAGTTCGAAATGCATTGGGTGATAATAATGGTTTGTTCGTATCAATGTTAGAAGCACATGTCTGTGTAAAAGCCTCGACAACATCAGACATTTGAAAATGCTAAATAAAACATTTTAAGCACCATCTGGCTGTCTCCGGAGTGATCCACTTTTGAAATACACTTGAAACATGAGTACGATGAAAAATTATGGAATACAAGTGATTATATTGTCGAACTATAGCAGGAATAAAACTTCATGCACGAGGAACGGTTCCTAACAAGCAGTGCAACAGACGGGCACGCAAAACGTGAACCCCCTCTTTCTCTATCTTTAGATTACTGTGCTGGGACAAGCACAGTTCTGATCTGCACGCAAATGAAAAGTTCACCAAGATAAAACGGAAAAAGCAATTTAAGGGAAGGTGTGCACACGCTACTTTTTCAAATGTTCAGCAAACAGTTTTGTCCCACAAGCTGTGTGCACCCCAACTGTTTGACTAATCTCTGGAAAAACAACTTTCGAAAGGACTTTTTCGCTGAGGAGACAGCTATACGTCCAAACATAACACGGATGATGACATTGAATATGGACCACGTTTATCTCACGCTTGAGTTGAGACTGCATTTCATTTATCTTCCGTTGAACTCACGTTCGAGCGCATTATGGTTTATTTGCATGCTCTTTAATATTCTGTTTAGTATTTAACAATTATGCACATTCAGAAATTGATGATTATGTTGGTTCATATATTTTTTGTGCTAGTCTCGAGTATGCGGATGTTGTTGAGAAACACAGGTGCATGGTGGGATATGTAGTTTTCATTGGATCCCCACAGAAACTAGGAAAACGGTCACCCACGCCCTGGTCACGAGCCGACTGGACTACGGAAACACCCTCTACGCCGGTACTACCGCTAAACTCCAGAAAAAACTCCAACAAATTCAAAACGCCTCAGCCAGGCTCATATTAGACATCCCGCGTAAAGAACACATCTCTGGTCACCTGAAAAACCTCCACTGGCTTCCCGTCAATAAGAGGATCACCTTCCGGCTCCTAACCCACGCACACAAAGCACTCTACGAAATCGGACCAGAATGCCTCAACACACGACTGTCCTTCTACTCCCCCTCCCGCCAGCTACGATCATCCAACCAAGCCCTTGCCACTGTACCTCGCATCAACAAAACCACCATGGGAGGTAGATCATTCTCCTACCTGGCAGCTAAAACCTGGAACTCCCTTCCCACTCACCTTCGCCTTACTCAGAATCACCTAGCATTCAGAAAGCAACTTAAAACGTGGATATCCGACAAGTAATTCCCCTCCCCTCCTCAAGCGCCTTGAGACCCTCTGGGTATGTAGAGCGCTATATAAATTCTTTGACTTGACTTGACTTGACACGGTGACCGTTCCAATTCACGTGATGGCAATTAAAAAAGAGGTGGGTAAGCACGAGGGTTGAGGATTTAAGAACAAGGCAGGAGGGAAACCTTAGGCTGACGGGACTGTGGTTAAACTCATGGCATAGGAAGGAAATAGACTCGCTACAAGCCGCTGGCTTTTTGTACATTACCAGGTACTTTTTATATCGAGATTTAGAGGCTTGACTTTAAGACCAACAAGGGGTGTGGGGAGAGTGTACTATTCGGATTAAGGGGGTCATTACGATGGAGGATTTTCCGCATCCTCCGGGCCGGCGGAAGCCACCGCCGGCCCGGAGGATGCGGAAAATCCTCTGCGGACCCACCAGGACCCACCGCCACATTAGGATGGCTGGCGGGTCATGTTTTAGGTCCGCAGCTTTTCCGCCACGGCTGGCTTACAACCGCGGCGGAAAAGCACTAAAATGGTGACGGTGTCTCTCAGACACCGTCAGCCAGATTAGGATGTGCTTTTGAACATGCTTGTCTGCGGCTGCTTTTCCGCCGTGGAAAAGCATGTGTAACTGTACTGCGGGGGCCCGTTGTGGGCCCCCTAGGTGTAGTGGGGGGTGCACATGGGGGGTACCTATGGTACCCCCCTGCATTTGCGTGCGGTGCCTGCCGCTTTGTGCACGCAAATGCTGTGCATGCTTTTTTAACATTGCTGCGGGTGCAGCTTGAAGCTCCACCCGCCGCAATGTTAAAATAGAGGATGTGACCGCCACCCAGGCGGTCACATCCTAATCTGCACAGAGGGAACGCCGCAGCCCATGCGGACGTTCCCTCATGCTCTGGGGTCGCGGACGGACTCAAGTCCGTCCGCGATCGTAATGACCCCCTAAGTCTTTTGAATTCAGTTATGTGCAAACATGAGGGTAAGGTTAAATCGAAGGAACAGCTGTGAACACTGTGTGATTAAACTGCATACTCAGTTTAGGTTACTGTGGGTAAAAAGAGGTTTTTTTTAAAAAGCGGATGAATTAATTTGTATTTTTTCAATGAACTGAATATGTTATTTTTAAACATTGGTTGATGTGGCCCTTATTTATTGATTTCTTTCAGTACCCCTGAAGAAGAACTAAAAGTTCGAAATGCATTGGGTGATAATAATGGTTTGTTCGTATCAATGTTGGAAGCACATGTCTGTGTAAAAGCCTCAGCAACATCAGACATTTGAAAATGCTAAATAAAAATTTTAAGCACCATCTGGCTGTCTCCGGAGTGATCCACTTTTAAAATACACTTGAAACATGAGTACGCTGAAAAATTATGGAATACAAGTGATTATATTGTCGAACTATAGCAGGAATAAAACTTCATGCACGAGGAACGGTTCCTAACAAGCAGTGCAACAGACGGGCACGCAAAACGCGAACCCCCTCTTTCTCTATCTTTAGATTACTGTGCTGGGACAAGCACAGTTCTGATCTGCACGCAAATGAAAAGTTCACCAAGATAAAACGGAAAAAGCAATTTGAGGGAAGGTGTGCACACGCTACTTTTTCAAAACTTTTAGAAAGACAGCATTTATCTGCTGTTAAAGTTCTGTGTGCCTGCAGCCTCTCTCCAATACACGTCTCGGGAGAGTGACAGCTGGACTTTGTGAATTCCCTCTAAACAGCCATCCACAAAGGAAGGGTAGGTGTTACTAAGTAGCCAATCCAATCCAATTCAAAAAGATTTATTCAATAATGTGTGTCATAAACGCAGATCACAGATAAAACAACATTGAATTTTCAACATTAAAATACAATGATATCATAGAATAAAACGTTAAAATTTCATACAAAAAAACATGATCCAAGTTAAAAGTATTAGCAGATTTAAAAAGAGTTCATATTGTATTGGTAATAAGAGCCATAATGAGTAAAAATAGTTAGGGGAACTTATCTTTGGACATCGCCACAGAAATATAACTGGAACACACAGTCAGATAAAATTTAGTGGATTTTCATGTAACATCTGTGGTACGGGACCTGATTATCTACATCCAGCTTAACAACTTGGCTACTACTAGTGTAATACACGGCAACGTGTCAGTGCACAATATTCTTAGAGCAATGCTACTTGTCCTAGTGCCCAAGTTCCTACAAATTAGTGTCAGCCACACTTTGCGAGGGCAGACAAACAGGACGTGGGCATAGGACTCATCCAGTGCATTGCAAAAGTGACATTTACTATTGCCTGATTTGGCGCATTTTGCTGTATATGTTCTTAAAGGCAAAGTTTCCACTCTTAATTGGAAGTACAACTTCCAATCGAAGGGTTTGGATATAACGTTTCAGTACTGTTCCGGACTTGGCCAAGGTTTAACTGTTAAAAGAGCCCTGATTAGCGATGAACTATCACTATCTCTGCGGCTGTTGTGGTAAACCAATTCCCAATATCTTTATTTTGTGATCTCTTTAGAAGGGATTTGGCAGCATAATGGATTTTCCCACGATTCAGACATACCAATACTTGCCAGGTAAGCTCTAACCGTTCTCATCCAGCTGATCTTGTGAAACCCATCTGACATGATTACATCCTTAAGGCGTATGTTGACAGTTCTAAAATACACCATATTCTGTGCCAGTACAAGATGGAGTACATCCTTGCTAGACCTGCCAAAGAGGTCCTACCAAGATCTTGTAACAGTGTAAGGACCGGGGTACTTTGGGGGAGGTTGGTGATATTTCTCAGGAACCTGTTTTCAGTGAGTGATACCTTAGACATGTTTTCGAACCCCCAGAGTTCTGCATCGTATAGCACGGAGCTAACCACTTTCATATTATAAATTTGTAAGACCGGGCTAACTGACTTGGTCAGGGAGGTATTGAACTCACTGTGTATGGCCCCTGATAATTGCCGGTGTTTTAGAGAGGTAGTGTCAATCTGGTGCCCCCATCTCATATCTTTTTGCAGGATACCCTCTAGGTAGGTGAATGCGTTAACTTGTTCTAGTGGCCTCTTATCTAAAAATATGCTTCCTTTAAAAGATCTATGTTGGTTAAAAGTCATGAATTCTATTTTCGCCACATTGATTTCTAGGCCTTGTAGAGAGCAACATTTTTCAAAGAGAATTAGAGCTCGCTGTAATCCGCTAGGGATTTTAGAAATAATAAATGTATTGTTGGCGAAAATTAAATTGGGAATTGCAGAACCTGCAAGGAGTGGGGCACCTATAGGAACAGACGATAAAGACTCTGCAATCCCATTAATGAAAGGGAAAACAGGGTAGGGGCTAATACGCATCATTGGCTAACGCCCTTCACTACAGGAAAGGGACTGGTGACATTTAACTGCCTACCACAACGTATTTGGGCAAAGTTGTCTTCATGAAGGCACGCTATTAGGGAGAGCAGTTCAGGAGGTATCCCTGGGTCCTGCAAGACAAACCAAAGCTTGCTACGCGAAACCAGGTCAAAAGCTGACTTAAGGTCGACAAAGGTAGCATAAATGCTAGCCTTGCCTAAGACCACGGTTCGCCAATGTAATAGCCTAAACCGAAATACTTGGCCAATCATGCTGATGTGGTTCCTAAAGCCCACCTGTGGTGGGGTAAGAATTTCCTGTTCCTCTATCCAGTCTTGTAACTTGTCTAGCACCAATTGAGCTATCATCTTTTTAATACAATAGATTAGGCTGATAGGCCTGTAGTTACCTAGGAGGGACTTGTCACCCTTTTTTGTATAATGGAATGATCTCAGCCCCTCTCCAGGAATCAGGGATAGGGACCCAAGGACAATCGCATTAGCCAATGTCAAGCTTTACCTATTCCACCAGGGCTTAATGTAGAGGAAAATATCAGCGGGGATGCCGTCAATCCCCGGCGCCCTACCCTGTGATTGTACTAAGGGCCATATCGTTGTCAGCTGTGGTAAAGACCTTGTCAAGGTGGGATTTGTGAGGGAGTGCTATGGCATTTGGCGGTGGACGTGAACCTTGTAGGTCACAACGCGGGGAGCCATCGGAGTGAAAGTTCCTCCGATGTGAAGTAACCCCTGCCACTTTGCCCATGAAGTGAGACAGATACTGGTTTCACATTGTAAAACCTGGAAATGCCAGGGTGAACCGGTATTAAGAACCATGAGTTTTGTAAAACTTCAAGTAACACTGAGGTTAGGGTACACCTTAGAGTGCGCACACCGCCCAGTGTTTGTACTGTGTTTGGTCCTGAAGAAAGCTCGGCCAAATTGGCCTTAATAAGCAGAAACATGTCGACCATTTGACCCAATGAATAGGACAATTTGACTCAAACCTAAAGTCAAGACTGTCCTTTCATAAACTTTTAATCTGGCGCTCATATTGATCTTTATTAAAGTCTGGTTTTGATCAATATCCGCTCCTTTTAATTTTTATCACGATCACATTCTTTCACTGTTTTTATCTTTACCCAGCTCCACTGCAATTGCAGGTGTCGTAGCACACCAGGTAGGTCTTTTACCTGCCTGGTGAAAAAATACCCAATGATGAAGCATGTCACCCAAAAGACGGGTGAGTGAGGGTAATACAAAAAATGTTTGTTTATTTTTTTTCACGTTTCACTCCACTCTAGGCACTTGTTTGAATTTACAGCCACTCCTTTGTTGTTGGTTATATTTGATTCTTCAGGCCTGTTTGCGTATTGGGATTCAAAATGAATTACCCATTGGTCCTGGGCTACATGATTTTTTGGCTGGGGTTGGTAGCTCCCCCTGCCCTATTTGACCAGATTCCAGAACTGTTGGGAATTGTTGTTGGCACAAGCCGATCTAAGATCCTGCCATCTGTTTTCATCCCATTCCTTTTTTGCCTTCAAATGGGCCCTCCTATATTCTCTCCTAGCTGTGCAAACACTACTTTGATCTTTCAGCCTGATTGCTTCTGTAAGAGTACTCCTAGGCCTGCATTCTTTGGTGAAATAAGAACGCCGCTTGGCAAAAAATTTGCTATGTATTGCGATTATGTGGAGCCTCTAGTTCAGCTAAAGTATGTTCAGTTTCTAGAGCCATAGAAGTTAAAGTATCTGGTTTCTTCAGAACCACATCCCACTTAAGGTGCCTTAAGTCATTTGTAGGAACCTGATCACGGGTGATTAGATGACTCTCAGGTAGAAGGGTTCTTGTTTGGTCAATAGTTTGAAGGTGGAACATAGTGGATTATGGTCACTTTTCATGTGATCCCTCAATACCATGTCCAGAAGAGCATGCCATAATTTTAGATGAATTAGCAAATAGTCAATGCGACTGGCATAACAGCCGGTATTAAAGGTATTAGCCCCATGTCTATCAGAGGGAGTTCTTTCATTAGCCACTCGCATTCCTTTTTCTAGGGCAATAGCTTTAATTTGGATTGCAACATCTGACCAACGTTTGATGGGTGCTAATGTGAGGTTTGGAATTCCCCACTGGGCATCTTCCTCCATCGGAAGTACTTGATCCAACGGCCCCTCACGGTGGGATGCCTGACTTTCACCTTGTGGATACCCTGCCAGGGTTATCTCACAGGGGAATACCAGGACGGGTTCCCTAAGCAAGCGCTGAGATGCCCCAGGGTAAGTCGTGCGCTATATAAGTCTCATTCATTTCATTTCCTTTCATCCTCGCTGCCAAGGGGCTCAAATGTCGAGTTAAAATCCTCTGCAACTATCACTAAAGAATCTCGAGACCATTGATCTAAGAGGACATCAAGAGTTGCTAAAAGGTCTGATCTCTTCCTCCCTCTAACCCCCTAACATAGACGTTGTAAACATCGATGGTACCAAGGGATCCCCCCAGTAGCTGAATGGCGAGAATGTCATTATTCTGGGTTGGAAGCTCCGGAACTTTATAACAGATAGCCTCTCTAACCCAGATTGTAAGCCCCCTAGATGGATGACCTTTACCCCCCGCTTTTGAATATGATAGTTTAAATACCTTTTGTGGAAAAGGGGGTCTACTAGCCGCCTTTCTTGAAAAAGTCAAATATCGTGCTGCTCAATAAAGGTTTACCTTTCTGGGGATACGCCCCTAGACCCTAGGGCTGCTGTGTTTCAAGACAATACGTCTAATGTGGAAGTCATATGATGATGCTTAGCATGCTCTGAGAATGTCATCCCTAATTAGCAATCGGCTGCCCCTTACGTGAAGAATCTTTTGGGTGCATTTGTTTTGAAGGGAGTTCTCATCCTCAGTGTGTCGGTCACCTGGGGTTTTTGGCACATTTATCATGTACACAATATTATGAGTGCCTGGTGCACTGGAGAGCCCACATGCCCCATGCAGTGCAATGCCACTACTATAACCAGAAGTAGCAGGAGATGGGAGAGCCATGGATGAATGTAAAGGCTTCCAATTAGTGGTCACATTTTTGGTTTTCCTACCAGAGTGAAAATGCCCCACAATAGAATTAGTTGTCTAACGAATTGGTGCTGGACTCATCTGGCTGTAAAGGGGCTGATCAGTGAAGTACAATGGAGACTGCCCAACTTGTCCCAAGCCCTGCGGTTTATGGGGTCGACTTGAGGGAAGATCTCTTATTGATGTTTTAACCTCTTGAACAGCTGAATGTACTTTGGATGAGGAATCAGTAAGGTTCAGAATGGTGGCTTTAAGAGCTTGAATTTCACTCAATAGATTAGTTAGCTGCGTAGATATAGACCCTTGAGAAGAATGTATAGGGGACCTTAAGGTCTGCTGATTTCTGAGACATTTATCATTCCGAATATGCTGGGCCTTTTCAGTTGCAACTAATTCCTGGAAAATGCAGCCAGGATTGTTCACCATATACTCCCTGTGTTCTTGAATCCCTGTCCTTGGGGGGTTGGATACTGAGTAGCTTATCTATTGCTGCAAGGAAAGACTGTCAAAACATTTTGAGAGGAAGGTGAATAAACTTCTACAACATTTTGACTTGCAGTGCAGGCACCTGGTGATTCTAGCGGTGGAACCCACCCAGCTGATTTTTTAAACATAACAGGGATGCGCTTTTTTTAGGAATATTACTTCCCACAGCTTGCCTAGGGCTGTTACCATTAATTAATACAGTGTCAGTAAGGGTGCTATCAAGAATGCCCTCACACTCAATCAAGAGATTGTCAATTCTATCCAATACCTCTATTCCTATATCTTGATTAACGTGATGGCCTTTTTTCTTGCCCTTCTAAGCCTTCTTTTTGTGTCCCTCATCAAATTCACCCGCACATGCTTTCCGCTTACCCTAAACCCAAGTAACAATTACAGAGTAGATGAAAAAAGAGTTTACAATAGAGACACAGGAGCAACATGAATGTCAAGAAGACCAGGTTACTTTTACTAATGGAGCCAGACCTTCGGGCCGTTATATACTATGACCACCACACAAATTCAATGAAATTCACCTGAAAAAGATACAGGTGTCCAGGAAGACGGGATATCAGAGTGGTAGCCCAGCCCAGCCTCTTCCGGGCTCTGACGGGCACAGACGGGCCTGCCCTTGACCCGGCTTTGTCCGGGCACGGTCCGGGCACGCCCGCGCGTGTCCCGGTTGAAGGAGGGCTGTGCTGCTTTTGAAGCACCTCCCGGTGCAGCTGAGCCTCATTGGCGGCAGGCAGAGAAGCCGCAAATAGTGCCAGGACCTGTAGTCCTGGTCCCCTGATGGAGCAATGTGCAGAAACCGAAGGTGAATGTACGGCGCTGCGGGAGGGCTGCACTGCTTTTGAAGCACCTCCAGGTGCAGCTAAGCCTCGTTGGCGGCAGTCAGGGGAGCCGCAAAGGGTGCTGGGACCCGTAGTCCTGGTCCCCCGATGGAGCAATATGAAGAAACCGACGGTGAGTGACCCGCGCTGTGGGAGGGTTGTGCTGCTCTTGAGGCACCTCCAGGCTCAGCTGAGCCTCATTGGCGGCAGGCAGGGATGCCGCAAAGGGTGCTGGGACCTGTAGTCCTGGTCCCCCAATTGAGCAACGTACAGAAACCGAAGGTGAGTGTCCCGAACTGCAGGAGGGCTGCACTGCCTTTGAAGCAACTCCAGGTGCAATTAAACCTCGTCGGCACAGGCAGGGGAGCCGCAAAGGGTGCTGGGACCTGTAGTCCTGGTCCCCTGATGGAGCAACATGCAGAAACCAAAGGTGAGTGTCCAGCGCTGCGGGAGGGCTGCCTTGCCTTTAAAGCACTCCAGACCTCCAGATACAGCTGAGCCTCATTGGCGGCAGGCAGGGGAGCCGCAAAGAGGGCTGGGACCCGTAGTCCTGGTCCCCCGATGGAGCAAAGTTCATAAACCGAATGTGAGTGTTACTGTTACTGTTGCCATGGAAAAAGTGTACCCTTACACCAGTGCTTCGTATGTGCCACCTACATACAATAGGAATGGACGTAGAGGGGGCTCCACCTACGGCACCTCTACCTCAGAGGACAACTCTAGTGATTCAGACTCTAGCTTTCAAGGCAACCCTAATAATCAACAAAGAGGCAGGGGCAATAGAAGAAACTGGAGACGCCAAAACTATGGACCCAACCAATTTAATCCTTGGTGGTCACCCAACCCATGGATGACTGGAGGCGTTTTTCCTCCACAGCCTATGGGCCCTTTTGCCCCAATGCCTTTCCCCCACAATCAGAATATGCAGCCTTTTTTAGGGTTTGGCCAAGGAAGGACAAGAGGCAGAAGACGATCCTCTCGGGGAACAGTACAGTGGACTGTACCCCAACAATCGATGGGCTTACGGAGCGGCAAGCAAGTACCCCAAGAACAAGCGGGGACGAGTGCGGAGACAGTTTGATAATCAATCTAAGCTCCAAAGAGCTCACTCGCACTGAAATCCAAGTGCTGAACCGTGGACTAGGCTTTGTCCAGACTACAACTGGAGATCCTTTTCAGACCAACATCGAGCTTGCACAGCTGTTTAGGAAGATCAGATTACATTTCTTCTTTCTGAATTCTGAGAGCCCACCCACTGAATCCAACACAGGCCTAAAAAAGACTTCCAACTTCATGCCTTTACCCCACACCATTCCAACCAAGGTGCTAGCCTTTGAGGAAGCAGTCAGACATGACATTCAGACTTTGTTCACCAAGACCAACCAACCATTTATGAATCTTTCAAAACAGGAACAGCAGGCACTATCAGGACTAACAAAAGACGATACTGTTATCATCAAGCCTGCAGATAAGGGCGGTGCTACGGTCCTGATGGACACAAACTCCTACAGGCAGGAATGCCTTAGACAACTCAGTGATGGAAATTCGTACAGTCCATTGTCTACGGATCCTACTAAGAGGCTTTCCTTGTCCATTAAACATCTCACCGAGGAGGCATTGTCAGAAGGCTGGATCATGGCAAATGAAGCCTCCTTCCTCTGTACTTCCAATCCGGTGATGCCATATTTTTATGTGCTCCCGAAAATTCACAAGCAACAACGCCCTCCACCAGGACGGCCCATAATTTCCGGTATTGGTTCTGTTCTGGAACCATTATCGACGTTTGTCGACATCTTCCTGTGACCACTGGTGAAATTGATGCCAACTTATATCCAGGACACGAAGGACCTATTGAGAATGCTACCTCATATTGAGTTTGACACCAGTTAGGATATCCTGGTGTCTTTTGATGTAGATTCCCTCTACACCTCAATACCACAAAGTGAGACACTCGAGGTGATAGAGTCATTGTTACGGGAACAGAGCTGGGACTCCATCACTCCTATTTCCTTTGTCATGGAACTTGCCACAATGGCGATGAAAGAAAACTTCTTTCGGTTCGAAGAGACAGTGTTTCTCCAGACATCTGGGACCAGTATGGGCAGTGTTTTTGCCCCGTCCCTAGCTAATTTTTACGTTCACAAGTTCGAACAAAGTTGTGTACTGTCATCTACAAACCCTTATTTATCATCTATAAGGGTTTGGAAACGCTACATAGATGATATCTTGGTAGTGTGGCGTGGAACTGAAAACTAACTTAACACCTTTCATCTATGGCTGAAGGAGCAAAACATGTTTCTACGCTTCACCATTGATTTCTCAAGAACTTCCTTGGCTTTCTTGGATCTTCGGATTATGGCCACCGCTGGGGGCCTCGTGTCTGAACTTTACAAGAAACCTATGGCACGGAACTCATTGCTCAGATATGATAGCTGTCACCCGAAGGCCCTCAGGGACAATTTGCCCTTCGGGCAGTTTCTGCGGATTCAACGCAATTGCAGTACCAAAGAGGGTTTCCATAAACACGCTGGAGAACTTGAATCATGTCTTCGCAGCAAGAAATATCCCAAGAAACTGATCCGAAACTCCAAGAAAAGAGCATCCAACAATAATCGAGAATCTCTCCTGGAAGTGATTCCTCCCAAGCCAAAGGACAAGAGGATAGCGTTTGCCAACACATTTAACACACGATCGAATGACATCAAGAAAATTGTGAAATCACACTGGAAGATCCTTAATACTGGCCCCGACAACCTTCCGATACCACTCTTTGCCTACAAGAGAGGAACAAGTCTTAAAGACCGGCTAGTACATACTAGACCAGGACCGAAGAAATCTCACAAAGTGGGCACCCTATGGGATTTACCACCGGTTGAAGGCCACCACCCCTGTGGGAATTGTGCTGCTTGTGCACAAACGGCCCATTCTACAAGCATCGACATAGGGACCTCAAGACGTTGGGAGCAAAAACAGTTCACGAACTGTAACAGTTCAAACTTGATTTATCTGATTACATGCCCCTGTCCCTTACAATATGTGGGGATGACCATGAGAAAAGTCAAAGTAAGGATATCGGAGCACGATCCGATGCAAGAAGCAAGCTACCCGCCTCACGAACCATTTCTTAGAGATAAGGCATGCACCCTCTGACTTCACGTGGACTGTCCTGGAACAACCACGGATCCCCCCACATATCGCTGACATTACGAAACATCTTTTTAAACTGGAGCAGAAATGGGTATACCGCTTGAATACAGATAAGAATGGCCTCAACGAAGATATTCCCTGGACTTCTTTATAAGGTGACTCTTGTTTTGACCTCCAGTACCAAATCTCCAGGTTATACAGAATAATGTGTGGACCCTTCCGCCTCGTATGGCGTGATAATATACATAGTGTCCCTTCTGTCACCTGGTACATGTCACACGTCCGGGTACATCCTAACAATGATCAATAAGATTCTTGCTCCTTCTGAGACACTACCCATATACCCTATTGTTAGAATTTATCATGAGACTCACTGTCCTGAAAACCAAACTCCTGTTTGAATAACCATTGGTTCATGAATATGAACAACACTGACTGATTCCGATTTGGGATTCACTTAACCCGTAGTTGTTAATTTTCCTGAGGTCCCTTCAATAATATAATAGCCCTGATAAGTGCTTATTCGTATGCGAAATAACATCGTAATGGACCATCTTTTCAACAGGTCTTTTTTTAAAAACAATAACATGATAGCCCTGTTAAGTGCCTGATCGTATGCGAGACAATATTGTAATATAATGTCTGGAAACTGACTTCATCTCGCAGACCATTTCTCTCCTCGTTCGTTCATTGCCTAAACTACATACTGGGAGACCGTCAATGATTCTGCTAATACGCAACTACATTGCCCATGATCCTTTAGACTCGTAGCAATCTATGCGGCGGCGCTTTTGGCGCATGCGCATTGCCAGGAGTCCGTGCTTCACTTCCGCGTCTACAAAACGACGCGTAACCGTCTCCCGGTACCTCCCCGTACAGAGCAGATGCCTGACTGGGGTACCGACGGTTAGGTAAGTGAACACGCCGGACTATTAGGTCTGGAATCTGCATAATGACGCGCGTAGATTTCTTGACCTTTTTTCCTTTATACTCAATGATCGGGGCTCCGACATGTTACAAGTGTAATTAGGGCACCAATGTTTTCTGCACTCGGTTAGTCTTCGATCCCTTCAAGAACTTGTGATTCTTAAATGGGTATTTTCTTTGCCTATATGTACTTTATACATCCCAATGCTTACCAACAGATCGACTATGATTCAGCACACTGTATTTCCATTCTTAAGTAATGTGCCTTAATTATTTGACTACGGTGATGTCAATTTGGGCTCAGTGCCTTCAGCTTGTAGTTGTGAGCACACTGTAGACAACTATGCTTATTGTGAATTGGTTTCTATTATCCTCTTATTTGTTGACACAATCCCTATTGACATTTAATCATGAGAAAATAATGTATATAATGCGATGGGATCGGTGTACATCACTTACTAAAATGCAACGGTTGATTGTTAGAGAGTGGGCTTTCTCCGTGAGGTTGCCTCACTGTTGTCTTTGTGGTCTATTTTTCTTAAACATAAGAGCGATGCCCCTATTTTTCCTGAGCTGTGGCCAGGTGAGGAGCGGCGCCGGTCTCTCATACTCTAGGTGAGTGAGAGGCGTTTGCTAATCAGTAATGGTTGGGTATTGTGCTTGCAATATGCAAGAACACAAAAACTGTTAATCATTGGAACTCATGATGGAGAACATTCGCTAAAATGTTTCTTTCTGTTTTCTTTCATATATGTCCTCCGCACTTGATCCTTTTTGCCTTTGATCAACAGCTTCTACTAAACAGGAGCATTGAGAATGCCTAACCAGGTGATATCCTGTATGTTTGTTTGTTATACACACACTCACCTTTTACAGCAGTAGCAGAATTTAACCTTTGGTCCTGAAGAAGCAGGTGATACTCATTGTATCGATAGCTGCAGAAACATGTCGACCTCTATATAACAGGCAGTAGATATTTGTTTGAACTACTGGTATTTTGCACTCCACGCTTTTTAATCTTGGAAGTGGTTTGCTCCTCATTAAAGTCATTATTGCACCCACTATCCATTTTTAATCACTCACCTTCACTGATTTTCTTTTTTTGCACTGCTTTTCAGTTACTTGGATTTGAGTGTACTTACTGTACGCTGTGGACATACCACTTGTTGAGACTGACCCAAATGATGACTAACAGGGCGGTCCAGATTGTGTAACTGATGGGATTCTGTACCATAGAGTGATAGTCCAAGCATATCAAGTAGTGGACACGACATTGTCTGAAACACAGAATTTTGAGTTCCTTTAGACCCACAGTTATTATTTGTGTATACAGTGTTACTGAGTAGCCATTTGCATCCTGTTGACTCATCCTGGGCAGGATGGGAGGGAGGACCTAACACACGTAAACGGACAGTGGCCAGTCCACACACAAATGGTTGATAACCCCCTTATAGTGAGTCTGGAGCCAGGGCTGGGAAGGGGGACCTCTGTGCACTTCAAAGCTCTTCTTTGAAGTCACCTCCACTTCAAAGGCACAATTAGGTATGAGTACTAAGTCTCTGACCCGCCCCCCCCAAAATCAGATATATCTGGACCTATACAGAAACTCTGCCAGGAAGTAGGTTTGTTGCAAGGATTGCTACTCTGTTGAACTGCTGCTCTGGAAGAACTGCATTTCTGCTGTGCTGTTGCCTGCTACCCTCTGCTCCTGCTGAGGAAGAACTGCTTGTAACCAGCGTGCTCTCCAAGGGCATGCTGACTTACCTCCTGTTATGAGACTTAGGGATGTCAAAGTGTTACCTTCTGCTACTGTGCCTGATCCATTGGAAGTGTATCCAGGTGCTTGCTCCAGTGAAACAGTGGAACCAAAGCATCTTCTGCTGAGTGGAACAGAATCAACGTATCGCTGCTGTTGTGATCTGACCTCTGGTCGCTCCCCGCTCCACACGGCTCCTCCTGTGCACCCGTGACTCTCCCCTCTGCTGCCACTGCTGGGAGTTCTCTGCTGGTGTGCCCCTGGTGACTGTCTTTGCATTCTCCTGCTGAGTTGTTTTTTCACCTTGGCATTTGTTTTTCTGTATTTTATATTCTGTTTTTTTTTCTGTTTGGCGTTCCTTTACACCCCTTGCCCTCTGTGCCTCCCCGCTTCATGCTTCCTGCCGCTGCTCCACTGTGGCCCACCCCCTTTTGCCTTCTGTGTCCCTTCCCCTCGCCCATTGGCCGCCCCGCTCCCGCCTCCCAGCTGTTCTTCCCGCCTACTTCGCCTCTTATGGAGGTCGCCGCACAGAAGAGCAGCAGACGCGCGCAGCAGGCGCGCCTCTGGCACGCCGAAGATGCACCAAAGGCAAGCCCGTCTGAGCCTGTCCGCGCCTTGACCGTGCCCAGTGCCAGAACCCCTGTACCACACACCCCCGCTTCGCCAGACTGCAGTACGACTCCAGCACCCTCCACGCACTCAACCCCGGACGACACCACCCCTGCTGCCAGGCCATCCCGAAGCACACCCAAGGACCTTTCACCTGCCGGGACTGCGGTTATACCAGCATCCAGCCCGCCAAACCACCAGCCAGAGAACCCAACCACCTCAGATGCATCCTCCTCAACACCTGCTCCTCTCGCAAGCACGCCATCAAACTCTGGGACCTCCTAGACTCTACCACCCCGACATCGCCTTCCTGGCGGAGACCTGGCTGAACGCCACCTCAGCACCTGACATCGCCATAGCCATCCCGCAGGGCTACAAGATCTCCTGCAGAGTCCGCGCCAACGGAGTTGGAGGGGGAATCGCCATCGTCCACAAAGACACCCTCAGAGTCTCGACCAACACCGACGAAACCCTCACCACTGCCGAGCACATGCACTTCCAGATCCACACCGACCCCAACACGACCCTCAGAGGAACACTCATCTACAGACAACCCAGACCATGACCACAGTTCAGCGACACCATCACCGACCTCGTCAGCACCCATGCCCTCGCCTGCAAGGACTACATCCTCCTCGTGGACCTGAACTTCCACCTCGAGAACGACAACAACGCCAACTCCACCGCCCTGATCGACAATCTCGCCAACCTCAGACTCAAACAGCTCGTGACAACACCCACCCACGCCGCTGGACACACGCTGGACCCCATCTTCTCCGCAAGCCCGCACATCTCCTTCAACCACACCACCGTACCCCACGTATCATATATAAAACATTTACCATGGCATTTAAGGCCCTCCATGGGACTGGTGCCCGGTATATCAGGAAAAGATTGGGCCTCTATCTTCCTTCAAGGTCGTTACGGTCGTCATCATTGGCCCTGGCCACTGTCCTGGGAATTAGGGAGCGCGCACTGGGGGCCGCTCTTTTAAACGCTTGGCACCCCAGCTCTGGAACTCGTTACCTGTGTCTCTGCAGAAGAGCGACAACCTCCTTGCTTTTAGGAAGGAACTCAAGACATGGCTTTTTGGACAATAACCTCCCTGTACTCTCTTGCTCTGTGCCTTATAGATCTGTTTAGCGCCGGGACACTCGACCTGAGTAGCTATGCGCTTTATAAATCACCTTATAACATAACATAACATTACATAACTGGACTGACCACAGATGCGTCCACTTCACCTTCAGGAAACCCCCCACACACCACCGCACCCAACAGTTGCCATGCCGCAACTGGGGCAAGGTCACCAAGGACCAACTGACCACCACCCTCGCCCTGAGACCACCCGCCGACCCAATCGACCCCTTCATTGCCGCTACCAACCTCAAACAGTGGATCAACGACTGCGCCAACACCCTCGCCCCTCTCAAGATCTCCACAACCAACCACACCAACAAGAAAGCCGCCTGGTTCACCGAAGACCTCCGGACCTCCAAGCACACCTGTCGGAAGCTGGAGAAGATATGGATCCGCGACCGATCACCAGACAGCCTCGCAGCCCAAAAGAACGCCACCCACAGACACCACCAACTCATCAGGACCTTCAAAAGGACCACCTTCAAGGACCGCCTAGACAACAACAAACACAACACCAAAGAGCTCTTCAGCATCGTGAAAGAACTCTCTAACCCCAGCTCCAACACTAACGACATTCCACCATCACAAGACCTGTGCGACTCCCTGGCCACCTTCTTTCACCGCAAGATCACCAACATCCACATCTATTTAGCTACTTCATAAACTATTGTTTTCGGAAAATAATTAAAGTTTTTTAAATTTACAGGGGGAAATGTTCATTAATATACAAAAAGGGGTGGTGATGGACGGAGCATCTGAATCAATCAAACACTCACACCCAGTCAAAAGATCTGGGTTTAATCCATCAACGTTCTTTAACCCACTCTGCCACCCCAGTTCAGACATGGCTATATGCAAATCAGTCTGACCCTGTGCCTCATGGGAAAAGTGAAATGAAATGAAATGAATGAAACTTATATAGCGCACGACTTACCCTGGGGCATCTCAGCGCTTGCTTAGGGAACCCGTCCTGGTATTCCCCTGTGAGATAACCCTGGCAGGGTATCCACAAGGTAAAAGCCAGGCATCCCACCGCGAGGGGCCGTTGTGGAGATTAAGCAAGCTATTGCCCAGAGTCGCAGAGTGTGAACCCGTGAGTTGAGAAGGCACCGGAGCGAGAATTAACGAGTCCGTGGAATTTTGAGCCCAAGACCCGCCGAGGCGGGGAATTGAACCCTGGTCCCGGGCCGAACTCAAGCTCCAGGTCTGCCGCCTCTAACCCCTGAGCCACACGTCCAGCCCGAACTGGCAAGCCATGTCTTCCATGGACCGGAAACAAGCTTCTGAGGACCGGTTTCTGGCATTCCAGCCGTCTTCAGCCCGGCTTGCTTGAATCCAGTGGCAAAGTGAGCAAGGGACTCACGTCTGAGCATAACCTGCCACACTTATGGAGGCCAAAAGCGGTACAAAAGGGGGTGGTGATGGACGGAGCGTCTGAATCAATCAAACACTCACACCCAGTCAAAATATCTGGGTTTAATCCATCACCGTTCTTTAACCCACTCTGCCACCCCGGTTCAGACATGGCTGTATGCAAATCAGTCTGACCCTGTGCCTCAAGGGAACAGTCCAGCCCGAACTGCCAAGCCATGTCTTCCCTGGACCAGAAACAAGCTTCCGAGGACCGGTTTCTGGCATTCCAGTCGTCTTCATCCCGGCTTGCTTGAATCCAGTGGCAAAGTGAGCAAGGGACTCATGTCTGAGCATTCCCTGCCACACTTATGGCGGCTAAAAGCGATACAAAAGGGGGTGGTGATGGATGGAGCATCTGAATCAATCAAACACTCACACCCAGTCAAAAGATCTGGGTTTAATCCATCACCGTTCTTTAGCCCACTCTGCCACCCCAGTTCAGACATGGCTATATGCAAATCAGTCTGACCCTGTGCCTCATGGGAACTGTCCAGCCCGAACTGCCAAGCCATGTCTTCCCTGGACCGGAAACAAGCTTCCGAGGACCGGTTTCTGGCATTCCAGGCGTCTTCAGCCCGGCTTGCTTGAATCCAGTGGCAAAGTGAGCAAGGGACTCACGTCTGAGCATACCCTGCCACACTTATGGAGGCCAAAAGCGGTACAAAAGGGGGTGGTGATGGACGGAACATCTGAATCAATCAAACACTCACACCCAGTCAAAAGATCTGGGTTTAATCCATCACCGTTCTTTAGCCCACTCTGCCACCCCAGTTCAGACATGGCTATATGCAAATCAGTCTGACCCTGTGCCTCATGGGAACAGTCCAGCCCGAACTCCCAAGCCATGTCTTCCCTGGACCGGAAACAAGCTTCCGAGGACCGGTTTCTGGCATTCCAGCCGTGTTCAGCCCGGCTTGCTTGAATCCAGTGGCAAAGTGAGCAAGGGACTCACGTCTGAGAATACCCTGCCACACTTATGGCGGCCAAAAGCGGTACAAAAGGGGGTGGTGATGGACGGAGCATCTGAATCAATCAAACACTCAAACCCAGTCAAAAGATCTGGGTTTAATCCATCACCGTTCTTTAGCCCACTCTGCCACCCCAGTTCAGACATGGCTGTATGCAAATCAGTCTGACCCTGTGCCTCATGGGAACAGTCCAGCCCGAACTGCCAAGCCATGTCTTCCCCTGACCGGAAACAAGCTTCCGAGGACCGGTTTCTGGCATTCCAGCCGTCTTCAGCCCGGCTTGCTTGAATCCAGTGGCAAAATGAGCAAGGGACTCACGTCTGAGCATACCCTGCCACTCTTATGGCGGCCAAAAGGGGGTGGTGATGGACGGAGCATCTGAATCAATCAAACACTCACACCCAGTCAAAAGATCTGGGTTTAATCCGTCACCGTTCTTTAGCCCACTCTGCCACCCCAGTTCAGACATTGCTATATGCAAATCAGTCTGACCCTGTGCCTCATGGGAACAGTCCAGCCCGAACTGCCAAGCCATGTCTTCCCTGGACCGGAAACAAGCTTCCGAGGACCGGTTTCTGGCATTCCAGCCGTCTTCAGCCCGGCTTGCTTGAATCCAGTGGCAAAGTGAGCAAGGGACTCACGTCTGAGCATACCCTGCCACACTTATGGTGGCCAAAAGCGGTACAAAAGGGGGTGGTGATGGACGGAGCATCTGAATCAATCAAACACTTACACCCAGTCAAAAGATCTGGGTTTAATCCATCACCGTTCTTTAGCCCTCTCTGCCACCCCAGTTCAGATATGGCTATATGCAAATCAGTCTGACCCTGTGCCTCATGGGAACAGTCCAGCCTGAACTGCCAAGCCATGTCTTCCCTGGACCGGAAACAAGCTTCCGAGGACCGGTTTCTGGAATTCCAGCCGTCTTCAGCCCGGCTTGCTTGAATCCAGTGGCAAAGTGAGCAAAGGACTCACGTCTGAGCATACCCTGCCACACTTATGGCGGCCAAAAGTGGTACAAAAGGGGGTGGTGATGGACGGAGCATCTGAATCAAAAACTCACACCCAGTCAAAAGATCTGGGTTTAATCCATCACCGTTCTCTAGCCCACTCTGCCACCCCAGTTCAGACATGGCTATATGCAAATCAGTCTGACCCTGTGCCTCATGGGAACAGTCCAGCCCGAACTGCCAAGCAATGTCTTCCCTGGACCTTAAACAAGCTTCCGAGGACCGGTTTCTGGCATTCCAGCCGTCTTCACCCCGGCTTGCTTGAATCCAGTGGCAAAGTGAGCAAGGGACTCACGTCTGAGCATACCCTGTCACACTTATGGCGGCCAAAAGTGGTACAAAAGGGGGTGGTGATGGACGTAGCATCTGAATCAATCAAACACTCACACCCAATCAAAAGATCTGGGTTTAATCCATCACCGTTCTTTAGCCCACTCTGCCACCCCAGTTCAGACATGGCTATATGCAAATCAGTCTGACCCTGTGCCTCATGGGAACAGTCCAGCCCGAACTGCCAAGCCAGGTATTCCCTGGACCGGAAACAAGCTTCCGAGGACCGGTTTCTGGCATTCCAGCCGTCTTCAGCCAGGCTTGCTTGAATCCAGTGGCAAAGTGAGCAAGGGACTCACGTCAGACAATACTATGTTAATGTATGTTGGTAAATTAAGCACCAATATTCAAGAATCTATGAAAGAAATTATTTTACTCAACTTCTTTCTGAGTGGTACATTTTGTCACGGGTACTACAATTGTCATGAAAGCATTTCCATGTTTTCAGCACATCAAACGTTGATATTGCATACAGAGAAGGGGGTCATCACAGCTCATGATTAAACTTCGTGGCATGTCCTCTTTCTCATTAGAAAGGGGTGATGTCAAAACATATGTACCAATGAGTTTTGGTAACAGATTTGTTTGAGGACGAAAATCCTTGACACATTGCCATTTTCTTTTGCCCCTGAAAGTTACAATAACGTTTTATTTTTGGCAGCAGTTTATGATGCTACACATTGTGAGTGACCCCTCAAGTTTCAAACTGGTGCTAGTCAGTGTCACCCTTTTGATGAGACCTAAGAAGGGAGACCCTAAACTGACTCTAAATCCTACAGTCTCAAAGAAGCAACTTACCTTAGCTCTAACTGCACAGGCCCTGGTTTGGTGACAGCATTTCCCTTATTTTCGGAGAAGCCTATTGTCGCAAAGGGCAGTTGCCCACTGAACTTTCTGAGTACATTAGCCCTGAGGATTAGGGCAGACATGGCCCCTTCCTATGTGTTGATTTAATTTGACAATATGATATGTTCACAAACTTGACCAGCAGGAATACTCCTGTAACCTTTGCAAACAAGAGAACCTAAATATTTGGTAAATGCTTCAGAAACACAACTATTGCACCTGTCATTCGAGCTACCCATAGCTGCTTGGGAACATTTAAATTAGTGGAAGAATGGCATTTGCAATTTAGAAGATGGATCCTACACATCAAAGGCAATCCCATTCCTCACATATCTTTCTGTTTCCTTCTTTGTTTTAGGTTTGGGCAGGAGGGAATGCAGAGGTCCCTGAGGAGGAAACAGTGCCACAGCCTTGTGTAAAAAAGTAAGAAGCTCTTTTATATAAAAAATGTAGATTTATTTGAAGTTGGATGGAAGAAGCACAGCACATCCGTTAGGCAGTAGATCCAGGGAATAATAACAGTTGCAGCAGAATCTGGAACCAAGCATGTAAGATGCAGGCATGCATCATACATTCCAGGCTCCAGCACAATGGGGTAAATCACAGAGAATAAAACAAGCATAGGAAAAGCAAGAATGCAACACCTTGTTAGCAGGAATTCTGAACTGTGACACCGGAGATCACCAGCAGCCTGATTAAGAATGCTCTCAATGACTGCGGACATTTGTGAACACCAGCTGAACCGGTTGGACTTTTCTAATAGTCTTTACCTAGGACTCCCAGTTGGTTTGTCGAAAAGACTCCAACTTGTTCAAAATCAAGCAGCCAGATTGATCCTCAAACAGCCGAAATGGCAGTCTATTAGACCCGGCTTAGAACATCTTCACTGGATGCCGGTGGAACAGAGAGTCTTATTCAAAACTGGCTGCATCATTTATAAAACCCCACATAACACCGGTCCCAAATTCATTGCGCAACTCGTGTCCAGATACAGCCCCTCATTAAACCTCCGCTCTGCTAAAAAAGAGCTTCTAATTATCCCATCTTTTAAGAAAAAATGGCTGGGTGGCAGCTCCTTTCACTATCTAGCAGCCACCCTTTGGAATTCTCTCCCACTATCTTTGAGACAATGCCCAGACCTCCTCACATTTAGGCATTCTTTTAAGACATGGCTTTTTAGACAAGCTTGCTATTAGCTTCACTACCTTGTGTTATGTTCCTCTTTCGATAGCGCCATGAAGCCCAAGGGCGTACGTGCGCTGAATAAATAAATTTTAACATAACATAACATAACATAACATAACATAACATAACATAAGCCCCAACCTCCTCTCGAAAGATGGAAACACACTTCTGACAGATGAATTGTTTGTGTGGTATCTTTGCCATGAGCACACTTCTCTCTGCACCACATTTAGCCTGCAGTCACATTGGTCCTACAGATGGTTAGCTTGCAAGCTAGCCGGCCATGAAAGCCAGATGGTCTGTTTACAGTCCTTTTATTCACCCTAACTAAAAAACAGGAGGCATATCTCATGGGTTTCTGCAGTGGCACAGCTGAGGGGGCGGTCTGGACTTCCTTGGCCGGCACAAGATTTTGGGGCAACTGCCATCTTGGGACGGTGCAGGTATCGGGGCAGCAACAGCCCACTCCTCAATGTGTTTGACTTGAGGAGGTGGTAAATGGAGAAAATTCTTGCCAGCCCTCCCATCCCCATGCTCTTCACTGCGCCCGCTGCTGGCGGCAAACACAGAGACTGCCACAGGTGCCATAGGGCTAGCTACGCCACTGGGTTTCTGTAAATTCATAAGTGATTTCTGTACTCTGCCCCTTCACTTGCTGGTACGACAAACATTGTTGTTGATTAGCTGTTCTGTTTGCTTTGCCCTGTTTCTTTTTAGAAGAATGCAAATGTACAGGATCCTCAACCTTCAAATGTTTCTGAGTTTCTTTTTTTTTCTTTTTTTTTTTTCTTTAAATATTTTTTTTATTGAGATGGATCAGAATATACAAAGATATCATACACATTAATAACTATTAGCTGGATAAGAACATGGTAAAATCAGACATGTAAATTTAGGACAGAAATGCAGATATAGATAAATATTCATCGTCCTCCAGCTCTTGGCATAATCCAAATAATCCAGACAATTTATCAAGAAATTACCCTTGTAGAAAATGTTACATTCAAATGCTGTAAAGGTGATGCAGGGTCTATTCAAATTATTCATCTCCTTTTCCTCCAATTGCTAAGTGGAGCCCAAATCTTTTCACCATACTCTTTCCTCTTTTTGCCTTTAAAGCTATATAAACATTCCTCGATGTTATGAGTCTCAAGCAATCTCGTAAGCCACATCTGAAATGTGGGAGCTATCGACTCTTTCCAGGCCGCCGCAATTAAAATTCTAAAAACAGCGACACACAGAAAAATAAAAGCTTCGGCTTCCTGTTCGACTATAAGGTTTTCATCCCTGCCGATCAAAACAGTAGTAGGGGATAGAGGAATTTGGCACTCTAGCAACCCCGATAAAAACTTCTCCATTTCTGTTAAAACTGGCTTAAGATTCTGACACGAATAAAACATATGCACTAAATCCGCTGGGCCTTGGTTACACCTTGGACATCTATCGTTATCCCTTTTGCCCCATTGGAACAGCTTAGCGGGAGTGTAATAAAGGTTAAACAGCATCTTATAATGTTGTGTTTTTAGGTTAGTTGCTCTTAGTACTTTTCTATTCAGTGCCAGAGCATAGTCCACGTCTATATCTGGGTCCCCTATTCTTAGAGCCCAGGCAGTTTCTATTTGTCCGATGTCCTCTCCCAAACCCTGTAGGAGATAACTGTACCCTATTTTGATCTTCTTGCCCCCATTCATTATGTATTTCACAATCGGACTTAACTCCTGGATACATACCCTAGGTCTCAATGACTTAACTGTTTGTTCTAGTTGATTATATAACAGCCAATGGTTCGTAGGGATACCAAATTTTTGTTGCAAAACATCAAACCCTAACAGATCATCCTTACACATAACATCCCCCAAATATCTAATGCCAAGACTTTTCCATAAACCGCTGCTCCTGTTCTGTCCAAGATGTAAAAATGGACTTGAGTTTCAGAGATCTATTAAACCATTGATCTTGGGAATCTTGAGAAATTTCAGTATCGCCTTCCAAGTACCCCACGCACTTAACAACACTTTACTTTTGCTCCTTTTAAAGTACAAGGCATTAATTTCTCGTGTTAAGATCCCCATAGCCCTTTCACCAATAACTAGTTCATATATTGTGGGGATTCTGTGGGGACCGGGCGGCATCTCGGGAACATCATAATACAATAAATGATTCATATGCAGCATTAAGCAAACCCAATGATAAAGCCTTAAATTAGGTGCCGATAATCCTCCTCCCTCTAATGGTGTAGAGAGTCGGGCTAAAGATCTCCTAATTTTACCGTATTGCCATAAAAATTGTGAAAACACCGATTCCATTTTTTTCATCAAACCTTCATCAACTAATAACGGTATAGCACGGAATAGATACAGTAATTTTGGGAACATTGACATTTTCAGAACATTCACCCTGCCAATCAAAGACAGATGTAATACATCGATTCTTCTCAATTCTTTGTCTATTGATGTAAGTAAGGGCCCATAATTTTCCTGAATGATTTTACCTACATTTGCATTAACCTTTACTCCTAGATAGACTGCGGAGTCCACATACCTTTGATCACTTTTATGAATGTTCTTTGTACAGATTATTATCGTTTTTTCTGTATTAAGCTTATAGCCTGAGTACTTCCCAAACTCCTGAGCCAGAAGATTTAATTCCTGTATTGCCGTTTGCGGATTAGTGGTAACAATTGCCAGGTCATCCGCATACGCCAATAGCTTGGTGGTATATCCGTGGGATATAACCGGGGATATTTTATCAGATGCAAGAATTTTCCTAATCAGCGGGTCTATATAGAGTGAGAAGAGTATGGGAGAGCAGGGGCATCCTTGGCGGGTGCCTCTTCTAATCACTACCTCATCCGATTGAAATCCCATTGTAGTGATTCTGGCTACTGGGTCCATGTACATTGCTTTAATTGCTTTCATACATTTCTCTCCAAAACCCCTTCTAGCCAAGACCTCCCACATAAAATCCCAGGCCACACGGTCAAAAGCCTTCTCGGCATCTAAAAGAATCATGGCCATATCTCCACCCGCAGCAGCCATAGCATCAAATAATGAGATTGCCCGTGCTGTGTGTTCAGTGGTACCTCTCCCTGGGACAAACCCATTCTGCCAGGGTGAGATAAGTTGGCCAATAATCCTTCCTAACCTTTTCGCCCATACTTTGGAATAAAGTTTAGCGTTCGTATTTATTAACGAGATCGGACGATATGATCCGGGGTTCTCCTCCGGTTTTCCCTTCTTATGAAATATTACAATATTGGTCTGTTTCCATGTATCCGGGACAGTACCTGAGCAGATTATTCCATTAAACAGATCTTCAAGCAGGGGAAGGATTTCATCCCCTAAAACCCTGTAAACCTCTATTGGTAAGCCATCTTGGCCCGCCGCTTTACCCGATGCCAGTTCATTCAAAGCGATTTTTATCTCCTCTGCTGTTATATCCAGTTCCAATTGGACCCTATCTTCCTCCTCCACCCTTGGGGTTGGGGGGCCCTGATCTTGCATGAGTGGCACCACCCCTGGCTCTTGATCGTAAAGTTTTTGATAAAATCTCTGAAACACATCCATTATATCTTTAGGGTCTGTATATTCTCTCCCGTTATATTTAATCCTACCAATTTTGTTGCGATTTGCTTCTTGCCTGATGCGGAGCGCTAATGCTCTGCCAGCTTGTTCACCGGTCTCATAACTCCTTGCTCTTTGTGTTTGATATTCACATATCTCCTTCTGCGTGATTATTTTTAGAATTTCACCCTTGACCCGAGCCATGTTTCTAAAAGTTGCCCCACTATCTATACATGAAGCTATTTCCTCTATATGGCATCTCTCCTCCTCTGCTAAATCCGATATGAGTTTTTGCACCTTACTTTTATCCTCTTTCCTTAATTTTGCTGCACAGCTAATCGTCTCGCCCCTTAATGCAGCCTTAAAGGATTCCCAAACTCCATTTCTGGAAGCACTATATCTATTACATTCAAAAAATCCCTTCGCCCACTTTTTAATATGTCTTACAAATCTATCATCATTTAATAGTTTCCTCTCAAAAGTCCATCTTGATGTTTTCCTCTGTATATTAGAGACCTTATACGTCAAGATCAAGGGGTTATGATCAGAGACTATTCTCGGTAGTTTGACTATATTAACTTTGCCAATTTCCCCCGCTGTGACAAAAAAATAATCCAATTTGGAATATTTCTGTGCCGGGTGGGAGAAATACGTATATCCTTGATCTCCAGGCACTTTTTTGCCCCATACCTCCACCAAACCATGGGACTGAATCAAGGAACTTAAAGCACTATTGACTTTACGTTTACGCCCTCTATAATTACTTTCCTGTTGCCAGTCTGCTGAGATATTCATATCACCACAAACTATCATTGGAGTGGTCCAATTAGCCAGCTCTTCTTCCAATTTATCATAAACCATAGGGTCATCCTCATTTGGACCATATATCACACACAGTGTGAACCCCAGGTTCAGCTCCACTAAACCATCTACCAGACCCATCTGTTTTACTTCGTTTCACTCCACCCAGATTACTCTTTGCTAAGATAGCCACTCCTCTGATCATGGATGATTGCGATGAGCAACCGATCAAGGTATACCCATATATCTCCAACAGTTTCCTTTTAGCCCAGGGAATATGGGTTTCCTGAATGCAGGCTATGTCTATATTATTTGATTTGACCAGGTGACTCAATCTCTGCCGTTTCTTCCAGTCGTTTAGACCACCTGCATTAATAGTACATATCCTACTGTTTGACATTATTAAAGCGTTTACATTTCCTAAATTGACTATTAACCATGTATCTGATACCAGCATAAATCAAATTCCTTTCCATCTCGTAATTTTTCATTTTTTTCCACCCCCCTTCCCCCCGCCCCTTCCCACCCCCCTTCCCCCCTCCCCCTCCCACCCCTCGCTCTGCTCTCTCTCCCTCCCCTTACCCAGCTCCCAAATGGAGCACCCCCCCACCCAACCCCCTTGTTCAGAGGCGCTCAGACCCATGGTCTGTGCACGTGATGGTTGCAGCTCTAATTGAGGAGATGCAATCTTGTAGCCCGTTTTTTTAATAATTTTTTTTATATCCGTGACCCCCCACCATATACCATTATCAATTCACTCCACCCCACACTCTATATTCCTGCTTTATGCTTTCTACTTAGCAAAAGCTTGACCGGATATCCACTTTGTCAATACTGTCAATATGTTAAACTCAATTGTTATTTTCAAACCACTATTATCAATCGAACCTTTCCAGTTCTACACATTGATTTTTTTTCCCCCCCCTAGGCCACCTATGACATCAGGAATTCTTTAGCCTTAGCCTCGGAGGAGAAATATAATGTTTTTCCGTCTTTGATTATCTTCAGCTGGGCGGGGTTAATCAGGTAAGCCTGCATACCCCTATCCTGAAACGGTTTGATCATCTGCCGTAGTCTCCAGCGTCTCTCCACCGTAATATGACAAAAGTCAGGGTGCACAAAAAAAGTGTAGCCATCCACTGTCTTTTTTTTATCTGGTCTCGCCCTCTCAGAGATTGCTTGCCTCAAATTAAAGTTGCCCAGAAAAATTAAGATCGCTCTGGGCTTGTCTCCCTCTTTCGTATTCTTGTAGATATTGGCGGGGGTACGATGCGCTCTCTGAACCTCTCTATCAAAGTCCCAATCTTTCAAGTCCGTAAAGGCATGCTCAAAAAGTTTGACAACGAACGCTTTCATGTCCGTACCCTCTGACCCTTCCGGGATTCCTAGAATGCGTAGGTTATTCTGACGCGATCTGTTTTCCAACGACTCTAGCTTCCACTGTACATCAATTAGCTGCTTTGAATGTATATCAACCTTATTAGATGCAGCTGCTGATTCCGCTTTGGTTGAGACAACTCTGTCTTCCAAGTTAGTAACCCGTTCTCCCAGGTTCACACATACCTTAGTCAACTTCCTTACCACCCCTTGCATTTTCCTGACTGCCGCCTGAGATTTACGGCTCTCCTGTCTTGCTTCCTCCCTGTGCGCTAAGATCTCCTGGTGAATAACCTCCAGAAGGGACATTTGTGCTGATTCCCCACCTGGACTATCTGGGGCTGTATTGGTCGACGGTTGTTCTCTCTTCTGGCCATGAATCTTTGCTCCTACCATAGCTTTCACTGCTGTAATCGGGGGGCTAACTTCATCTTGTTCCAAGTCACTGTCAGTATCTAGATCGCTAACTTCTTGATCCAGGCTATCCTCCTCTTCCTCCGACCATTCGCCGCCTTCTGATACTGAAAAGAATGCCTCACTTGGGGCTTCTTTTTTATCACTACTGCTCCCCCCGGTATCATCCTCCAGGATCTCTTCTAATACTCTGGGTACTGTCAAAACTTTGACCTCGGGATCAACTGCAGAAGCCGCCCCCTCCTGTTCTTGCCCCTCTATGTTTCCGACAGTATTGATCTGTGCAAGGGGTTCCTCTACTATAATATCGGGGCTCGCCTTATCAGACTTAACTATAGCCTGAGTAACATCATTAATGAGGTCTTTAGAGTCTTTAGGGTCTTTATTTTTGCTCAGTTTCTGAAATATGTCAGAGATTGGGGTCATACCCTGGGAGTCTGGGTTCATTTTACTGGCCCCTGGCTGCTGTATCGTTTTTTTAACTGAGGGGGAAGCTTGTTTCTTTCTCTTATTGCCCTCTAGTTCTGCCATTGAATCCGCAAGTTCAGCTGCCGCCTTCCTCCTTGCGGCAGATTTAGCACTAGCACTAACCTTAGGGGCCATAATTTCCCTCCTCCTTTCCTCCAGCCCAAACTCCTCCTTACCGCCTGTAATACTGTCAATGTCCAAATCCTCCTCCAACTTCACATCCGATGGAGCCTCCAGGGCGTTCAATTTCTTCCCCTCCGCTCCTTGTGGTGGGTTTGCTTGCCCACACGCTCGAGTCTCTGCTTGTCGGGATTCCACTAAACGGAGTTCTCTACTCTGCTGCCGGCTCCGTTTCAAGAGAAGGCTCCGCACCGCTTGTTTGATGAGAGCGGATTCAACCAACTCCGCTGCCTCCGCCAGCGGCCCAACAGACGACCCACCTCTCAGCCTCTTCATCACATCCAATAGAAGCCGCTTCAGCGGCTGACGGCATGAAAGTCGCATTCAGTAGATTTCCCTGCCAGCGCGGTTCCGATAATCGGGTTTCTTTCGCGTTTCGTGTCTCGCGTCTCGCGTCTCCCGCTAAGTTTGATCTTCAGCCTTTAGAAGTACCGTGGTGCCATTATTCGATCGGTACAGTGTTATAGGGACGTCAACCACTCATTTCCGCACCTCCTCAATCGAGCTGCTTCCCGGCCGTTCTACACGGCCGCCATCTTGCCTCGCCTATTAAATGTTTCTGAGTTTCAGTAAAGTAACCTTTTTGGCATTCTACTCGAATCGACCCTACTCCACCACACTTCAATCTAATCCACCCATTTTAAATCCACCCTAATATAATCCACCCCACTCCATTCCATTCACCCTATACCACTCCAATCCAATCTAATCCAATCTATTTCAATCTACCCCAATCCAATCCACCCCACCCCACCCCAGTTTAGTCTACCCTACTCCCATCTAATCCATCCAGTACACCCCAATCCAATCCACCACATTCCAATCCAACCCAATTCATCCACTCTAGTCCAATCCACCCCACTTTAGTCCAATCCACCCACC
Organism: Lissotriton vulgaris; assembly: GCF_964263255.1. Classification (NCBI taxonomy): domain Eukaryota; kingdom Metazoa; phylum Chordata; class Amphibia; order Caudata; family Salamandridae; genus Lissotriton; species Lissotriton vulgaris. The sequence continues at coordinate 1,982,597,079 of NC_141689.1, forward strand.
ATACACCTGTACATTCTGCCCACTTCAGTCCAGTCCACCCCAGTCCAATCTAATCCACCCCACTCAACTCCACCTGGTCCAAACGACCCTTATCCAATCCACCCACCTACCCCAATGCAATCCACCCACCCCAGTCCTAGCCCTCGAATTCAATCCACCCACCTCAATCCAATCTGTTCCATGCCACTCCAGTACACCTCATTCTAACAGCGGGACCTTTTGGCATTGGCAGTGCTTGTTACTATAGACTTTTCAGTTTAGCACTGCTCTCCTCTACTTTTTTATTTTTAAAAACACAGTTAAAGTAAACCTGCAAGGACAGGCCTCCTCTTCTGTTAGCCACAAAACTTCTCGGCTGGTTGTTCAACAAATTCTATTACCCGATTTAATGAGAAAAACAGGGCCCTTGTTACTATAGGTGTTAAACTTGGAAGAGGCGAGGTCCGGTGACCTTCCAGGTTGCATAGATGTACGATGCAACAGGAAGATACATTCGGATGGTACATTCAGGGGCACTGTTTTTCGTTGGCACAATCTTTTACAAATCAATGCACTGAAATTGAATATTTCATTCTATGAATTGTGTTCTGTGTGATTTCAACTTTAGGGACCTATCCTTTACAAAATGTACATGTATTTTCATATATGTATGATGATAATATACAGGTTTTGTGTTACAAATTGATATATTTATTCCATCTGTTCTTCCACAGGTCCAGAGAGTGTTCTGAAGAGGGGGCTTGGGGTGCCAAACTTATGCATAGCATCACCAAACTTGGGGGGTGACTCCTGGTCACTCCATAACCAATGGCATAAATCTTCCCAGGGGCAACCATATTCACTTTTTCAGTAGTTCTTGTTTGCCTTTCTGCAAATAGTCTAAAAATGCCATGTTCCAAGGCAATGCCAGTTTTCAGCCACCCTAAATATGGGCTCTGTAAGCTGGTCAGGGGTGTGTACTATGGCAGTCACCAGTGCTCACCCACATCTAACAGTAAAATCCAATTTGAAGCAGGCCCTGTATACACAACAATCCAGAACCAACAGTCTGATAAGAGAAAAGCATGGTCCGTCAGCACTACACATGGGATGCAAAAGAATTGTTCTGGCATCCTGTTTGCTCTCTTTCCGTTGTAACAAAGTGTTACATGCTGCTCAAATGTGGCTCAAACAGACTTTCCAGGCAGGATTTCATGTGTGGTGCCGACAGGATGGCAGGCTTTACCCTTCTTTATAGCTCAAAGGAGTCTTCCCTGCCCATTCCGAACAACCTGTCAATCACAGTGGCCTATTGAGTAGTTTTTGGGAGGAAATTCATACCTCTTTAACACCTCATTCAGGCCAAGGAGTTAATGCAAAGTACCCTCCAGTAACTTTAGACAAGGAAATGGTAACTTTGAAAAAGTTGTCTTTCAATAATATTTACTAACAATCTCATTTCAATATTGTGACAACAGTCCTTGGCTCACTCATGCATCTCGTTCAACAGAAAGTTACAATGATTTATACAAAACAAATGAACAAGTGTGTAATGTTTTTTCCAGATCTTTGTCTTTAATTATTTTCGCCCAGCCAACACGTGTTTCGTCATAAGTGGAATTCCCCGCAACTTCTTCAGGGCTGTATGGCTTGTAAATATCTGAATCTCATCCACCTCTCTGCCGGTTCGACTCCCGACCCGGCTGGTCAAACAGTTTAGTCCACGTAAATGAGTAAAAAGTCCCTCAGTAGTTACGATCTATTTAAGGGCAAAAAAGTCCGACTGAGTTTTAGTCCACTTGATTAGAATCGAAATGCCATTTCTCGTCTCCTCGAGCGTATCTCGCTTCCAGATACACTTGAGGAGAAGAATGCGGATCAAATGCACACAGGAGTGCATTGGCTCCAGGTTCAGACAATACTGTTGGGCATTTCAGTTCTAATTTACTCAATTTTTTTAATTGGTTTGTGATTTTTCCTCTGATGCATTTTCACTTTATTACTGCTTGTGTGCTGTAAAATACTTTATCCATTTCCTCTAAATTAAGTCAGACTGCTTTTTGTGCCAAGATACCCAGGGTTAAGCACACGTCAATTTAGTGACCTTTTGTGGTTCACCCTGCAAGGGATTGTGGCGGTTGCTTGACCAGGGCTCACATCCCAATCGACCAATAACTACATTTCTCACAATGTTGGGGCAGCTTTATCACTTGACAAACTAGCTGCAAGCATGGTTAGCACACCAAGAGCACCCTTTGGTTGGTAATAATTCTTCTTTTTGCACCAGTAGGGATGGACACTGCCACTCTTTCTGACCTCCCCACCACTTCAGATTTTACGCATGCATCTATGTCACAGCTCAAACTTTAGCTGCTGATATATTTTGGTCACTTACAAAATATTTAGACACAGTGACAGTCATCCTGCGAGTACCACTGAGATAGATAGAGTTCTGATTGCCACCTTTTCAAAAGGGTGTCCTTAACGAAGGAGACTTCTGGGAGAAAAGTCAACTCTACGTTTGCATACATAACACAGGGGATCACAGGGTGACAAAGGACAGGTCCTGACTTGTCCCAAGCCTAATTAAATAAAGCTGCTTTCTTCACAAACACACATTCTTTGTCAGTCTGAGAGGAATTTCCCCAAAGTGTATTTGGGGAATCTAGGCAATGTTTGCCACGTAGGTGCTAGGTCCTAAATGCTACATCTTCACATCTTCCAAAGTAGCGAGTAACTGTAATTAATGGGATCCAGAATATTTCTTTAATTTAAGGCCACAAACTGTGTTTTTTAATATTTATTTTCAATGTGTTACCACTTACAGACTTTTACCATAATCAGACTCTAATGGAAGGAAGCTATGCATTAAAATAGATAATTTGACAAACGCGAGCACCGCTATGTGTCATTGAGTGTCATACTAAATGACAGAATACAACATAAATAGAAGCCCCAATCTAGATGGCTTCTGAGGGAGTCACTTGCGGGAACTCTAAAGCGAGAAAGAAAGATGATAAATTTGCCTCATGAATATAGCTGAAAGGCTGCACTCTTACAGTAGTTCACAGCTGGCTGACTGCACAGGGCTCCTTTAAGGACACTTGAATGCCTGATGCTGCATGTACCTGGAGCCAGAATGACTTTAGTTGACAGCACTAAAACTGGGGATCTTTTTACATGAACAAGGACAAAGTATAAACAGTCTGACAGAGTAATAAGAATATTTGAGCACTAGATTATAGACGGCTTGTATTCGCCATAAAGTAAGATGGAAAGATTCATGTAAAAGCAGGGACGCATCTGCCTTCAATGTATGCGTGTTTGAATATTGAGAGATATTCCATTCTTTTATAGAAATCGTATTGTCCTATTATTTTGGTAAACCGTCAACGGCACGCAGATTATATTCTGAGCATATCGTATCTTCGAACAGTTGATACCATGTAAAAAGATTAATTATTTTATATGGTAAGCCATGTGTTTATCAAAATGAATGGTATCCGACGGAAAGACAAATATATTTTTAGAAACATCTGCAACCGCCACCGATACAACTAAGATCACTTTCCCACAAAATTGCAAACTCAGTTTTTTTGATTTACACTTTATCATAACACATATGAAACTCTGAAATAATTATTGATATATTGTGGAATACGTGTTAGAGCAAAGCTAAGATGTATTAAGTAGTTTGAAGTTATTTGTTGCAGACACATTGATTCCAATTAAAGTCCCAATTATTTTCAGTTGATCAACTTGTAATCAGTTATAGATTGTTTCTTCAAAATTGTAATTTGTTCTTCTAATTGTCTGCTGCGTGTAAGGACCCAGAATCACAGTTTTCTAGTGTTCTGTATGTAACTACACTGAACACCCACCCACCACTGATGTCACTGGTCAGGTGACACAGCTATAATAAAAGGGGCCGAGCGCACGTGCTCTGGGCCAGTTGCACCATGTATCCATTGTGTCCTGTGTGCCCATTTACTCCCAGCATGAGGGCCTAGGGCCCCGACCCTACAATGGCGACGAGGGTATAGCTGTGCCCATGCGTGCCAGCTAAAAGAAAACTTGAGGAAAAGGGGGAAAGAGAGCTGCCAGCAGCGAAGGCACACCCCCTAAGAAAAGAGACGGCCGCCGAGAGGCCCACAGGGTGTGTGATGAGCCCCGGGCCTGGATGGTAATGAGAAGTTGACCGGGAGCTCACCCCGCACCTCTCAGGCCTCCCCTGCCACGACTGACCCGCCCTGCCGTGGCGGTGCCCCGAGGGCGAAGAGCGAACCGATCGGAGCCCACCCGCGTCGGCAGCGAGAAAGTGACCCCCACCGTGGAAGATGAGCTGAGCGGAGCCCACCCGCATCGCGTGCGAGGTCTACCGGACCGGAGGTGAGCCCATGTGGGGGAGGAAGCAATCCCCAAGTGATAAGGCTAGCGGGAGTCCACCCCGTTTAAACGGCCGACATAACACTGCCCACGGGAGTGAGTGAACCAAGCGGAGCCCACCCGCAGAGAGAAGGTCTGCCCCGTCAAGGAGCGAGCATGGCCACAGCCGCCCCCTTCCTTTCGTGCGCACAGCTGAGTGAGGCTGCCACGGTGGAAGAGGGGGTGAGAAGAGAGCGAGAAAGCAGGTTTGGGCACCAGCGCCGACTCTCCCCCACCCAGCGCAGCGTGTAAACTGAGAGACTGCTGCGGGCGGGGAGAGCAATGAGAGAGCACAAACAGCGCACCAATACAAGCCACGCAGCGTGTGCAAAGCTGCTGGGCGCATATGCACCGAGCGGAGCCCACCCGCAGTGAAGCAGCGTGGCGTTGACCCCCCCTGCACAGCCTGCGGTGTGGAAAGGCCTGCTGAGTGAGGAAGATGGAGCCAGGAGGCCGGTGAGCGCGCTAAGCGAGCTAGAAGTGTGCTCATGCAAACGCCCTAGCGAATGACACCCAGAGGTCAGCAGCAGTGCAGAGGAGCACAGGGGTGAGAGTAGCGAAGAGCGCACACCATCTGTGCCAACACCCTTCTCTCCCCCGCGCAGCGCATGAGCTCGAGAGGCTGCTGCGGGGGGGGGAGGGGGGATAAAAGGAAAAAAAAAAGGAAAAAACAAGCACAGAGTACTGAAGGTGGGGCGAGCCCCCTGCACGTCCTGAGAGTAACATCAACAATAAAGGACTCACCGCTAAGGGCGAGGCGGTTCTATGGCAGCGCGGCCGTCTGGAGCTGTGCCAGCTCGGGGGAAGACATGTGAGGCAATCAGGAGTCCGAGGACGGGCCTGAATGAGCCCGGTGTACTGGCTGCTCAGAAGTGAAAGCACCAAACCAACAATAGAATGAAAAGCTGCCGAGGCTACTGAAGTTTTCAATGGTAGTGCGACCACTGACATCTAGTGGACCTTTTCAGGACTGCAGCGAATGGAAACAAATAAGCCTGTGACAAGCCAAAGAAGTACTGCAGGAAGACAAGACAGACTGGCAGCAGCATATGGATGGAAGGAAAGAGCACCCGTGAGTAGGGAGGGCCTACTTGGCAGAGACAAGCCCGGGAAAGGATTCCTGTGTACAAGCAAGCGCGCAGCAATCAGACACCCAGAGACTGCAGCGAAGAGACCACAAAGGGCAGCAACCTGCCCGCACTCCCGTCAAGGAAAATCCCGACTGATCACACAGCAGGAAGCGAAGGACAGCGCGCAGGTGCGCCAGAGTGAGACAGGGACGTCTCTCAATCACAAGGAAGACCCAGAAACGCGTCAGGAGTACAGTAACTCCACGCCGGACATTCCAAAGGGTCGCAACCAACAACGTAAAGAAGAAGCAAGACCAGAAGAAGGTCAATGGAGTGGTGACGCAACCCTCCAGAAGCAACATTCCAGAAGCACCGACGCCACGCCGGAAGAGAACGCAGCAATACCTAGTGGCCACAGGTGATCGCTGCAGCAGTATGGCGAAAGTAGGAATACCACCACACGAACCGACCATGGTTCTGAAACCTGGCACTAGGAGGTGCAAAAGTGCATGATGCAAATGCGCAGCAGTGTGGATAGCACTAGCCCAAAGCAGCAAATCACAAGGAAGACCCGAAGAGCGCACCCAGATGCGTACCAAAGCAGCTGAACTGCAACGCAAGGAAATAGTTGCGCAGACAACCTGCAGCATTGAAGATTCAACACAAAAGCAACCGGACCACTCAACCTGGTCACAAAGCACAAAGACGACCAGCCAGATGGTCGCACCAAGAAGTCGACCAGCCAGTTGGTCGCACCATGAAGCCTACCTGCTGGGCATCGGCAGAAGGGACCAGCACGAGGTCCAAGAAGCTCAGCACCACGAAGCTTACCTACCGGACATTGGCAGAAGGGACCAGCACGAAGTCCAAGAAGTTCAGCCAAGGTGCGGTCCGCGAACATGGACCAATTAACTTCAACGTCACAAGTAATAGAAGCGACTGAAAGAGGAAGTGAAGGTCACAACGCTAACCCTGAGAGTTAAGTGACAAGAAAATACTGTCCTAGGACTAGGACAAGACCAGGGAGACACGTGCAGAGTGCGCACACTGCATAGGGAAGCCTGTCCAGAGAAGATGAAGAAGATTGGGCCAGGGTACGTCGAGAGAAGAAGAAGAAGGAAGAAAGATCAAAGTGGCCACCACCACTGAGAAAAGAAGGAAGGAGAAATCCGAGTGGCACACTGCCATCTCAAGAAGAAGGAAGAAAAATCAGGGTAGGCACCGCCACTAAGAAAAGAAGGAAGAAGAAATCAGAGTGGCACACTGCCACTGCAAGAAGAAGCCGCCCCTGCGGAAAGAAGGAAGGTGACAGGCACTGGAACACCTGAGTGCATTGGAGGAAAAGACCTGGCAAGAGCACCGGCAGCGCAGACCAAAGACAACTACCTACGAGCCATCCATCCACATGGCAATCGCAGAAGAGAGCAAGATAGACTGTTGGCGACATCTACCTCTGGGGTTGAGCGGAAGATTGGATGGCGAGACTGCTCAGGCCTCCGGAAGCTGAGGAACTGACCACCTCACACCAGCCCATGGCAACCCAGAAAGCAGAGGCCTCAAGGGACTCTGGTGGCAGCAAGAACCACACAGGAGACAGATCCACCGCGGCGCGTCTGCAGGACCCACAAGGATGAAATCCTCGCGAGCAAGGAAAAGAGTCAACATCTCAACCTTCAGGTGGAACTAGGACACAACGGTGAGGCTCATGGAGCGCCCTGCTCACAACCCGAAGGCTATGGTAGAGCAACACGACCGACAACACCAGTCCAGTGGAAACCTGGTAAAGAGGTCCTCCCGGACGTTTTGTGAGAGAAGAACACCGGCGAGAGGGGCATCCTAGTGAGAGGGATGTTTGCACCTACTCTCTTCACCTGCCAAGAGACATACTGAAGCCTGCCAGGAAACATCACGGAACCAGCATGGAGAAAAGAAGCCAGAAGACAAACAACACCCATGTCATCCATCTCTCTTTAACTATTCATCGTCACCAAGAGAGCAAAGCAAAAGGCAGGGCTGAGAACAACATCCAGACGGCACAGTTAAAGAATAAACCCGCGGAACAACTACGAGCCGTAACACAGAGAACTGTTATTCCTGGATGTAGGAACTACACTGCCTGCAGTTTGCAAGCAGCCAAAGAGACTTGTTGAAATTGTAAATCCAACGCAACATTTTTGTGTCTTTTCTTTTCCCCACAGGGTGTTGGACTTTTCCCGTTTGGTTTGATTTTCACCAATTTTGGGAGGGATGTGAGGACCCAGAATCACAGTTAGCATTTTAGTGTTCTGTATGTAACTACCACTTACCAATGATGTCACTGGTCAGGTGATGGTGGTAAATAAAGTGAGCAACCCAGTAGACCTTTGGGGGCTTGGGTAAAACGTAATAGAATGGGTAAAGTTGCCTCCAAAGGAGTTTGTTTTACTAATTAAATTGAGTTAGTTGTGTAAATCAATTAAATACAGGTAACTTAATCGTCCTGAGTGAAGTTAATTACAGTGAGTTAAATGAACATACACATACTTAAGACTGACTAAACATAACAATACATAACACTAAAACAATAACCAATGGACAAGTGTATAGGCAAAAATAGTAGATTTTATCAAAATTCAATCATAAAGGGAAAAATACAATACAGAAAAAATTGTATAAAACAGGAATACAGGATGAGTATCAGAAAGCAAATCAGAATCTCTGTAAAGCCTGTAAACCGCCTATCCAAAATAAAGATGCAAAAAATTCTCCTTTGGATAAAGCTGAGAGTCGACGTTTCGGTCTTTATGGGCAACTCTTTGAGACCATCATCAGGACAGAAGAAAGGAAATATTGTAACTCCCTATTAAAAATAGAATAAAACAATTTCACTATGACATAGTAACTGAGTTCAACACTAGTTATTGCGCTATACACATGGATACAAACAAAAAACAAGAGACCTAACTGAAATATATTCATCGTGACATAAGACCTATACTGAAATACATTCATCGTGACAACAAAGTACTAACATTTAGACAATATTTACAATGAAGACAAAAAGGGGGGAGAAAACATTCCATTTGGTCATTCAAATAGAGACTACATAAAGGGATTATTTACAGTGCATGTACTCTTTGCAAAATGTATTAGCCATTTGGAAAAGATTTCAATAAGACATTTCACTTGATTAAAAGAAGAACAATGATTTAGCACAAATTGAAACTGGTTTTTTGTTTGTATCAATGTGTATAGCGCAATAACTAATGTTGAACTCAGTTACTATGTCATAGTGAAATTGTTTTATTCTATTTTTAATAGGGAGTTACAATATTTCCTTTCTTCTGTCCTGATGATGGTCTTAAAGAGTTGCCCATAAAGACCGAAACGTCGACTCTCAGCTTTATCCAAAGGAGAATTTTTTGCATCTTTATTTTGGATAGGCGGTTTACAGGCTTTACAGAGATTCTGATTTGCTTTCTGATACTCTTCCTGTATTCCTGTTTTATACAATTTTTTCTGTATTGTATTTTTCCCTTTATGATTGAATTTTGATAAAATCTACTATTTTTGCCTATACACTTGTCCATTGGTTATTGTTTTAGTGTTACGTATTGTTATGTTTAGTCAGTCTTAAGTATGTGTATGTTCATTTAACTCACTGTAATTAACTTCACTCAGGACGATTAAGTTACCTGTATTTAATTGATTTACACAACTAACTCAATTTAATTAGTAAAACAAACTCCTTTGGAGGCAACTTTACCCATTCTATTACGTTTTACCCAAGCCCCCAAAGGTCTACTGGGTTGCTCACTTTATTTACCATAATCTTGCGCAGACAGCTGTCTGTTGTGAGCCGCTTAACCAAGTGGTTTTTCTCTTTCTGCTTTAACACTTATGTCTGAGGCAGAAACCTTAGCTTATACAGATGAATATATTTTGAAAGTTGCATCTGGTCCCTCTTTGCTTGGCAATAAAGGACCAGTTACACAACTTCCTTACGGATCAGATATCAATCAGCTGGAACGCTTGAAGAAAAAATTGGTACGAACCGAGCTTCATGCTAAGTTCTTGACCGACTGTCTAAGCTCTAATATCATACCTGCGGGTCTTCAGATTCGCAACATTCCAATTATCTTTGTTGATGATGAGGAGTTCAAAATAGGCTTTAGCTTCTCTGCAAATCGATGCTCAAAAACATGGATGGTCTTGAGCATCGAAACAGCATTTAGACAAATTAAAATCCTCACCAAAGAGATTGAGACTCTTGAAAGTAAGGTCACAGGCGACAGCACTATTACCAACAGTAAGGCTCTACTTGACAAAGTCAAACAAACAGTAAAAGAATTTGAAGAATTTAATTCTCACAAAAAAACTGGAAAATTACAAAACGATATCAGGAGATACAATAAAGAACGTACATATCCCTATCTCAGAAAAGACTTCTATACAAACCAAGGGGCCAACCAGCAGCAATCTAAAAGAGTCACCTTTTCTGATTCAGGTTCTGAATCAGGAAGTGAAAAATCATATGACCCTAATTACCATCGGTACGGCCAACAACCATCCACATCCAATAAAGGTTTTTTACCACAGGACCAAAGATCAACCAGACCTCCTCGGAGACCACAGCCACCCAAACGAGGATGGTACCGCAATCAGTACACCCCGGGATTCCGGCAAACCCAGAACCAATACTACGAATGGTAGAAACTGATCAAACCATTCCAATCTTCAATCTCTCTTCCCATCTTCTATCAGAACATGAAATATCTGTTTTATCACAAGGATTCAGCTATGTACCAACTTATAGAAATTACATTTTCAACACCAAACTTGAATTATATCGTTTCTTTTGTACCATTCGCCTTCGCAATTATTTTGCCATGAACATCTGTGATCCAAAGAAAGGTATCACAGGCCTTAGAAATCCATCTACTTTCTATCCTACTAATGCAATGGTACGTAAAGAAATCCCTACTTTTGAAAATGCAATACTCATAGAAATAGAGAATCTATTCAAAAAACCATTAGGCTATAAACCAAATCTAACTAAACCACAACAACAGGCCTTACAGAATTTACAGAATCTCCCTACAGCTTTATTAAAACCTGCAGATAAGGGAGGGGGAATTGTGATCTGGGATAAATCAAAATATGAGAGAGAAATGCTCAGACAATTGACAGTTCCATCCCACTATAAAAAACTGAGTGGAAATCCCTCCACACGTATAATGAAAGAGATTGAAACTCTCAGCAAACAAGGTCTGGATGGAGGGTGGTTGAACGAAAAAGAAGCCTCCTTCCTTGTCAATAAGACAGCAACTATTCCAGTAATTTATCTACTGCCAAAAATACATAAAGACCCGGTGGACCCCCCTGGCCGCCCAATTGTCTCAGGGTGCAATTCAATCTTAAAGCCCCTGGCACAATATGCCGATTTCTTTATTAGACCGTTTGCAGTAGAGAATCCCAATTACATCAGGGATGCCATGTCAGTAATTAATGCAGTGGAGAACCTGAAATTTGATCCCATTGGTGACATCCTAGTTTCTATGGATATAGAAAGCTTACACCAATATCCCTCAACCTGACGTACTGGTTCTCTTAAACAAATTGCTCGAGTCAAGACCCCGACCACATTCCGTACCAACGTCATTTATTATGGAATGTGTCAGAATATCTCTGTGTGAGAATTTCTTTCTTTTTCAAAATTGCTATTTCCAGCAACTTAAGGGGGTAGCAATGGGAGCAGTCTATGCTCCTGACATTGCTAATATTTATGTCTCCTCCTTTGAAGATGAACATGTTCTCGATGTAGCTAATCCATTTGTTGATCACATACGCAGATGGATTCGCTACATCGATGATGTCTTTATGATATGGCACGGTAGCATTCAAGAACTGGAATCATTTCACCAATGGTTGAACGCTAGAAATGTCAACCTTAAGTTCACCTTGGAACATAGCTCAACAGAAATGCCGTTTCTGGACATCACCATTAAAATTGATGAAAACAATTGTCTGTATACAACCCTTTACACAAAAAAAACTGCCAGAAACACTCTTCTCAGTTATAAAAGCCATCATCCTCAAGCCCTTAAGGATGGCCTTCCTTTTGGCCAGTTTCTCCGCCTCCGGAGAAACTGTACCTTCAAAAATGATTATTTTTCTGAGGCCAATAAATTAAAATTGAAATTGATGGCACGTGGATACCCCTCACGGCTACTTAGCAAATCCATGAAACGGGCCTGGTATTACAAATGGGAAACCCTTTTGAGCATTCGTGAGCGCCAAAACAAAAACGACATAGTATGTGTGTCCACTTTTGGCACACATTCCAATATCATCAAAAAAATAATTACAAGAAATTGGAATCTATTGACATCCATCCCTGAATTAGCGCAAAAAACACTGTTTGCCTTCAAAAGAGGCACTAATATTCGAGACAGATTGGTTCACGCTTATGAAGAACCAGTTGTAAAAAATTCACTGACCACCATGTTACAAACAACACCTGTTGTAGGTCACTTCAAATGTAACAACTGTACAGCCTGTTCAACAACTATAACAGTTAAGTCATGTGAAATCAACGGTATCAAATTCACAGCAAAGAGTTTTTCAAATTGCAACACAACCACTGTAATATACTGTATTCAATGTCCGTGTCAACTCTACTATATCGGTAAAACAATCCAACCAGTTAAAAAAAGGATCCTACAGCACCAATCACGCATTAGGTGCAAGAAGGAAAATGCACCACTTGTTGAGCATTACCTTCGCTTTGGCCACAAAGAAACCAACATGATTTGGTGGGTTCTTGAGGTCATCAAACCGAACAAAAGACATAACAATTTGGATAAAACACTCTCTCTAAGAGAGGGCAAATTGATATGTATTACAGACACGGTCAACAAGGGACTAAACTCTTCCACAGAATGGCATGCGTTGGCATGCTTAACATAAGATTCTAGTTCCCTTGATACTGATCATATTTGCTACTTCTAGATGACATGAAATATGTTGACACTACACAAGTGTACGAGATGTAGTGCATAATGTCATTCAATCTGACTCCAAACAATGCTATTCCACAACCCGTCGTTCAATTTATTGGACATTTCTCAATTAATGAATGTTTATTGATTGGATCAGAAATAATGTAACTAATGACATTGTTCAGGCAGTTTACTTTACTTTGCTACACAAATTTGAGATGTTTTGTCTTCATGAGATTTGCTAAATTCTGATTATATTAATTAAGAAAAAGTATGTTTACGGATATAACCGTCCTAATGTTTCTTCTTCAAATACAAACTAATGTTTTGATGTTTTCATTTTACTGTATCATGACAAAAATTTAAGAATTGTATCAGTGCGCATATTCTAAATAACTGCGGGTTAACAAATGTTGCATAAAGCTCTCAATGTTTAATTTAGTAAACGACTCCCGTTACCGTTGTAAGATGGCGCTTATAGAATAGGCAGCATAGTCCCCTTTCGATCTCCAAACAATACGTGCTTAAAAACTCGGGATTCTCACTCGCAGCGTCTTGCGTGCAGAGAGACGGCTGACACATCCCGCTATTTGTGAACCTTCAAGATTAAAACAGGTAAATGCTCCCTATCCACGCGTTGAGCCTTTGGACTCATATATACTTAACTACTCTGGATATGGGTTGTAATCTCTCACCCATTTCAATTTTATAGATCGTTCACTTCTGACGACAAATTGTGATCCCCTTGACAAACGTGTGAGGTGCGACAAACCAAGAGAAAAGCCTTAACTGCTTACTTCCTCGCTATTCCTGAGGCTATAACAGGTAAATGCTCCCTGTCTACGCATTGAGTCTTTTGACTCACCTGCACCCAGCTACTCTCGATATGGGTTGTAACGTCTCACCCATTTCCTCTTTATAGATCGTTCATCCCTGACGACTTTGAAACTCATTGCGATCCCCTTGCTAAGTGTGTGAGGTGCGACAATCCAAGAGGAAAGCCTTAATTGCTTACTTCCTCGCTATTGCTGAGGTAATTACTTAACCATATCAATGTTGAACCGCCTTAGCAAATGATATAGAAATGGGTATTCACCATCCCCCATTTTTGAATGTTACAGATTAACCTCTGCCCCGGCTTTACATATCATCTCCTTTCATCCTATGGAGTGAGGGTTATCGATTTAAGGTACCTATTCAACCTTGGTAATACTATAATGATTTGTAGGCCTGAGGTTAACAAAGCGATGTAAGTTATATTCACCCAATTATGATCATGAAATAACACTACCGATGCCAATAGAGTTTGAGGCACACAATATTCTCTTTGGGTATATCGATATCTTTTTAACTAAGGTACCTGAATTTAACCGCCTGTATGGGCCAGTTTCAATTTGTGCTAAATCATTGTTCTTCTTTTAATCAAGTGAAATGTCTTATTGAAATCTTTTCCAAATGGCTAATACATTTTGCAAAGAGTACATGCACTGTAAATAATCCCTTTATGTAGTCTCTATTTGAATGACCAAATGGAATGTTTTCTCCCCCCTTTTTGTCTTCATTGTAAATATTGTCTAAATGTTAGTACTTTGTTGTCACGATGAATGTATTTCAGTATAGGTCTTATGTCACGATGAATATATTTCAGTTAGGTCTCTTGTTTTTTGTTTGTATCCATGTGTATAGCGCAATAACTAATGTTGAACTCAGTTACTATGTCATAGTGAAATTGTTTTATTCTATTTTTAATAGGGAGTTACAATATTTACTTTCTTCTGTCCTGATGATGGTCTTAAAGAGTTGCCCATAAAGACCAAAACGTCGACTCTCAGCTTTATCCAAAGGAGAATTTTTTGCATCTTTATTTTGGATAGGCGGTTTACAGGCTTTACAGAGATTCTGATTTGCTTTCTGATACTCATCCTGTATTCCTGTTTTATACAATTTTTTTTGTATTGTATTTTTCCCTTTATGATTGAATTTTGATAAAATCTACTATTTTTGCCTATACACTTGTCCATTGGTTATTGTTTTAGTATTACGTATTGTTATGTTTAGTCAGTCTTAAGTATGTGTATGTTCATTTAACTCACTGTAATTAACTTCACTCAGGACGATTAAGTTACCTGTATTTAATTGATTTACACAACTAACTCAATTTAATTAGTAAAACAAACTCCTTTGGAGGCAACTTTACCCATTCTACTGGTCAGGTGACACAGCTATAATAAAAGGGGCAGAGCGCACGTGCTCTGGGCCAGTTGCACCATGTATCCAGTGTGTCCTGTGTGCCCAGTTATTCCCAGCATGAGGACCTAGGGCCCCTACCCTACACTGCGTACTCGTGATGTGACGCGCCACAAATTGTTCAAAGAGTATTCCAGTATGAAGGGCGATCCTGGCGTGTTTGAGACTGTAAGGGTAAACGCTTTATGTAAAGTGTATTCTTCAAAGGGTCAAGTGTTGCCAATCCTTTTACATCAAATTTTATGAACTATTGTTATTATCACTAAATTATGTTATGAAAGATATTTTATATATCATGTATATGATATTGTAAAATATATTTATGTGACATATCGGAACATCATTAGTTTGCATGTGAAACATCGAATTATTCAGCAAACAAACGCAGACCATTTTAGGATGGTTTGGAAACATTTCTCAGGTTAAAAAAGAAATGCCCTTACTCGTGCACTGGAATTGTGATTCGGAGGTGCTTAACACATTTTAGCCCTTTTTATCAAAAAGGAAACGTGCGCTCAACATGTAGAAAATGTTTCACCCAAACCATCCGAATTCCAAAAACTTTTCACACCTTATTCTAGCCTGGTGTGCCTAAAGTATGCATTGAAACATTAATGCTATGGTGCAGAAATCACCCTTTTCTATATGCCTGTTGGCAGCTATAAAAAGCTGCCACAGCTGAAATAATAAAGACAATACTCCATGAACATAAATATTTGCCAGATGAGGCAATGTCCTATATACGGCCGTACACTGAAGAATGATGACTACAGATCAGTGACATGCCCTGCTCTGTGTATCACCACTCCACAACATTTGTTTATGTACCATACCTCCCTAATCAATTATCTTAACCCCTTAAGTGCTGCTGATGGCCAACGGTCGTCAGCAGCGCTACCTCCCCAGTGCTGCGCACGACCATTGGACGTCCATTCAGCACTGGTTCCAATGGACAGCGCAGCACTGGGGAGAGATGTTTACACGCAGCTAAGGTGTTAAAAATATATTTTGATTATTTTCTTTTTACATCGCAGCCAACCAGACACCAGAGCTGTCTGGTTTCCTAAAGACGTCTTGGAGACTTTCAGAAAGTTGATCAAGGAATGCTTTACAACCGATTGATTATCATTGGTTTTGTGGTTTGTAACTCACATTGTCTGCTTTTATTTGCTGGCTTTATTCACTTTAGGCTCCGTAGGTTCAGTTCATTCCTCCCGTTGCCCAAACTGTGTTTACTGTATTCGTCCACAAACTCGCTTTCTGTAAACAGGCCTTTAAATCTTGTTCCTATCTAGTCACATTTGCTGTGAATTCAAAGACTGAGGTCAAATGTCAGATGCTGTCTTGAGGGCATTTGTTTACTTTTCTTTCTCTTCTTTCTTCAAAGTGAGAGAATTTATATGACAATCTTGCTGGATACTGGGGGTAGCAGAGAGGATGTTTCTAGTACACAACAACTTTTAAATTAACAGTGTAAGCAGTTCAGACTATATCAGAATTAGGAACGCAAATTAAGCACATTTTTTGCTATTTCTGAAGTTTGTTGGAAACAAACACTTTAATTTAATCCAATAAAATCAATACATTAAGTGATGCAATTTCCACACATTTTTGTTTGTGGACTGTATAATTGTATTAGTAAAACTGTATGTATGTGCAAATGTAATGGCCCTTTCAATTGAAAATGTGTTGTCTGAAATAGCTCCACTGCACTCTACTCTGCACCACTCAACTTTGCACCACTCGACACCACTGCAATCTGCACCTCTCGAATCTATGCTACTGCACTCTATGACACTTCACGGTATATCTCTCTACTTTACCCACTACCACTCTACTCTATGACAATGCACTCTCCACCATTGCACTCTGCACCACTCCAGTCTAGGCCCCACCAATCTACTGAGCACAACTCCATTCTTTGCCACTGTACACTACACCACTCTGCAACACGGCACTCTAAGCCACTACACTCTTTGCCAACACAATCTATGCCAATGCACTTTACCCTGAAATACTCAGTTCTTATGCCCCTGCACTCTATGCCAATCCACTGTATGCCACTCTAATCTACTCAGCACCACTGCACTCTATGCCTCTGCACTCTACACCACTTTACTTCATTACACTTAATTCCACTCTGCAAAACTTTACTCTGTTACTGCACTCTATGCCACTGCCATCTACTCTGCATCACTGTACTCTATGCCAATGTTTCTTATGCTACTCTACTTCACTATACACCACTGCAATCCGACACTCTACTCTGCAACATTGCACTCTCTGCCACTGAACTCAACACCACTCTACTCTGCACTACTCCAGTCTGCACTACTCTACTCTGTACCACTGTACTTTATGCCACTGCACTCTATGGCACTATTCTGTACCATGCACCAATGTGTACAACTCTACTCTGCACCACTCTACACCACTGCACTCTATGAAACTCGACTCCACTTTGCACTCTACACCTCTGCGCTTTATGCCAGTCAAATCTACTCTGCGCCACTGCCCTCCGCATCACTCTACTTTATGCCACTCCGCTCTGCACCTCTCTACTCTGTGCCACTGAAATTTACACAACTTGACTCTGTGCAACTCTACTCAGTACCACTCTACTCTGGACCACTATACTCTGCACCAATCTACTCTGCACCACTCCACTCTCTACCACTACACTCTACTATGCACCAATCTATTCTACACCACAGCTTTCTATGATGCTGCATTGTATGCTGCTGAATTCAGTGCCACTGCACTCTACAGCACTATACTCTGCAACACTTCATGACTATGCACTATACACCAGTTCACTCTACTCTACCCCACTCCAGTGCATGCCACTCTTCGTTACTCTACTCTATGCCACTGAACACTCTCTGCCACTCAACTCCATAATACTCTTCTCCACTCTTCATTATTCAACATTACGACACTCCAAGTGACTCTCCTCTACACCACTAACTTTTAGCCATGCTGAACAGCAGCCGTGCTAGTGTACAACATGGCTTAAGCATATTGGCAAAGCCAATAGCTCTTACATAGGCAAGACCTACTGTAAATAATCCCTTTATGTAGTCTCTATTTGAATGACCAAATGGAATGTTTTCTCCCCCCTTTTTGTCTTCATTGTAAATATTGTCTAAATGTTAGTACTTTGTTGTCACGATGAATGTATTTCAGTATAGGTCTTATGTCACGATGAATATATTTCAGTTAGGTCTCTTGTTTTTTGTTTGTATCCATGTGTATAGCGCAATAACTAATGTTGAACTCAGTTACTATGTCATAGTGAAATTGTTTTATTCTATTTTTAATAGGGAGTTACAATATTTACTTTCTTCTGTCCTGATGATGGTCTTAAAGAGTTGCCCATAAAGACCGAAACGTCGACTCTCAGCTTTATCCAAAGGAGAATTTTTTGCATCTTTATTTTGGATAGGCGGTTTACAGGCTTTACAGAGATTCTGATTTGCTTTCTGATACTCATCCTGTATTCCTGTTTTATACAATTTTTTTTGTATTGTATTTTTCCCTTTATGATTGAATTTTGATAAAATCTACTATTTGTGCCTATACACTTGTCCATTGGTTATTGTTTTAGTGTTACGTATTGTTATGTTTAGTCAGTCTTAAGTATGTGTATGTTCATTTAACTCACTGTAATTAACTTCACTCAGGACGATTAAGTTACCTGTATTTAATTGATTTACACAACTAACTCAATTTAATTAGTGAAACAAACTCCTTTGGAGGCAACTTTACCCATTCTACTGGTCAGGTGACACAGCTATAATAAAAGGGGCAGAGCGCACGTGCTCTGGGTCAGTTGCACCATGTATCCAGTGTGTCCTGTGTGCCCAGTTATTCCCAGCATGAGGACCTAGGGCCTCTACCCTACACTGCGTACTCGTGATGTGACGCGCCACAAATTGTTCAAAGAGTATTCCAGTATGAAGGGCGATCCTGGCGTGTTTGAGACTGTAAGGGTAAACGCTTTATGTAAAGTGTATTCTTCAAAGGGTCAAGTGTTGCCAATCCTTTTACATCAAATTTTATGAACTATTGTTATTATCACTAAATTATGTTATGAAAGATATTTTATATATCATGTATATGATATTGTAAAATATATTTATGTGACATATCGGAACATCATTAGTTTGCATGTGAAACATCGAATTATTCAGCAAACAAACGCAGACCATTTTAGGATGGTTTGGAAACATTTCTCAGGTTAAAAAAGAAATGCCCTTACATAGGCAAGACCTATTGGCCTTGCCAATGCGTGTTAACATAGCTAACACTCAAAATTAAGGCATAACATTTTATACATTTTTTAGTAGGCTTAATGTCTACTGAATGTCTACTGAAATTTGAGGATGTGTTGAAGTCTTATGATTGATGGGCTGAGATATGAGACAGACCACAAAATGGTAATATTACATTGAAAAAAAATGTTTATAACAGGAGAAAGGCTATGAAACGTTGTATAGTTAGCATTTTGAAGAGTGACTTGGAGGTGGGTCTGTGTGATGGGGATTAAATGAGTATGGATGAGGATGGATGTAATTCATTTGAAAGGCCAATCCAATTAAGTGGATTTACCAGGTGAAAGCGATAGAGGAGGAGACAGCATAAGTCTGGCTGTGGATGACATGGATATGTTGATTGGCAGAGCGGAATGTATTAGATGATGTGAAAGAAAAGAGTGCATTAGCCGGGAGTTGTAGGTAATATAGGTGGATGGATTTAATGTCCCAGGTGAAGAATTTGTGTTTCATCTGTAAATTAGCAGCTAGCAAATCATGGGGTGATTTAATGGAAGGTTAAGGAGGGCTTGATCCCTGGCTGAGGTAAAGGAAATTAGGACAGCATAGGGAAAGGATATTCTTAAACAGAGTTGTTGTGGCAGATGGCATTTTTTTAAACAGTTACAATATGGAACATACTGTCAACCAGCAACAGATGGCTGTCAAACAGTTGAAGATTCTGGATTGCATTTGAAGGGTGAATAAAGAAAAGGAAGAAGATGGGTATGTATTCAGAGTGAGAAGGTCTGAGCAGCCCAAAAAAGAGAAAAGAGAGGTGGTGTGGAGATGAATAGTAAAGTATCTAGAAGGGAGCGTAAAGGAACTTCGACTCGTATGAACTGGGGTGCAGAATGAGTGAAGCCTTTGGAAATGGAGGATCAGCAAATTTGGTTTCAAAAGGAGAACCAGTTTAGTCTGGAGAAAGAGCTTGAAGTTATTTGCAGATGTAAGAGAATGGAGGAGAACTGTTGATCGAGTTGACATGAAAAGAGGATAATGACATGAAGTGGAATTAGAAGTGAGGAATTACAGTACATTCTGATGGTAATTCTCTGGATAGGTATTTAATTGAAGGCTATCATTTTTCTTATAGAGTTTGATACAAAATTTGACAATGAGTAGTGAACCATTGTTTTTTAATGTTCTTAGATCTGTTTTGATAATCCCAGGGGCCCACAGTAAGTTAAATGCTGAAAACACATACTCCACTTGTGCATTTGAGAAAGGAAGGTTTAATGTCACATCTTCTAAAAGTTTTGCATTTTTATGTAAACCAAATATTTCTCTGAAATGTGAATGTCGAATGCTGTAACTATTTTAAACTGGAGGTGGTCTTTCCAGATGTTTACATTTTTCCTGTGTGTTCGAAACTAAATTCATTAGTTTAAATGGGTGCACTTTCTGGATACAACGCTACACAACGCAACATTTTTTAAAAATAAAATCCATAACTACTTAAAAGGTAACACATATATTAAAAAACATAAACAATACACAAAAAAACTTACATCACATACTTTTAAAATGTAAACTAAAATACATAACATTAATTAAAAAGTCGATATTGTAAACAACTATATTTTTGCAAACAATATTAATGACTTCTATATTTTAAAAACGATATTCCTTACCCTAAATTCGATATTCTTGACAATTATATTCTTGCAGTCGATATTTCTGAATCACAATATTTCCAACTCTATATTTGTGTAAGTCGACATTTCCAACTCGATATTCTGACTCAACACCGAGCTTTCAATTACATTTTCTTGTTCTTTTTAAATGATATGTGTTTTCATTTTCAAACTAGGCAAAACAGTTGCAAACATTATTATAAATCTAGGAATATGCATTGTTAGGATTGGCCTTTTCTGCAGGGTCACCTTCAAATCTTTTGACTCCTGTTTTTTGTACCAATTTTAGTTGGCTTTTAGGACTCTGTATACTTTACCAATGCTAACCGGTGCTGAAGTGCTTGTGTTCACTCCTTAAACCATGGCAAAAATGGCTTACACCCAATTGTCACATTTAATTTGCTTATAAAGTAGTCCCTAGTACAGCGGTACTACATGTATACCTGGGGCCTGTTAATTAAATGCTGCAAGTGGACCTGCAGCACCTATTAGACCACACATTTAGGTAGCCTTTTATAACATACTAGCAGCCCGCCCCGGCGTTGCCCGGGGCAGAAGGTGGCTGGGGGCAGCATCGCAGCAGGAGAGGCGCAGCAGAGTGTCCGGGAGCAGCAGAGCGTACTTACAGTGTTTCCTTGCTCTGGTTTTGTTGGTCCTGGCCGCTTCTGCCCACGCTCGTGTCCGCTGTTCCCCCCGACGTCCCGACTTTGAGGAAAAGGCTTCCGAGCACTCATGGTCCCCGCCCGTCCATCCACCTGTCCCTCGGTGCGCACCCGCGGCTCTTGTCCGCTGTGTCCCCCGACGTCCCGACTTTGAGTAAAAGGCTTGCGAGCACTCATGGCCCACGCCCGTCCCTCGGTGCGCACCCGCAGCTACTTCACTTACCTCAGCCGCCGCTCCTCCCCACGCTGCTGAGTTTACCGCTCCACTGCTCCGCCACTCCTCACTGCTTGTCCGCAGCTTGCCGCTCCTCCCCGCCTGTCTGCAGCTCCTCTTGCTCCTGAACGCCGCTCCTCCCCGCGCTCCCGATGTCATCACGCACGTCGCGGGCGGCGCTACTTGCAAGGGACTACTTTTTTTTTATTCCTAAATTTTTTAAAGAACGTATATTTTTTATTTTTATATAGCCTATGTCCTTCTGCTTGCCCTGAGGTTTCCAAATATGTCTTGGGTGTTTGGATTGGTGGTGTACTTTTCGAGTTTACCTGGCTCAAAGGACACAGTTCTCTCTTTATAATAGTAGTATAGATCTTAGGGCTGTCATTACAGCCTCTTTGCTGTTTTGAATTGGCAATTCGGCCTGCCAAAATAAACTTTTTGCCAGGCCCAAACATTTATTTTTAACAGATATAAGCCGCCCCTGAAGTAGGCCTTAAACAGCCCATAGGGCAGGGTGCATTGTATTTAAAAAGTAGGACATGTGTTATTAAGCTTTACATGTCCTGGTACTGAAAAGCCCTACATTTGTTCATAGATTCAACTTTTAAAAAGTTGGAATTTTCGTGCCCTAACATTTTGGAGGCCTTCTAGGAGTTAAGTGCTCCTCCATCAGGAATAAGTATTGGGCCCAGACAGTGAACAATAGGACTGAGATGTAGCTGAGAGAGAACAATCCTACCAGCATGGGAGGGGCGGAGCTGTTCCTAGCCCCTTTTATTACAAAGGAGTTGCCTCTGCATACTCACAAATAACTTAACATTAGGCTTTTGCTACCCTAGACATCTTGGGACCTGGACATGCAGAAAGGACATTTCCGAACCAACTGTGGGGGAAAAACTCTAGACGTTTCTACCACTTAAAAAATGACGCCAAGTATGAATAGTGGACCCTCTGACTAACTCTCAAGTTTACTCCTGGGCCTATAGAAGACTACAGAAGGAGTGCCTTGTTATCCAGAGGACTGCCCTGCTGCTTGATGTGTGTCTTGTTTCTCAGAGGCCTGCCCAGAGGGTTGAGGTCTGCCTTGTTTCTCAGTGGACTGCCTTGTTGTTACCAGAGGTCTGTCCTGCTACTGAGGCCTGCCATGTCATTCAGAGGACTGCACTGCTGCTTGAGGTATGCCTTGCTTCTTGAAAGAGAGAGGACCATCTCCTTGAAACCAGGACTACCAGGGAGACTCCAAGAGTGAGTTGGCTGACCTTCTGTTCTGAGCTACAGGGACACAACAAGCTCCAGAGGTTACCGGTAACTGCAACATGATCTGCCTGGACCTACAACTGGACCTGCCTGAGCCTCTGCTGGTCTTTGCTGGAGTGAGATTCTGATCCCCAAGAGGTGTCTCCCCAGGTTCTGGACCCTTGGCTGGTGTAATTCGGGCTCTCCTTGTGAACTCCTGAAGTTTTGAACTCTGTACTCCAGACTTGGGAAAGGTGACTTTTTCAGTGGAACCAACCTGTATACAATCCGCATTCCAGTGCGGTCAGGCTGAACTTGTGTCTTTGCCCCAGTCTAGCACGGTCAAATAGTTCTTTCTGCTTTTTGGATCTGTTTGAACTTGAACCTTTAAAATTGCATATGTCCAGTTCTTCTGCTTGGATGTTTGCCATTATGGTCTCATTTTATTAATTAAAAATATTTACTCTTGTACTAAATTGCTTTGGGATTTTTATTGTGCTGTGCTTTCCCTTTATTATTGTTTGTTTGTTGCCTATATAGTTAACACAGTGCCTCTAAGTTAAGACTGACTGCATTTGCGCCAATCTACCAGAGGGTTAAGCACAGTTTAATTTAGTGACTTTTATCGTTCACCCTGACAGGGATTGTGGTTGTTGCTTGTGAAGGGTTTTCATCCCTCAATCAAAAACATGATTACTCACATGCATAAAGAACCAAATATTTCTAAACATAAGCATCACAAAATAAAAAATATATATTTATGACATTCACAAGAGCTTACAGCTTTGTTTGGGTAACGTTAATCCACAATATTGAAAATATAAGGATATAAGTGAGCAGGAAACCTTCCTACCTGTAGTGAGTTCTCAGATTTTTGTTCTGGGGAGTGGTCTGGTTCACCATATTGCATATTTCAGTACCACCGCAGACATGGATAGTACCTTTTCACATTGCAGGCCCATCTTTATGTATGGGAAGGGTGCCAATTACTGCCCAATGGTAAGAAAACAAGCTCCAGCACACTGACTTACTTGTAGCAGTGCACCCAGGATTGCTCACCCTTCTCTCATAGTAAAACTTGCAGCTCCCCAAACTCCACCTTGTCTTGCCTTCAGGTGGGAATAATGGTTGAAGGGCATTGGATTTAGGGTCCTGGGAAACACCCTAGCCTGACTAGGCAGCAGTTTTGAATCTGTGGGGAAGACACAGAGAAGGTGGGTGTTTTTTCTTCTTATAAGGTGATTGGCTTTCCACTATGTTGAAGCAATAGATGAAAAGGAAAACACATGGGGGCGGCCCTGACATGCCAGTTGTTCATCACAGTCCTCACTGGTATGGAAGGATGAAGCGAAGCAACTGGAGGTAGTTCGATGAGCTTGAGCCTGGTTTGTACTCCTTATGAGTCCTCATCATTGTTATGCAGGCAAATTGGAGACTGGGTGTGAAAAGTCGGGAAGAACCCTGTAACAAGAAGGATAGGTAGACTGGGATGTTGTCCTGATGACTCCTTATCATTTCCTTTCAGGTCCCTGAGGCAGAAACAATGGCTTCAGATATTAAGACCACTTTGCTGCCTCTAGACCTTAAAGACTGATGAGACCAAATAGTAGGCTGCATCCAATATAATTGACTCTACTTCGTGTGCTGGGATTCCTGTGAAGTAACAAACACCCTAATACCATTTAACAATATTTGGAAAATGCTTATTAGGGAATAAAGGGCTTATAAAAGATTAAAAAGAAACTCCAGGGAACCGTAGAGAGTGTAAGAACTTTCATCAGGAAAAAATGCAAAGTCAAATTGCTAAAAGGCACTCAACACATAAAGACAATGTTTAACTGAGAATTAACTTGAGAGTCAGTCTTATCTTCCATGGTGTCAGAAATTAAATACTTTGTCTTGCACAGTAAACAAAGAGGCATGGAGAACATGCTTCAACAGTTGGCCAAACGGCAACACCAACTATCCCAAGCATAATACATGTATCAACAATCAACATCAAGACCAAGAAGATAGAAGAACCTTATATGATGCCATTTAGTATCAATGGGACAGATGTATGACTGTCCAAGGGAAGAATCAAACTGTCATGAATAAGTTGACAGGAGATATTGCTTCTGCGCATGTATACCTTAACGTACCATCTACATCCTTCAGATGTTCACTGTGACAGTGTCAAGTGTCACTGTCTCTTTTTTTCTGTCTTTTGCAGGCATGGCCCACAGGACTGCATACCCTGTAAAATGATGATGTTATAACTATGCTCTGATGATGTCTGGAGAGATGCAAGCATACAATCTACCAATCCAGATGGGTGCAGAACATATGAAATCATAAAGAAAACAGTCTTAGAACTATTAGGATTTGATAAAGATACACATTGAAAGCAGTTCTGGAACTTCCAGTCATAAGCCCTCAAATTTAAGACAGTTAAGACAACTGTGTTATAGGACAAAACACCTTGCAGACAAACAGTTGTGTGGTGTGGTTACATAGGCACCGGAAACTGAACAGAAACATTTTACATGTTCATGTTTAATTTGACATTCTTTTTATGGTTCAAATCTTCTTTATTAGTATTTTGAAAAGAGAAAAATCAGCAAGATATTGACCGTAGCAACGCTCTTCGTGATTACAACTTTTATAAAATTGACAGTAACATCCCATTCAAAATAGCTCCCAGCCCATCCTCTCCCTCCCAGTACTTATCATGATACAACGGAAGCAATGTGGTAAAGCAAATTGTGGTGATGGTCAACCGAAGAGATCTCCGCCAGTTAGGTAGGGGTGGTAATATCTGTCAGGAGTAGCAAGCGTAGATATTTGGGGCGTGTAGGTTCCTGGAATTCCATCAAGAGAAGACTTATGAAAGGGCGCATTAGGTCTTGGTAGGAATCGCTCTGTACAGTCAAGGTGTACAATAGGTGATGTAACCATCCCTGATGTATCAGAATCTGTCTTGTGCCCCAATGCGTAAGGATGTTCTGAAGTGCCGCTCTTGGGGCCAACTCTATCTGTCAACCCCTGCATGATTTTTGTGGAAAGGTAAGGACGTTTGAAAGCCCTAACATGGTTTAGGCAGGGAATATTGTTAGCTGTGTGTCTAGATGTGTGTCAATGTCATTGAGGATTGTATCCCGGTAGCGTGCAATCTTAGGGCAATCCCAAAAACAGATAGAGCAGTGTTCAGGGGGAGCCGCATCTTTGCCAGTAATCAGCACTGCATTATGTGTTACCTTTGTGGAGATGCACTGGCGTAAGGTACCAGTACCTAGCTGTCTCGATACTCACTATGTTGCGGGCAGCATGGCGCACTCTATAAATACCTCCTCCCATTCCCTCCATGACAGTTGTCTCCCCAGGTGTAGTTCCCATCTCCTCTGTCTCATCTGTTTTAGTTGTGGTTGGAGTGAGGCTTAGCATTCCACATAATTCTGGAACTAGGCATTTGTCCGATGTTTTGGTCACTAACCATTTATCAAATGATGTAAGAAGTCGTTGCGCCCGTGGGATTATGGAAGGGTGTAGCGAACATGGCAATAGCACATCCTCTCTGTTTTGGGTAAAGCATAATCAGAGCAGAGTGAAGGAGATCAGTCCCTCTTAATCAAACATGTGTCCCGCAGAACACAATGCCCCCTTCTGCCAGGTCAGAAACATCGCATAATCCATGCCCGGTGTAAAATTAGCATTTCCCACAGGCGCCATCAAATTAATGAGGCCTAGGTCATTCTCAATCAGTAGTCTGTAACTTTGATCTCTTCATATCCAAGGACATTCTTTTATCCCATGGGATGGGTAATATCCTTTTGCAGGGATTGTATCATGTCAGCGGGAGGAGTAATCAGAAGGGCCTGGAAAGAAAACAAGATCTTGGGCAGAGCAGTCATCTTTATTGCAACCACCCAGCCTAGCCAGGACAGCCATTAGTTTTTCCACTGAGCTAGATCTTCTTTGAGGTTGCTGAAGCAAGGACTTGTAGTTGAGGGACGCTGTCGTTTTAACAGATGATGTCAATTGGATCTCTAGGTACGGTATCAAGGTAGGGGCCAATTTGATTGGGTATTCATCTGCGAATACCGCAATTGTTTCTGGGGATGCAGAGAGATTGATGATTTATGGACATTAACACAAAATACAGCTGCTTGCCCAAAGGTCTCTAGCTCGGTCAGGAAGGCAGAAGAGCTGTAATTGCATTCTCCAGCACACTTCCACATCATCCGCGTAGAGACTGATGATGTGTTCTTCACCACTAAACCTGACACCAATAATGTCTGGGTTGTCTTGAACACGCTGGCCCATGGGCTCCATGTAGAGGGCAAATAGCAGAGGCTAAAGTGGGCACCACTGATGTTTACCTCTACTGAGGTTTGCCCATTCACCCTAACTGTCATGCTAGGATGGCCATAATTACTGAGAACCCATTTATGGAAGCGCTCACCTACGTCAAAATGGATAGGCGTAGCCTCAAGGTAGCGCCAAAGGGCCCGATCCAATGCCTTCCCAGTGTCTATATTTGAGAGAACAGTTTCCCTTCTAGACCACTTGGCTATGTCTATTAGATGTAAGATGCGCTTTATATTGTCTCCACACAGTCTATGAGGTACAAACGCCACTTGGTCCTTGTCAATTTGGCCAGAAATAACGGAGACCAACAGGCTGCCAGGACAATGGTGAATAGCTTCAGCTCTACATTAAGAAGGGATATTGGTGTATAAGAACTGTAAAGTTGTTAATCTTTCCCGTATTTAGGGATAACCACAATGGCAGCATCTAAAATAAAGAGGGGACTGTTGTATCTGGGCCTGGTATTGAGTTAAAGAGGTGGGTAAATATCAGAGCGAGGACTGGACCAAAGGTGTTATAAAAGAGGGCCATGAAGCTGTCTGGTCTCAGCGATTTCAAGGATTTTTGGTGAGCAATAGCCGAAATTACTTCCTGTATTTGGATGGGATGGTCGAGAGTATCCAGGTATGTGGCAGTGGAGGGTGCTTATGCAGTGGCAGTGGAGGAGGCTCAGCGCCTTGAGACCCTCGTTAATTAAACTGCTGATTGATTGATTGATGTAAGTGAGTTAATCGCATCATCGTTCTAAAGAATGTGTGACTATAAAGGTGACACCGCCGACAGTTTTCCTTAAAGTCTGAGTATTAGTAATAGGGACTGGTAGAGTTTTAGTATTAACTTATCTTGTATCGTGTAAGAATATACCACCGTCAAGTTTTCTATTACCCTGAGGAAGACCCATGACCTGTATGAGCTGCCAATAGGGGCGAAACATGCTGGTAATTGTAGTATCCTTTTGAGGTCAAGTGATTCATTGTCTTTCACGTTATGACCTGTTTTTCATGATTTTAACCATACAAGAGGTACTCGGTAAAAAAGTAAGGTTTTGAGTATACCCCTGGATATTTTTAAAGCTCTTTTCTTAACAAAAAACAGGACCCAAGGTACTGTCTTGACAATAGATTTCTAAGAACTCCTGGAGTTAAGAATATCTTCCCTGGGTTATGTCCACTGGAGTGGCATTGTTCCTACTCCAGTGTTAGAGGAGAGGTCATCAAATGATGAAACACACTTTGATAAGTTAAGGGTGAGATGACCTCTCAAAAATCTTTTGATGACCCTCTGCTTAAGAAAGTCTGAACTGAGAGTGTACACCAATTACTTCTTTACCCTCAAGTAGTTTTGTGGTTTGTATTAGTTTATAGGGAGATACATTACAGGGTGCTCCTCCTACTCTCTGTCGTGGGGAAGATGGTCGAGAGTATCTCTCTGATCAGGAGTTAGCCATGGTGTGTGTGCCACTTGAAGGTGCAAATCCAGTCCCATCAGGTCCAGGAATTGTCCCGTGTAGATCTCCTCATAAAATTTAGGGACGGTGAAAGAAATGGGGCCATCCCCTACAATGTCAGAGCCGTATGTGGCTTGCAGGGAACGCACCTCAGCCAATTGTTTCTGTGCTCTCAACTTATAGCCAACAGACCCCCATCTGTCCTTGATGTGAAAAGAGTGTCATAGCCATAGAGCAGTGTATTCAGCTGTGTCCAAGTATAGGCCAGCCAGTTATGCGCGAGTTGTCACCAGTTGTCGGCACACCCTCGGGGCACCCCTTGCGTTTGCGCATTGGTGTGAGTTCCCAAACCTCTTGTTGTAAGCATTCCCTCTTAACCTGGCGCAATTCATCTGCCGCTGAGACTGCAATGAGTTCCCCTCATATGACCACCTTTAGGGGTTCCCAAAATATGGTGATTGCTATGTCTGGTGTATCATTGATAGCTAAAATAATTGTAATCACCTGAGAGATCTGTTTTGCTACTTCTGGTCTGTGTAGCAGAGTTTCCCTCATCCTCCACGACCGAGAAGGTCGGGCAGGCGTAGGGAGAGCTATGGTAAGGTGTACTTC
Organism: Lissotriton vulgaris; assembly: GCF_964263255.1. Lineage (NCBI taxonomy): Eukaryota > Metazoa > Chordata > Amphibia > Caudata > Salamandridae > Lissotriton > Lissotriton vulgaris. The sequence continues at coordinate 1,982,626,251 of NC_141689.1, forward strand.
AGCATGGTCCGAATACAGATTGTGGTTCGATCACAGAGGCTGAGATTTGAGTTAGGAGCTCTCTTTTCCCCAGAAAGTGGTCAAGACAGGACACATGTTTTGTGGGTATGTGATTAGAAGGTGAAATTGTGTGCGTATGGGTGTTGTTCACGCCAAATGTGTCATAAGCCTAACTCGTTTAGCCTGTATATCTCCACTTGTGATAAGGCTCCAGTGCGGCTCCAGTGTGGCAAATATTGCAGAAGACCAAACTGAGGTCTCCCCATATAAGCACCATCCTATCTTGAGCCAACAGCACCTCTGTCACCCCGTGGCAAAGGAAGAATTCCTGTCCGTCATATGGGGCATATATAGTCGCTAAGATAAAGGCGTGATTCTCAGTGTGTGTGCCAATAATCTGCCTCTGATTTCAGTTACTTTTGTCCCCACTTTGCCATGAAAGGAGCAGCGACCAGTATAGCCACCTCCACAACCTTTGTTGGAGCAGAGGAGAAGAATTGGTGTGGGGAAGCACAGGAGCGTAGCGTGTGCCAGTCATTAGAGACCAGATGGGTCTCTCGAAGGAGACATATATTCACTCCCAACTGTTCAAGATAGTATGGCTCAGCGTTTAGCCAGGTTTTTGAAATAATAACAGAAAGAACAACATTTAGGCCTAGAATAAAGATTGTGGGTTCCTGCTGCGGCTCAAGGTCCCCCATACTCTACCACAGCTCACCCGCTCACAGTGTGAAAATTATCTCTATAACCCCTCAGTGTTCATATTGCGACAGAAATGCATGGGTCACCAGCCAACATCTCCAGCACTGTACATCACTTTTTTGCTATTGCCTCTGGGTCTGGCCATGTCCTTCGAGGCGTAGCTGTGTGTCTCTGTCATTTTGAGAGGTTACGGGGTCTCCGGTGCCGCGGGCAAGAACCCCCGGTCGGCACCACTGGATTGCTCAATGGCCAGCAACAGGCCAGTCTCAAGAAGGAACAGCTCTACTGGAGTTTGCCATCTATATGAAAGACGATTCGAAACGGATGATCCCAGGAGTAGAAAATGCATTTGTTCCTCAGGTGTGCTGTCAGAGGGCCTTTTTGCAATGTAACAGCAGCTAAATCTTGGTACAGCGTGATTGTGTGACCTCTGACACCATGCTACACTAAGACGGGCTCCAAAATGACACAAACCCTCAGATAAATGTGGAGTTATACCACTCTGAAGGGAATTTTGGCAGATATGCACACCCTATACTTATTAGGATAGGAAGCGCTAGGTAGGCCTATAGGTACAATTATATGTATTCATATAATGAAAGTATCAGCAAAATGGTTGAACTGTTTATTTTCCTTACCATTTTCGTAATGCTGATTACTCTGTTTTGCTTCCTTCTATTAATCATTTACACACAAATTATATTGCTTCAAAAAAAAAAAAAAATGCCAATTTAGGTATTTCTTGTGTCTCCCTTTCGACATGCCTAAGTAATTCACAAAAGTATTAGGTCTGTTGCCACAATTTCCTTAGGAGTCAAGATTGTCATGTTCTGAGTTTGAACATACCATCTGGTACCTTATAAGGTTTAGAGTCCAAATGGCGCACTGTGAGCTAGCCAGGATTTAGGTCGCCATATTCTGATAGTATGCATGGACTTCATGCCGCATAGTTTTGACGCGTATGTTTCCCAAACGCACAGTCTTACAGAAATAGTATAAGCATTACGACATGGTTCCACCAAAGTTCAACCTTGGGCACTAATTTAATGGGTCTCCTGAATAGTATTTATTTTGTGTGCCTAAATCCCTACTTACCTGTTAACCGGAGATGTCCATGGCCTTATAGAAAAATCATCCTCAGCAAAGTAGGAAACCCCTATTTCTAACTGAAGTTTGTTCAATCTTGAATATTTAAAAGGATCATTCCACAATAGCTCCCCTCTATGAATCCCACATATTCAAATGGCTAATACAGGACAGATGGTTTTACCACTAAACTGCACGCATAATTTAACACAAATGTTAATACAACATGGGCTTTATCAAGCAGTAGGGGATGTTTCCTTCATGGTATTGGTCCATGAAGCATATAGAACAGAGGTATTCTATTTATGGATTACATTCCAGGCAGCACATGCCAACACAGGGAATTTTCACACACATACTGAAGTAGCAGTACCAAGCAACTATAGACCATATGAGGATTTAGAAATTCCATTAACATATCAGGAACACATGAACTGATTCCTAGGGGCCCTAACACATACATTAGAAAATGTTGAACTGAGTCTCAAGTAATGAGGGAGCAACATGGCCAATCCTAGCAGGTTATACATCATATCTGCAACAGGAGTTCTTGCAACAGCAGAACTTGTAATACTCTACACAGATATAGTTACAATATACAGATGACTAATGTAATTTGTTATGTGAACAAGAATATAAATCATAGCAAGGACATGTCCAAGCTGCAAAATCACAATTCATAACGTCTGGAATTCGTTTAGTGACTAATAATGGAATTATGGGTAGGTTTCCCATCAGACGGTATGAGATTCTGTTCTGGATTGCACAAAAAACAAATCAGCTTGAAGCAGTGTTTCCCATTGTTAGAAATGGGATTTCTGGTTGCCTAGGGTTTGCACCAAAGTATGGCAGAAACACCTCTCTAGTCAGGGCAAAGGCAGGATTCGAGGCACCGGCAGTGTACCTTGCCAGGCCCCACTCACGGGACTTCTACTATCTTCAGGCTGTCACTGGCGGAGCCCGCCTCTCTCGTCCATCAGAAGCGGCTTGGAGCTCACCAGGCTCCGAGGTTTAGACAACATGCGGGGCTCCCTCCGGTGCAAGGGGGTGCCACCTACCTCAGCTCAGCTTTCTCTTTGGCCATGCTGCAATTGGCCGGCCGCTTAGCTCGTCCCACAACCAGGCAGTTTTGCCTGATTTCCGGGTCACGCCGGCAGCGGCCCAGCAGCACTTTTTCTCGGCGGCTTCTCAGTGCGGGGTGGGCACCCGCCCATAAATAAAACCAAAAGCAGGGTGGGCTTCCGCTATTATGGACGCATCAATGCAGGGTAGGCTCCTGCCGATAAACACACAATGCAGGGTGGGCTCCCGCCGATAACCACCAAATGCGGGTTGGGCTCCCGCTGTCTTCCAGCAGCTCGGGGGAATCCCTATGCCGGGATTGCCTCTTCATCATCATGCAGCACAGTGCTGCGGCCACCCACGCTCCGGGAAAGGTGAATAGATCGCCCTCGAGGCGCTAAGGCCCCCACAGGTCCAGGGCAAAGTTCTAGGGGCACAAGGCTGGGTCCAGGCAGGCCAGCTCACAGGGCCCTCAAGCAGGGAGGCAGTCCCTTGTGGCTGCACCTCCTGGAGCCCGGCATCAGCAGGTCCCCTCAGCACAAGGAAGCACAACATTTCATGGGGTCACAGCCGCAATATTTATACCAATGTTCTCTTTGTCTGCCCTGGCCCAGAGCTCGGTGGGAACCAGTCCTAACTGGTTCTGGGGAGTGTGGAGCACTTTGCGTATAGTGCTCTCACCCTCCTATGTGAGATGGGGGCTCTGCCTTCAGACACCCCACAGGGGGACGGAGCCAGCATTCACATAGGTAGTCACAGGTCTATTCAGGGTCAAGGGACTGCTCCATCCACCACTCCAAATGCAGGAGCCCTAGTCAGTGTGTGTGGCTCCCTCCTGGAGCCACACACACCTCACCAGCCCCTGTCACTCTACGGCCAGACATGCAATCCACATCAGTCAGGCAGACACACAGCACACAGCAATGTCCACTTCTAAAAGTGGCATTTCTAAGATAGTTCTAATAAACCAGTGCACACCATTGCATAGTGTTTATTATCACTATTCCAAACATACCAAACTTAACCACACTGCTCCTCTCATATTAGGAATTACCACTGAAACACTTATCAGAGAATCCCCAATGCATTCCTATTGGAGGGCAGCCCCATAGTAGAAAGAAAACAAAATGGCTGTTTGTCACTACCCGGACATGTCACACACTTAAAGTACATGTCCTACCTTTTACCTACAATGCACCCGGCCCATAGTGCTAGCTAGGGCCTACCTTAGGGGTGACAGACATGTAGTAAAAGGGAGGTCACACACATGGCACACACTTAGGTGCCACGTCACAACGTCAGTAACATTGCGCGTACAGGCCCTGCAATGGCAGAGTCCTGGGATAAGTTTGAAAGGCTACTTTGGTGGGTGGTGCAATCAGCGCTTCAAGCCCACCAATAGCATTTATTTGACCAACCCCGGGTATATGAGATACCACTTTACAAGGGACTGACAGGTAAATTGAATATTCCAAACAGGTGTACACCATTTGTATCACAGAGAGCACATTCACTTTACACTGGACAGCAGTGCTAAAGTGGCAAGAGTCCTAAAACCACCAGCACCATGTCAGAAAAAAGGCTAGGAGAAAGGCAAAAAGTTAAGGGATGACCCTGCAAAAAGGGCCAGGTCCAACACCCATACTGGACCCCAAGAAAAACGTAGAATTCTACAAGGCACCTTCCTTTGGGGATGGTTCCCCCCGTGGAAGGCAATTCCACATGGGGCTCAGTATTTGCTGCAGTCTATATCATAACATATAGCTCACCATCATCGGCTGTTTTTCCATAGTTGCTTAAATAGATTCAAAATAAATATGGGGCAGTTCCTGCCCTTGATTTGGGTATTAAATTAATGGTCAATTTTGTTACAGTATCCTCAATGATATTAAGTAATATAAAAAGGGAAACAGCAGCATTGGTAGTCTGCCGTCTCCTCACCAGGTTGCTCCAGCAAACCCAGATCACGAAGTACCTAAAATTATTGCAGAAACCTATTCTTCAACAGGTTGAGATAATTTGGAAGCCAGACCTAATAAACCACAACTAAAGGGTAATTTCAATAAGGGTATCTCAGAACAGGCACCAGAGTCGTCTAAAAAATGCTGAGATAATAAGAAATATATACAAAAGACTCAGTGGCTAATTACAGAACTAATCTGACACAAAATCCTAACTTTATGACTTTCGGTATTTACAAAAAGGATTTAGTAGTAGAAAAGTTAGGATTCCTAACTCTACTACTAGTAAATGCCTTTTCTGAATACCGAAAGTAGTATGTTTATCTGCGTAGGATACTGATAAACGTCCTTCTTGTTCCTTTCAGGAATCATACAAAAAATACTCGGAGAAAGGAGCGCAGGTTGGAGGAATACATGAAAGAAGGACTCACACCACTCTTCTGACTTAAAAAAGGATGAAAAATTTCCACCGCAAAAACCTCAATTTAAAAAGAAGGTGGCTGGGATAAAACACATATTGAGGACTCTGAAGGGGGAGTGGGCCCTGACTCTGCTGGACAATGTGACAGAAGTCACAATAGTTCCCAAGCATCTTATGTAGTGTCTGGCAGCAGTAGCAATGAGTGACTGTGTCCAGGTGGAAACACAGGACCAGAGACTAAGAGGCTGATTTCGATACGGTTGGAAACGGCTCTGAATGTTGTTTGGAGCTGTTGAGACCGCATCGAAATGGCATGTTCGGATTCCTTTCCAACGACCCATTATGATGTGGTCAGTCGGAAAGGAACCCAAACAGGCTTTCCGGATGGCTTCCGACGGGCTCAGAGAGCCCGTCTGCCATTCAAAATAAAATGTAACAACATCCACTGGAACAAAAATGATGACCCTGCGGTCACCCTTTTTAATGAAACCCTAGACATCACTGACCTGATCCAACTCTGCCTTGCCCCCACTCACAGCAAAGGCGCCACCCTTGATGCTATCTTGACGAACAAGGATATGGCCTCTCTCTCCAATATACTTCCTGTAGATTGGTCTGATCACCACCTCATCCTCTTCACCTTGAACAGCCCTATTACTTTCCCCGCCGATAATAGCACTTTGCCCATGAACCCCACTCGAAACCTTCACCTCATTCCACCTGACAAACTGGAATCCAACACGCTTACTTCCCCCCCCCTCTCTTAGCACCAGAGACCTTACTGATCATTACAACAATTCCATTCTTGACGCCCTCGACCTAATTGCCCCTATTAAACAAAAAAACCAAAAAAACATCCCTCCCAAGTCCTGGTTCAATGCCGACCTCAATAATGAAAGACGGGCCCTCAGACAATCAGAAGGTGGCTGGAGGAGTCATCTTTCCTCTGATAACCTGGCTCTACTGAGAACCAACAGAGCCCATTACAAAAAGCATATCTTCAACGAAAAAGCCTCCTTTCTCCGGGCACTATTTGACCAGGCCAGAAACCATCCCAGAGAACTGTTTAACATTGTTAAAAACAAACTTCCTCTGGCTCTCCTCTGTGGAAAGATGCGATGAAATTGCCAGTTTCTTGCGAATAAAGTCAACACCATTGAACTATCCTTCTCTTCCCCTCCTCTCTCTCTCCAACCTCCCACCATCCAATTCACCCTCCCTAATATTCTTAATTCACTTTCTTCCTCCTCCCCCTCCTCTCTCTCGACAACCTCCCGCATCCAACTCACCCTCCCTAACACTCCCAATTCACTATTTCCTCCTCCCCCCTGCACCTCCACCCCACCCAACCCCTCCCTACTCTCACCCACCCCGACTCATACTGGATCAATTCCCTTCCTAAAAACAACGCTCATGGAGTGAATTTAATCCAATTTCTCATCAACATCATCTCTAAACTCAAACCATCCTCACACTCTAATGATCCTCTCCCAATTTAGTTTAAGACCTCAAATACATAATTGCCCCAAATTGGACTGATATCATCAACTCCTAACTTTCTTCTGGCTGCGTTCCTTCCTCCCTTTAGCTAGGCCAAATCTCCCCCATTCTTAAAAACCCCACTGCTGACTATAATGATCTGAACAATCTACACCCTATCGCTAACCTTCCCTTCCTCTCTAAAGCCATTGAAAAATGTGTTCTGTCTCAGCTAGATAACCATATCTTCTCCTTCAATCTACTTGACGTTTTCCAATCTGGTTTTAGAAAGGGATGCAGAACCGAAACAATGATGCTCAATATTACTGATGACATTCATCGCTCTCTTGACAAAGGCGAATCCTCACTGCTGATCCTCCTTGATCTCTCGGCTGCCTTTGATACTGTACACTATCCCACCCTGCTTAACACCCTAAAAGATTGCTTTGGTTTCGAAGGCACTGTACTCAAATGGTTCTCCTTGTTCCTCCAGAATAGATCACAACAAATTAGGCTCAGTCATTGCCTATCCAAACCTCAACCTGTCGCTCTCGGGATCCCCAAGGGTCTATCCTCTCTCCAACCCTTTTCAACCTTTTTATGGAACCCCTCACTCTCATTCTCAAACAAGCTAAAATCAGTTACCACCTCTATGCCGATGATACCTAACTATACTACAAGATAAAATCCCACAATGACATCCTTCACCTCAATGACACTCTGATGAGAGTCCAAGCCTGGTTCTATCTTAATCATCTCAAACTTAATCCTAAAAACCCCGAAATCATCCTTTTCACCCCCAAAAACAATTCCCTCCCCATTCAACTCAGGATTAATGACATCAAAGCACTTAATTGTTCCCTATCCACCTCCAATTCTGTCAAATCCCTTGGTATCAGCATCAATCAGAATCTAACTCTCATCCCCCACATTAAAAATACAGCCAAAAGTGCTCTTTTCACCCTGCACCACCTCAAAAAAGTTAAACCTTTCATTCCAGCTGATGATTTCAAAATCGTTGTCCAATCTCTTGTCCTATCCAGGATTGACTATGGTAATGCCACTCTGGCCGGCACCCCCAAAGTCCACCTTGCACCGATTAAATCTGTCCTCAACCCAACCGCCAGACTCATTTCTGACTGTAAAAAATTTGACCTCATCTCTCCTGTCCTCAAAAATCTAAACTGGCTCCCAATTGAAGGTCGATCCACCTACAAGATTGCTTGCATTACGCACAAAGCTCTTCACCAAAACACCACTTCTTACCTTTCAAGCAAACTACAAAAAGCAGGGAGCACTAGGTCCCTGAGAAGTACAAACCCCCTTGTTCTTATCCCTCCTAAACTTAAATGTAAAAAGACCCAATCACGTGCATTCTCTAGTAATGCCTCTACGAACTGGAATTCACTACAAAAAGACCTTCGCTGCAACTCGTCCTACCCTCTCTTCAAAAAAAGACTCAAAGTACTTCTCCTCAATAAATATTGGGGCTCTTAATGTTTATTGATCTTGACCCTGTTCATCACCCATCTAGTCTGGTTCGCTCTTTTACCCAACCCCTCTCCCCCTTCCATCTCACTCTCCACCACCTCACCCCCTTCTTTAGCACTATGCTATTTTCAACTCTCCCTGTCCCTCTACTATTCCTCTTTCCTTACCCCTATCACTTACGTAACGCAACGTTTTTATCTCTTTTAATTTTCCTGTTCACTTTCAACCATATACTGTACCTAATATGTTCTTGTGTTATCACTATGTAAAGCGCTCTGATACTCTCGGGACCAGCAGCGCTATATAAAACCTTTTGAATAAGTAACTAAATAAATAAATAAAAGCTTTCACCAACACTGAAGTTCTTCTTCCCGGCTGGAGACACTGAAGTTTTGCTACTTCCAGTCACCAATACTAATACAACACACTCACTCTGTCTGAAATGATAAATTTCCACAACACAAGCAAACAATGAAGTTCCTTATTATACACCACCATTGGAGTTGATGACTAGTTCTACACAGCCTAACAAGTTCCCTAAATTTGCACAAACAGCATCAGGCTATTTCATAGACATTGCTGACTATTCTTTGGATTTGTTAGACCCACCCCCACAGAGTGGAATTTGTGTATTTATAATTTGGCTCAGAAACACAAACTTTATTCCTCCTTGGATCTACATTTTTTTTCCATTTAATTGCTTTTCCTTTAGATTGATTTTGTTGCAGTCTTCTTTTTGCTTCTGAATCACACTATCTCCTAGAACTCTCTCCAGTTGAACTTCTAAACAAGGGGCCTCATTTATGAAGCAGTTGCGCCACTGGTACGTCACTTTTTCCCATTTTAAAAGTGACGCACCGGTGGCGCAAGACCTTCATAAATAGGGCCCAAGGTCTTCAAGTCTCATTCTCCACCAAATGAAAAGGGACCCCTTCTTGTGAACATTTCAGTGGTTCTCATTATTTATGGAATTGTTTGGGATAAGGTACCCTATGATATATTTGGACTGACAGAAAAATTGCAGATTACTTACATTTTTTAAATTTCTCTGAGTGACATCATCACTCCTGTCAGCATCTCTGATGATTGGGATATTCATACAGTAAAACAAATGTTTGATTATTTAGAGTATTATACTGCATTTGAAAGTGAAGATATGTATAGTGGTACATCTAATTATGATGAAATGTTTTGTTTTAACCATTATGCACATTTTTTTTACACAAAGCAAGTACTTAACATGCTGTATTTAATTACACACAAATGGAATACGGCCCTACACCACCAGTGGGTAGCTCCAAGATATTTGCGCAGTAGTTTGAATATGTTGCTGGTCACTACCCTGTAGACCCAGAGTCATATTACTATAAACTGCTCCCTTCCCTAGCAAAGAAAAATATACTAACTGACACACAGCTAAGTTATTCGGCTGGCTATTTTCCCACATGTTAATACAAAGGTATGACTTTTGGAAAGACAATATTGATTAAATTCTCTTCGACTGGCTTCATCCTAATTAAACCTCCCAGGCTCTAGAATTGTTTCCAAGAATTTGAACCAAAGTGAGCTAGACACGTTCTGTGATTCATTGGCATTCTCCTGAACTAATGCTACTAAGAGCCTAGATAAATATGAGGAGGCAAAATCTGTCTGGCTAACAATAGCAAGCAACACTCATGCGCCTTTTCTCAATGCCAAACAGGCTCAACACCATGGGGCATCTTAATGGTAAAGCAAACACAAGGAGATGCTGATCAGAGTACTGAAACTTTTCAGACATTTCAGTCACAGATATGGGTTGAATCCATCATAGTTCTTAAGCTCACTTCGCCACCCCAGTTCAGATCCAGCCATATGCAAATCAGTCTGGACCCTGTTCCTCATGGGAAAAGTTCAGCCCGAACTGCTAAGCCAGGTGTTCCCTGAACCAGAAACAAGCATCCTGGGACCTGCTTGGGGGAAACACCCTTCATAAGACAGGCTAGCTTCAATCCAGTGGCACAGTGAGCACATCTGAGCATATCCTGCGAGCTAGTGTGAACAAAGCATCTAAATGATATTCAGAAGAGTTAAAATCAGCTGAACTCAAACTTAGCCGAGCAGAACACCTATAGCAGAACAATTACTCACCTGAAAAAGGGAAATCTAGATCCAACGCCTAAAGCATGTAAAACATCAATCATGCCAGCCAAATCAGCCTTTTTTCTCAAATAAGATTTAAAATCCTGTGAATAAAACAAAGGAGATTTTCGGAATTATCTAACCCTGACAAAGTATCCCTACCTATCAATCTTACTCAAAAGTTGACACCCTGAAATCCTTCTTTATTGCCAAAATTAAGGTGATAAAAGACAGCATCCCTCACACTTGGCAATATAATCCCATTAGAGGTCAGAAATCATGCCACACTCTCAATCCTTTCTGCCATCAGCAAGGATTGACTTGTGGACCTGCTGACCAAGTCAAATCAGGAACCCGGAAGACACCTGTCCTCTCCAGATCCAAAAATCAATATTTACTCTCTTCTCTGACACAGCCATCTCAATCTTCAACCTTTCCTTGAGACAAGACAATGTTCCTAACTCCTTCAAGGATACTGTAATGATCCTGCTAAAAAAAAAGCCTGGTGAATACCCTTTGGTCGTGAACAACTACTGACCCATCTCTTTACTCCTCTATCTAGCAAAGATATTAGAGGGCCATGTTACTCAGCATCTCCGATCCTTCTTAGAGAATTCACATTTTCTTGAGCCTCATCAGGCAGTCTTCAAGCCTGCCCACTCAACTGAAATGGTTATCGTCTCTATAGTAGATGGCATGAGATAAGAAGCAGACAGGGGCATCAGACAGGAATTGGTCTTCCTGTACCTATCTCCTGTTCAGCCCTGATGAAGTTGCTGGCCTGCAGGGCACAGCCCTCGACTGGATGGAATCCTTCATCAAGGGCCACCCTTGAATGGTCTGGCTATTTCCCTTGAACTCATCTAATTTTCATCTAAATTGTGGAGTATGCCAAGGATCTTCTCTGTTCCCTCATCTTTTTAACCTGTACTTCCACCCCAGTATATTCCTTAAAGAAAATTAATGTAAAAATGTATAATTTCACTGATGATGTACAGCAACTCTCCACTGTTGATAAAACCTCGGAATCCAAGAACGTCTGCCAAAACATTATGATATACATCTGCGACTGGATGTACAGCAACCAGCTACAACTAATTTCTGCTAAAACAGTAAATTGTTATCACTAAAAACAAGCTCAACATATGTAATCTTTCCTTCTGGCCCCCTGAGATGGGTCCTCCTCCCATGCCCAAGAAATCTGTTAAAAAGCCTCAGGGTCCTCGTTGATGAAGATCTCACCATAAAACCCCAAATAGGAGCAGTGGTCTCCTCCTGCCTCCTCCAACTTCAGAGAATCAGGACAATCAGAAAATATTTTACTTTCAAAGCCATCATCCAAGGCTTCATTGCCTGGTCATCTACGAATAGACTATGACAACTCTCCCTACCTGGGTCTCCCAATGGGCCTCAACCCTAGACTGCAAATAGCACATAATCAGGCAGCCAGGCTGGTTTTTCAACAACCCAGACCCTGCCATATTAACCCACTGATGAGAAAGCTACATTGGCTCCCAGTAGTTCAGAGGGCCATCATCAGAACTGGATGTATTATTTTTAAATCCCTCCATGGCAAAAGCTCTGCCTTTATATCTCTGCTAATCTTCTATGATCAACCTCCGATCTCTCTTCTCTCAATGTACCCAATCTTGAAAATATCTCTCATGTCTGTCAACCTCCTCCCATTTACACAATTCTCCAATTCACTCCCAGCTTACCTGCTCCCTCAGCCACACCATCCTTTGGCCTATTTCCTATTCTCCTTTATCCTACACCCACAACTGGCCTGAAACCCACTATTCACCCTAATTCTTTTTTTTGTCTCCCTAACAGCCCTCCTGCAAGTGTTCTTATGGCCCTCACTCGTTACATATCTGGCACATATTAACTTCCATCCTTACAGTGACTATCATTATATCACCCCTTACTCCACCTACTCCCCAACTAGACTGAACATTCCTCTGCTCTCCCTCTACAAATGTTTACATTCTGCCCATTTGTATGGGCAGAACAGGTGTTTACCCAGCACCCCTCCATATTTTTGTCACATATCTTAACCCCTCCTCCCCACCTGCTTCAACCAGATCTTCAACCAGATCTCTTCCTAAAGTCTGCCTTTTGCACCTCCTAATCCTGAAAACCAGATCCCTAGACACCAGTCCTGACCAGAACAATTATTTTATCATTCTCCCGTTGCACCTTTCCTAACTCCCACTCTTGATCTATTATACTCTCTGATTATAATGTCTAAAACATTTTTACATCTTGTCACAAGCAGTTTCACAACCTTCAGACACGATTTCCAAACGATTTCCAAACTCAATTGCTGTGCACACTATAATCCTCAATACAGATGGTCTGCCTGAAGAAAAAGCCTCAGGATCAAACATGAACTAATAGAGCAAAACCTGAACTAATGGATAATTACCTTTGCAAAAGGGTTAAATACTACCTGTCTGTAGTATAGCCTAAGCCGACTTCTTCAACCCACCACCCAAACCCTCAGCCCTTGCGTATACCCACTCTCTAGGATGAAGGATAAGTCCAACCTCACCCAGGCTCCCAGTTAATGCCCTAAATCCACTGTCTCCGAATCTATTTACTCTTCACTTCATTGTTTAGTAAAAAATGGCATTCCGCAATTAGACGCTACTTGGAGCTTTTAGACAGCAGTGTGTGCTTCACCTTGGATATCTTTGTTTTGACAGAAACTTGGCTGAATGATGCTTCAAAGAATGTCAAACAACAACACAGCCAGTTAATCCGAAGGCGCTAACAAAGACAAGATTTCTGACAGACTTTATCAATGGTCATTATTACATTCGAAAAGTCCTTAAAAATTATTGGTACCTATTGATGAGCAATGCATATATCAATGTAGAAATTAGGGAATATCCACAAATAGGCTTTTGCTGAGCAAACTATATTAAACAAATACTTTGTAAATCAGAATTTATTGATAAAAGACGAAGTAAACTACTTTTTTGATAAACCATGTGGGTTTGACACATGCCATAACTGTGGAGCCTGTGTATTTGGACTCAATATACAGAAAGTCTTCTCCCCTACAGCAAAAATTATCCTACAAATTAAAGAATGGATTAACTGAAACAGCAGCTGTATTATCTATATTATTATATACCCCTGTAACCAACTTTATGGCTGAATTTTTGAATATTATTGAAATATTACCAAACCAGAGGTTGGTCCCCCACTTACTTAACATTACCATCTGTACCTCCCCATTCATAAAACCTTCACTTTTTTTCAGAATGGAACAAAACAAATCACACTCCACAGGGGTTAACAGAGATATTATCCAGTTCTAAATCACTTAACCACTTCAGTACTGTCGACCGTATTGCATTCTGATGAAATTAAGGTACAGTAGAACGAAGAATTCAAGGGGTGGAGACAGATAAAGGAAGTACAGGATCATCAATCATTTCAAAGGCAGTGGCCTGGGATGGGGGTGCGGTGGCTTGGGATGGGGGCGGTAAGATATGTACCACCGGTTGGAAAATAGGGAACTGGGCAACCGCCGGCAAAGGAGGCGGAGCCGGGGGTATAGGGGGAACAACATTTGGTGGTCCATGGGGAAGAGGTGTTAAGGGTGAATATGGGGGCGGGGTCGTTCTATTAACAACCCATCAATATCTGAGTCCACATCTTCTTGGTGGACCTGAACTGGTACTGTTGGTCTAACTGTATATTCTTTAGATGTTAGTAATCTATGCTCTCTATCTAAACATTCTTTTTTCTCCTGAACTTCCTTATCCTTCAATTCCTTATACTTTTGATACTCTGTTTTCCTTTCCTGCATTCTTTGTACTTTCTCTGCCTTGAGCTGCCGCTCCTTCACTTCTTTCCTCCACATACGCAAACTGTCAAACATAGCTAGCCTAAAAACAATTGTTTCTCTAGATACTCTAGTTTGTGAGGGTCCATGGTTCCGTCCAATGGCCATTGCAACTGGGGATCTCCTTTTGTATATTTGTTCCACAATGCATTATACATGATGGGACAATTACCATATTTGGTGTACATCTCAAAATTTGGCATAACTTCTGGTGGCGCCGGCTGACTTGCTTCCAAAATTCTCTGCTTATTACAGCAGCAACAAAAAAACTTCCAAAGAGTGCTAATCACAGGCATGTTATGTAAGATAAACAAACTTATAAACAGAGAGAAATAAAAATTATTCTCACATTTACCTGTAGGAAAAAATGTTAATCAAAACAAATAGCAAGTCCAAAAACAGTCTAAGTTTCAAATTTCCCAAGCAGATTCCAACAGGTACCATACAAAGGCCAAGGCAGATACAAAACAAATCCTAACCAAATGAACTGGTTCAATACAGATTTACCTTATGTGTAGTCTTCAACTCCCACCTGCCAATCCTCCCTCATCCAAAACAAAAATGACCGTCCGAAGGCCCCAGTTAAGGCCAGCAGCCAGGAAAATCAGAGTCGGAGAGTGGAGAAATCACCTTGGACCATGAGCAACACTAGTCTCTTCAGGTAGGGCGCCCCTCAGCAAAGTTGATCTTACTTACCTGATCTCGTCCCCTGGTCCAACTGCAAGCCCTTGATGGGGCCCCACTTTCGGGTGCCCATTTGTGGAGCAGATTCATTCTAATCTGCTGGTGCAGGTCACCACTCTTGCCACGGGTTGATGGAAAACGACAAGCAGAAGTCAGTAAAATACCAGAATCTCTTTAGCATTCTTTAGATTCCACTCCATATAAATTGTCTTCCATGAGCACCAGTAGACAGTAATATTTTTTTCAAATGTTGTATTTTCAGGATATGACCACTGAAGGTCCTGATTTTATATTAAAAACAGAGCTTTGGACTATACGATTTCCAGCTGGAAGGCAATATTTCTCTCCATGTGTTCCCATACCTGGTGTGTCACGCAGTTTGGTGCTTATTTTCTCTCCATGTTAAAGACCAGTAGATGTTTCAGCACCCAGGCAGAGCTAAATACATTTAAGGTCCCAAAATTGAGACCCATTGCATTACAAATGCTTGTTTTATCTGAGACATTGATCTCCAAAGTCATTATAAGAACACCACACATTGTAAAGAATCCCTTCTGGATCTAATCATCTACAAAGATTTGCTTCTTACCACTGAGGACCCTATTCCTGTACATAGGCCGGATGACTAGAAAATTCTGTACAGATAATCCTTTGTTTGCCAGAACATTTCAGTCCAATCTACAAGGGTAAAAAATGTAATTCAAAGAACATTGACATTTCCACCTTTGCTTACAAAGCTCATAATAGCATTGTCACCCTCAGTTCCAAGTGAGACATCAGTTTCACCATATATGAATGAAAAAAGTGTGTGGAGAACTTTATCAATGAATAAATTCCACTGAAAGCAAAAGAAAAAGGCCAACTCCTTCCCCCCTATGATTCTCGAAAGATCTATATGCAATATGAAAAACCCTGACACATCTAGATAAAAAAGATACGCACCCTTTTTGTCCAATAGAGCTCATACCAGGGTTAGTAATAGATACTACAAATTGATTATTTTTAGAACTAAATATAACCACATTAAACCTTTTTTAGATGACTGCAAAAAAACTGTCATAAACATCATTAAACATTTCAACAGTCCTTCCTCCACTAGCGCAGCCTACACACCAGCAAATACATGCAGAGGATTTTCAAATTTCTCTACATAGAAAGTGAACTTGATTGAACTTTTACTTCCCCTTAAGATCTCACAAACAGGAGGACTTTGTACTACAATGCATTCGCCAAAGGCCCTGGAAGTACTTTGAAATAGCATCTGAGTCACAGATACTCGAAACTGTTGCAAAGGTCAAATCTTTCAATCACTTCTCTAATGCATTGTCTGAGCTTATGAATAAGCAAATGGCCAAGTTGCTTCGATTGTTTTGCACCTCCTTGGTGAACTATTTATGAAACAAGGTAATTTCCCTGACCGTTTGAAAGTTTACCAGGTTTCACTCATCCAAAGCAAATCTACAAATGACACTGATGGTCTAAACAAGTTTCACCCAGTCTCAACGTTTTCCTTCTAAGGAAAGGTGTTCATAACTATACCATAATATCCAGGTAAACAGCCTTCTCTGTGCTTTCCAATATGAATTCAGACATAGCTGTAACACAGAAATGGTACTTCTGCAAAGTGTGGATGACTCTTTCCTCTTTCTTGAAATGGATAACTCATTCTTGCATGAGCTTTTGGACCTGTTGACCGCTTTCGATACAGTCAACCACTGTGCTCTTTTTACCATCCCGAAGGAACTAATGGGTATCAATGGTGTAGTCATAAACTGGCTCCATCAATTCTTAATCATCCGACTGATCACAAATATTAAAATAAAGAGCTTTGCTTCTGGCAAAATCAGCATAAAACAAGGCATTCTCCAGGGCTTGATCCTTTCTCCAAATTTGAACCACTTGGGTATTTCTGGAACATTTTACCATTAATACGCAGATTGCAGCTAGATCTACCTGAAGATCTACCTGAAGATTTGCTGACCTGACCACACCCTTCTCTAGACAGGATTAAAACATAGATGGACAAACACCACTTAAAACCTAACCCAACAAAAACTGAATGCATAATAATCTCACCAAAAGAATACAGCCTGCCTGTCCTGAAAATGACTAACCAGTACCATGGTGCAATACCTATGCCTGCACCCTAAAACTAATTATTAAAAAAATTGAACACCTATCAATCAAAAAGAATTTAGAAACAGAACAAAAAATAGCATTGTAATATTTTTAAAAATAATATATATTTATAATACATACATATATACACATATATATGCATATATACACACACACATATATATCAATAAATAAATATATATATAATATATATATATATATATATATATATATATATATATATATATATATATATATATATATATATATATATATATATATATATATATATATATATATATATATATATATATATATATATATGTATGTATGTATATATATATTCACTGAAAAAAACATAGGTTAGAGACCATATATAGTTAGCTGGGTATTTCATTGATATGAAACCAATGAAATTCCGTATATAGTTAGTTGCACTAACTATATATTTCGCGCATTCGCAATCCAATGCTGATGATGTCACATATTACATCATTCATGACATGGTCAGTGACATCACTGATGACATCACTGATGACATCTCAAATGACAGAAACCGGTCCCCGGTAGCTTGTCTCCTTTCTGGTGAAGAATTGGCTTGGTAGTTTAGTCTGCCCTGTTCCCATGATGCACTGGGCCAGGGACAGACTGATTTGCATATAGCCAGGTTCTGAGCTGGGATGGGGCAGTGAGATAAATAACGGTGATGGATCAAGCCCTGATCTTTGGACTGGGTAAGAGTGGTCTGTTTAACTCAGACACTCTGTTCATCACCACCCCCTTTTCTAAATCGTTTTTGGCCACTATAGGTGTGGCAGGGTATACTCAGACATGAGTCCCTTTCTCACTGCTCCATCAGGATTCAAGCAAGCCGGGCCGAAGAAGGCTGAAATGCCAGAAACCGGTCCCCGGTAGCTTGTCTCCTTTCTGGTGAAGAATTGGCTTGGTAGTTTAGTCTGCCCTGTTCCCATGATGCACTGGGCCAGGGACAGACTGATTTGCATATAGCCAGGTTCTGAGCTGGGATGGGGCAGTGAGATAAATAACGGTGATGGATCAAGCCCTGATCTTTGGACTGGGTAAGAGTGGTCTGTTTAACTCAGACACTCTGTTCATCACCACCCCCTTTTCTAAATCGTTTTTGGCCACTATAGGTGTGGCAGGGTATACTCAGACATGAGTCCCTTTCTCACTGCTCCATCAGGATTCAAGCAAGCCGGGCCGAAGAAGGCTGAAATGCCAGAAACCGGTCCCCGGTAGCTTGTCTCCTTTCTGGTGAAGAATTGGCTTGGTAGTTTAGTCTGCCCTGTTCCCATGATGCACTGGGCCAGGGACAGACTGATTTGCATATAGCCAGGTTCTGAGCTGGGATGGGGCAGTGAGATAAATAACGGTGATGGATCAAGCCCTGATCTTTGGACTGGGTAAGAGTGGTCTGTTTAACTCAGACACTCTGTTCATCACCACCCCCTTTTCTAAATCGTTTTTGGCCACTATAGGTGTGGCAGGGTATACTCAGACATGAGTCCCTTTCTCACTGCTCCATCAGGATTCAAGCAAGCCGGGCCGAAGAAGGCTGAAATGCCAGAAACCGGTCCCCGGTAGCTTGTCTCCTTTCTAGTGAAGAATTGGCTTGGTAGTTTAGTCTGCCCTGTTCCCATGATGCACTGGGCCAGGGACAGACTGATTTGCATATAGCCAGGTTCTGAGCTGGGATGGCTCAGTGAGATAAATAACGGTGATGGATCAAGCCCTGATCTTTGGACTGGGTAAGAGTGGTCTGTTTAACTCAGACACTCTGTTCATCACCACCCCCTTTTCTAAATCGTTTTTAGGCCACTATAGGTGTGGCAGGGTATACTCAGACATGAGTCCCTTTCTCACTGCTCCATCAGGATTCAAGCAAGCCGGGCCGAAGAAGGCTGAAATGCCAGAAACCGGTCCCCGGTAGCTTGTCTCCTTTCTGGTGAAGAATTGGCTTGGTAGTTTAGTCTGCCCTGTTCCCATGATGCACTGGGCCAGGGACAGACTGATTTGCATATAGCCAGGTTCTGAGCTGGGATGGGGCAGTGAGATAAATAACGGTGATGGATCAAGCCCTGATCTTTGGACTGGGTAAGAGTGGTCTGTTTAACTCAGACACTCTGTTCATCACCACCCCCTTTTCTAAATCGTTTTTGGCCACTATAGGTGTGGCAGGGTATACTCAGACCTGAGTCCCTTTCTCACTGCTCCATCAGGATTCAAGCAAGCCGGGCCGAAGAAGGCTGAAATGCCAGAAACCGGTCCCCGGTAGCTTGTCTCCTTTCTGGTGAAGAATTGGCTTGGTAGTTTAGTCTGCCCTGTTCCCATGATGCACTGGGCAAGGGACAGACTGATTTGCATATAGCCAGGTTCTGAGCTGGGATGGGGCAGTGAGATAAATAACGGTGATGGATCAAGCCCTGATCTTTGGACTGGGTAAGAGTGGTCTGTTTAACTCAGACACTCTGTTCATCACCACCCCCTTTTCTAAATCGTTTTTGGCCACTATAGGTGTGGCAGAGTATACTCAGACATGAGTCCCTTTCTCACTGCTCCATCAGGATTCAAGCAAGCCGGGCCGAAGAAGGCTGAAATGCCAGAAACCGGTCCCCGGTAGCTTGTCTCCTTTCTGGTGAAGAATTGGCTTGGTAGTTTAGTCTGCCCTGTTCCCATGATGCACTGGGCCAGGGACAGACTGATTTGCATATAGCCAGGTTCTGAGCTGGGATGGGGCAGTGAGATAAATAACGGTGATGGATCAAGCCCTGATCTTTGGACTGGGTAAGAGTGGTCTGTTTAACTCAGACACTCTGTTCATCACCACCCCCTTTTCTAAATCGTTTTTGGCCACTATAGGTGTGGCAGGGTATACTCAGACATGAGTCCCTTTCTCACTGCTCCATCAGGATTCAAGCAAGCCGGGCCGAAGAAGGCTGAAATGCCAGAAACCGGTCCCCGGTAGCTTGTCTCCTTTCTGGTGAAGAATTGGCTTGGTAGTTTAGTCTGCCCTGTTCCCATGATACACTGGGCCAGGGACAGACTGATTTGCATATAGCCAGGTTCTGAGCTGGGATGGGGCAGTGAGATAAATAACGGTGATGGATCAATCCCTGATCTTTGGACTGGGTAAGAGTGGTCTGTTTAACTCAGACACTCTGTTCATCACCACCCCCTTTTCTAAATCGTTTTTGGCCACTATAGGTGTGGCAGGGTATACTCAGACATGAGTCCCTTTCTCACTGCTCCATCAGGATTCGAGCAAGCCGGGCCGAAGAAGGCTGAAATGCCAGAAACCGGTCCCCGGTAGCTTGTCTCCTTTCTGGTGAAGAATTGGCTTGGTAGTTTAGTCTGCCCTGTTCCCATGATGCACTGGGCCAGGGACAGACTGATTTGCATATAGCCAGGTTCTGAGCTGGGATGGGGCAGTGAGATAAATAACGGTGATGGATCAAGCCCTGATCTTTGGACTGGGTAAGAGTGGTCTGTTTAACTCAGACACTCTGTTCATCACCACCCCCTTTTCTAAATCGTTTTTGGCCACTATAGGTGTGGCAGGGTATACTCAGACATGAGTCCCTTTCTCACTGCTCCATCAGGATTCAAGCAAGCCGGGCCGAAGAAGGCTGAAATGCCAGAAACCGGTCCCCGGTAGCTTGTCTCCTTTCTGGTGAAGAATTGGCTTGGTAGTTTAGTCTGCCCTGTTCCCATGATGCACTGGGCCAGGGACAGACTGATTTGCATATAGCCAGGTTCTGAGCTGGGATGGGGCAGTGAGATAAATAACGGTGATGGATCAAGCCCTGATCTTTGGACTGGGTAAGAGTGGTCTGTTTAACTCAGACACTCTGTTCATCACCACCCCCTTTTCTAAATCGTTTTTGGCCACTATAGGTGTGGCAGGGTATACTCAGACATGAGTCCCTTTCTCACTGCTCCATCAGGATTCAAGCAAGCCGGGCCGAAGAAGGCTGAAATGCCAGAAACCGGTCCCCGGTAGCTTGTCTCCTTTCTGGTGAAGAATTGGCTTGGTAGTTTAGTCTGCCCTGTTCCCATGATGCACTGGGCCAGGGACAGACTGATTTGCATATAGCCAGGTTCTGCGCTGGGATGGGGCAGTGAGATAAATAACGGTGATGGATCAAGCCCTGATCTTTGGACTGGGTAAGAGTGGTCTGTTTAACTCAGACACTCTGTTCATCACCACCCCCTTTTCTAAATCGTTTTTTGCCACTATAGGTGTGGCAGGGTATACTCAGACATGAGTCCCTTTCTCACTGCTCCATCAGGATTCAAGCAAGCCGGGCCGAAGAAGGCTGAAAGGCCAGAAACCGGTCCCCGGTAGCTTGTCTCCTTTCTGGTGAAGAATTGGCTTGGTAGTTTAGTCTGCCCTGTTCCCATGATGCACTGGGCCAGGGACAGACTGATTTGCATATAGCCAGGTTCTGAGCTGGGATGGGGCAGTGAGATAAATAACGGTGATGGATCAAGCCCTGATCTTTGGACTGGGTAAGAGTGGTCTGTTTAACTCAGACACTCTGTTCATCACCACCCCCTTTTCTAAAACAACTCTTACTGGGCCACAAATGTTCCCACACCAAGGATTGCCTGTGGATATTAGCTCTTCCGCAGAACAGATATGCATGAGTCTAAGTGGGCTCAAGTCTCGTTTTTTTTTGGGACACAGTGTGTCAGACATGCACATTGGTTCATATGTCTGATGCTCCCTTTTTTAATCAGTATGGGCATATTTCTTGGTTTTAACCCACAATAAAGTGTCTATTCTAAACATTGTTTTAGGTACCACATTAATACGCTTTGAAAAAGTCCTTCAAGGACGAAACACATGTCCCCTGAGATCATCTACGAGAAAGGGGAGAGGATGTAGCCTTACGGCTAGAGCTGTCGACCTCAAAGCTGGGGAACCGAGTTCAGGTCTCGGCAGGGACACTCAACATCCTGTGATTCTGGGCAAATCACGTAATCTCCCCGTGCCAAACAAAAAATGAATGTATTAATCTGTAACGAAACTGGTGCTCGTGTAAAGCGCTCTGATACCTAATATCTTCGGGTCAAGTTTGCGCTATATAAAACTCTTTTATTAAATAAAATAAAATCACCAAGACAGCTGTGCTTATGGAACATGGAATACACAGCAATGCATATATAATTTGTTATCACATAGTTATATTTATAATTAAGTGGTAAATTATAGAATATGATCTGATGCATAACAATCTTTGTGACACTGTTTTCAAGCAAGAAGTAAAAATATCAAATGCCTAAAATGTTTGAAGTCTATTTATGAGAGATCGCGTAACTATATCATTCAAGCAATACAAATACAATGCATACCATTATGTACTAATAATTAGGTACAATTGATTTCCATCATGATGACAGTTATCTACATATGAGGAGTTCTCCACTATTTTGCTTTCTCTGTACCTTTTTATTGCCTTGTTCAGACCTACTGTATTGATTGTAAGGTTTCCAGCAAGGCTAGGCAGCCATCTGGTATGCAGTCGCAGAATTAGAAATGTAAACAGCATTACGGTTGGCAAAGCAACATACTAGGTTTCCTAAGAGGAGCTAACCAGCATTATCGCAGTGCAAATCTTCTGTCCTCACAGTTTGTCAGAAATGGTAACTAACACTAAAATCCTTGCCTACTTCTGGAAACTGAGATTCCAAATAACACCATGCCCCTCTGAAAATGTTAATAGAGTAATAACAATACACCCTTAAATGCCCGTTGAATTTAACATATCTTTTGTACAATAAACAAGTGAGGCCCACTGATTTTATCGTAACTTATCATAATAAACTGATGAAGCGTATAGCCTTGGTCATTGACTCATAGCCAACAAGGACCTTCTGTATTGTACATAAGCTTTCACAAATTATAAACCTAGAACAACAAACACCATGATTATCTAGGAGAAACTGCTTGGTAGCATCATACCGGCCTTTAAGAGAAAGCTCCGTCTATCATAATGGGGTGTTTGTCACTGAAGCTCAAACACAAAATGTCTGGTTGATAAACAGCCTGCCTCAATCAGCTAGATAAACTAATGTTTACAGCTAGCTGGAGGGTAAGCTCTTTTTCTGTGGAAGCACACAGTTTTTGACAAATCAAAAGCTGTGCGCGGATGAACCAGTATCTGTTGTACTCCTGAAAATTATTTTTTGATCACACATAATTTGGAAGCAGCTACTCTGTCAAGTCGGACCTAAAAAGGGTGCATAAGGTCTGGCTACAGCTATGCTGTCAAGCCAGTCTTAAAAAGGGTGCCTCAGTAGCTCGTTTAGGCAGCACCCTAAATAAAACACAGAAAAGGTGAAGGAAGAAAAGGGTGCAAATAGTCTAAACCACTGGCAGTCAATTTGTAAGCAGCATTTCAACCCATTGAAATACAGAAAAACGTTCTGACTAAACAAGATTTTGTTGTTGTATGTAAAGGCCAACGCTATGGCCCAGCTGTTTACTCTTTTTTTTAATGCATATTGGTTGATTTTCTTTTCTTTCTTGAGAATAATGTATAAAATTGGTGTTAACTGTTATAAAGAAATAAGAGTAATAGGTAATTATTTCTTAAATGTATTTGTTGTGCTCAATTTTAAAGAGCATAATTACTTCACTTACAGTGATGTTAGCCAGTGACTGACCCCTGGCTCTGTGCTGTGCGTGGTTTTGTGGTAAATATTTGATTTACCGTCCTATTTTCTATGCAGGTAAGTACTTAAACAAAAGTAACTCAATCGGAAAGAAAGACGCAGAGTCCGTGGTGTTAGAGTTCTTAGGGGTTTTATTCCTTAAAAAGGAATGGTTCTGGTACCGGATATCGGGTTCCTGACACCACTGGGGTGCAGGAAGGGATAGAGCATACTTTATTGACAAGACATAACTTTTATACTTAAACCATATAATGAATACCAATACAGTAGGCGTAACAGCTGAGAGAAACAAGATAAGAACACACACGTGTTAGCAATACGTAATCAAAAAGGCGTGAACTAGGCGTGAACATAGAGGTGTGTGCTAGAAACGTCACATGTAAGTGTCACAAGTAGGTGGGTACATAGCAGAATCTTGCAGTGTCAGCAGAAATCTGAGGTCTGGATGCGCGCGCAGCTGCATGACGTGTGATTGACGTGGGGCTGGAGGGTGCAAGGGACTCGACATTTACACTAGCGGAAAGAGACAGAAGTCTGGCATGTCAGATCAACTCGTACCTATATCATATCTGATATCTGATGTTTGGGAACCATATTATCTAGAGGGAAAGGTCTCTTGGGCAGAGGCTATTCTATACTGACTGTGAGTGCGTGTATAAGCGTCTACGTGTCTGTATGAGATGTGAGGGGGCATGGGCCTACCATGGTAACAGAAGCTATGAATTACTTGCACGGAGACAGTGAGGCCGGGCCCTTTGCTCTGCAGCTGGAAGGATGTTTACTTGAACTAGTCGGCAGGAATGTATGTTTGAGGAGCGGAGCAGATAATTCGAAGGTTGAATACAGTCTTGGCAGGCAGCAGGCTGAGCTAAGCGCCGTTAGCCGCGCAGGGAGTAAGGCAGAGGTCACGGGTACAGAGGCAGCCCAGGCTGAGGCGTTCAGAGTCAGAAGGCAGGAAAAGGCTCGATGGCAGAATTCAGGGCCTACTTCGCCAGAGCTGAAAAACGTGTAAAGTACACCACATAAAGACGTTGGCACGGCCTACTTAGGAACGGAATATTCAACCCGTTCAGGGTGGATCTGAAAGAGGACATGTTAACGTTGGACGCAAATGTATTTGCGTCTTCATAGCTGGCACAGGAGGGAAGTTACATGCACTTTAAGCTCGTACATGGAGACGGTGGGGTACACGTTAGGGAACATTTCTTGACCATAAAATTTATATTTCCTCATTCCCTCCTTGTTCCCTACGGACCCTTCATGATATATCGATCCTCATAAATCGATCAGTCTAATCTTGTAACATCATTTGCTCTTCTTTCTTCTTTTCGCGTTTTGAGTGAAAACTGGTATGTGGAATACATGATGTGGCGCACAGACCACAAATCGCTGGCCCACACTGTAGGCACAGGCAGCAACTGAATACTATAACAAGGGCAATGCCTAGGAAGGATAGGATCTTCCATCCCCAAGCGGTCAACGTTGTCCAGAACCAACCGGACCAAGTCCAGGTGCCTGGATTCTGATGTATCAAACTTGCAATTTTATGAAGACGTGTGATAGCTTTATATACTGTTGGCGCGTTTTCTGGAATGAAAACACAGCAACTTGACCCGATGACCTTACAAGCTCCGCCCCTACCGGCTAGGATGACGTCAATAACAAGACGATTTTGAAGAACAACAACCCGCATGGCAGATTGCTCCTCTGTTAAGTTGCCTAGAGCGGAGGTAGTTTCATTCACTACTGCTTCGAGGGTTCTAGTTAATTTTCGTATCAATTTACTATTAAAGACGGGTAGGGGAAGAAACCTTTATTGAAGTCTGTGTATTGCTCCCATGCCGTTTCAGTATAGTCGACAATCGGGAGATCTCTTCGGAGTCTATTCTTTACTAGATTTGTATTTCTGTGATAGTCAGGAGGGTCTAGAAAAACAGGTGGTAAAAGAAATGCAATGTAACAGGTACCATCCTAATCTGGAGGTAAGCGTATGTATGCGGTATGGCCACAAACAAAGTAGGAATGACGAGTAGCTCTAAAGGAAGACTTGCCTTGATCACTGAATTCGACCACAGTAGTACATTTACTATGGCCTAAGTGTACTGAACCCTTCTTTCTGACACATAAGTCACCTGTGACTGGTAATACTGACATAGCAGGGAGAACTGGTGCAGCTTCGGATTCAACAGTAAGAATCATAAGGTTAATTGTATAATTACCTAATCCATATACTTCATTTTCTAGATCAGTTCCTATTCTAGTGGGAAGTCCCTTCTTGTCAGGATAACAGGCGTTAAGCAGAACTAAGTTCAGGTTTCCCCAAACCCAATTTCCTTCGAAAACAGCAATATCAGGATCTAAGGAATTAATTATTCTAAACCATGCTCCACATGAGCCATTGTGAGTGAACGGGTACGGAAAGAGGGGCAGAACTCCCTTGTATTTCTGATAGGGAGGGAGTCGGCCACATATCCAACAGTTTGTAGCATTATTAGTCTGATGGGAGTGATGTAACATACTAACGAATGTGTTGTTGCGCAGCGCAAGTCTGTAAGATAACTCATGAGGGGGT
The DNA here is from genome assembly GCF_964263255.1 of Lissotriton vulgaris. Taxonomy (NCBI): domain Eukaryota; kingdom Metazoa; phylum Chordata; class Amphibia; order Caudata; family Salamandridae; genus Lissotriton; species Lissotriton vulgaris. The sequence goes on from NC_141689.1 coordinate 1,982,652,506, forward strand.
AATTCGCTAAAAGAATGTTCAGCAGTGACATTGTAAGCAGATTGTTCACGCTTGAAGATAGGGTAATATATGGGCAGCAATATGCTGGCAACAATAATCAAAAGACTTAGAAAAAACATAACCAATAATGTCACTATACAGTGACTACGGAGTGATTTACAATATGCATGTTTCTTGAATTTTCTCTCTCTCTCTCTATCTCGGTCTAGGGGATACATGTCAGAAACTAATTTAACCGATTCACCTAGGGGAGGACTTAAACAATTAAACTGTCTGACTTGCTAGACCGTAGTTTCTTTTTATACTCCTCTTGGGGAGTTTTCTCTCTCTTGGGAACTTTAAAGTCACTAGTATCGAGGCAGTCCTTTGAGGGGGTGGAAGAGTCAGTCTCTGGCAACAGTTCATTACATTTTTTAATATGACTCGTGTGGATCCACCCCTTTCGGCCCTCAACTTTAATTGCCGTCCTCGTGGTCAGAAGGACGATCTTCGGCTCCTTCCAGCGGGGCTCCAGCGGGCTCTTCCTGTCGAAGTTGCGAATCAACACAGTGTCACCTGGACGGACATCATGTGGCTTTACATCAGTGTTGTCGGGAAAGGCTGCGGCAACCTGTGAACGACATGATTGGAGTGCAGACATCAAGGAGGCAAGGTAATCTGTCAGCATATTACAATCAACATCGGTTATTTTCTTAGGCATGGGCGTCCCCCACATATTGGGTGGTCTGCCAAAGACCACCTCATACGGGGATAGTCCTGATCTCGAATGGGGGACCATTCTCATATAGAACAGTGCAACTGGCAGGGCGACTATCCAGTCGACCCCTTTCTCTTTACATATTTTGGCAAGGCGTGTTTTCAGTGTCTGGTTATGTCTTTCTACAAGGCCAGCTGCCTCGGGATGTCGGACGCAATGGAATTTCCACTGATATCCTAGCAGAAGTGAAACCTGCTTCATGAGCTCGGACGAGAATGGCTGTCCGTTATCTGAGTACACGATACGATGCAAGCCGTACCGTGGGAAGAATTCTCGAACCAGCTGCCTGGCAGTGGTCGGGGCAGTGTAATCTGGGACTGGATATGCTTCGGTCCAACGGGAAAGTGCACAAACAACTACGAGGACATACTTGAATCCTCGACAACGGTCCATCTGGATATAATCCATCTGGAGGACTTCAAAAGGGTGATCGGGAGGATGAAATCCACCTTGCTCTACGGGGACGCTTTTACCTGGATTGAACTGACAACAGATCATGCAGGTACGCACTTTCTGTTTTGCGGCTGCTCGTAAATGTTTGTTGTACCAGAGATTCTGTAAACTGTCTAACATAGCTTTTTCTCCTAGGTGTGCTGGACTATGTGCTGTATTTATTATGACTTGAACCATAGAGTCGGGGAGAAACCATGTAGATTTTCCCTTCGTCATCTATTTCAGTCCATATAATCTTTTTATCTCCCACCTCCCATTCTTTTTCCTTGAGTTTCTCGTAGATGCCGGTGGGCAGCAGTACTTTTAACAATTTCATAATGTCTGTGTATGTGTAATCTCCCATGAGTAACATGTCTTTAAGTTCTCGGTGAAAACCTGCAGGGTCTTTATCATGACAGGGTACTAGTTTCTTCATTTCTAACAATTCTAACTTTGTTAAAGGTGTGTACACAAACACACGCTCCAAGGCATGATTGGCATTCATAACTGGGTGTACTTCTCGTAAAGGATTCTGCCTGTCAAAATGCTCAAAATGACACATTTTTCTTTCTGGTGGCTGAGCTGAAACATATTGTGGGCCTAAGAAAGCGTTATATTTGCGTCGTTGTTCTAGAATTATTTGAATTAATCTGGTACTTAGGCCTCTCCATCTATTCATAAGTAGTGCTTCTAATGTATCAGGTAAGGGACCTGGATCAGAATGTTGTTGTCTGTATAACGTGATGAGATGCTGAATCATGTATACACCAGCTAATTTCTGATCGTCTGGGGAAAGGTTCAGAAATGTCTGTGCTACTGTATCATCATTGTACGTGTTAGGGTTGTCAGCCCATAGTACTGCTGACCGGGCTAGTTCTTGTTCATCCATAGAATTGAGTACATGGTACCCCATTTGTTCTTGAAGAATTTTATCGGTTACCTGAAACAGATATTCAGGAGAACTTGGTTTTGATATGCCAGAGAGAAAAACTCTCTTGCTTTCTGGACGGATGCCTTTCCTAAGGTAATTTCCCTTACCTACATACGCTATCATTTCTTTAGTCGTTTCTGGTTCTTCAGGTTCGTCCTCCTCGGAGGAGTTGTCATTTTCTTTTTCCTTTTCTTGTTCTTTTCTGTGTATTTCTATTACTTCCTTTCTGATTTTCTTGTACATACTTGCTATACAATTCAGTTTATCATGCTTTCCGTCGGCTATATTTTGACCCCACTTGTTTAGTGCTTCCATTTCTTCCTGGTCTACCCCAGGCCTGCCTCGGTCTCTTATTAAGCAATTTATGAAAAAACGTAATACATATGCTTGAGTGTCAACTTTCTGGTGTGCCAGGGCCTCCTTAATACTTTCGGGATTTTCCCCAGTCTGAACGAAATGATATATTCTATCTAGGTGATCAGCCATCCCTGGGAATAACACTAGGTAATCCGTAGCTTGTCGCAAGCGTAGTGATGCTATCAACATTCTATCGTTTTTACCGGGTACTGGATCGTATCTGCAAATTGGAAGGGGTTCTTTGAGTATGTCGAGACGGGGTGATTGGGGTGTATGTTGCTTCAGCATGTCCCTTAAGTTGAATCTGTGTGTTGCTGGCGGGGTCTGGAGACCCCCTGTCGCACCTCCTGAGCCAGAGGCTTGAGCATTATTTCTCTGTGGAGTCTGTATGTGTACCTGAACTTGTCTCTTACTGGGATCAGGCGCAGTCGGATTCGGTATATTAATTTTAGGTGTGGGAAGTGGTGGAGGTGGAGGAACAAGTGTAGCAGGCTGTCGGTCGGGTGAACCTTGTTGCGGCAATGGCGGGATATGGTCTTGAGGCGGGTTGCCACCTCCGTCACCGTCCCCGTCACCGTCAGTAGGCGGGACGCGGGCACGTGGATTGGTGTAAGCGGGTGCTACATCGTCTAGATAGGAAGCAAGGAATATGTCTTTGGTGGTCCCGTGATTTACTTTAGTCGGAACCAATGGTGGCGGCAGATTTTTCGGTATTTCCGAATTGGCTTCAGGCAAACCCTCGGCCACTAAGTACATGCCATTTACAAGATTGTTTCGCATGCGGTCTACTTGTTCTGCTTTTACTCGGATCCCTTCATTAACTAATTCGTTTTCTCGGACTCTATCCGACTCTTCTCTATGTCTGTCTTCTTTACGGAGTGCTCTTTCAGCACGTTTATGCGATTCTTTACGCCAAAATTCTATGGCGTCTTTCTGAGATTGTCTGGCTTTCTTTTTCCATAGCGCTTCTTCTACCTTCATGATGCACTCGGCATCCCATGTTCCTGTAACGGGCCATCTGTGTCTCTCGTCTAGATGCTTGGTATAATCGGCCCATAAATCTAGATACAGTATGGCATCTAAGCCATGCTTATGGTACATAAAAGTTCCAGGAGTGTCCCTAGGGGGGATAGGAATTTCTTCCTCTAACATCCCTTTCCTAGTTCCTATCTGTCTTAGTTTATTGAAAAACGGCATCTTGTTACTTAGTACTGGATACTCAATACTTGTTACTTACTCTGAACACAGCTAGTTACACAAAAACACAGTAATGTACATCAAACAGTCACTCATACCACGACATTGATCACATGAAAAACATTTTGAACATATATGACTACCTTGATACTAGATGTGCCGCTAAACAGCACAGATACACTGTCGAGAACAGTGCAAGAACTTGAATGCTTGATATACTGCTAAACAGTACAGATACACTGTCTAAAACAGTGCAGACCGCGTTTGTGTACCCAAACCCGTCTTTACCGGATACATAATAATGCACCCGTCTAGATACGTCCCAGCAATGGTACTCACCGGGAAGCACGGAACAGAAGGCCTCGGAAAACTCGACTGGACTGGACCGGACTGGACTCGACTCGACTCGACACGTGGATACTTCGGAAACTGGTGGGCCTCTTGACACCTCGGACCTTGCTTCTTTCGGCTAGGCTCTGGTCGGGATCCTCCGCACTCCTCACCGCCTCGTCTGGGTGCTGATCGCAGTCTCCGTCACCTCCGTGGGCCAGAGGGAGATACAGGAAATCCTGCGGGTACGCGTAATTGTCCGTCTTGACTTATGGCAGGGGGCAAAGGTTGCAACGCACCAACCGGCGCGTAAGGTGGGGGAGGGGTCCCTATTCGGGCGCCAAAATAATGTGGTAAATATTTGATTTACCGTCCTAATTTCTATGCAGGTAAGTACTTAAACAAAAATAACTCAATCGGAAAGAAAGACGCAGAGTCCGTGGTGTTAGAGTTCTTAGGGGTTTTATTCCTTAAAAAGGAATGGTTCTGGTACCGGATATCGGGTTCCTGACACCACTGGGGTGCAGGAAGGGATAGAGCATACTTTATTGACAAGACATAACTTTTATACTTAAACCATATAATGAATACCAATACAGTAGGCGTAACAGCTGAGAGAAACAAGATAAGAACACACACGTGTTAGCAATACGTAATCAAAAAGGCGTGAACTAGGCGTGAACATAGAGGTGTGTGCTAGAAACGTCACATGTAAGTGTCACAAGTAGGTGGGTACATAGCAGAATCTTGCAGTGTCAGCAGAAATCTGAGATCTGGATGCGCTCGCAGCTGCATTACGTGTGATTGACGTGGGGCTGGAGGGTGCAAGGGACTCGACATTTACACTAGCGGAAAGAGACAGAAGTCTGGCATGTCAGATCAACTCGTACCTATATCATATCTGATATCTGATGTTTGGGAACCATATTATCTAGAGGGAAAGGTCTCTTGGGCAGAGGCTATTCTATACTGACTGTGAGTGCGTGTATAAGCGTCTACGTGTCTGTATGAGATGTGAGGGGGCATGGGCCTACCATGGTAACAGAAGCTATGAATTACTTGCACGGAGACAGTGAGGCCGGGCCCTTTGCTCTGCAGCTGGAAGGATGTTTACTTGAACTAGTAGGCAGGAATGTATGTTTGAGGAGCGGAGCAGATAATTCGAAGGTTGAATACAGTCTTGGCAGGTAGCAGGCTGAGCTAAGCGCCGTTAGCCGCGCAGGGAGTAAGGCAGAGGTCACGGGTACAGAGGCAGCCCAGGCTGAGGCGTTCAGAGTCAGAAGGCAGGAAAAGGCTCGATGGCAGAATTCAGGGCCTACTTCGCCAGAGCTGAAAAACGTGTAAAGTACACCACATAAAGACGTTGGCACGGCCTACTTAGAAACGGAATATTCAACCCGTTCAGGGTGGATCTGAAAGAGGACATGTTAACGTTGGACGCAAATGTATTTGCGTCTTCATAGCTGGCACAGGAGGGAAGTTACATGCACTTTAAGCTCGTACATGGAGACGGTGGGGTACACGTTAGGGAACATTTCTTGACCATAAAATGTATATTTCCTCAGTTTGAACCCTGGCCCCATGCTGTACGGGGCTGAACCATTACTTCATGCTACATGCTACAGTGGAGAGTAGAAAATATATGAATGACCACAACAGACAAATAAATGAAAAGGGTTAGCTGATGGCCCCAAAAGTATGTACATTATGCATATAATTTTAGTAAAATCTAAAGCTCTTGGCTAACGTTAGACTTAATAAGATATCTGAAAAGCATGGTGTCATAGTATAGCATTGTAGGTTAACTATTGTCGTCATGGGGCTCGTACCCAGAAGATAGTGGGATAATGCACATCGTGAATCTATAGCAGCCTAAAGCTTCATAAGTGGTACTAGTGAGTAACTTGAATGGGTACGCATAGTTAGTGGCTAGTATCGGGATTTGTAACATACATTTAGCTGCCTTAGGTACTAATGACAGACAAGGAAAATATTTGTTCGTTCAGAACTACAATCATTCAGCCTTACTCACCGGCTGCTCTGCGGGCGGGCTCCTCGCTTCCCCGGGCGGTGGCTGGACTGCGGCGGGAGCGGGCACCGACAATGTGCCCCACGCCCCCTCCGCCACTGCTCCAGCCTCCCTCATGGTCTCCGGGGCTCCCTCGGCAGAGGGGAGCCCCGCACCTGTCCGTCCCGCCTCCTCTTCGTCCTGGTGCCGGCGGCTTCCTTCTCTCCTCGGGGCTCCCTCAGCACACGGGAGCCCCAGCCACAGACGACGCTTCTCTCTCCAGGTGGCAGGGCTTCCTCCCATCACGGGAGCCCTGCAGAGTCAGCCGCCATCTTCCTTCTTCCCCCTCGCGGCGGGGGCGGGCATTTCCGGCCAGCCGCGCTGGGATTGTCCGGCCGGCCCCAGCACTTCCGGGTCGCCGCGGGCAGCGCGGCGGCCCAATTTCAGGCAGGCAGGCGGGGAAAGTGCGCGCACGGGTGCGCGCCGATAGATATATAATTGAATTTGAACGCAAATTTCACAGCAAATACTGGACGGATTTACACCAATTAAAGAAAAGCGTAATCTGCGAACCGGTCTCTTCAACTTTGCCAAATTTCAAATAATTCCATTCAGCCGTTCGAGCTGCAGCCGTGTCTAAAGGTCCTATTGAAATTTGCATGGGGAAAACACGTTTTGGGACCCCCCTTTTATCTCAGCCCCCACTTGACGAACCCCCCTCAAACTTTCAGGGAAGGAGCGGAGCGTAACGGGCCATCTTCTTTGAGAAATTCACTTAGATTCATTAACTGGCGTCAAAGTTATTCCCAATAGAATGTTGGTGATTTCCTATGGAAACTAGGTCCTAACTATATATACCTACTGGCTACCGCCAGTAGGTAATATATATATATATATACACACACATACATAGTGTTAGAACTAGGGGTCTCTAGTTGGCGAGGCAGTAGTTACCTTAGTCCAAATAGAGACTCTTGCTTCTAGTCAGGGAAAGGAGGGACACCCTTTTTGATTGCCCCTGCTCACCCCCTGGTAGCTTGGCACGAGCAGCCAGGCTTATCTTCAAGGCAATGTGTAAAGTATTTGCAACCACACTCCCTGTGACACAGTGATAACACCACAAATGGACACCACACTCATGTATTAAAATAGTACTATCTTTATCAAAGAAGAAAAATACGGTAAGACCAAAGGATAAAAATCCAACATATGCGTATTCGTAATATTTCACTTTGCCGGTTATTAGGCCAACAAACACTTGTAGGTTCTTGCGGTATTAATGAGCAGTTCACAATATTTCTTGCGGTATTAATGAGCAGTTCACGATATTCAAATGCAGTCCTAATGCAATGTTATGCAGTTCGTAATGCAGTTCATATAGTCAGACTAGTGCAGTTCGTAATGCAAGAATAATGCAATCCTCAATGCAAGTAATCAAGCAGTTCATAATGCTAGAATAATGCAATCCTCAATGCACGTAATCAGGCAGTTTGTAATGCAAGAATAATGCAATCCTCAATGTACGTACTGAGGCAGTTCGTAATGCAAGTATAACGCACGCCTTAATGCAAGTTATAAGGCAGTTTGTAATGCAAGAATAATTGAATCCTCAATGCACATAATCAGGCAATTCTTAATGCAGGAATAATACACTCCTTGATGCAAGTAATAAGGCAGTTCGTAAGTCAGGAATAATACCAGGCCAATCGACGCGATTAGCCCGGGCACCACACGGCCCCAACCACAAACAACAGTCCTCAACCTCCGAGGGCAGTCCCGGTCCTGCCGAGCAGGTCCAGGCCGCTCGAGGACTCAGTGTGTCTAATGCTATGCAGCGGGAGAGAGACGGGAGCACTCCTAAAATCCTCCTGCATGCCTGCCCAGACCACACATGCTTGCGGCTCGTGACTAGAGTCCAAGCCTTACCTGGGGGATGTGCTGCCTCGCTCCCTCTCTCTTCCCTCTCCTCGGACTTCCTGCTGGCCGCACCCAATGACGACGCAGCTCCGATGGAATGCGACGCTGTAGCCAGACAGGTTACAGAGCTGCATTTCTCCGTTGCTGGCAATCTTGGGCAGATTCCTCTTGCAAACAAAGATCACAATTACCTCACGACTTCCTTAGCTTTACAAAATCCTTCCGCATGTTGCGGCTCGGGCCACAAACAGCTACACAGCAGTGTGGACGATGATTCGCGCTGTGGGTGCACTGCAGTCAGGGGGCAAATACCCAACCAGCACCACGGACCCCACGGCAGTCTCAGGCTGCACACACACACGCACAAACAATTGCTGAGACTTGGTTGGATTTCGAGCCACACAGTCCCGAGGCAATGCTTATGAAGGTCTCAGGCTGCAAAAAGCACACGCACACAGCGCCGCTGAGACACAATTGTAAACTTTTATGTTCCTGAGGTTCCACAACAGGGAGCCAGCTCTCCTCGGGCCCTTGGAGACAAAGTTACTTTGGGACACAGCACACAGCAAAGTCCTTTCAAGCAGGGGGACACAGTACACAGCAAAGTCCCTTAGCCTCTCCTTAGTTAAATCAGCAACCTGCAGGCCAGCCCCAGAACACACAGTCTCTTCAGCTGTTCTTCCTTGGCAGAGGTTTCTCTTGACCACAAAGTAGTTTCAATCCTTTTCAGTCTTGATCAGTCCAATGTTCAGGGGTTTCAGCTCTCATAGTTATACCCCAAAATATCTTTGAAGTCTTTGTGTTCAGGGTGCATTGACCCTTGTCCAAACCAGTTCTGGGTGTCTGCCTGCCAGTGACACCTTCTTTCTTTGATAGTGGGGGTCCGGTTCCTCACTCACTCAGCAGGAGGGGCAGCCATTCTTTTATTGCAGCAGCCCAGGTCTCTTCACCTCCAGGAGGCTGCTCCTCCCCCTACACCCCAGATGCAGGTCAGCCTGTTGCTGTCTCACCTACTCCTCCCCTGGGTCAAGACATTTCCCAGATCCTATCTCATTCAAATCCAGACAGTCAATCCACAACCATGCAGAGACACACAGAATTGTTAGAACAAAAAAAGCAGGCACTTCTAAAAGCCTGGTTTCTAAACTATGGGGAGATAGGCTGGAAACTATTTCACAGCCTTCCCCATTCTGTCCTATGGGCAAGATGGCCTTCGAACAGTGAAAAGCGAAATGGAGAGTATTTCACTGATAGGACATGGATACACCTCAGGACATGTCCTACCTTGGGCCTACTATATAGGGGTATCTGATGTGCAGGGGAAAGTGAAGGGTAAGTCCTGGCAAGTGGGTGCACTTGTCAGGACAACATGGAAGTTAGCAAACTGCATGCAGGCACTGCAGTGGCAGGCCTGAGCTCTCTCTTTAGGGCTACTTATGTGGGTGGCACAATTAGTGCTGCAAGCCCATGAGTAGCATTTGCATTACCATCCCTGGCACATATAGTGCACTTTACTAGGGACTTTACTAGTAAGGCAAACGTACCAATTATGGACAACCAATTACCATAACACTTTATACAGAGGGCAATTACACTTTGACACTGAACAGCAGTGGCAAAGTGCCCAAAGCATCTAAGTCAGCAACATAATGTCAGAAAAAGGTCTTGGAGGAAGGCAAAATGTTTAAGGAACTTTAGCCACAAAGGGCCAAGTCCAACACAAACACACACATACACACAGACACACACACACACACACATATAATGCACTTTATTACACTACCCAAACAACCCTCTAAAATCAAACAACCCAATTTAAAAAAAACTAAAAATACTGAACAAGCATTTATTAAACTAAAATACTAAAAACTAAATTTAAACATCAAAAATACAACATAACATGTAATGCACTAAATTCCCAAACTACTATAAAACACTAACACTAAACAAAAAAGATTATATAAATAACATAAACTGAATTAATAGAGAAATGAAAACAAAAATATAAAAATGTAGTTACAGTTAGACTATTATCACCCTACTCTATCAAACCCCTAAAAATATACAAATAAAAAATAAAATAGCTAAAATAAGTAACATATAAAACATGAATATGGAAAATAAATTAAAATGACAAAAACAAAATGTAAACGTGTAATTCAACTAGAAATCTAATATACTACTAAATGAAACCACTACAAAACCCTAAGTTGTGGCAATATAATGGGCCATTGTGGGCAGAAGGACGAGGCAGTGGTCGTACAATCATACATGCCAACAGACCCGATTCAGCCATTAAACACCCACTGTTTTCAAGCCCAAATGGGATTTATGTATCTGTCTCCTATCTACAATCTCCTTTTTTTCAATGTAAGTCAGTGGGGAAAATCAATTCCCCAGTTTTGTTTTCAAAATTTCCCTCTTACCAAGATTCAAATGTTAGAAAGTATGGTACATTGGATCATGGAAGGCAGGAGGAATTCGGGTAGGGTCATGGACTTGTATAACAGAGGGCAGGAGGGACATGGACAGGTGCACCAAATTGAACTTATAGGGCAGGCATCAGGGTTTGCTGCAGCACAATACAGCATACAGGGCATGCGGGACTGCAGTGCAGCAACACAATCCATGGAAAGCAATAGGGAGGCTGACAGGACCATTCACCAGGACAATAGAAAACAGATAGGAAAGAGGCAAAGTCACCAAGCTGACCATAACGGACAGACAAGAGAGAAAGCTGCAGCATAACAGATCATAAAGGACAGGAGCAAGGGATCAGGGGCATTACAATGGAACAGACAAGCCAGGAGAGATGGAATAGGGGTTTGCACATGGATAACAGAGGGCAGGGGGCAAGGGGGCAGGAGCAGCAAGCAACACACAACATGGAGGGCAACAGTGAGACTATAATGGCATATTCGAAGACCATCGAGGGAAGGTGGGAGGGGGTCTGGGGCAGCTAGCTAACCACACAGAGAAGGTTGGAGGGGCCATGGCAGCACAGAATACCTTTCAAAGATAGCGGGAGGGTTGTTGGCAGCACAGTGGCCATGATGGGCAAGAAGGAAGGGGTAGAGGCATGCACAAAGGACAATGGAGATAGAAGGGATGGGTAGGAGCTGGGCACAGACGGAAGAGTTCAGGGGCCTCACAACAGACCACACGGGGCAGGAGGGAGGAGCAGTTGCAGCACAACAGACCAGGCAGGGCAGAAGGGTGTGGCAGTAAAATGGACCATGGAGGACAGGAGGAAGGGGTTTGGGGCATGGAACTTGGACAGGCAGGGTGGAGGTGGTAGGGACAGGTTACAGTCATCTGACAATGCTAGACAGGTGGTGGGGGAGTGGCAGCTTAACCCCTTCCAGGCTCATGATGAGCTGGGCTCGTCATGGCGTAGCCTCCTCGCACGCTGATGCCGAGCCCAGCTCGTCATGAAACATGGGATTTTGTAAATCTGAGCACAGGAGGAGAATTCAACTAGCGCAGATGTGGTTAACAGAACACTCAGAGTAGAAAGGAGGGGCAAGTCCACGGAACATGGTGGGCAAAAAAGATGTAGCAGGGGCATGCACACAGAAATCTGGGGGCAGGGGGAAGGAGAGTAGGGGCAGCAATCTAAGCACAGAGGCTAAGCAGGAGGTCAATTATGGGGCATAGAATTGGGCAATGGAGTGCAGGAAGAGTGGACTGGGACATCATACTAAATGAAGGGCAGAGGCAGAACACCAGACCATCCATGTCAGGAGGGAGGAGGCTAGTGCATGGAATCAGACAATAGAGGATAGGGAGGAAGTGGATGGGGCAGCAAGATAATTGTTCAGAGAAGGCGGGAAGGCCAGTGGCAGAACAATGGACACATGGCTTTAGGAATGGAGCAGGGGCATAGACTTGGACAATGGATGGTAAGGAGGAGGGGAGGCAGGAGCAGCAAGCTTGGGTGGGGGCAGCACAATGCTGGGCCAGGCCCTGCTTCCAACCCCCCCACCATCTATTGTGTTAGGCATCTTACTTAAGGTAAAAAAAACTAGAAATGTGCTGAAAAAAGCAAAGATAACAGGGACGTTATAGTTAGACTCAGATTTCACTCTTACAAATCCAGTAAAAATCAGAAGTTATAGTTACCTGAGATAACTATACTGAATGCTCCTGCAATGTACGGCTTATGACCTCAGACATTACATCATTCATCACATGGTCAGTGACATCACTCATGACTTCACTTATGACATCTCAAATGACCTGCAAATGAAATGGAACTATAATCACTAGAATGTTTTGTAGGGATAATGTATGTGCTGATTCCTTCCTTGTGAGAGGAGATTGAATACATATATATACAATTCACTGAAATAAACACAGGTTTCAGGGACATTATAGTTAGAAAGTAGCATTTAAAAACCCTTAGATATTCACTTTAAAAAAACACAGGTTTCAGGGACGTTATAGTTAGTCTGACATTTCAATCGTGCAAAACCAGAGAAATTCAGCTGTTATAACTAGCTAAGCGAACCATAACTCATGACTCCCCAATGCACTGCTGATGAAGTCATATATCACGTCACTCATGACATGGGTAGTGACATCACTGATGACATCTCAGCGAATTTGAAAGTTACATGCCAATTACTTATAAAAGGGGAGGAATCAATATGAAAATGAAGTATATAAAGACCTATGGGTAACATTCACACAATAGTGCACAATAAATGCTATACTTGAAGGTGTAGGGACACCAGTCACTCATGTGTTTTCTTGTTGTTCATTATATGATTCTCACTTTGTTGACACCATCACTTATGGTGAGTGAATTCAGGAAAGCTGGCATTATTAAAGAAGGTTCCTTTTGGGCACTATGGAAACTAGAGGGCGGAACTGAATACAAGAGAACTACTTGTTCCTAAAACAAGGTCCAGCCTGCCTAAAGCATTTGCCAGAGCAATGGAATTGTGCCGAGACTGTCTGAGATGATGATTTGTGCAGAACATCACAGCGAAAAAAAATTGGCCTCTGGCCTGGTGATGTTGGAAAATAGCTGTTAATGTCCACCTTCCTAATGTCACTTTTGTGTGGTCAATAGCCAGCGCAGGGTTACATAAAAAATAAATTGAAAAGTCTCTATGTATATACGCTGTGGGTGTTTACTATTCCACGTTCTAGTGTGAAAGAGACACTTGCCTAAATCCTTATCTTTTTATTTAATTTTAAACGCGACACTGAACGGGACATGTCTTACTACTTCTGAAACATGATAATCACTATTCTTTAGTGCGCTGGCAGCAAAGCTGGCAGCCTGTGCTGTAACAGGAAAAATGCTGTTTGTTATGAGCAAATACATAAATACCCCTAACTCTTCCACAAGTGTGGGTGAGAGTCTTAACATACAACTAGAAATAAACTTTTGTAAATCGCGTACTTAACTGTGAATGTGACAATGGGATATGTTCATGGATAATGTTATTAAATGCCTTTAGATTATAATGCTTTTCTGTTTTCCATAAATGCATGTGGATCAGGGGAATCAACATTAATGTTAGAATACAGTTTCCACTTGGCTGCTAAAATGTTTTTAATGTTCTCCGTTTAAGAAGTTGATTCTTAATCCTACCTGTACTGGATACCATAACTATTTCAGCACACCCCTCCGGACACTACATGCCCCCCCGCCTCTTTGATTACTTAAAGTTAAGCTGCACCATATTATAACTGGAAGGGGTGTAACCTTCTCCCTTTCCAGAGGTCTGTTCGGCCTGGTTTCTTACAAAGCAGTGTTCTCTGATCGTCAGTGGGATACTCATATACGTTTTAAGTTGTTAATTAAAAGAAGAGAACCTCTATCTCTGGGAAGGGCTACTCACGGGCGCTAGGCCTCTTAAGGCACAAATGAGGGACAGTTGTGAGCTGCAATACTTTATCACCGGTGCATATAAAGCACCAGCACAGTCAGGGAAGGGAGATGAAAGGGGCTCAGGGAAAAGGCCTGCTGTGAAGGCAGCCAATACAGATCAGGTGGCCACATATTCATAGCCCAGAGGAGGGTGAGAGTTGAGACGCCTCCTCTGATGTCTTCGTGTCCTACCTCTTCAAAGGCAGGGGTGGGATCAGTGGAGAAGCGTAATATTTGTGCTCTACCTTTATACATCCCAATTTTACAATTATATACTCATATCTGACAGTATATTCTCTGCTTGCCTTAACCTCATTAATATGTGTTAAACATTTAAATGTATCAATGAAATGTGATTATTGTAGTGATCCGAGATTTTTGCACAAGTGTACTAATATTCAGTTAAGATATGTAATCAAGTGCTCTTGTACTCATGTTCTACACTTATACTTCAAGTTATACAGTGCATGAATAATCATGTATTCGAAGCTGGGCGAACCGGGTACAAGACTCAGCAGGGACCCTCAATATCCTGTTTTTCTGGGCAAATATCTTAATCTCCTGGTGCCTAACAAAACATGAACGTTTCTGTCTGTAACGCAACTGGTGCTCATGTTAAGCTTTCTGATACCTTTGGGTCGATTTCGCACTTTATAAAACTCCCCCCCAAAAAGTTCTTATTAAATGCCCAAGTTAACTTAGCCTCACTACAGTCCTCAATTTAAATTCATTTAGCTTTCCCAGCATATTCTTTCTTTCATAGGGGCATTATCATATTCTCGTTAGAATAAGGCTCATAGTTTGTATTAAACTGCCAATAGTGAGGCATATAGGGAATAACTTGGCAGTGAACTTGGAGAAAAGATACCTTCTATTCATCATGTACCGGGAGGCCGAGATGTTCAAGGTTATGATTTACAGTTCAAGTTTGAATGCTATGGAAATTTTAAGGGAGGTTGCAATTGCTTCGCTCAAATACCAATTTGATTGGTTCCTGGTGGAGTGCAAGGAGGTATGGATGTTTTTGAATCTCCTGTTATTTTACTTTGTGTTCCCATAATTATCTAGACAGATTCCTTTTAGACTTGGGGAGGTACAGACCTCTTTGCTTACCTTATTACTGCGAGTGTGAACCTTTAGGCTAAACTCTTATTCCCTTCTTACAAGACTTCTACAGGAGTCTATATTATGATGACACCTTCAATGCTCATTAAATAGAATTACTGGGTAGGTGACCCTATAGTTGATCTTTGTTTACAAGAGAGAAGGGAAGATTTTTTGCGCTACACGTGTTTTATTATTGGTGTGTCTGTCACTATGCTGTATCTTAACCCCTTCAGCGCTGATGACGAGCTCAGCTCGTCATCAGCCACTGTGGTCGTGTGCTGATGACGAGCTGAGCTCGTCATGTAACGCGGTATTTTTAAAAATGCCGCACAGCGGAAAAATAACTGCCGCAGCGATGCGGTTAATTTATTGCGACTCCATCTACTTAGATATTTCAGCTTACCTGTTGCATAATTGGATCACATCAACTTATTTTTATTCTGCTTATCTACTGGATTGATTAGTAGCCTAAAATAAAATCCATTTAACCATAATTGATGATTCCTGGTCCTTATTGCGGAGTCACATTGGCTTCACAGTCCAGAAATGTATTGCTGGTTACTTCTCCCTTACAGCACTTCAAGTCAACCAACATGGTCCTACAACCAATGGGGAAAAACCTTTGACAACCTTACTAAAAGATTGAGGTGTAGGTACCATTGCGTTGTCATTAGTGAATTCTCCGACTCCACAGTTGCTTGTGACAAGAAGTGAAAAAAAGAGAAGCTTGATTTGGAGTAGTTATGATTGACAGGTATCCTGCTTCAGGCCAGGCTGTAAATTCATATGGGTATCTAGAGAGAGGGTACCCCACTATCTCCAGGGAACAGGGTACAGTGACAGCAAGTCAAATAGGAATCCCTGGGCACACACTCACTATCCTTTCATACCACTCTAAGTTAACATTCAAACTTTAACAGGGAACACTGGTTCAGTACACTAAGTAGATTAAATATTAATTTCCACAACAAAATTGGAACGTTCACAGTCTAATTTTAATAAAAAACATGTACATAACATTTTTTTTAGCGCTTTACAACACAATTTAAAATTTCAAAGAAAGTTTTCTTTGAAAAGAGTAAAATAAAACATTCAATCATAACATTTCATTGCATATGTTGCCAGATTCAAATTGAAATTAAAAAACAAAGAGAAATACATAAATACCATTTCATCAAGTCAAAGATTACACATGAAAACAGTTATCAGAGACCTATTAGTAAAAAAAAAACAAAAAAAACCTCAATTAACTGTGGCCTCTTGCTATCTTTTTGGTTGGTTGGGAGCGCACAGCTCTTTTTTGTAAAAATTTCAAGAAGATTTAGTAATTTAATTGAGGATTGGGTGCTACAAGCAGGTGGCACGTCCTATCGATATTGTGTTCCCATGTAACTTGGGAACATCCCTGTCTTCTGTGCACACCGTGGGTGCTTAAATAAGCCTCCAAGACATTTTGATTGTTGACATATTTTTAATCATTATTTTTTGTCATTATTCTCATGACCGAAGGTTTTTTGTGTAGGTTAAATGCTTTCGAAATAGCTCCAATGCATTTCGGGTTATACACCCTTCATCTGGGAGCTTCTGAAAATAAATGAGACATAGCACTGTTTTAAAAAAATATATCGGATAGATAGCAGTCGTAGCATGCGGGGTGGGTACGTGATGTGGAAGAATTTGCCGGATTGTACTGATCGGGATTGGTGTTTGAAAATAACAAGGTGAAGGGGTTCAGGTGAAGGGGTTCATGCGTGAAAAAATGCCAGATTGGCGTGCTCTTATTTTTGGTCGGTGTGGCATGCGAAACTTAACAAGGCTGTGCTGGGGCTGGGAACCTGAAGACTCACGTTTGACCGTTAACCATGCGGCTTCTGTGAAGAAAGTATGGGTTTCGTTTTAGTGATTCGTCTAATAACGTGGGTTAAATGTGTGCAAAAGGCACCTCTCGATTCAGGTTATGGCGTGGTACTTACAGGGTGTCGGCGTGCTCCGTTTCATGCGGATGATCTATTTCGGCGTCCCTGCTCCTCGCGGACCGGGAAGTGAGTGTAGGTTAGTTCGGGAATGTGTAAAAATAGGAGATGGACTACGGGTGGCGGCCATCTTGGGTAGGTGGATAGCGAACGGAGGTGTGTTAGACAGGCGAGTTGGGGAAACAAGACGGGCATAACATTTAGATAGGCATATAAATAACATAAGTACATTTCAAAAATGTGGGCAAACAATTATTAAGGCAAAAAATGTCAAAAATACAAAGGTGAATGTGTATCCAATCGTACTGCAGGCCAGTTAGTAAATGGCATCAGGCACCAAGAGGTGCTCTATAAGTAGCATGAGTATTCTAAACGATCATTCAGTCCTGTTGGTTTCATTGATTGTAATCTATAAATCCATGCCATCTCTCTTTTGAGGAGTTCTTTGTGATTGTCTTTGCCCTCTCGTTTCTCAATCACTTCAAGTATCAGGAACTTGAGTTGTGACACGTTGTGTCTAGACTCTGTGAAATGTACTGCTACATTAGATCTTGTACTGTTATTTCTTATGTTGGACTTGTGCTCGTTAATCCGAGTCTTTATTTTTCTCTCAGTTTTTCCAACATATATACTGCCACATGGGCATTTAATTAGATAAACGACATTCTGTATGTCACACGTGGCGTTGACTTTTAGTTTGATTTCGTTTCCTTTCATTGGATGGTTTATGGACGGGCCTCTGATTATGCAGTTACAATTGCCGCAATTCATGCAGGGTTGAGTGCCTTTGTATCGATGTTTGACGGTTGCCTCGTCCCAGGACGGCAGAGACGCGACTCCGCTAAAAACGAGAACATATCCAGTTCCTGGAAGGAGAAACACAGATCTATGCCCGTCCGAGAAAAGTTTTATACATTTTTAAGATATGCAGCCAAGTATTACAAAGATTTGAAAAACAGAGAAGACACCCCATATCGGGGGGCACATTATGGGGGTCATTAGGATGGAGGATTTTCCGCATCCTCCGGGCCGGCGGAAGCCACCGCCGGCCCGGAGGATGCGGAAAATCCTCTGCGGACCCACCAGGACCCACCGCCACATTAGGATGGCTGGTGGGTCATGGTTTAGGTCCGCAGCTTTTCCGCCGCGGCTGGCTTACAACCGTGGCGGAAAAGCACTAAAATGGTGAAGGTGTCTCTTAGACACCTTCAGCCAGATTAGGATGTGCATGGAAACATGCTTTTCCGCGGCGTCTTTTCCGCCGTGGAAAAGCATGTGTAACTGCACTGCAGGGGCCCATTGCGGGCCCCCTAGGTGTAGTGGGGGGTGGGGGGTGCACATGGGGGTACCTATGGTACCCCCCTGTATTTGCGTGCACAATGCAGCAGGCACCGCGCGGTGCCTGCCGCTTTGTGCACGCAAATGCTGTGCATGCATTTTTAACATTGCTGCGGGTGCAGCTTGAAGCTCCACCCGCAGCAATGTTAAAAATAGAGGATGTGACCGCCACCCTGGCGGTCACATCCTAATCTGCACAGAGGGAACGCCGCAGCCCATGCGGACGTTCCCTCATGCTCTGGGGTCGCGGACGGACTCAAGTCCGTCCGCGATCCTAATGACCCCCTAAATGTGAAAGAGGATCATCCACTTTCCTGAATTGAAAAACAGAAGAAGTATTCAGAGTACTACAAATATACCGATTCGGATACTTTCCCATATAAATAAGGGAGAGGGTGCAAGTCACCACGTACTGAAGTGAATAACCCCAAAAACGGATGTCCTGAAGAAGGTGCCACAGTATCTTTTGTTCTGCACCGAAACGCGTCGACGCATTCTTTAACACAGAGAATCCAACTAGGTCTAGTGAACAACCGATATACATGCACTACTGTTACTGTTGTTTACATCTGTATAAAAACCATAGGCCTTTGGATCTAGATACCAGTAGTGGCAAAGATAGCAAGAGGCCACAGTTAATTGAGGGTTTTTTTTTACTAATAGGTCTCTGATAACTGTTTTCATGTGTAATCTTTGACTTGATGAAATGGTATTTATGTATTTCTCTTTGTTTTTTAATTTCAATTTGAATCTGGCAACATATGCAATGAAATGTTATGATTGAATGTTTTATTTTACTCTTTTCAAAGAAAAATTTCTTTGAAATTTTAAATTGTGTTGTAAAGCGCTTAAAAAAATGTTATGTACATGTTTTTTTATTAAAATTAGACTGTGAACGTTCCAATTTTGTTGTGGAAATTAATATTTAATCTACTTAGTGTACTGAACCAGTGTTCCCTGTTAAAGTTTGAATGTTAACTTAGAGTGGTATGAAAGGATAGTGAGTGTGTACCCAGGGATTCCTATTTGACTTGTAAATTCATATGCTCAAAGCAACAGTAAGATTTATGGCCATGGCTTTCCAGTGCTCTCTGTGCTTCTGTGAAGAAACAAAGGGTTGTTCCAGCTGCATCCCTACGCATGCAGAGAGGGTCTCTGTGCTAGGGGCCAAGTCAAAGTTTAGAGGGAGTGGCATATAGCTCTGTAGTGCCGAGTAAAATTTACTCACCACTTATAGACAGTGAAATAGTGTCAGGGCAGAACCCACATGCACAAGGACCACCTACGCAGACAGCTAGCTAACTAGTGAGTTCATAGGTAAGTTGCATGACAGGTCAGCTGTAAGAGAACCAGGGTGCATTTAAAAAAGTTCAATAAGTTACTTCCTCAGGATGACATTTAGAGCCCATCAGTCGTCTGCACTGTATGGAAGACAAACACCACCTGAGTGCCCGCTGTACACCACCAATAGTTACCAACAGGAGAGAATAACAATAACTGAAAATTGCCTGAAATGAAGGGGTCTGCTAGGTGGGTAGGTAATAACAGAATTATGAGGAAATGAAGGAAGATACATTGCACAGAGAAGCCTTGAATACAGGCAGAAATGGCCGTGCAGCAGTGGCCATGCTGTAAGCACTGCCTCCTTGAAGTCAGGCTCTTCTGTAAAACGTCATCATGCTCCTGGCTGCCTTCATGCACTGAATCCAGAACATAACAAGCATTTGCCATGCCAATTGGTTTCGCCATATTAGTGTATTATGAAAATATGTCCTCGGTGCAGTGCAGAGATGGAACAGCAATCCAAAGAGCGCGCCGCTGTCCTCATTTGCAGGCAGGAGCACTTTAACCCTTATTCTGCCCCCTGTAGTCTTGTGCCCACAGTAGTGAACCCTCTCAGTGCATAGCTACCAAGGATTCAGACTGCTTATGTATGATATTTCCGTAATGTCAGTGTAATTATGAGTGATATTCGGGGACTATGACTGACACTTTCCAGCAAGCAAAACCAAGAAATAAAGACGAGGGAAGCCTGTTAATACGAGACATTAAACCCTCATTACTGCCACGTTTTCCATGTACTTATGAGCGACATTGACCTACCAAAGCCGGCAGCAATTATATAAAAAGATACTCCTTGACAGAACTTACTGATGGCTAAAATCATTATACCCCAAGCTTTGGCTTAAGATCCCCCCACCCCTGCTGACCAGCAGTAAGTGCGAGTTCAGCTATGTAGCACAGCTCCAGAAAAGTAGGGTACCAGCACACTTACTTTTTCTGGCGAGCAGAGTGGCACCAAAGTCGGCAGTCTACCCATCAGACTACATCCACTCCCCTGTCTGACACAAAAACCGGGATATGTACTTTAAATTAAAGAAAGCGCCGGGACAGTCATTTCACTACTCGTGCTCTCAAAAATACTATGGCGCAGGTCAGTAGTGCTCACAAGGGTCCCACACACTAGCAGACCAGAGGCAACCAAAGAACTTCAGGATGTCCTGTGCACTTCGCCCTACGTGTGACAAAAAATCAGGCAACCAGCAGTGTCAATACCAGGAAAAACGATGCCAGCCCGCAAACGTATTTATGCTGGTATGAAGCAACTGTATAGTGGTTAGGGAGCAGCTAAGCAATGAAGCAGTGATCCGGGCACAGCTGTGTTGACATCAGCATTACAAAGTGGTCTGTTTAGTGCCAAAAATGCAGACCACTCTTGTGAACGCTGCTTCACGATGTCAGGTGCGCCGGCAAAATTATCAGGCCCCCGCTCCTCTCTCACCTCGGCCACCAGCCACAGCTCGCAGGCCGCGGCCCACCCCATGGTCCATACCTGCTTCCGCAGCTATAGCCCCAGAAACGGCTACACCCCACTTACCTCAACAGGCACCAGGTGTGCCAATGGTTCTGTCGGGCTGCCCTGGACTCACACCAGGCCTGGGCAGTGCCTGTCAGTCCTCCGCACCTTGCCGCACTCCGTCAGCGGCTCCAAATCAGTGCTGAGAGCACTGGCCGCCCTCTCGACAGATCAGGCAGCTCCATGGGCTGCCAAGCACAAGAAGCTGCAAAGCAGTCGATCACACACCGCTCCTGCACAATGCGTTGTGAAGCAATCGCCACCTGCCTCTGGCATCAGGATCGTCAGTGGGCGAGCTCCGTCACAGTGGCTTCGATGTGGCTGCCATTTTGCGAGGTCGCAACTGGGTCCACACCCATCTGGATCTTGGTAGTTGTGGCGGCCCCCAGTAATTCGCGATACCCCCGATGGGAGCAGGGGAAGTTCTCACTGCAGGCCAGGCTATTCCGAATCAGTGATGCAGCAAATGTGGCCAGATTTTAGTGGCCATGTAGCAGCCCTTGAACAGCCAGAGACGCAGTGACGAGCTAAAGTCATTGTCCCAGGGAGTGTCAGGATTAAGATGGCTAGGGGAGCAGGGACCCGGCAACAACATGTGCGTCCCGTCTCTATGCACATGCAGTGTCTTCCTGCGTCCCCCTCAAAGCAGCTCCTACCCATTGCCCTGAGCGAGAGGCTTCACACACTCGCGGTCTCACTCTCGAACACGTACGGCGTGCTGTAGACGCTTTGGGGTTTCCATGACAACATTATAACACACCTACTCCTTCGAACTCATCCCCGGTCAGATTGAAACAAGGAGGCACTACTAGTGAAGCACGCATTCCAACCCTCTCTAACCTCAGATGGGAAGGTACACGTAATGACGTAGGCAAAATAAAGTGCACAGACAGCCAATCAGAGGGAAAAAAGCATTTACAAATGCAATAGGACTCGTATTTATGAGAGTCCTATTGCATTGTAAATAAAACTGCGCTCGTCCAAAAAGGCAGGGACAGGAGTGGGTGGGGGTGTTGTGGTGGGCAAAGAAGTGAGGGACTGCGGGAGGAAACAGGGGGAGGCAGGGATAAAAACAGTTTTAAAAGTAAAGGGTCTGATAGCTATGGAAGGAGAAAAATGACAACATGGCCGTCGGGAGGCGGGATTAAGTTGCAGAAACCCAATCCGATTGCAGCATTTAGGAATTTGGCCAATCAAAAACATAAGTGGGCGGAGCTTCCCCCACTATACTGTATACAGCATCTTTCAACTAGACAGCACATGCGCTGCCTAGGCGAAACCTAAAAAAGGATTAGGTAAGAAAGGATGGAGGAGAGAGAACTCGAAAAGAAAAAGAGAGAGAGTGAAAATGGACTAAATGCAGGGAGCATGAAAGAGTGCAAAAGAGAGAAAATACAGAGAATGAGAGAGGTAAGCAGGAATGAGTGTGTGTGAGCAATTCTGTGTGTGACTTAGCTTACCTGCATTTCTCTATGAGTACCCAAGCATATTCATTCAGTTAATGGGACCTCAGAAATGCCTAATGAGCTCATTCCATGATATAGTAAATACAAAATATACAAAGAAAAATAGAGCCAGGTTTTCAATGCTTTCCTAAAAGGTAATAAATGTTGGTAAGTGCAAAACTGAAGTGGCAAGGACTTTTAGAATACTGCACCGGCAACTGAAACAGCATGCCCTCCTCACCTAGAGCGGAATAACCTGGGAATCACCAAGAGGTAGGCATGAGAAGACCTCAGCAAATGAGAAGGACGATATTTAGAAAATACATTTGTTGTAAGAATAACAGACCAAATTGGTGAGTGGCACAAAAAAGCATGCAAAGTAACTTGAAGCTAACTCTTGTATATGCTTGCAAGCAACCCAAAATATATGTGGGCTACTGGTTATGCTGCCCATTCCATTTCTGTATTTTTATTGCTCACTGGGATTTAAAGTATTTTCTGATTTTTACATACTCTGAATAACTTTTCACTTCAAAGCCTTCATGGCATTGACTTTACACTGCTTATTTTGAATTTTGTAACAATACCCTCTAACTTTTCATTGATCTATAATCCAGTTATTGAGTATACTTAAATTGGAATTATTTGATGAAATTGCATTTTATTGGTTCTGAGGCTTTGGGAGGTTGCTTAATGCGAGGACATATTGCCTCAGGAAATTGAACTTTAACACTGTATCCGATGCTATATAATGTGAGAGGTCTGACTAGAGTAAAGTTTGGGTTGTCTTCATTTTGGGGTACAGTGTTTGATCCCAGATTTCCAGGCATACTCTCAAGCGCCAGGACACCCCTTTTGGGTAACCACTCATTGTCTATAGGTTCCTCTTAGATTAGATAAGATCAAAAACTTCCAATACATCACAACAACACCCAGAACATTTGATGGAACTGAAAATATTTGCAATTTATAGCACTCATGACTTCATTTTTATCAACACTGTCAAATGCATGACAGTAAGTAGTTCCATCAGCCATTTCTGTAAAGCAGACAAACTCCTTACCACTTCTAAGTCTTTCCCCCTCATTTTATTATTTATTTTAAATGTTTTTACTTTCCAGATTCATGGGGCCTCATTTATGAGGCTGTGCGTCACTTTTATGCCGCCGGTGCGTCACTTTTTGTGACGCACCAGCAGCGTAAAAATGTGCCTTGTCGCACCATATTTACAAAGTGACGCATCTAGGTAGATGCGTCACTTTGAAAACCCCTCTGCTACATTATACCTTCGCCAGGTATAATGTATGCAGGGGGGGGCGTTTTGACGCAAGAAAAGGTCATAGAAGTGACGCAGTGAAATCTATAAGATTTCACTGTGCCACTTCTAGGACGTAAATGCGTCAATTTCTTATGATTGCCTCACAGCAGGAGTAAGACTGATGCAGGCCCTTTCACATGGGGCTTGCCCCATGTGAAAGGACACATTGCTGGAGTTGCGTCACTTTTGTGACACACTCCAGCAATGCGTCACTTTTGCGCCATACAGATACATCAGAATTACTGATGTATCTGTAACTCCTTGCGCAATGATGTGTCATACTGTAAATATGAAGCATCATTGGTGTCGCAAGGAGGGCGCAATGAAAAGTGACGCATCGCTGTTTTCACGAAGCGATGCGTCACTTTTCATAAATGAGGCCCATGGTGACTAAAGGAACAACACACCAGTCAAGACACTTAGCAAAATGGCAAGGTTCAAGAGATTTGCAAAAGGAAGATACTGAGGTGATAGATTCGAGGTTCAAACATAGATAGATGCTCAGATAATGGGAACTAACTTAAAGAGACTGTGGACCAAAGATCCAGGAGCCCTGAAACAAGGGGTGGTGGGTCACAGGGTTCAGCATCTTTTGCCATTTTGTCACGGTCATTTACCACTACACAATAACCTTGCAAAAATGTCTATAAATAATAAAGATTGCTTTCAATTGATGCATCTTTGTCTCAATGGAGCTCTACAATGCATTGGAGTTGTTAATCTTTATGTCAAACTGTTTGGATGTTGTGATGCCGGCTGTTTGAGCAAACAAAACACCTCTATGATATTGTATATTGCGCCTATCACTGCATTGTAGGATTCAAAGAGTGGGAGTAGCTTGTGTCTTACCTCACTTTTCAGTAGTATGGGGGTCACAATCACAGTTATCAATAACTGACATATTTTATGTTGTTCTCATTACAGAAGAACAGACGAAGATCGTAAGGTCTACCATAATATTCTCATTGTGAGAAATTGATTTTCCAGTTTACTGGGGTTTAAGCCCTGGTCAAACAAAAGACACAATCCCTTGCAGTGTGAACCACAAAAAGTCACTAAATTAACCTGTGTTTAACCCTTGGTAGCTTGGCACAAATCAGAGTCAGGCTTAACTTAGGGGGAAGTAAAGTATTTATGCAGCACACAAACAGCAATAAAATGAAAACACAACACAAGAAAAATCCCACACCAATTTTGAAAAATAAAGTAAATTATAATAAAATGTTTGAAATCAAAAGAACTGGAGTTATGAATTTCTATGTTTTTTAGTAAAAATTGCCACCTAAAAGATCAAAGCGTCAAAAGCAGACCTCTAGCCATGTGAGGCCAGGTCAAAGTTGAAAAATATGTCCGAGCATGATGGAGCACAGTTCGGATACAAGAAGTTGATTGGGCCCTTCAGCACTTACATTCAGACTTAGCAGACATTTTGAGAAAAAAAATCTAAACAGGCACAGTTCAGCGGGGCAAGATTGCAGGGGGTGTTCTATTCGAGGAGAGTGGATTAATGTTTTGGAATCTTGGATTAAGCAGCGGTGAAGTTTTCAATGTTCAGACTTTTTTATGGAAGTCGAAATCTCCAGTTAGATGAGGCAGACAGCTGTAGCTAAAGATGGATCCACAAGGCTGGAGACCCATTTGGCGAAGTACTGTAGAAAAGGATTTGCTGCTGCAGAGAAGAATGTAGCAGGGAAAAGACGCAAAGTCAATTTGATGAGCGATGCACCTCGGGGATAGGCCAGCAGGTTGATACTGAACTCCTCCTGGCTCTTATAGTAGTTTTGGCCAAGAAATGTTTAATTCCTCAGTTTTGTGATTTGGCCACATGGCACCTTTAACACCACAAACAAGGGTCCAGGATTGGTGGGACACCACTTGGAGTTTCAGGACTTACTAAGGTCCAGGTGCTGGTTCAAGATGCTGAGAACCTTTTGTGTTCCGGTGGCTCTGAACAGGAGGCCTAACGCTAGAGCTACTCTGGTAGTCCTAGGTTCAGGTGAAGATGCATGTGAAGGCAAGGCTCAGCAACAGGGCTGACCTCTCATGGTTCAATTCAGGCTCCAGGCAGAAAAGTAGTCTTTCCAGGTACAGCAAAGCAGTATTGCAGAGTGCACAGCAGGTCACAGCAGCAGTAGGCAGTCCTCTGAGAGTCCTTCTGCAGGTCCAAGAGTGAATTGAAGAGTGGGTCTGAATGTCCTATTGTTTTACCCTGGTTCCCTTCCTTTTGAAGATAGGAGAAGCTTTCTGAAAGGTTCTTTGAAGTGCATGCAATTTCTTGACTCCCCTGCGTTGGCTCCAAGCTGGCTGCAGTGGCATTATGGAGGTGATAGGTCATCTTGTGTGAAGGCAGGGCGCACCCATTTCGGCTGCAAGTGGGGCTGTGCTCGGCTCTGCCCCCACATATCTTGCCAGCAGATAGCCCATTCAGGCACAACTAATCTATCTATTGTGTGACTGTCTGGGAGGAATTCACAATGCCTAACTGTCAGCTCCACCCAGTCATGTGACCTAAGACAGGCTGCAGGTACAAAAGTGCTAAGGGCAGGAAAATGCAAACTTTCTAAAAGTGGCATTTTCAAAATAGTATTTAGAAATCCGACTTTGTCATTGTCAGGATTACTCACCTGAAAAGCAGGACTTCTGCAGTGGCAATGAATGTCCCCCCTGATCTCCTGAGATGCTTCCCAACACTGCTAGGGGATTGCCAGAAGACTCAGCAGGTTTCCCAAAAGGGAAGGGGAATTGGAAGACAGAGTGAGCGAAAAAGACACTGGTACACCTTTGATCAGCCGTGCTCTCGATTTGTGGGACTACTCTGGTTGTCGCCAGCGTATCGTCAGTCTGTGCTTTCTAGTCATAAACAACAGGATCACAGAGATTACTGATGTAACACCTTCTGGGAGAACTGGAGTGCTACACAAAGGATAACAACATACATGGAATCAACTAGTAGTATTACGATCTCACTTATGTATTTCTCCGATTTACTGTTTTCGCTGTGGAGTATTTGGGTTCATAGGGATCACTTTGGTTAAGGTCCACATAACAATAACTGGCAGTGTTGGTCATCAGCAGTCAAGCATGCATTCATAACAAGGCAAAATAATGATAAAAGGAAAAAACAAACATGGGCTCAAAGGAGCCTCCATTAAGGCAACTGCTTGTAAGCTTGGAATTTTCAATAATCTCCCACTCCCATCTATATCAGTTCAATACAAATTATCAAACATCACGTGAACTATATCGCAACCAGGGAATGTTCCATTATCAGGCACAAGAGTGCAACAAACTGTTTTACACGTCTTTTATAAAAGCAAGCTAGTTCTACTGAGAACCCATTAATAACAGTTCTCACAAACAGCCCGAAACAAATATGATTAGACTAGTGCTCCCTAAATAAGTGCTGTCACTTAGATGCAGTCCAGCTTAAAGATGCTTGATGCTGAAGAAATGTGGATGGCGAGAATCATGCGGCATGCAAGCTGAGCTTCATGCCGGGATTCAGGCTGTAGACATGGGGAAGCCAAAGTACTAAAATGGCTGACAGAATGAAGCCAAGCAGCGTACCATTTGCTATTTATAGCCAATCAGAGGTGGTTGGTTTGACATGTTTCAAATGGCTACTTTAGCGGGTGGCATAATGAGTGCTGCAGGCACAGTAGCAGCATTTAATTTACAGGCCCTAGGAACATGTAGTTTCATATACTAGGAACCCATAAGTAAATGTAATATACTATTTAGGTGTAGGCCAATTTTAACAGGTTTTAGAGAGAGAGCATAAGCATTGGTTAATAGTGGTAAAGTGCACAGCATCCTAATGCCAACAAAAACAAATTCAGTAAACAGGATTGGTGCAGGCAAAACGTTTGGTGGACTACCGCACCAAGGTAGCCAAGTCTAACACACATAATGACATATGCTGATGAAATTAAACGTATTAGTCAAGATCTGAAACAAATCTCTTGTGGAGCTCACAGACCATGAAGTCACATCCTTGTGTGAATCTAGACTCATGCCGAGAATTTGTAACCCTGCTGTCTATTCATAGTATTAGTTTAACCTCTTGTAGAAACTAAATATCCTACAGTCAATTAGTGGGTGAGGGCACAAACTCCTCAATCTCTTCAAAGCATGTGGTAAAAAAGTAGACACCTTTGATTACAATTAATTTCCAATAAAGAGTCAAAACAATCACAGGACCTTTTATTACTGGTAGAGTGTTGGCTCAGAAGGTGTCCATAGTAATATGTCAACATGCTGCTTGGTGAAGGTTGTAAAATTATGTTGGAGAAGGTTTATTTTTCCCAACAGGGTATTTTATAACAGTAAATCAAATTATCACAATTCATACAAGGGCCAAAGCAGGGTCTACTGTCTTTTCAGGGATTGTTTTCCATTTGTTACAAGCAGGGGCTTGTTTCGGATTGCAGTGGCATTAGTTCTGATTCTCTGGATATTGATCCTTAGACCACGGTCTCTGTACAAGGCCATCTGGTATTGAAAGCTTAAAAAAAATAATACATCAACTGGAGTATAGCACACAGGGGGGCTGTGGTTGCAAGGCCCCTAATAGCTGCACATGACATCATTCAAAAAGGCATTGTGGCTATGAAAGTCTTTAAACCTTGATGGCCGTACCGAACGACATGTTCTCCTGGATGACTTCAGTTTGTTCTATTGAATTTCAGGCTCCAGAAGTGATACCAGTGGCTGTGATTGGTCCCTTAAATGAGTATTATCTACATCTAATGCCTGAGGTCATTGATTGATTGATTGAGCAAACTGATTTCTTGAACTCTATTGTTTCTAGTGTAGGTTATCATTAGCATTACACTCTCAACCCCACCTCCTCACTCCACATTTTTCCAAGTCTCTAATTCAGCAGTGCAGCGTCCATTGTTATTGATCTCCAAACTGCTTGTCCCGCTGTTCAAAATGTCATCTATTATAAGAAGACCATTTTTTGAAAACTGTAATTTGCTAAGTTCTGTATGTTATACAGCATGAGGGTCATGCAAAAACAAGAGAACCTGCAGAAACAGCTGTATGTGCTCCCTGATTTTCACAGCCCTAAATCATACTATTTAACTGGTGCAATTGTTAGGGTTTCATCAGTACTGCCTGGACACTATCATACACTGCTCTAATGACTTGTGAACATTTGATGTTATGCTACTCTTATAATCTATGGCCGTAAACAATTATAAGTATACTGGTGACTGGTAAATCCTAACGCACATTAGTGAATAGGATTTTCCCAGAAGCATGTTCCATTTGGACTTCCTAGGGACAGATTCCTTTTGATCTGGTTTTTGGTTTTCTTTGTCAGCTTATGAAGATGACTGAAGCATCTGGATTTGATTTAAATAACATTTTATTGTTTTCATATAACAAAAAACAAAAGTAATTAGCTGACAGAACTTAGTACACAATGATCTATGCACTGTGGTAGTACAGAGCAACACATGTCCAGGAGATTTGCAGTAAGACAGAACAAAGTAGGTTAGTGATGTGCACCTCTTTCAAACTTGTACAGCCCAAATGCATATTACTCCAGCTAATAACTAACAACAACATCTAACACCCCAACCATTAGTTTTGTCTCGCCAAGCTGTGAAATGTAGAGTTCCATAATCCTCTGCCAAGTTGAGCTCCCCACTGTAGTTCCAAATTCCACGCAAAGTTTCACCTGCAAAATCAATCACCTCCACTCTCCATCAAAGGTTCAGTGCTGTCCGATGTATCTGAGCCAATGTCCAGAGCCTGAAGATGATCTACTAAATGTTCTCATGCTCTAGCCCTATCAATGGTTCAAAGCCCTCTCTTCCATTCACGAAACAAAACAGCACTCTAAAGTCCTGCCCATCTAGCCAGATCATTTTGCCATTTAAGCAGTCATGGCCTTCCTGCAGATTTCCAATGCATTGTCAATTCTCGTTTTGCAAGTATCAATGTCAAATCAACAAATCTAGTAGTGTTTTTTCACTTTTTGGGGAGTTGGTTACACCCAAGGAGACAGGCACAAGGGATCACTGATTGTGTGATATCATTAACACAGCGTACTACCGCCTCACAGTACCCCGCTAAAAAGGGCAGGACCATACCATATGGAAAAATCTTGCTCCAAGTTCCCTGCATTTTTAACATGCTGCAGCAGAACCTATTGATCTTTCCAGATGTACGGTAGGCTCTATGCAAAAAATAATAATGAATTAATTTGAATATGCCATCACAAGACACAGTGGGTATGTGTGCTAGGATCGTCTCCCAATCCATGTAGGGAATTTCTAGCTCTAAATCTGTCTCCCATTTAAGTTTCAAATCTGTAAGGATTATAAAATTGTCTTCACATATGGAGTGATATTGTTACGTGACCTCTTGCACACAACCCGCCCTTGTACAGAGCAGTTGACTGTGCTTTGCAGGTTCCAAGTCTCCATTTCCCCAGTGATGCCTAATCGTGACTCCCATTGCCCGGTGCAACAAGAATTAACTTCTAGGAATATCAAAATCCACCCCCATGCCTTCAACTAAGCACAATTCTCCATTCTGATGCAGATTTCCTATACGATTTATCCCAGAAGCTGTCCACCCTGCTAGAGCCTCAAAGCCCTTCCACAGGCCATCATCTTCAACCACTTTAGTGGCAGATCTGGTGAGCAGGGCTCAGGGATGCAAGATCGCTGCAGACGATGCCAGCACCACTGTATCACCAAAAACTCCAGCGAGGCAGCATGTAGTCGCCGGGATAAGTTCCTCAAGTCAGGAGGCGAACAAATAACAACCTCTTCAGGATGCAATCTGCAATGAATCCACTGGTTGAATCATTGAAGCTGTGCCGCCAAGTAATATGACTCAAAGTATGGAGTTGCCAACCACCCTTCCACTACTGGACATTGCAATGTAGCTAGCAACACCCTAATTTATTGCCCCAAGTAAGTCCAGTACCACATCTCAGAGAAACATCAGCATATCATAAACATATAATGCTGCATAATGAGATTGTCAATGAACATCTTAGCCGCTGTAAAATCCCTCTGCATGCACACAGCTAGCCAGCAGGTCCATTGCAATGGCAAATAACAAGGGGGAGAGTTGACCCCTGCCTAGTTTCTCGACCTACCTCATATGAATCAGGCCTAGTTCTGCCAGAGCTAAGCTGTGTATTGGGACCCATGTAGAAAAGTCTGATCCAATGTATAAACCTAGGACTCAACCCCATATGACAAACACCACACAAAAAGTAGCCAGCCAGGGGCCTCAGAAAGGCTGGAAAATAGAGAAGAGGGAGAGAATGCCACCTATTATCTCTAGAGAAACAAACAGAAGGGGCCACCCTTAATGGAAGAGGATGTCTCACACACAATATTGTGTCATGCTTCATTATAGACATAGACCCTGGTGAGATGATACTACCAGGTCTGACTCAACCTCCACAAAGACTTTTTGGCCGAAGGAGGGAGTTCTTACATAAATCTTCCAGTATAAAACGGGATCCAGTTTACTTAAAAATACCTTCAGGTTCCTCAGTTATCGCCTTTATTAGTGAGGACATGAGGTCCATTAAAAAAAAAAATAAAGCGATGGATACTTTAGAGAATGATGTCTCTAGTCCATCTGTTAAGTGGCCAACATGTTTCTGACCAACCTAAGAGCCATATAGGTCTGAGACATTTGTCAGGGCTATAGGATCCCTACATGTAAGTCTACAACGGCCCAGGGAAAAACATGGTACACCTTCAAAGTACCCAAATCAATAGGCCGACCTGAAACAATGCTACAAGTAGTATATCATATACCTATTGGAAAGTAAAAGAAAACGTGACTAATTAGGTGTCTCTATGCTGGGTGGTCCCCAATAAAACTCAGATAAAAACCCATGATTGCCCAAGCAATATTACAACTGGTTCCCCCACATGTTTGAAGTGACAATAAAAAACATAGGTGGACAATTGTTTTGAGTCAAACATCCTCTCTCAAATTTAATCATAATTGACTAAGTGACAACTCAACTACATTTTTTTTTAATAGAAGAGTTACTTGTTCTTTCTTTTATATTTTCAATAAAAACCATATTGTAGTCAAAAAACCTCATCTACTGATCCCATGTGCTAATTGTAATACACGTACATGTAAGTGGACACCAGACTATTAACCAACACTTTCTTTCTTACCCTCAGTTAGAGGGGGTATCTCTTCCTTGGACAGAGAGAGGGGTGGTAGCCTTCGTAGTCACACACTAAAAAACATTACTAATTAACAAACATTTAAAAACATGGAAGGAGGTCCAACCAGGCACTCTGTTCAGATTTGGCATGCACCTAATAAAAGTTTAGGTTGGGACCGTAGGCTCACGTTGGTGACTCCCTTGTGGGACTCGGAACAGCTGGGCAAGTTGCGTTCCAATTAAGGGATTCGACAAATGGGACCTCATAGGCATCGCCCGTATCAGGGACCTCTGGGTGGGCAGGAAGATGGTTGAGTTTGACACACTCCAACGACAACATGAACTCTCCAGTTCAGAGTTTTTCCGTTATCTACTGATCCGCCACACCCTCGAGATGGCCTCGAGCTTGATGATGAGGAGTGGAGAGTGGCAGTGGCCTCACCCCGTCGGTGGCGATTTCTGCCCGACTACGCCTGGTGCAACTGAAAATATTACATAGAATGAGGTTACTGGGCCCCAGCTTGAATATATGGGAAGGGGGGTCGCAGGGAGATGTAGAAGACAATGTGGTCAGCTAGGCACTTTTCTACACATACTCTGGGGGTGTGAACAGATCCGGGAGTACTGGCAGGGGCTACATGTGATCATGCAGGAAGTACTGTACAAAGTCATACACCCAGAGGCTAAAAGATGTCTCCTCAATGTTTGGGAACCCACTGATTTGACAGGTGCGGAGAGACTCTGGGCTACTTTGGGTGCAATGTTGGCGAAACGTGATATAGCGCAACTGTGGGGGGCGGGCACTGCACCGACGTTGGACACCTGAAAAAGCAACTTAGATTGGTGTATGTTCAGGGAGAAAACGGTCTATGTGTCATGGGGGTGTCCTAAAAAGTGGTCCGCTGTGTGGTGCAGGTGGAATACCAACTGGGGAGATATATGTGCAGCCCCTGTGGTCCACTCGGAGGATGAACCTTTGTCTCCTTAAAACCCACTCACCAGTTAGATAAGTGTCCCAGCTATCTATGATGCCCAAATGTATTTGCCATATGAATCGATATCAGGTTAGTGTATGCTGTTATGTCGAATGCCAATGTTATGTTTAATAAAAAGATATTTAAAAAAAAACATGGAAGGAGAATCAAGCGAACAGTACATGATTATACGCTTTTGTCATTTTAGTTATGCTATTTTACGCCAATTTAACTTTTAAAGTTTTCATGATGGTTTTGAGCAATACTGATGTCATATAGGGGTGTGCCCATATCCCATCTAATAATTAGCATCAGAATTCTTCCAAGTTCTCAGTTTCAATTTAGGATGATTAAGAAGTTTCAGCAAAACTCGAAAGGCTTCTATACTTCGCAATCGCCCCAGTTTCCAGCGGGGACCCCATTCGAGCAGATAAGCACTCATAGGCGGTGCTCAACAGCAAAAATCAATACAATGTCCCTGTGCCAAAATTCAAGTAGGACCGCACATCCTCATAGCTATGACACACAGCAGTCACAAGCTCACGAGGGCTTGCGAAGTTTATGTATCCATTAAGCTATCCCCTAATACTCCTTACTTCGTCAAAAGTGTTTCCACGCCATTTGCACCTACATGGGCTGCTCCCCGCTGGAAGATACAAGTTCTAAGGAGAGCGGTGAGTCATTTAAATCTTCTTGCTCAAACTGAAGTTCTATCTGTGGGCGTGCCATGCATTGTAAGCTATGTTCGTCGTCAGCCTGTGCCTGTGCTAAAGGTGCTGGGAAATGTATTCATACTTCTCCTGAACCTTCTAACTAATGCGGAAGTGTTTCTGCAGGCGATTGTAGTAGCGTTAAAGTATGGTGGACCTTCTTGACATTTTACACCCTATTGGTCGTAATGGTGACTCATTGGTAGTTACAATAAAAACAGACAAGTCGGTGCGGGTGCAGGAGTGTTTTTGGGTGTTCATTTCTCTACCCTCATTGCAGTACCCATCATATTCATTACTCATCCACTTTCATCATCTGAAATACATTCATCCCATCGCCAGGCTTCCCCATGGGATCTCATCATTCAATCCCTGGTGGTCAGTGTGGAGTCTATGTACCCATCTCTATTCAAAATGAAGCAGTATTTTTGTCATGTCGGGTGTTCCTGAGTTAAACACTCAATGACAGACCATTCTAGCTGATCAGTGGTATGTCCTTTTTCAATAAAATGCAATGTCAACCTTGTGCATCCCTCCCACATCTTATTGTGCTGCGGTGTTCTATAATGCGGGTGCGTATCTTACGAGTCGTCATCCCTACATATAGTAACCTGCAAGGTGCTTGATCACATAGATCAAGTTGGTGGAATTACAGTTGTAAAACTTGTTTGCCTCCATGATGTTCTCAACCCCAAGTCAATTGCTCTTGTTTGTTTTGTTAGGCCACAGACACTGCAGCAGCCACACGGTGAGTGTCCAACGGTAGCTGGCAGATGCCACATCGAGGTCTGTCTAGCCTCCGTCCCTTTGTGTTTAGGTCGTGTATGTATCACCATATCTTTTATGTTCCTTGCTTTTTTGAAGGAAAACGTGGGTCATCCAATGTTTAGACCTCCGCAGTCCAGCATTTTCCAGTTTTTATTTAGCATTGCCGTGAATTGATTGGATAGTGTATTAAAAGTGGACAGACAAATTAACCAATCACACTGTTTTTTGGGTTGTGTCTGGAGTAGCTGTTCACAATTATTGTTCATGGCACGTTTTTCTGCTTTCCTAATTAGTCTCTTCGGGTAGTTCTTAGCTGTCAGCTTCTCTGTTAGTTTTTTTGCATGGACTATATAGTCCTTTTTATCAGTGCAGTTACGTCTTAACCGTAAAACCTGGCCTAACAGTAAATTCTCATGAAGGCCCGTGTGGTGACAACTATCAAATCTAAGGAGGCTGTTCTGGTCTGTAGGTTTGTAAAACACCGCGCTTGTCAAGACACTGTCCTTTTCTTTTATTGACAGGACTAGATAAGTGATTTTTCCCAGTCCAACTGTCAGTGTGAACCTTAAATAGGGTTTTCGGGAGTTTATCCATGATCCAAACTCATTTACTTCATCTCTGGTTCCAGTCCAAATCAAAAGGACATCATCGATGTAGCGTTTCTAAAGCCTGATCTCACTAAGGAACAGATTATCGATGTCGTAGATGAAGTTGGATTCAAAGGAGTGTACATAAAGGCAGGCTAGGCTTGGAGCAAAAGAGCTCCCCATGGATGTTCCGTGGATTTGAAGAAAATAGTCACCTTCAAATTAAAAAATAATTCTTGTGAGAGCAAGGTGTGCTAAGTCTAACACGAATTCCATCGGGATGATCAATTCCCACTCACTTTGATTAAGGATATCTTCTAACACAGCCAGGGTTCCTTCCTACAGTATGTTTGTATACAGGGACTCTATGACAAGGGTGACTAGGAGTTCTGTATACCATCAAATGGCAGGTTCTCGATCAAATTCAAGACGCCCTTAGTATCTTGCAAGTATGATGGCATGTCCTTCACTAAAGGCCTAAAAAAGTGATTGCAAAACTTTTACAGTGGTTCAAGACAAGAACTAATACCCAACACTATCGGGCGACCAGGGGGAGAACCCCATATGAGCCATTACTCTATATTAGAACTCCCAACTCAGACTGTCAAAAGTATTCTCTGTATCTATTACCATAACACCTGCTGAAGCATATGGATGCCAGGGCTACATTCTAGTTCTCTGGTGTCCATAGTGCAATTGTTGAAGATTTTAGGGACTCATGTCACTTGTCATCCTGACAGATGTGATAGAGTTATAGAGTCACTTAGGCCAAGGTATTTCTGTCTCCTTTCGTCTCACTGGGCTTGTCATTATGGGACTTGGTTTGACGGTACCCATAATGTAATCAGTGAGCTTCATTCTAGCACAGAGACTCCTGTTTGATTTTATTGTATTCTACTTCTGTGCTTCACTCATGTTGAAAGTTCGGGGCTTCCAAAGTTCCAGTTCCCTTTCTCCTACAAGTAGCTGGCTTTGTTGAAATTTGTAGTAGGTTTTCGGTTTCCCTCCAGTGTGCCAAGTTAGTCTGACTCTTTCCATTGGCACAGGGGATGAAAGGCAAGTATCTATCCACGTGGAACACAAGAGGCCTCTAATGGGAGCTACAGACAGCTTTCCTTATTTAACTGATATTTTTCCCTACAACAATATGCATGGACAGTGGCCCGATTCAGACTAATTGGTATACGAGTAAAGTGTGATAAATTAATGGTTCTCTTGGCTTATATCTGTCTTTCTCATGGATTGCAAGAGCACTTCAAAAGTAAGTCGCTGCAAAATCTTTGTGAATTGGGCCTAGTGTCTCTAGCTAGTTGAATCTTAAACTGCTATGTGCCTAAAAATCCGGAATGACCATAGTAAATCACCACTGATGGTATCGTACTCTACTCTAATCTGTAATAGAATCCATTAAAGCTAGTTTGGAAGTCACCTAAGGCACTGGTCAAAGCGTTATGCCTGATTCTTTCCCTTAGTCCGTTCTCCCCGCCCCTCTTCTTAGGCCGAGCATTCGAGACCTCTTGTATATACTTTACTATATACTTTAGTATATACCTATATGTGCATTACAGAAAGCCACAAATAAAGAAATAATTATTCAAACAGATAAACAAATAAAATAAAAAAGTAATAAATAAATACACAATGATCTTAAGGCAAAATGGAGTGTTTGGTATATCCCCAAAGAGACTTTAGCGAAGAATAGAAAAAAGGGGGCAGTTTTTTTCTAGTTAACTAGTAATCTGCACTTCTGCTCCAAGTCTCCCTTGTCGTTCCTCCGTCCTCCATTTTTTCCCCACGTACATTTTTGGCCTGGTATTTTACTGGAAAAGGAAGAGTTTGCCGGATTTGTTAGAGCTATCACGAATCAGTAAGCATTATGGAGATTCTTCAGCAAAATAAATAATGCAAACACGTGCAAGAAAGTTATTTTTCAGACTTGAGATATCTAACAAGTTTATATGCGAGCAATTATTTTTCCCAGCAAGTGAGATAGAACTCTGAAAGTTTAAACAAAGTTTTTAATACCTGGTTAGTCTCTGTATAAAATATTTAAGACAGGTTAGATGTTAATGAATAGCAAAGGGCATTTTAACATACAGCCACCCTTCACAATTAATGAGCATTTCATTTGTAAAAGCAATTAGGCTTTTCGCAACATTCCTTCATGAAGGTGATTTAAACTTATGTTTCTCACCATCGCTGTCAAATACAAAGGCCACTCAGTCTCAGTACATTGTGCATCTGTTATGTATTTTCTGCCCTTATACTTTCAGGGGAATCTACAATGGGACTTGACAGTGAAACTATTATATTCCTGCAGTGTTTCAATTTTAGAAGGGAGAACGATGGGAATACAAATTCGCCATTTAACAGAAAATGTTATTATATCAAAGAAGGTATCATTTTGAGGTTTTTGTCCCATTGTTAATGTCAGCCCCAATGTCTTTTCTACCCGGTGATATCATCTTCTTTAAAGCAGCAAGCAAATTTATCTTGGAACTTTCTGTAAGGAGGGGGGGAAGGGAAGGTGTGAGGGTCAATCTTTCAATCAATCAATCAGGGAATTGTAAGCGTGCTACTCACGCGTGAGTGTCTCAAGGCGTTGGGTGGAGGGTGGGGGGGGGGGGGGTGGTGTTTAGCAGCTCCGTTCGTTCGAAGAGCCGGGCCTTGAGTGTCTTTCTGAAGATGTTTTGGGAGGGGGTGCGTCTGATCTCGATCGGAAGCTCGTTCTAGGTCTTGG
Organism: Lissotriton vulgaris; assembly: GCF_964263255.1. Taxonomy (NCBI): domain Eukaryota; kingdom Metazoa; phylum Chordata; class Amphibia; order Caudata; family Salamandridae; genus Lissotriton; species Lissotriton vulgaris. Next base: position 1,982,690,303 of record NC_141689.1, read on the forward strand.
CCGCAATGTAGGAGTAGGCTCTTCCACCTGTCCTGGCTTTGCGGATGAGAGGGCGAGGTTGGCGGGTTGGAGGTTTCTCTTGGGTACGTGGAAGGAGATCCTCTTGTTGAGGTATTGGGGTCCAATGTAGTAGAGGCATTTGTAGGCATGGATGAGTATCTTGAAAGGGACTCTCTTTTCCACGGGGAGCCAGTGGAGGTTGCGCAGGTGTTGGGTGGGCTCATGTCAGGGTATGTTGAGAACAAGTATTGTTGCGGTGTTCTGTATGGTCTGGAGTTTGTAGTGCAGTGACTTGTTGGTCCTGGCATAGAGGGCGTTTCCCTAGTCCAGTCTGCTGGTTATGAGTGCATGGGTGACAGTCTCTCTTGATTCAGGGGTAATCCATTTGAAAGCCTTTCGGAGGATGCGGATGGTGTTGAAGCAGCTGGAGCTGATGGTGTTGACCTGTCAGGTCATGGAGAGGGATGAGTCGAGTATGATGCCCAGGTTTCTGACGAGTATTCTCCATTGATTGTTTTTGGCAACAATGTCATGGTAGGCAGGGCTGTATATTACCATGAGCACTTATTGTATGCGCAAAAAGAATTATGTGGACGGGGCAGAACAGAAATCCAAGTTGGCAGGTAGCAAATGTATCAGCACCCAGAATAGTGCCACGTTATTGCACCACATTTTTATGGCCTAATTATTGTCTGACAAAAACTATTGTGTCCTTAATATGGTTCACAGAAATATCGCACCATTTGCTGTTAATAATAGAGCATCTACAGCCAATGGACTTATATGGTTGTGAACGATATTTTGGACAAAATATTTGTCAGATGATATTTTTGTGGAAGACATTCTGACATTCCACCAGGATATGCAAAGGAAATAAGAGTGTTCTAACACAAGTGGTTGACTGAAAATCTTTGAATGGCGAGTAAATGGAGACTCTCCAACTATGTTTACTGTTTTCTAATCAATCTTCGATAGAGTGTTTATAGTATACATGTGGTTAGTGATCATCACCCATTGCACAATGGTCAACGCTTTAAGTCTGAAAACAATGAGATTTCCACCACATAAGCCATTCATATCTTTTTTTAAAGCTAAATAAATATTCAGCAGAAGATACCTTTTGCACAATACAGTTAGAGGCCTATTGACAAATCTACATGCAACCTCCAACTCCGCCTCTCCTATCTTTTCTATGCAGAGATCTCTGAACATAAAAACATATTTTTTAGTACTAAATGAGGGGAGGGCAGGGGGAGTGGCAGGAAAATGAGAAATAGTACTTTTATTGGGGAGGTTAGGGAGAAGTGAGATATATTTGTATAAAAAAAGGATTGATGACATTTATTTCTTCGGATAACGTTTAGTAATTTTAATACATTTTAAACACAAATACATTTTTTTACTGATGGTGGTATTCTTTTTAATGAACACATTTTATTGATTTTATGCAGAAAATAACAAATAAAAACAAACCAAAGAGACAATGCCGTCGTTGCTCTAGGGTACATTGGACGTTGCAAAAGACCCATTATGTTACTTTACCTGATCAAATTATCGTATGACCACCATTTCCCCTATATCTTCCCATGTTTATGTGGATAGCCTCCATCTTTGTCAATAGGTTCTTCCAGTTCAAAAACTCCACTACATTGCAGCTTGCCATTCGGCTGGGGCTCTAGGGGAATTCCAATGTTGGGCGATAACTCAATTGGATATCTTTGTACCTATGTCAAAGAGGGTAGGAACCCCTCTAGTGCCATCCACGGTATACAGTCATAATATCGAATAAAAAATATCGATTGGCCAAAATATCTAGTTAAAAATATAGAAAGGACACAATATTGAATGGACAGAATATAGACTACAAAAATATCAAATAGAATAGCAAAATATCGACAAGAATAGCATTAATATCGAATCCAAAATATAGAATGGACAAAATATCCAATGGACAGAATATAGACAACAAAAATATCAAATAAGTGTTTTTATGTTACCATTATGTGTGAAAAGTGTATATTTATTTTATAATTCATTTTAATTAAATAATTTAATTGTATTTAATTTTTGCGTAATATAATTCTGTAGCGGATTGTGGGTTTTATAGGGGAATAGGGTGGGAAGTAATTTAAATATAATTAATTAAATATGTTAATTTAATAATTGGTATTTATGTGAATTAATTGGTATTTACTTATTAATTGGTAATTAATTAAAATATAATTGGTAATTAATTTTAATTAATTGATTAATTGATCATTATGTTAATTAAATTAATGTATTTTCTGCAGCGGGTTGTGGGATTATAGGGGAATAGGGTGGGAAGTAATTTAAATATAATTAATGAAATATGTTAATTTATTTATTGGTATTTATTTTGAATGAATTGTTAATTAATTATTAATTCGTAAATAATTAAAATATAATTGGTCAATAGTTTTTATTAATTGATTAATTGATAATTATGTTAATTTTATTAATTTCTTTTCAGTAGTGGGTTGTGCGTTTATAGGGGAATAGTATGGGAAGTAATTGAATTATAAATAATTACATTTTTAAATTTATTTATTGCTTATTTTTGTTGTAGTATTACATTTTTTATTAATTGTTAATTATTTAGTGTTAATTGGTAAATAATTTTTATTAGTAGGTAATTTCTTTAATAATTAAATTTCATTTGTATTTTTCATTGATTAATTAATATCCATACTAATATTATAAAGAGAGAGCCCAAACCTTTGAGGCGGGTAATCTCAGGAACGACAGCACCAATCACAACACCCAATACAGCGTTGGAAAGGGCAGTTTCAGCAGAAGGACATAGGCCAGAGCTTTCCAAAGTGTGTGCCGCGACACCGTACTGTGTCGCCTCCACTCTGTGGGTGTGTCGCGTGACAATGACCCCCCCTCGTGTGTGGCAGCCCGGGCTCAGACAGCTCCCGGGCTGCCACACACAGCCGCATCCGAGCACTTCACAGGTCATTAAAAGACCGTGTGTGTGCTTGTTAAAGAGGCGTTGTTGATGTTTCACCCCTCCTAAGAGCCCCTGCAGCGCAACCCTACCTACTGCTAAATGTTTCAGCCCCCCCCGAATGTGGCTCTAGTAGCGCCTCTGCGCTGGGGGGTGTCTGCTGCTGTTAATATGCTCTGTAGCGCCTCCCTCCACCCTGGGCCCAGCAGGCACCAGTCTTAGCCAGGGGCACTGGCTGCTGCGAACATGATTCTTGCTCCTTGACCTTGTCAGACACCTGGCAGTGGCAGCTTCCGAGCAGTTTCGAAAGGAGTCTCTGTTTGGCGCACTGATCAAGGCGCTGCATCTTATTAAGTAGAAAAATCAGGCGTTAGAAGAGAAGTAGGGACTCTGTCCAGCCTCAGGTTCATGGGCTTTTTATCTTATGACCTCCGCATTTATTTATAAACATTACATCATTGTATTTGCCTATTTTGCAGAATTTAATAATAATATCACAACTAACGGCTCCCTGTAATGCACAAACAGTTGAGGCAATGCTTTTCCAGGGGCGGCTCACGCGAGAAGGGAACAGCAAAAGGATGCCAGAGATATGGGGGTGGGGGCAGATATAGAGGGAGTGATAGAGAGGGAGAGAGCGAGAGAGCGGGGAGAGACAGAGAGAGAGAGAGATACTGAAGGATGGAGAGAGGGGGCGAGAGATATACCGATGGAGAGAAACAAAGAGAGAGGGAGAGAGACTGAAGGATGGAGAGAGAGATAAAGAGAGATAAAGAGAGAGGAGGGATAGAGAGGGGGAGAGAGCCTGAAGGATGGAGAGAGAGAGCCAGAGATATACTGAGGTAGAGAGCCAGAGAGAGAGAGAGAGAGAGAGAGAGAGAGAAGGAGAGGAGGGAGAGGAAGAGGGAGAGGAGTGAGATGGAGAGGAGGGAGGGAGAGGGAGAGGATGGAGAGGGAGAGGAGGGAGAAGGAGAGGAGTGAGACAGAGAGGAGAGAGGGAGAGGAAGAGGAGGTAGAGAGGGAGGGAGAGGAAGAAGAGGAGAGAAGGGAGAGAGAGGGAGAGGAGGGAGAGAGAGGAGTGAGACGGAGAGGAGAGAGAGAGGGAGAGGAAGAGGAGGGAGAGAGGGAGAGGAAGAGGAGGGAGAGAGGGAGAGGAGGGAGGGAGAGGAGTGAGACGGAGAGGAGAGAGAGAGAGAAGGAGAGGAGGGAGAGAAGGGAGAGAGAGAGGAGACAGAGGGTGAGGAGGGAGAGGGAGAGGACTGAGAGAGAGGGAGAGGAGGGAGAGGGAGGAGAGGAGGGAGAGGAGGGAGAGGGAGAGGAGGAGGGAGAGGGAGGAGAGGAGGGAGACTAGAGGGAGAGGAGGGAGAGGAGTGAGGAGGAGAGAGGAAGAGGAAGAGGAGGGAGAGAGAGGGAGAGGAAGATGAGGGAGAGAAGGGTGAGAGAGGGAGAGGAGGGAGAGTGAGAGGAGTGAGACGGTTAGGAGAGAGAAAGAGGGAGGGAGAGGAAGAGGAGGGAGAGAGGGAGAGAGAGGGAGAGGAAGAGGAGGGAGAGAAGGGAGAGAGAGAGGAGACAAAGGGAGAGGAGGGAGAGGAAGATGAGTGAGAGGGAGAGGGAGAGGAGGGAGAGGAGGGAGAGGGAGAGGGAGAGGAGGGAGAGGAAGAGGAGTGAGAGGGGGACGGAGAGGGGGAGGAGTCAGAGAGTGAGAGGAGGAAGAGGAGGGAGAGAGGGAGAGGAGGGAGAGAGGGAGAGGAGCGAGAGAGGGAGAGGAGGGAGAGGGAGAGGAGAGAGAGAGTGAGATGAGGGAGAGAGGGAGAGAGGGAGAGGAGCGAGAGAGGGAGAGGGAGAGGAGTGAGAGGGAGATGGAGAGGAGAGAGAGGGAGAGAAGGGAGAGGGAGAGGAGTGAGAGGGATGAAAGAGGTAGCCGAATGGATGAAGACAGCCGCCTGAAACTGAACTCAGATAAGACGGAAGTCCTCATCCTGGGATCCTCACCCGCCGCTTGGGACGACTCCTGGTGGCCCCCCGCCCTAGGCAGCGCACCCAAACCAACAGACCACGCACGCAACCTGGGCTTCATCCTGGACTCCTCCCTCTCCATGACCAGACAAGTCAACGCGGTCTCCTCGTCGTGTTTCAACATCCTGCGCATGCTACGTAAGATCTTCCGGTGGATCCCCACCGAGACCAGGAAGACGGTCAACCAGGCCCTCGTCACCAGCCGTCTGGACTACGGCAACACCCTCTACGCCGGAACCACCGCCAAACTCCAGAAGAGACTCCAGCAGATCCAGAACGCCTCAGCATGACTCATCCTGGACATCCCCCGTCGCAGCCACATCTCCGGACACCTGAGGGATCTGCATTGGCTCCCGGTCAACAAGAGAATCGCCATCCGTCTCCTCACCCACGCACACAAAGCCCTACACAGCCAAGGCCCAGGATACCTCAACAGCCGCCTCAACTTCTACGCTCCCAAACGCCAGCTTCGATCGACCAGCCACGCCCTCGCCGCCGTCCCCCGCATCCGAAGAGCCACCACAGGAGGACGGTCCTTCTCCTACCTGGCCGCCAAGACTTGGAACTCCCTCCCGACCCACCTCCGCCTGACCCAGGACCACCTCGCCTTCAGGAAGCAACTCAAGACCTGGTTGTTCGAGCAGTAGCAGATCCCCCCCCCCCCCCAGCGCCTTGAGACCCTCTGGGTAAGTAGTGCGCTATATAAATGCAATGATTGATTGGATGATTGATTGATTGAGAGGGAGACGGAGAGGAGAGAGAACCCCCTGTAGGAGGTTCGGCTCGCTCGATGCGCTCGCTCGCTGCGCTTGCTCGCATTACCGTGTCACAAGATGAAGATTGTCGAAAAGGTGTGTCACCGACGTGGAAAGTTTGGAAAGCTGTGACATAGGCTATGCAGACGCCCACCATATACATTTAATAGGTAAAAGAACCGTGCCAGCGAAGTAGTCCCTTGTGGGCGTGTCTGCGTTGTGCTGTGGGCATGTGCTGGGGGCGTGTGGTACGTTCAGCCCTTCATGCCATGTCTCATATCGTGTGCTAATCCCACCCTGCTCCCTTTAAATACCCCTGCACCCCATAATCATAACCCACCCTTACTCCTTAAAATACCCCAACACCCTTAAACACTAACCCATCTTAACCATATAAATATACCCTGTACCCCAAAAACCCAAACCTATCCCTAAACCCTAAAAATACCCCTGTACCCCAAAACCCAAAGCTAGCCCAGAACCCAATAAATACCCCTGTACCTCAAACCCCAAACCTACCCCTGAACCCTAAAAATACCCCTGTACCCCAAAACCCAAACCTAGCCTTGAACCCTAAAAATACCACTGCACCCCAAAACTCAAACCTAGCCCTGAACCCTAAAATACCCCTGTACCCCAAGACCCAAACCTAGCCCTGAACCCTTAAAATACCCCTGTACCCCAAACCCCAGACCTACCCCTGAACCCTAAAAATACAGCTGTACCACAAAACCCAAACCTAGCCCTGAACCCTAAAAATAACCCTGTACCCCAAAACCCAAACCCACCCCTGAACCCTAAAATACCCCTGTACCCCAAAACCCAAACCTAGCCCTGAACCTTAAAAATACCCCTGTACCCCAAAACCCAAACCTAGCCCTGAACCCTATATATACACCCCTGTACCTCAAACCCCAAACCTACCCCTGAACCCTAAAAATACCCCTGTACCTCAAACCCCAAACCTAGCTCTGAACCCTAAAAATACCACTGTACCCCAAAACCCAAACCTACCCCGGAACCCTAAAATACCCATGTACCCCAAAACTCAAACCTAGCCCTGAACCCTTAAAATACCCCTGTACCCCAAAACCCAGACCTACCCCTGAACCCCAAAAATACCCCTGTACCCCAAAACCCAAACATAGCCCTGAACCCTAAAATACCCCTGTACCCCAAAACCCAAACCTAGCCCTGAACCCTAAAAATACTCCTGTACCCTAAAACCCATACCTATCCCTAAACCCTAAAACTACTCCTGTAACCCATAACCCAAAACTATATCTGAACCCTTAAAATACCCAAACACCCCAAAACATATACCTCAGTACCCCAAAACATATTTACCTTATCCAAACATAAAAAAAACATGCTTTTACCATTCACGCATCTACAACGAATTTCGTTGTAAATGTATGCGTGGTGAAACATATAAAATGTAATGCCATGCGTTATAATGGCATTGCGGAGTCATGGTACTTTCATAATGAAAGTATGTCGAGTGATGGTATGCGGAAAGAAAGTTGCGGAATAATGGGTGTTTACCCATACCCTCCCCCGGTAAGTACATTGATGGCACGGCGGCCCACATCTCCAGCAACATACTCATATTTTTTCACCACCCATTTGAAACATGCACAGGTCTCTCTCATTGATGGCCAGCACCAACATATACTTTTAGACACACCTCCGGCCACAAGTTCTAGAATTGTGAACTTTAGAGCTGGGGAGCTACGTTCGAATCTCGGCATCAGCTCAACATACTGTGATTCCAGGCAAATCGCTTTGTCTCCCCGTGCCTACCACAAATGTATGTGTTCTTCTGTAATATAAATTGTGCTCATGCCATGTTGTGCGAGTTCGCGCTATATAAAGGAAAAATAAAGTAGGAAACTCGAGTTCACACACTACTGAACGCACACTCTTAAGTGCATCAGCAGTGCACTGTGAATCGGAGCGTTTCACTGGCCTGTCACAGATAAATGGTATCAAAACAAAATCCTACAAAACAATATACTACTGGCCGGCAGTAATTCATACCCGGACAACGTCGGGGGGGGCTGCTAGTATTATATAAAATTGTTAAGTATTTTATATTATTTGTAATTGGTATTAATTTTTAATTTAATTTAATTTAATTTAATTCATATATGAAGAATTTACTTTCCCTACTGTTGCACTCACTGGAGTGGGAATAGTAATTTTTACCCCTACGCTATCCAACGATTTCCCTACTGTTGAACTCTCTGGAGTGGGAATAGTAATTTGTACCTCTACGCTATCCAAGGCTTTCCCTACTGTTGCACTCTCTGGAGTGGGAATAGTAATTTTTACCCTCCCGCTATCCAACACTTTCCCTACTGTTGCACTCACTGGAGTGGGAATAGTAATTTTTACCCCTACGCTATCCAACGCTTTCCCTACTGTTGCACTCTCTGGAGTGGGAATAGTAATTTTTACCCCTACGCTATCCAATGCTTTCCCTACTGTTGCACTCTCTGGAGTGGGAATAGTATTTTTAACCCTATGCTATATAATGTTTTCTCTACTGTTGCACTCACTGGAGTGGTAATAGTAAATGTAACCCTCTCGCTATCCTACGTTGAAAATATTGTATATGTTTTGTTGATAATATGTATGTATATATATATGTATTAAAATTATTATTATTTTTTTTACATTAAATATTTATTAATTTTAAGTTTTTTTAATTATGTTTATATGAATTATATTTATTATTATATTAATTCTAAATTACTTTTAAGACATTTAAAAAATTTGATATTTTGACTGTCTATATTTTTTACAACAATATTTTGGAGTCGATATTTTTGTACTTACCTGTTTGAAGATAGGAATTCGATATTCTGGCATTCTATATTTTCTCCACGATATTTTGGCAGGCCGATATTTTGCTCCTCGATATTCTGTCAGTGATCCACCACCCACGTCCTCCAAGACACACAGCAATGCAATGTGAGAAAAGCAGCCAATTGGCCACTCTACCATTCTGGAAAGGTTGGAGAAAATATTGGGTCAGTAGCGCCTAATGACAGGATAAGTGCATACCATAGAAAAGAAATCACAATCCTCGCTAATGCAACTAGAATAGGTGAGCCTTGGGAAGTTGCCCATTTTCCATAGATGCCTGTTAGTGAGTTAGGATACATGCAGGCATTTCAGTTCAATAAGACACAGGTGGGAGGGGATGACCAGCTGCTGGGGAGTCATTCAGGCATGCTCATTTAACAGGTCTGTGTAACCTCTCCAACTCTCTCTAAAGGCAGTAAAGGAATCTGGGGGCATATTATCAAGGGGGTTTATCTCCGCTTTTTTGGTTTTAAAAGCCAAGAAAGCAGAGATAAAATTATCTCCCTATTACCTAGCTGCCACTAACACCAGTTAGCGACAGGTAGTAGGAGATAGCGACCATCTTGGGCCCCACTTTGCATGCCAGTGATATTTATCACTAATGATATGCAAAGTGGGCGTGCCAAGATGTTAGCGACTGAAAACAGTCGCTAACATCGCTATCTCCTATTAACAACTTTTGGTGATATTCGCGCTAAGCGCGAATACCTCCAAAAACTAACACCTGCCCTGAGCAGTTCTTAGCCATGTTATCCAATGGGAGGTGGATAACATGGCTAAGAGCATTAGCTCGGTAATGCATGAATATCGCTGACTTTTCAGCGATATTCATGCTTTGCGGCGATTTTTATCGCATTTGCGATAAACCTTGGTAATACCAAGGTTTATTTGCGGTAAAAAGCGCCGCAGCTCAGCGGTAAATTTTTTGTCTCTAACCAAGCAATAGCGATAATTATCGCTATTGCTTGGTAATATGCCCCCTGGTGCATTGAGGACTAGGGGCCTCATTTATGAGGCCCCTTGCGCCATCGGATCTTCACTTTTCATGAAGTTCCGTGGCGCAGAAACCAGCGTGGTATTTATCAGGCAGCAGTACGCCAGTTTTTGTGGCGTACTGCTGCCTGATAAATATCAGTCCCTTTAACGCAGTGTACTGCGTTAAAGGGGCGTGCAATGGGTGTTGCTGGGGGCGTTCCCAGCAACATCCATGGCCTTTTGACACTGCCCCAGATTTATGAGAAATCGTAACTCTGAAGCAGTGCCAAAAGCTTACGCCTCCCCAGGGGAGGCGTAAGGGAGGCGCAACAGGGAGAAATGTCTTTATTTCTCCTCGTATTTTCTTTTTATATGTGTGCTGCATTCTACAGCACACATAGAAAGAGGAAAAGCCTGATTATTTTTGTACAGAAAGGTTTCCCTTCCTGTACAAAAATATTCTTCCCTGCAACACAGGCACCCCTTGCACCATTGTGCAAGGGTGCCTGCGCTGGCGCAGGCAGCCCATTGTGCGCCGGCGGAGGGGAAAAGGACAGGAATGCGCCGTATCTTATAGATACGGCGCATTTCTGCCCTTTTCTTTTGCCGTAGGGAAGCACAGCAGGAAGGCCTGCTGCGCTTCCCTGCGGCAAAAAGTCATAAATGAGGCCCCAGAGATTTATCGAGGTATGAGGATCCACCTCGGCTGTGTCAGAAAAAGATGACTTTAGGTTGTAGTGGATTGCATGCTGATGGGTCAGCCAGTATCCATTGGTACAACTTCAGAACATGCTACAACTGCAACTACATATTGAATTGGGTTTCATGTAGGTTGACTTCTGCTTGAATAGTCTGGAATTCATTCAACTCGACCTCACCAGATGTCACCCAGTTTTAGGATACCAATGAGATCCCATTGCTAAAATACCTCCAAACAGGCAACATTGAGGAGTCATCTACCTTGCCACAGGGGGTTTCCTGTATAAGACTAGTGGATATAACAAAGAGCTTGCTGTCAACACAGGATGGTTCACTTTGAGGCCACAGGGAGTGATTCTGGAAGGGGCTCTCTCTAAAGGAAACCTAGAATATGTTGGCAACCTAGCAGAGATACCTCACGGCACAATGCCTTTGTATCCCCTAATAGCCAGTCATTAATCTCTTCGATCTGTGAGACCCAATAATACAGGTGAAAGTCTGCCATTGCCATCCCTTCCGCATAGGTTGACTTTATGAATTATAGAAATCTATACTGGGAACTGTATTCACCCACAAAAAATAGTGCACACTCGCCAATAGGGTATTTCACCAGGGCTGTGAGATTATTGGGGGAAATTTTGCAAAACACAAAGAAGTCTTGGCAGAACTATAATTTAAATAGTACCACCTGTCCCAAGACATTCAGGGGCAAAGCTCAAGGGCGATACACATCTACAAATACTTGAAGCTGTCTATGAAAGGGGAGACAGGAATGCCAGTCAACTTCCTCTCTGTCTCCTTTGAGGGTAACCACCAGAGATTTTGACCAATTGCCCATTAACCCTGAGGTCTCACCATACATACAGAGCATGTGAAGGAGCCAGGGAACAGTGAGATGTGGCCAGTCCATGAAGATAAGTATGTCTTCAGCTTAGAGCACATTTGGGTCCTCCAGACCATTGCTCCACTTAAAACCCCAAATCTTTGCATCACACCATATCCATCCTACCAGCAGCTTTATTTCCAGCATAAAAAGCAGTGACAAGAGAGGGCACCCCAGTCTGGTGCCTCTGTCAACCTGTTTTGGTCATCAAAGGGTGCCATTCACACTCATGCGTGTAATGGCAGTCATCGAGTACTCTAACAAATGAAAGGAAAGGAGTTCCAATTCCTATCCAGGAGAGGACCTGAAAGAGAAATGACCAGTCTATGGAGTTAAAGAACTTTTTTGAAATCTAAAAGCAGGAGTGCAGAAGGGTCTCTTAATCTATGGTGATGCACCAGGTCAATCTGCACCCTGTGAATACAGTGTTGAAAACTGCGGTGGGGCGTGAACCCGCACAAGTCTGGGTGGGAAACTAGGCCAATCACTTGCCAGAGCCTGTTCTTTAATATTTTGGCATGTCTTAATCTCTGAATTTATTAGAGCGATTGGGCGATAGGACGAGCAATGCTCAGGGGGCCAACCTACCTGATAGAAGATTATGATAGATAATGGATCCAGCTCAGGAAGAAAGTGACCGATCTCTAAGATCTGTAATCAGAGGGTAGGTGTCTTTGCATGTAGGGTGCTCATGCTGCACATAAAGGTTATTATAGTAGGAAATGGTCTCAGTTGAGGTACTAATTCACCCTCTGGAAGAGTCTTGGATCACGGACGGTGAGATATTTTTTTAATAAATCTTTAAATAATTATTCATGAATTAAATACATTTGGATTAATTAATAATTAATGCACTTGTAGGAAAATAGTGCCATAATATTTTATTTCTTTGTTCTAGATTTTAAATATATTTTAAAATTATTTTACATAATTAATTAACATTAATATTTGTTACTCATTTTTTTGAAGCTCAATAAACATTTGTACTTTTCCCTTTATTTTACTCTAGGAAGGTCTCTGTCCCAGGGTGGAGACCTCTGCATTCATGTGAAAAGTTACTAGTAGTATGTTTACACTCGTAAATTAGGCCCCATCCCCTGATTTCTGTGGGTGAGGAACTGTAAGTCTACACTTTGGATTAATTTTACACTTGGAAGCGTCACTAGCCATAAGTAGTAGTGTAATATATTGCTATTGTGTATTGCTGGTTTTGTAAAAGTTAATCACCTCCACTTGATTTAGACATCAAGGTTTGTGTTTTCTGACAGCACATAAGAGAAGTGCAAATATCAGAACAAGCTTGACACAACCCCAACAAACGCAGCATTTAGGCTAACACACATAGGGCCCGATTCACAGAATGAACTTACTACTTTCTGGCATTCACAGAATGCACTTACTACTTTTGGTATTCACAGAATGAACTTACTCATTTCGGTATTCACAGAAGTTAGGACTACTAACTTTAGGACTCCTAAATGCCTTCTGTGAATACCGAAAGTCTTAAAATTAGGATTTTTCTCTATTTAGTAGTAGTAAAGTTAGGACTACTAACTTTAGGATGCCTAAATGCCTTCTGTGAATACCGAAAGTCTTAAAATTAGGATTTTTCTCTATTTAGTAGTAGTAAAGTTAGTAGTCCTAACTTTACTACTACTAAATAGAGAAAAATCCTAATTTTAAGACTTTCGGTATTCACAGAAGGCATTTAGGCATCCTAAAGTTAGGAGTCCTAACTTTACTACTACTAAATGGAGAAAAATCCTAATTTTAAGACTTTCGGTATTCACAGAAAGCATTTAGGAGTCCTAAAGTTAGTAGTCCTAACTTCTGTGAATACCGAAATGAGTAAGTTCATTCTGTGAATACCAAAAGTAGTAAGTGCATTCTGAGAATGCCAAAAGTAGTAAGTTCATTCTGTGAATCGGGCCCATATAGCCTAAATGGTAGGCAATTGGACTGACAGCTAGGGAACACACTACAGGCCTGTCTTCAGACCAACAGTGAATGCAAGTTAAAGTTGAAGTCAAACCACCCCCCAGGGAAAGCGGCTGCACATACCTCTCTGGCAGTGGAGAGACTTCAGTATCTCAAACAAAACATGCACGTATGAGCCCATGGGGTGGATCCAGACCTCAGTCTGGAGGACATCCATATACATCAACAGTGGTCCACCGTGTAAGCTGTGGCCGGTCATATGTCCAACTGTTGTATCTAATATCTACTTTCTCTTCTCACCTCCTTTCACCCCAATATCTCATTGTTAAGCTCACTTTGCCACTGGATTCACGCTAGCCTAGCTAATGAGGGGTTTTACCCCCAAACCAGTCCCTGGATGCTTGTTTCCGGTCCAGGGAAGCCCTGGCTTGGCAGTTCGGTCTGGTCTGTTCCCATGATGCACAGGGGCAAGACTGATTTGCATGTAGCTGTGTCTGAACAGAGGTAGTAAAGTGAGCTAAAGAACGATGATTGATTCAACCCAGATTTATGACTGGGGGTGAGTGCCTGAAATGTTTCACTGTTATGTTCATCATCTCCTCGTGTTTGCTTTGTTCACCCTAAGTTTTCAGAGTATGCCCAGATGTGGGTCTCTTGCTCACTTTGCCTCTGGATTCAAGCTAGCCTGGTTGTTGTGGGGTGTTACTCTGGAAACAGGTCCCATGATATTTATTTTTTATTTCAGGGAAGACCAGGCTTGGCAATTCGGGTTGGACTGTTCCCATGAGCTACAGGGTCAAGACTGATTTGCATATAGCTGGGTCTGAACTGAGGTGGCGAAGTGAGCTAAAGAACAGTGATGGATTCATCCCAGATATGTGACTGGGGGTGATTGTCTGAAAAGGCTCACCGCTCTGTCCATCATCTCCTTGTGCTTTTTTTGTTTCTCCATAAGTTGGCAGGGTATATCCAGACGTAGGTCCCTTTCTCACTTTCCCACTGGATTCAAGGTAGCCTGGTTAACGAGGGGTGAAACCCCGAAACCGGTCCTGGGATGCTTGTTTCTGGTTCAGGGAAGACCAGATTTGGCAGTTCAGGATGGACTTGACTGTCTTTGACCTGAGGGTCCTATGGATGATCAACTATAACTTCTTTGGGTTCCCCTGATTGCTCTGGGCTCGGCCTGACTTCTCTGCATGGATAAGTCTCCTGGACCTCTTCCTGCAACTTCATGACTTCCTGCGTGAGTTGCCTTTGCCAAGGTTTGTTAGTGCTCCCACCAGACAGCGACCTCTCAGCACTGAACATCCTTTGTGGGACAGTTCATTTCCAGCTCCTGGTCATCCACAGCATCGTCCGGTCCCCACATCTGCAGAGTCAAGGTCATTGACACTATCCTGAAGCACCCAACATCGGTGGGCATTCTTCTACCGAGTGCCTGGTCACTCTCAGGTGTATCAGACTCTGTCCCCTCTTCTTTCAGGTACTCTATATCAAGATCGCATGTTTGGATTCCTTCAGACACTTTCTCTTCTTCCAGCAGCAGCACTTTCCTGAAGTCCTCCAGTGGGTTCAGCAGCGCTTCCTGACGCCCTTTCACACCTATGCACCCAGCTTCCCTGGGACAGGTAACTTGGGTACCATGGTATCCATGGGTGTGGTGACTCTCCAACCTTCTGTCTTACATGGGGTTTTCTTCAGGGTCCACTGTGAAGGGTCCTTAATTTTTAAAATTCCAACCACGACTTGCACATAGACTTGTACAAAGCACGCAGTTGTGTTCACACACTACACACATACTCTGTGGGGTCCCTGTGTACTCACCTTGGGTGGTTCCTTGAGGTCCCAACAATTATGCGTCTGCTTGACATTGTCCTGACTCGAGAAGAGGTTCTTATACCACTTTCTTAGTATATGGTTTGGTCTCCCCCTGGGGCCCGCTATGTATTAGTGCTATTTACTGTGATTTCTTTGCTAAAGTATTGTGTGCTTTGTGTCTATCTCTGTGTGGGAGATATGGTAACATACTAGGTAGTGTTATTTAATAAATAGAGACTTTCCTTGCTGCCTCACCTTTTGTTCAGTACTTGAGTGGGACGCTTTGCCAGTTAAAAAGAGCCCCCTGTTGTGACTAGGACTACAGGGACACCATGCAACGCAGGTACTCCTTCCTGTACCGCCCCAACATCCCCGGGAGACTACTACAGTCCCCAGGGTGCAACACAACCTCCGCAGCTGCTGCATGTGAGGGGAAGGCGTGGCCATCGCGCATAAAGCGCTGCCTCTCCCCCCGCGGCATGGGAGAATTTCCTTGCTGCCTCACCTCTGGTTCAGTGCTCGAGTGGGCCGCTTTGTCAGTTGAAAAGAGACCCCTATTGCGAATAGGACTACAGGGACACCAGGCCACACAGCTACTCATCCCTGCACCGCAGGTTTATTTTCCAAAACCTCTTCTATAGAATGGTCCACCTTTATTGACGATCATGACATTTGGACATTCCAGGAAACTTGGGCATTAGAAAAGATATGTTACCCGGGGTTCCTAAACTTTTCTAAACCAGCCCCAAGGGGATCAAGGGGCAGACCCTGTGGGGGACTTGCCACCTGGGTTAGAAAGCAACTGGGCTACGCAGTACAAGAAGTTCAGATAGACAGTAGGGATATTATGATCATAAGATTGCGCATGGCTAATGTACCGGATATCCTGGTGATTAATGTCTATGCTAGAGGAATGTCAGGGGAGAGGCTCAAGTACAGTTGCACTTTTAAATACTTTTTTAGATCAGTACAAGGGATGCTGTAATTTGGTTATCGCAGGGGATTTCAACTGTTCTTTTGAGCCCCTGGGTAATGAGAATTGCAACCTCGGTGATGAGGAGGACATACTATGGAATATCCCATCCCTTAAACTCACACCCATCTCCTGGTTAAGATAGGTAAAACACACTTTAAGGGGCATGGGGCTAAGTAACCTATGGGAAGATCCCGTAGGGAATCCTTTCCCTCCCAAGAAAGAGTTTGAGGCAGCCTACTGGAATATGGTTAAAATGAAGCCTTTTTCATCTTTAATAAGGCCAACCTTGACGAGGAAATTCTTGGAACTCAAACAGGAATATATCAAATCAAGCTGGTGGGATCTTATCACTCTACCTAATGATAGGAAACTGTATCATCAGTTTAGATTGGGCTCCCTCCCAGTAAAATCTTTCACCAGTAAATGGCATCCCTTGAATGACAGTAAATGTATTGCATGCCCATCTTTCTAGGAATCACTAGCACACGTTCTGTTTGTTTGCCCAGCTTATGGGCCACCAAGGAACAAATGGCTTAGACCTATTTGTTTGACTCTGGCTACTGGGTCAAGTGTGAAGGCACTATGAATTGTGAAATCCGACACACACGAGTCCCTGTTGATCGCAGTCGCTAAATTCCTTAGCTGGATGTGGGTCATACGAGTGAAACTCCTGAAGGCACCATAGCTGAGTTGTTTTCTACCAACATCTTTCAGCAGAAACTTGTCTAGTGGTACCTGACTATTCTGCTATCTTTTCAACATATGTAAATTTTTACCTGTAGAGCGCATCAGCCCTGCTCCTCTATTAATTAAGGGGCCAAATACTGTTGTCTAATTGTGATTGCACTGTGCAGAGTCTGTATTTGTGGTTTTAACTATCCGACATCATCTACCTCTAAATTTTAACTTTATTATTAAGTGTTTTTAATATTGTGATATATTCTGAAGTTTTATGAACATGTATTTATTAAGTTATTTCAATATTATGAACATGTTAGTGAGTTTTTATCCTTTTGATCTATGATGTCTCTAAAGATTTTTGAAATTCGAAATAAAGACAAACTGACTGACTGATAATAAAAACATATATTTATAACTACTGTGTAGTTCTCTTTTCATTTAATCTATACAATAAGATTGCATCCCAGTAAAACAAGCTGCTTTACACTCCTTCAAGACTAAGCCTGAATGCTGCTCTCCACAGCCACCACTTGGATAGCTTTCTAAGGTTGTCTGAGACCTCTTAAATCACCATAAGCGTTGTCTGAACAGGATTTGCTGCTGCTGAGAACATGACAGGAGCTACCACAAAGTCAGGCTGACTGGTGATGCACCTTGTGTGGATCAGTGTGCAGGTAGGTGCCGGTCTCCTCTCAGTTCTTAGGGCACTTTTTGACTGATGTCTCAAGTTTTGGATTTGGGCAATCTGGGAACATTTGGTACCCCTCCCAAGGGTCCAGGATTGGAGGGGCTCCACTTACAAGGTGCAAGTTTAACATGGTGGTCTTTTTTTCTGTCCCTGAGCCTCTGATCAGGAAGCCAGCCAACTAGCCTTTGGAGTCACTATGAAAGTCCTAGGTTTGGACAGAAAGGCAAGTCTCAAGCAGCAAGGCAGAACTTTGATAGCACAGTGCAGGCTTAAAGCAGTAGGGAAGTCCTCTTGGTGTAGCGGGGAAGCCCTTTACAGGTCACAGCTGGCCACTGGCAGCAGGGCAGTCCTCTGAGATTCCTCTGTCGGTCCAGAAGTGAACTGACGAGTGGCTTTGTGGGTCCTAATTTAATACCTGGTGCCAGCTTTAAAGTGGAAGAAACTTTTAGGGTATTCCCCCCCCCCAGATGGTGTTGGAAATTCCTTCTTCTCTGCAATGGTTCAAAGATGTCTTGGGCACAAAAGGCCAGTGTGAAGTTCTTTGTTTGTAGGTTGAGGCCGCTGTTTTGAACTGGAAGTGGGGCTGTACACAGCTCTGCCCCTCTCATCCTGTCAGAATGGCTTATCCTACCAACACCCAATCCATCTTTTGTGTGGCTGTCGAGGAGGATTACACAAAGGCAAATTACATCTAGTCATGTGACCCAGCTAACAGGTGGCCGACACTAAATGGTTAGGACAAGAAACAGGCAATTTAATAAAAGTGGAATTTTCAGAATTGTGACTCAAAATTCAACTTTAGCAAACACAAGGAGTTGATGGACGGAGCACTGAAACTTTTCAGACACTCACCCCCAGTCAGAGATCTGGGTTGAATCCATCATCATTCTTTAGCTCACTTCGCCACCTCATTTCAGACCTAGCTACATGCAAATCAGTCTTGACCCTGTGACTCGTGGGAACAGTCCAGCCCAAGCTGCCAAGCAAGGTCTTCCCTACCGGAAACAAGCATCCTGGAACCAGTTTCTGTGTAACACCCTTCATCAGCCAGGCTAGCTAAATGCCAAAGTGAGCAAGGGACCCATGTCTGGGCATACCCTGCCAACTTAGGGCAAACAAAGCAAACACAAAGCAATGATGGACGAAGTGCTGAAACTTTTCAGAGACTCACCCCCAAAGATCTGGGTTGAATCCATGCTATTGGAGTCAAGCTATCCTGGCTGATGAGGGCCATGCCACTGAAGTCAAGCTATCCTGGCTGATGAGGGCTGAAAGCCAGAAACCGGTCCTAGGATGCTTGTTTCCAGTCCAGAGAAGACTTGGCCTGGCAGTTCGGGCTGGACTGTTCCCAGTGGGAGCTGGGTCGACTGATTTGCATATGGCTATATCCAAACTGGAATGGCATGATGAGCAAAAAAACAATGGATTTAGGCCCAGATCTCTGTACTGGGAAGAATGTATGACATTGTTCTGCATTTTGTCCATCAATTGTTCTTTTTGCATTTGTCAAAATTAGACTTTACCATTAAAGTGGATTATAATTCCTTAGACAGCAAACATGTCATGCCAACCTGCTCCCAAACAAAAGTTATCAATTAATATATTAAATAAGGTAACCCAATGTTACCCTATGCGAAAAGTAGGGCTCACAGCAGTGAACAAGCATTTACAATGCAACGGTCTTGCCTTTGCCAAAGTTAGAGCTATTGGCATTGTAAATGACAACATTTTTATTCATGTGTTGGTTTTGAAAACAGATAAATAAATTGTTAGGGGAACTAGAGCTAGCATCAGTTGAAAGTCCCAGATTGCTTCATACTTGAATTGCCTAATGTCAGTCAAGAGTAATGGGTTGTGCTATAATTAACATTGCCAATGCTTGTCGATCAATGCCTTGTAATGTAGTAGTCAGTATTTTATTGTTGCTGCCAATGCTTGTTATTTTCCCTGGGTTCTGGAAGGCTCACGGTTCTGGAAGGCTCACGGCACACGTGCTCGGCGCTCCGCGTGAGCAATATGTAAATAGGTGCAACTGTAAGCCAGCCAAGACTATTTAAGGGGAGCTTTCCTCGAGACGGTGCTTCGTCTCATTGCTGGTTTTGCCAAGCGCTCCTGTCGGCTGCCGGGACCCTGCCTTCCATTTGGTGACTTCTTCCCTACGAGCCCTCTTCCTGAAGAGCCCTCGTTGCTTCCTCTGCCCCTCGTTCCCCTCTCCTCACCTGGGACGCGCTTCTGGACTCTCCCTTCCACTCCAGCAAGACGTCCACATCGGAACCTTGACAAGGACTTCCTGATTTCCTGCTTCCAGTTCACCGGACTTCTGGGGGGGCCTGGACAGCGAGAAAGGACAGTAAGATTTAAGTTGCTAAGCAACTAGAAACAATTCTCGAACTAGCTTTCTCTCTGTTGTGAAAGAATGACAATTTCTCTGTTTTAAAAGCAAGACAATTTCTCGCTAGTGATTTAAAGGTGGCAAGTCAGCTCACGTGTTTTACAGGAGTTAACCAGGATACAAGATTGACTGAGTGGATTCTAGGACACATGAATATTTCAAAGAGACACTGCTAATAAAACAAGCCTATGCCAATCCAAATCAAAAGTATTGTAAAATAGGTTTGGTGAATGCTTAAACGGTTTGTGAATGCTAAAACAAACTGATAAACTGAGTTCAAAAAGCGACTTATGAAGTCAATAGGTTGATTGTAAGAACTGGTATAATTGAAGATAGTAAGAACTGGTATAATTGAAGATAGTAAGAACTGGTATAATTGAAGATAGACCAGATAGTTTGGTTGTTCTCTTTCTCTTTCTTATTTTAACAGAATCCACATTCCAGCCTTGCAACTGGGTTGTCACAGGTATGTGCATGGTATGCAAGTGTGCTAGTTTGATCCACTAACTAACCTCATTAACAAGTTGTCGTAGAATGTGGTAGGAATAAGTTTCTTGGAATTCTAGTTAACGTCATGACTGCTTCTTTTCAAAGGTTAAAAGAATCATAACCTCAAAACCCAGTGGAGTGTATACAAGGGCTGGTTCATTCAACGGTTAGTTGGTTTCTTGATATTGTCATAAGTAAAGCATCATAATTTAGGAGGTTCAAGGAATTGACAATGTGCTTGTATTGTTGTATTGCCCAGAGTCCCATGAAGGTTGCCAACTCGTACCAGCCCAGAACACTCGCATGAGAAACAGCGACTGAAGGAAGACAGATCAGCGTTGTTTTCTTTTCTGTTGTTTGTCAATCCACTTCCCCTTTCCCTTGGCGACTAGAGATTTAGCAAGCGTCTAAAAAATCCTTGCTGAGTAACTAGTTCACAGGGGAGTTGGGAATTAACGGCATCAAGAAGGAAACACAACAGGAGCGTCTGGCGTAATTACGCAACATAAATGGCATTGTCATTTACAATGTCAATAGCTAATCTCTCGCAAATGCGAAACCTATTGCATTTGCACCCACACACACACACAGAGCCACACACAGAGAGCCCCACACACAGAGCCCCCCCACACACACAGAACCCCCCCACACACACAGAGCCCCCCACACAGAGCCCCCCACACACAGAGCCCTCCCCACACACACAGAGCCCCCCACACACACACACACAGAGCCCCCCCCCACACACAGAGCCCCCCCACACAGAGTCCACCCACACACACAGAGCCCCCCACACACACAGAGGCCCCCCACACACACAGAGCCCCTTCGCACACACACAGAGCCCACCCACACACACACAGAGTCTGCCCACACACAGAGCCCCCCCATACACACAGAGCCCCCACACACACAGAGCTCCCCACACACAGAGACCCCCACACACAGAGCCCCCCCACACACAGAGCCCCCCAACACACACAGAGGCCCCCACACACACACAGCCCCCCCCACACACACACAGAGAGCCCCTACACAAGCAGAGCTCCCCACACAAAGAGCCCCCCCACACACAGAGCCCCCATACACAGAGCCCCCCACACACAGTTTCCCCCCCACACACACACTGTTTATCTGTGATTCAGTTCGTACCATCCTAAAATCCGCAAATAGTGACACCACTCTCAAGGGAGGAGGTCTGAAGAGGCAGGTAGGTACACAACTGATCAAAGCCCGGGATTTGAAGGGGGACTAACAACCATAAGGTTCATCAGGACTGAGGTACAGAAAGAGGCAGAGAGCACAAGGGGGAGCGGGCAGGTCGGAAGGTGCACACTTTCCTGCCCGGAAGTCAATCTCGCTCCCAGCTCACCTGCTCGGGGGTATCCTTCTAGCTCACGGTGGCCAGCGGAGTCCTAGGAGATGTCATGTTTGCGGTGGACCCTGAGCGGGTCTCCCGTGCAGGGGTGCAATACGGGCCCTGATTCAGTCCCTTATGGCGGTGCCGCCTCCCTCTCACCGCAGCCATCACTGCCGGCCTCTGCGCGCCGCTCCCACAGGTGTCCGCGCTCTCGACCTCCACCGCCGGCGCGCGACCAGGCTCGTGCACTGCCTCGCAGCTCGAGCACACGCTCCTGTTGATACTACAGCCACCTCCCAGCCTCCCCAACATGGCACGCACAGGGGGCGGGTGGGAGGGAGGAGGCACGGACAGTGGGCGGGCAGGAGGGAGGAGGCACGGACAGTGGGCGGGCGGGAGGGAGAAGGCACGGACAACGGGAGGGAGGGCGGGGGATAAACAAGGCACAACAACGGGAAGGGGAGGATAGAGAACATGGACAACAGGAAGGGGGCGGGAACAAATGGATCGCTGACAACAGGAGGAGGGCGGGAGGATGGAAAACGCAGACAATGAGGGGTGTAACTCCTCGGCGAGAGGGATGGTGTGGGGGCGGGACTTAAAAAAAAAGACAGAAATGCCCACGAATCGCGTTGTGACGGGGAAAGAGTGATTGACAACCATCTCTTCCAATGGCTAGCCTCCAATTATGGAGCAAGACAATGGAAGAGAGAGGCGGGGTAAAGCCCCATACTGAAGCTCAAAAGATTTCGCCTGCGCGAACACTGCTGCGCAGTGGACGCCAGGCGAAACCTAAAAACATATTTGCTAAGTTTTCACTACCAAGACATCTAAAACTTAAAAGTACATGCCCACCCTGCCCTAGGAACGGCTTCCATGTATTAAAGAAAGAGTGTTAGGCTCGGAAAAAGGTTTGCTTTGCCAAGTCAAATACACAGTTTAAAAATTGCACATACGCTGCAGAGGCAGACCTGAGACAAGTTTTAAGGGGCTATATAAGTGGGTGGCACAATAATTGCTGCAAACCCACTATTAGCATTCATTTACTGGCCCTGGGTATATGGTATAAAACTTAACCTGGGATTTGTAAGCAAATTAAATATGGCAATCAGGTGTAAACCAATTTTACCATAATTCAAGGAGTGAGTACAAGCACTTTAGAACTGGTTATCTGTGGTAAAATGCACAGAGCCCTAAGACCAACACAAACAACTTCTGCAAAACAGGAGAGGAAAAGGTAAAAAGTCTGGGGGAAGACCACCCTAAAGCTGACAGGCCTAACAATATTCTATTCTGAGTGCCTATGACCACAGATTACAAATATCTCCGCCAGGGTACCTCAGGGGTTGAAAATAATCTTGTGTAAATTGATGTGCATATTAAATGTATGAACCTGAAAACGGACAAATGGCAGTAGAAAAGCCCATGTACTATCACAAACTCACTTATGGGGATTTTAAAATGTGCAATGACCCCATTTTCAAAGATAGAAGCCTCTCAGCACTCTTAAGCTACCAATGAAGACAGAACAAAATGTGCCCTCCAGAATGTATCAGCAATTAAAGGAGCAGCTCTGTGTCTTGAGGTGTAACATCGGTGTGAGTCATGGACATTAACCAAACTGCAAACTTTTAAACCCTTAAACCTGAAAGCACTGTCTCCTAATTAGTAAGGGCAATCTTTTTTTTGTTTGTTGACTTGTGTTTTACCGCTCCACTTTTACCAATGACCTGCTCTAACTGAATGTTAAGGGGTTTAGGTAACCATATTTTTATACTCTTCACCAGAACCCCCATGCTTTGGAGACACCTGTCTCTAAGCCTGCTATGACCTGCTTCCGCACAACCCACTTCTTGTAATATTCCAGTATATTCTGTTCTGTCATGCCATGTCATGCCATCTCAAAGGCATGGCGTTTTGGCGGGCAGCCCGGTGGCAGTGGGCTTGTTCTGCCGACATTAGAGAGCTGAGAGTGAGAGAGAGCCTCTTGTGACATTTGTGGTATCTCGCCCCGCTGACTACGAGCGGTGGCGTCTTTTTTTAGCACACTGCTTTTAATACTGTTTAATAACCCTACCTCAAAGTTGTGCAGGTTACTAATTCCTGATTTCATTTGCAGAGTGGAGCGGCTGGCTGGGGGCTGTTTGAAATCGCGGGTCCCCAGCGCAGCGGGCGCCATCTTAGTTTGGGCTTCCCTCTGCATCAAGCTCCCCTGATACTCCTCCCTCGTCCCGCCCCTATTTAGGAGCGTGTTTCACCTCTCTGCTGGTGTTTGGCGGGCAGCCCGGTGGCAGTGGGCTTGTTCTGCCGACATTAGAGAGCTGAGAGTGAGAGAGAGCCTCTTGTGACATTTGTGGTATCTCGCCCCGCTGACTACGAGCGGTGGCGTCTTTTTTTAGCACACTGCTTTTAATACTGTTTAATAACCCTACCTCAAAGTTGTGCAGGTTACTAATTCCTGATTTCATTTGCAGAGTGGAGCGGCTGGCTGGGGGCTGTTTGAAATCGCGGGTCCCCAGCGCAGCGGGCGCCATCTTAGTTTGGGCTTCCCTCTGCATCAAGCTCCCCTGATACTCCTCCCTCGTCCCGCCCCTATTTAAACGGCCACTATGTGTCAGCGCAGCGGACGAGCGCAGCGGGCGCGACGTAGGCGCGCCGGAGTTGCGCCTGAGTTAAGCCCGTCTGCGCCCGTCCGCGGCAGGCCGGGGCACGGGGCACCTCACTTTGTTCCTAGCCTTATTCTTCCCCGTTCACTTATCATCTCCCTCCATAGTTCTGCTCTCCCCCCCCCCGAGCCTTCCGTCAAACACGCTGTTTGCGGTTTGTCTGCTCCTAGGACTATATTCCCTGAGATCATTCTTCCATCTCCTATCCATACACCCTCAGACTCTTCCGCCAAATCCTCTCCTCCCATCCCGGGACTAGGACCCAACCCTTCTTTATCTGTGATGTACCTTAACACCCGGTCTCTGGTCGGCCACCAATCTGACATCTTTTATCTTTTAGGATCGGAACAGCCTGATATCCTATTCCTGACCGAGACCTGGCTCACAGATGATTCCACTCCTGATATCCTGGTGGCTATTCCCCCCGGATATTACATTCTACAAGCTAACCGCCCCTCTGGTAAAGTGGGCGGTGGGGTTGCAGCCATCATTAGGCACCCAATCCGGTTTTCCATGGTGCCTACTATTAGTATTTCCATGGTTGACTGTCTGGCACTCAGGTTGGAGCAACCCGGCTCATCTCTAGTATGTGTCCTAGTCTACCGCCCTCCCCAATCCATGCCAAATTTCTCCGTCCAGTTCGGCGAGCTTATCTCGCAGCTGACCATTAATAACACCAATGTTTTGGTCCTGGGCGACTTTAATTATTGGCCATCCGACCCTCACGAAACCTCTGATTCCCTCGCCTTTTCTGAGCTTATGCTGGGTTTTAATTGCACCCAGCATATACACACACCCACGCACACC
Organism: Lissotriton vulgaris; assembly: GCF_964263255.1. Taxonomy (NCBI): domain Eukaryota; kingdom Metazoa; phylum Chordata; class Amphibia; order Caudata; family Salamandridae; genus Lissotriton; species Lissotriton vulgaris. The sequence continues at coordinate 1,982,715,288 of NC_141689.1, forward strand.
AAAGGTCATATCCTGGATCAGGTATGGACCTCTTCTCTAGATATCTCCATCCCCCTTGTTCTCCCCTGTCTTTGGTCGGATCATTCACTCATCACCTTTTCCCTTGCTAAGCCTGCTCCGGTTAGTGTTGCCCGAGATTCCAACTTTCTGGCACGCAATTGGAACAAGGCTGACATCAACAAATTCACCTCCCTCCTGAGTTCATCTGCTCCCTCTACTATGGAACCCTTTATCTCTATTGACTCTCAGTCCGACAATCTTGTCCACTGGCTGGTCTCCGCCGCTGACTCGGTGGCACCTTTAAAACCTGTTAAAACGCGGCGAAATCATGACGCACATAGGTGGTTCACCGAGGAACTTAAGGCACTGAAACTTAGTCTTCGTCAGGCCGAAAGACGCTGGCGTCGAGACTATTCTTTACAGACTAAAACGGTCTTCTCCTCTCAGCTGAGAGAATACAAGTCTGCCATAGCCAGGGCTAAATCTTGTTATTTCTCCAATAAGATCTTGAATTCCATCAACAAGTCCAAAGACATCTTTTCTATTGTTGAGGAATTATCGAATCCGGCGAGAGTCACCATCGCTCCTCTCCCTTCCCAGCTATTGTGTGATTCTCTGAATCAATTCTTTGTGGACAAAATTGTCAAAATTAAAACTAGCATTTCTGTCCACGTCTCTTCAGTTTCCCCTCCTCCCATTCCTTTCCTTCCCCATTGCACTGACACCCTCACCCAGCTCCCACTCATTTCTGAAGACAAATTCCTTTCCCTTCTGTTTAAAGTCTCCTCCGGATCTCCTAGCGATTGTTGCCCCCCGTCGGCCCTACGAGAAGCCTTCACTTCATGCCCGGACCCCCCTTTAGCTCTTCTAAATAACTCCTTGACTACGGGGGTGGTCCCAGGATCCTTTAAACGGGCAGAAGTGGTCGCTATCTTGAAAAAACCCACGGCTGACCAGTCCAACATGAGCAACTATCGCCCAATTTCTCTCCTCCCCTTCCTCAGTAAGGTTTTGGAGTCTCACGTTACCCAAACCCTTACCTCTTTTGTGGAAGACTCCTGTGTTTTGGACCCCCAGCAGGCTGGATTTAGACCAGCACATTCCACAGAAGCAGTCATCCTCTCTGTGATGGACGAACTTCGCAGGGGCGCCGACACTAACATCTGTCAGGCCCTGGTCCTTTTGGATCTGTCAGCCGCCTTTGACACGGTCGACCATGACATCCTGGTCGACCGTGTCAGAGAGGCTGGCATCCAGGGCACTGCCCTGGACTGGGTGCGCTCTTTCCTGACCCACCGCCACCAGGCCGTCAGGCTGTCTCAGTTCTCCGCCTCTCAAGTCGAGCTGACCTGTGGTGTCCCTCAGGGCTCTTCCCTTTCCCCTCTTCTTTTTAATTTATATTTGGCCCCGTTAATCCGTTCCCTTCACCGTTTCAATGTCTCCGCATTTAACTATGCGGATGACATTCAATTGGTCTTCACCATTGACTCCGGGTCCGAATCCATCTCTACCTTTCAAAATACCCTTTGTTTCATCAGTGATTGGATGGGCACAAACCACCTGAAACTTAACCCCGACAAGACCGAGCTGGTGCTTGTCGGGGGACCCTCCAATCCCTGGCATCCCTCTTTCTGGCCGACCAGCTTGGGTACCCCGCCTTGTCCTGTCAATTCAGCAAAAAGTCTGGGTGTTGTCATCAGCAACGATCTATCGATGACACCCCAGATTAGTGCCGTAGTCTCCTCTAGTCATTTTCAGCTCAGGAAGATACGCAAGATCTCTCGCCTACTTACCACCGATGCTCTCACTTTGGCCTTACTTGCGTTAGTCATGTCTAGGCTTGACTACGCGAACGTATTATATGTAGGCATCCCTGTTTACCAACTTAGGAGACTCCAGCTGATTCAAAACCAGGCCGCCCGTCTGATTTATCATCAGCCGAGAGATCAACATGTCCAACCGCTTTTAAAGGATCTCCACTGGCTCCCGGTCTCTGCTCGTTGCAAATTCAAGCTGGGTTGTATCATCTTCAAATCCCTCTCTGGTCAGGGCCCCGTTTTCCTTTCTTCTCTGCTTCATCCCTATGTCCCCTCCCGCACCCTCCGGTCCTCCCATATGGCCCTTTTATCTGTTCCCAGATTCAAGCGGAAGAAACACGGTGGCCTTAGGTTTTCCTTCCTAGCCCCGTCCTTTTGGAATTCTTTACCTCTTCCGCTCAGGCTATCCTCCCCCTATTCCAGTTTCAGATCCTCCCTCAAAACTCACCTCTTCACTGAAGCCTACAATTAAATTCTTATTTATTGTTATGTTAGCCCTGTCTCTCTCTGCTCTCTCCAAACAGCGCCAAGGAAACTAATGGTGTTAGTGCGCTCTACAAATTAATTTAACATAACATAACATAACAAAGGCCTCTTGGACCTGTTGCCCGAAGAAGACCTGTAGCCCGAGGCAGCCAATAGTTTTCGATCAAGAATACATTCGATACTGCAAGAGATTCGGAATATTCCCGATGATGAGAAGAGGTGTGCTTGGTCCATCATACCAGCCAAGTCTTGTGGAAATTCCAACGTTTTTTTATATTCCTACATTTAAATATTTGCATAGCTTTAATTTGCAAACAGACAATATTTCTTAAGAGTGCCAACATTTCCTTACAACTCACAGTCGGCGCTGAAAATTAATGCACTGATTGCTATCGACACAACTTCTGGGAGTTCCATTTAGAAAAAACATTGGATGCCTCAAGGGAGGGGGAGGGAGCTCATTCGATCCCCTGGAAGCAAAATTGGAAGAAGAACAGAAACCACAAAGAGATCAGATGAATTGGAATGGTAACAGGTCGTGACTCACCAATTGCAGTGGTCTGGTAGGAACTTATTCGGCAAACTTGCTCCACGGAAACCGTAACCCTCCTTACCTTAAAGCACTCTGAATCAAACATAAAACTTTAAAGAGAACAAGTTGTTCCACAGGAAGCCAATGCACAGTGCTGAGCAGTGGAATACACGAAAACATCAATCATGCTGCTGCGATCCACATTCCCTGCAGATGGGCCCAATCTTTTTTGGAAGTCCCTTATTTGTGTGCAGTTGAAGTAATACAGTATCCCAGAAACGGCTACACCATCCTGTGCAGAAAAGAGATCTCAGGATGAGAATGTCTCATAATAATCAACTGCTAGCAGCAACTCCCAGATACAGGTTAACTGATAAACTGGGATCAAAGGTTTCGATTGAACGAGGCACGTTTCTATGGAGAGAGGTCAGAATGCAACTGACCAATGCTCAGCCGATGCAATAATCAGCTGACTTTCCATTTTAAACAGATGAAGTGTTAACTTGATGTGAATCGACCAGCCCACACTACTTCCAAAATTACTTAAGGGCAGATTTATGTTGGGAATGCGCCACGTCTGCGTCACGCAACTGCGGCGTAAATGTGGTGCATCCCTACGACCCGTTTACAATGTGACGCATCTAGGCAGATGCGTCACACTGTAAAGCCCTGCGCCACTTGTGGGCGTTTAGGCGCAGGGTGGGCGTTCCGGGGCAGGTGCGCCTCGCAAAAGTGGCTGAGTGAAATCTATAAGATTGCACTCAGTCACTTTCAGGCCAATGCTGCGTCAAAACCCTGCGCCTGCTTGAAGCAGGTGTAGGTCTTGACGCAGCATTGTAAAGATGGGGCACCCCCGAGCCTTGCTGGAGCTGCATCACGCTTGCGACGCAACTCCAGCAATGCGCCACCTTTACGGCACAGATGTGTCACGCATCTGTGCCGTTTTTGCCCCATGATGCGCCGCATTGTAAATGCGGCGCACCATGGGTGGCGGAGCAGCAGCGCAAAATAACTGGCGCATCCCTGGGGATGCGCCAGTTATCATAAATATGCCCCTAAGTATCCCTCGGTTCTTGGCCAGTGGAGTTCCATAGTATTGGAGTGAAGGGATCAAGGACCCTTTCTTTCTGTTTGGTTCTATTGTAATTCAGATTAAAAAAAAAATTCTTTCATGACAGTGATCATTATTTTTTGAGCTGGGGAAGGTGCACGGTTCCTTGAAAGTGTGTTCTTCTTTTGCCCTGAAATGTATACATCAAGGTGATCCCATTGTGACGGTCTCCCTGCCTCCCAGCGGAATGTGTGTTGAGACAGAAGTGTGCCCTGAACGGTAACCAGGCATTTGCCCCTTCCCTGAGTGACTGGACAGTAGATGAGACTGGGATTCTGACTTTTGTTGGCCTAGCTAGCCCTCTCACCACTCCTGTACGTTGCGGCCTAGCACTATCCATGGTAAACCCAAGATCAAGGACCTGTTTTGTGAGCTGAAAAGGCACACCAAGGGTGATCACTGTTATCAACATGGGACCACTGTCCTCATCTGGACTTTGGGTTGTAGACATGAATCAATCGTGAGAGTGTTCCGATGTTTGTTAATCAATGTTCTTGAACATTCCTTATTCCTGTATCAATGACAATTGTGATCTACCAACACCACCCATAAAGTCCTGATCACTGGCATAACAAAACTTGAGTGAGCCCTCCTGCACAGTATATGCAGTATATCACTGGAGTTCTCAGGCCAGGGACCCACTGTACTGTTGGGGCTATTGTTTCACCACTGTTACCAATACGGCTGTTATAAGTAAGCCTGGACGGTGGAATTAATAGTTGGGCTTAGTCTGCCAGCAGGCTATCATAGGTGGTGGTCCATTCATTACAGGGTCCCTGCTATCAGTACGCTGGGGAGGTTGGTCCAATTTTAGGTGGGCTTTCTGATTCTGACTCCTGTCAGGATATGGAACATCAGGCTCACTCATCATTTATTTTTGGAAAAGTGCATCCACTGCTACTTCTCTTTCACACCTCCTTCCTCCCTCTTATTTCCTATCTCTTCCTTTCCATTATTTCTGACCATCTACCATTTCGCCATTCTTTCTCAGCTCTGTTTAATATCCTTTGTCACTTTTCTCTTCTACTTTTTCTCTCCAATCCCATCAAAATCTTTCCATTATGCTTTTCCAATCTCCTGTGCAGTATTTCTCTTCCTTTTCCTGCTCTTTTTATATACAATCTCCTTTGTATATCCTTCATCCATTTTCTCACCCTTTCCATTCCCGACCTCTCTTTTCTCTATTTCTCTTTTATATCCCACCATCTCTTCCTTAACAGTTTTGTTTCCAGCTGACCTTGTCCTTATAGCACCTTCAGACTTCTTTCCGATATACTTTTTTGCTGTGTCCCTCGATTAGCCCTTCCAGTGCATTCTCATTTATCACTGTGCTCTCCATCAACCCTGTACAGACCTGTTCCATGGGTGAAGAGCCTACCAGATTCACAGCTGTTTGTTCCTGGATACATTAATGAAAAGATATGAACCATAAAAGAGCATGGTTCTGCAAAATATTTACATTTTAACATTGTTAAAATAATATTCCATTAACACAATTATAATTCAAAGCGGTGTATACAATAAGAAGCATTATTTACAAGGAGAATGAACCACATTAAAACTTGTTAGGAAAAAGCAAATGCCTCATTACTTCAAGCAGAATAGCTATGCCAGCAAATACTTATATATTGTACTAGCTGCCCGCCCCAACGTTGTCCGGGGATGAAAATAAAAGTCTAGAAAGTTCTTTTTTACCTGTGTACTGGAGCAGTGCATACACGGTAACGCTAGGTGTCCATTGCAGCCGAACATGTACCTCCGCTTGTCCAGCCAGTGTGAGGAAGTGCCATAGTAATAGCTGCCTCTGCAGCGTCAACGTTTAGCGTGTTTGGATGCAGTTTTGCCCCTTGGCCTCACAAACTCCAACAAAGGTCACGCAATGCTGCGTGTGTGTCACCAACAGTCGGTGACTTTTTTAATAGCGCCCCAGCGATGCTCAAGTGCCTCTGCACCCGCAGATGAATGGGCAGGAGTTCTGTCTGTGTGGGCGCTCAGAATCCGTCAATCGGTGAAGGCGCTGAAGGTGAGTGTTTGCTCTGGGGTTTTGTGTCCTTGCAGCGGAAGGCAAACCAGTGTGTCTGCTCCCGCCGACGCCCCTGATCGGTCCTGGCATGCACAATACACACTCCACAAACATGGCGTGGTGTACTTGGACGCCACACAGCGCGTCTACGTCAAACGCCCCAGAACGCTATGCCCCCGCACGACACGCCCACTGCAAGCACACGCCCATTGCTTTACAGCACAACGCCCACGCCCACAATGGACTTTTTCCCTTGTAACGTATATGTTTGGGCTGGTGTATAGCCTATGTCCATCTGCTTATACTCACCTTTCCAACGCTGCATGCGGTGCTCTGGTTGGCGCTGTGGTTCCAGAGCTTACCCGCCTCAAAGGTTTGGACTCTCTCTTTATTATATTAGTATGGATAAACAAAGATATTGTAATTGCATTAAGATTGGAGAAAAGTACGTTCACATTGATTAGTATGATGGTAAATGTGAGCCTTAAATGTCAAACCATCAATGTATTAGGAGTTATCAACTTGGAAAGTGTAATCCCTAACATAGTTATGTTTACATTATGGAATATGCAGAAGTGGCCCATGAGCCTTAATGAATGAACCTAGATCCTGCTGAGCAGTCTGAGAAGGCAGCATTGTTGGGGGATACAGCATTGTCTGACCAGACCGGTGTGAGCTATTTACATTTAACTAGAGAGCTTCAAACTCTGTGCTCACAATCAAGCACATCACACATGCACTGAACATTGACAACCAACTTATGTAAAGGAATTACTGATCTCTTCTTCCTCAGTGTTTCCTTTACCTAATTATTTTCCTGTGTGTCTCCTTTACTCATTGTTTTAGTGGATTTGTCCTTCCTTATTATTTGTCTCTCTTTTGCACAGTCGTAATACTTTTCAGAAGCCTTCTCCCCTTTTCCTTTGTTGTCTTCCACTGGCTCGCTCTTTTACTTTTTCATTCTCTTACTGTGTTCCCAGTTCGAGCTTGTTTCTTTCACCCTTTCTGCCTCCCCAGGGCCCATAGTATTGCTCTCTGATGCTCTGCTTTATCCCCATCTCTCCATCTATTTGAAGGGATTTCTTTTACTCTCTCCTAGGTTGTCTAACATTACCTTTATCTCTTTGCGCCTCCATCTCTTTTATCTATCCCCTGACATAAGTCCACGCAACCCAATCTACCATTTTTTGCTTCTTTAATACTTTGATCATGTTCAACAGAAAGAAAACGTATTTTTTATCAGTGATCCTTACAAAACTCATATGCTCTCTCTCATGGTATATCTGCCTTTCTCACTCATTCTCAAGGGGGCATAGTTTGCTCTTGTGGGTTTCTTTCATTCTTTATGTGGCTTTCTGGGTTTCTCAGACTCCTTTAATATTTTCTCTTTGGGGCTGTCTTTCACCTTTGATCTTTTAAATGCCAGTGTTTTTTTCCTCTGTGCAAATGAATACATTTTCCAAAGCTCTAACCCCGTTCTCTTTCTTACATGCACACCGTTGTGGTCTTCAAAGATTACTTTTTTTCCTCTCTGTTTATATAGTCACATCTTGGGTTGCTTCATGGTTTCCGATATTTCTGCTGTTACTTGTGATCACAAGATACTTATTTAATTTTCCTTTGGTCTTTGGAACTCTCTGATAACCTTCTGCACCTCATGGCATCTCTTGTAATAAAGTGATTTTACATTGTGCTTTGTTCTGCATTTCTACAGTATCAAAGGTATTGCTGTACTAATTTGCTAATCTAAAAAAGATGAAACTATGACTTGGCCTAGTTGATATTCGAATTCATGAACAGCAGATCACAAAACATGTCTTCTCTTTTGGTCTCATTGTATCTTCTCTAACCTCTCCCAGGCTTCTCTGAGAGTTCAGACTTCTTTATGTGTAGATGTCTCAGATTGCACTTGAGAATGAAGCTATAAAAGAAGGTTAGAATTCCATACCAGAGAAATATGTCAAATAACTGCAAGGGCTGCTTCACCTCATGGATATCCACTGATAGCTCTGCCCCTGATTACCTTCCAATGGATCACAGCTGAGTCCTGTCCCTGGAGCTGCAAACATTCTCCTGCCCCAGTCCGCTCTGTGCTGCCTCGTTCCTTCTCAGATGAGCAGAGCTCTGTGGAGAACTCTCTCTCTGAGAGCCTCCAGCCGCATCCTTGTGAGGGGCCTGGTGCACTCTGACTAAAGAGAAGCAAGGTCAGTTGTTACTTTGTTTCTCTTCAGTCCATAGTCTGCATAAGGAGCTCAGAGCATGCTGCACACTGCAGATGCTTCAGAGCAAGACACACACAGCTCTGCACTGATGAGCTAAGGGGGCACCCATACATATACTGAAGACTCACACTGCAGGGGTTCTGGGGGTGTGTGGCTGTTATGCCCCTGGTCCTGATTCAATGTAACAGCCAGACCCTTGCACTAACACTCTGTGTTCATGAAAAGTATGCATATATGTTGTGTATATGTGGAACATATATGCTTCGGAGATTCAGTGTGTGGTGAGAGTATAAGTGCTGGGACCAATGGGGCCTGTTTTGGATTGCCTGTTGTGTGGGATGGCACAAAATAGAGAGTGGATACAGCTTTCCCAGACAGTGGAAAGTATTGACTGCATTCCTGTGCTGGAGGGTGGAAACCCAGACAGTGACGTTAGAGAGGATAGACACAAGTTTGGCCTTACGAATTCTTTGAGGACCTTGGCATTGTTTCTTACTTTTTTTTCCTGAGCCTTACCATTCAGTGCAAAGTAGGGCAGAAGAGGTAAGTCAGCAGATTCTGTTGTTAAGGGGGAAGAAGTTACCAGATAGAGCCTATCCTTTTGCTTTTCCCAGAATACTACTCAAGGAAGGCTGAAGAAAGCCAAGTGCAGAGACTTCACACTGCAGTGTATCCAAGTTTTGGATATTAATGCTAGGAACCAGCATCACCACTACCTGCTGATAGAGGCATATATTTCCACAAAGTCTACACAATGCAACTAGAAAATGAAATTTGACATTTGTCTGGAAAATTAGTATAATGGTGGAATTCAAATCGCCCTGCTGTAGTTCACTCCCAAGTCCTTCTTGACCCTGGAAGGGTGTGCTCCACAGAGTACTCAAAGAGCTGTTGTGTGCAAGGCCTGGTACCTGCATGACAGCCAGTCTCCCAGAGGTGATGAGATATCATCTAAAATTATATCCCCTCAAAACTAGCTGGAGAAGCTGTGGGTCTGCCTAGTGCCTAGAAGCCTGCCTGTCTGGCCAGAGAGGGAAGGAGAGTGTCTGGCCATGCAGGAGGACAGACTGAACAGAAGCAGAAGTCCAGCCATGTTCCTGGTTTGTAGAATACCCAGAAGAATCTGGCTGACATTGGGAGCAAAGCCAGAGCTGACCCAAGTTGAAGGAGGTCACCTGATCTCCCTTTGTAGTTCATGTGTCAAACTGTATGAAGTAACTACAAAGCAATGTAGTGTTCTCTCAAGCTGTTTGGTAACAGGGTTACCTTGTGCTTCTGTTGACTGACCCTGTGAGCCATCATCGCTACCAGATTGGAGGGTCTGCTCCCAACCTGGCGGATGCAACTCCCAAACACATACATCTGTTGAACAGGTCTGATGTGCTGTTCATCCCAGCCACCAGAATGGGGACTGAGCTGGTTTCAGGCCTGCTACACCGAATAAGCTGCTCTGGTTCAATTCTGATTACCACACCATGCAGTGCTGCACCAAGCTGCGTTTCCACCTACGGCATGACCAGAAAGCACAAAAGGAAGGCCAGATGGGCTGGAGCAGGTATAAGTACCTTGCCCCCACCCTCTGAAGCACCGAATGGGACGCGTGGCCGGTGCTGGACTTTGGGGACTCCTGGAGGATCCCAACCACTAGAATATTGATGTGCCTAATGTGGTACTAGGGTGGCCGCCCTCTTGAGTTGACACACTGCGTGTGTCGTGGTCAGCCTCAGAGTGACTGCAACTCAAAGAGAAACTTGCAGTTTGAAGTGAACATTTTCCTGCATGAATGCCAGCAATATTCCCTTACTGCCTGCAGGACCTTATTTCCATCGTTCTCTTCCTTGCCAAATGTAAAAAAACAGAAGACATTTTCCTATGCCATCTGGATGTCATGGGTCACAGTGTCACTCCCTCCCTGCATCACTGATAATTCCGCCACTGATCGTCATTTCTGCTGACCGCGATCATACGTCCGAGCATGCCGCTGTTCGCGAAAAAACGCAATCGTCCTTTATTGCCTCAAAGACTGACATGAAGTTTCAGAAACTCCAATCACATTTCAGCGATTGCAGAATACATTTATAAACAGATTATATTCACATGCACTAGTCCCTATATATCGAATATTGAAGCATTATTCATGCTATTCACAAAAGCAATAGGTTAGATACTAAACATGATTAAAAACGAACTTTGCGACTTACATATAGGAGGTTATATAGCATGTTTTAGTCCAGTCATAGTAATATCAACATATTTACAGTGCAGTTCATGTTTTACTGTGAGTTTTCGGTAGCAGAGCCGTTTGTATATAATAAGACTGTGGGCCTCATTTATGAGGTTTTGCCATAGGGCAGCACAGCAGGGCTTCCTGCTGCGCTACCCGATGACAAAAGAAAAGGGCAGGAATGTGCTGTATCTATAAGGTACGGCGCATTCCTGTCATTTTCCCATGCGCACAATGGGCTGCCGTGTGCCAGCGCAGGCACCTTTGCATAATGGTACAAGGGTGCCTGCGTTGCGGAAATTATTGTTTTTGTACAGGAAGGGAAACCTCTCTGTTCAAAAATATTCCCAAGAGACTTTTTTCTCTTTCTATGTGTGCTGCAGAATGTATCACATATAGAAAAAGGGAAAATGAGGAGAAATAACAATATTTCTCCTCGCTGTGCCCAGGGCCGGACTGGGAACCAGAACCGGCCCTGGCAAAGTGCTTGGCCGGCCCCCTCACCCCCTCCGGGAGGAGGGGGAGGTGTGAGCGTGCTCTGTGCCAGGGCCGGTTTTCGGCCGTTTTTGTTACAGGGCCGTTTTTGCAGCATAACGGCCCTGTAACAAAAACGGCCCCCAGGGGGCCAAAACCGGCCCCCAACCATGCGGCCCACCGGGGGATTGCCCGGTGCTCACAACGGCCAGTCGGGTCCTGGCTGTGCCTCCCTTACGCCTCTCCTGGGGAGGCATAAGCTTTTGGGGCTGCCTCAGCTTTACGATTTCTTGTAAATCTGGGGCAGTGTCAAAAGGCCATGGATGCTGCTGGGAACGCCCCCAGCAACACCCATTGCATGCCCTTTTAAAGGGACTGATATTTATCAGGCAGCATTAAGACAAAAAAAAGTGGCTTAGTGCTTGCCTGATAAATATCACGCAGGCTTCTGCGGCACGGAACTTCACAAAAAGTGACGTTCCGTAGGCGCAAGGAGTCTCATAAATGAGGCCCTGAGTATTTCTGACCGCATTGCTACAATGCTACACTGTTCTCTGTGAAATTCTTAAGATCCTTCTCCCTGGCGATTTTTTTTTTGAAGATGCTACAGTGTCTATATCCCAAATGCCCACTTGATGGCAGCAAAGGCGTGCACTGCTGGTTAAAAGGCGAGCTATCCGGAAAAAAGGCATCACGAAAGAAAGTTATCTTACTTGACTGCCTGTCACAGTGATTCGAGTGGTCATATATCGTGCACGACAGGGCTACATTTTTAAACATTGTTTTCAGAGTTGAAGCTAGCTAGACAGGATTTCTAAGCACTGACTATCAAACATAAAATGGTTACTTCAGAGGAGAAGCCATCATAAACCGGACACGCTTTATTGCGGTAGCATAAAAGCTAAGGAGGAGTTGGTGTACGGTAAAGTGAATGTTTTTCTATTTGTTATGCCGCCATTGTCTCATCAGAACTTATTCACACAGTTCCTATTTCTCCTAGAGGAATAATCCATTATCCACCCTGAAACACATTTTGGCTCAGCCAGTTTATCTTGAAATGAAAGACAGAGTCCTCTAAATGAACAGACACGTACATGGACATTCTTAAGAAATTTGGTGGCCAGGGCCAAACGTATTTTAGTGGTCCCTGTTCGAAACAGCTTTGAAATTATCATTTAATTTCAGTTATTTCATGCCCTGTTTGGCCAGGTCACTGTCATTGCCCAGACGTACTCGTTCAAGTTCTATATGTGTTTACATCTAATATTCAGAGGTAGTGACATGTCTCCAAAATTACAATAAAGTATCAGCTGTATAATAGTATAGCAAATAATCTCTAACACCCTCCCATTTCGCGCATATGTGAGGTCCTATTGGGATCTGTAATAGAGATTCTCACACATCACCCACATCAAAAATACATTAAAAGAAAACCGATTTTAACAACTCTGTTGAAGAACGATTCAAGGTCATCAGTGCAAGAATCTCTGCAGAACAGAGCTGGCTCTGTCAGGAGCCCCATGAAAGACTGGAACACTGGGCCAGAGCCCACCTTACCCAGGCCTTAAAACGTCTCTGAGCGCGTATTTCCGGCAGTCATCAGGTCACTCTAGGTTTTACCTCCAGACAGCACTTGCACTGTCCACAGGGGAATTCTCTTGTGGACTAAAAGTTTAAAGGAGACTTAGAGCCTGCACATTTCTTACCATTGATTGGCTTACACGTTGCTATTGTCTTCTTGCTTCTTATTGGTCAGCTACTCCCTGCTTCCTCCTGGGATTTGAGTTTCTGCCCCTGCAAGTCGAGCAAGGACCAACTACAGTTTTCTGTATGTGGCCGGGGTCCTTCCAATGGCTACCTGCTTCCAGAGGTACTTCTTTTTTTTACTTACATACATGCACTCTGCATGTTCCTGCAGTCCACCCGTCTCTCCCCATCCTGGCTTCTCCTGACTCCCTCCCACCTCCAGCCATTCATGATCTAGCCCAAACCTCCCTCACTCACTACCCTCATGATGCTTGTCAGCCTCCTCACTCCAGGGGACATTTTTCATTGTGCCTACCACCCTCCCACCCTCCTGGCTCCGTTTTTTGTCTTCCATTAACTCACTCCCCACGCCTTTGTGTTGCCTACCTGTCCCACCCTACTTCCCCCTCGTGTCTTCACATCACTATTTGACTTTGCTAATGTTTTTAGAGATGTTGCACTGCAGAAAAAAGCCTTATGACACAGTCACTGCTGGATGTTCTATAACACTTTGTTTTTATTTACTTTAAGCCATGTAGAACAGTCTGCCCGTGCTGCTGTGCAACATGTCTAAATGAGACCGGCAATAGGTCTCACATAGGCAAAACCTATTGGCTTTGCCAATGCTTGTTCTGGATTGTTGTCGTCTCCTTGGGAGCTGTTTGGGTGTAGAAAGGTGGGTGCGTGGTAGTGGAGAGGGTCGATGAGATTATACCTTTTTGCATAACGAGGTAAACGTAAAGTGTTGGCTTCTTTTCCTCTGCTGCCTGTGTGAGAATGAAGCTTGAATAGCTGTGATGTTCATTCAGTAATCACTCTCGAGGAAGCTTGCACTACTGCTGTCATGTTGCATCCATTGTGTGTGTGTGCCTGTAGGTGTGTGCCTGTTTGAGATTAACGCATTGTGAAAAAATTAGTCTATACGCATGCAAATACCTCTACTCACATCAGATATTTTATTTGCACATTCCACCAACAGGCCTAGCAACTAAAGTGCCATTGTCTGTCACAGGATATTGGCTCTCTTCACATGTTCCCCTAGTGAAGTGAGCTGGACCCCTGTGTGGAGTAAAGGCACTACTGCCTCTAGACAGATCGGATGTTTGGTTTGGATTCCACCAAAAGACTTACCAACTAATGTGCCACTGTGTGTCACAGGACATTAGCTCTCTTCTCGTGTTCTCACGGTGAAGAGTTGATATTTCATGGTGAAAGAGAAAGTGAGCTGAAAACCCTACACACAGTGGATTTCTTGTTCCTATGAAGAGGATATGCACAGCTGATGTCCAGCAAGGATTTTGCAAACACCCTTGGACCTGGGTAGCAGTGTCCAAACCCTTGTTAGTGTTTAGGTCTCGCCTACGCAGCGCGCGTGCGCTGAATTGGAGAGAGACCTCTTGAGATCGATGCAGCTTTGGGGGCAAAAACGTGCATGCGTTGCATTGCTTTCAATGCAAGGCATGCACATCTTGGTGATTTCCTTTTGGGAGTAAGCAGCGCCATATGGTGGTGCCATATGGTCGCACGCTCCCGAAAGGAAATCGCCCATGCCCCCTCCCCCTGCTGCCACTTTCACTGCCCCGCGGCTTTACTGCTGCGCGGCCAATGCTTGTTGTTATTTTTCTTAGATTCCACTCTGGTGATGGCAGGTCCTATTGCTGCACTAACCCGGTGCAATATGGATTTTTCAATAAAATCTTTCACAAGTCGAATTGTGTTTTTTTTTTTGGTTCCCAGCTGCGACCCAAGCGTTATTTAATACCCTTTAACCACATGACTGCTAAGGCAATTCCCCTCCTGTGCTGGAGAGCCTTGAAATACATTATTTCATGACGAGCTCAGCTCGTCATCAACACACAACCAGTGTACTGCATGACGAGCTAAGCTCGTCATGAGCAGCGAAGGGGTTAACAGGAAATGGTGTTGACCAGCCATGTCCAGCTCCCCTCCCCCCACACAATAGAACCCGTTTAATGGTGGCAAAAGTGGCAGCAGTGTGTGTGTGAATTATTGATTCTGCACTAATTGCTTCCACGCTGCCCCGAGGGACTGGTGCGTCAAGCGAAGGTATCGTTAAATTGATGCTAGAGACGGCATGCTCTGCAGTGACGTTATCCCTCAAGGCCCAGAAGCTCGGTTGAAAGAAGAGGGTGGATGGTGACTGACTGGATTGACGTAAACTTCAAGCGTCCTACTTTGTGGAAATTAGCATTGCTGTTATGGTGTTTGGCGTGTTTTGTTTAAAGAGGCAGTGGAATGTTCACAAACCTGACCAGCAACTGCGCGAAGAATGTCTGAAAGGGGTGTGAGGCCCGCTTGGCTCGCAACATGCCGGGTATTTTTATGGTAATGTTGTGGTTGGTCGTAAATCCAGCAATGTTTCCCACTGCTCTCCGCTTTTACTGGCCAATTTTATTCACTGATTTTTATAGCAGGAAAATAGGTCAATGGACGTTATTTCTGTTCAGCCTATTATAACACACTTCGAAAGGTTTAATCTTATTCCTGCCTTAATGCTCCTTCCTGTTCAGTCTACCGAACCCCTGTGCCCCTAATGGGGAGATGTTGCTGTGTTTAAAACTAATTAAGCCCTCCACAGATGCGGCCCATCTAATGCCCCATGCTAATGCAGTTGTAACAATATGGTCGACATGCTCAATATCTGCTAATCTAACAGAGAAGACAACAAAGGACGACAATATTCTAGCACTGTGGGGTGTGACCCATATCCTGTTTATTTTTTCCCTTTCTGAAGCTGTGGAAAGTTGTGGTTGCCCTTTTTAAGACCACAGAGGGGCCTGTGAGAAATGTACATTAAATGTTGTACCATGATGCCTACCCCGGCAGGGTCGGTATGGAGCAGAAAATGAGCCTGCGGGCACTAGAATAAGTGGTCTCAAATAGGGAATCAGACAACTAATAAAAGTGGTTCACATTTGCAAATCAGGGCAAGTTTGAATTTTTAAAGACCTGCTGCATAGTGGTTTGCAAGTTCTGCGAGACTGCTTGCTCATCTATCTATCTATCTATCTATCTATCTATCTATCTATCTATCTATCTATCTATCTATCTATCTATCTATCTATCTATCTATCTATCTATCTATCTATCTATCTATCTATCTATCTATCTATCTATCTATCTATCTATCTATCTATCTATCTATCTATCTATCTATATATCTATCTATCTATCTATCTATCTATCTATCTATCTATCTATCTATCTATCGCCCTCACTCTATCTATTTGTCTATCTATCTATCGCCCTCACTCTATCTGTATCTATTGCACTCACTCTATCTATTGCCATCACTCTATCTATCTATCTCTCGATCGCCCTCACTCTATCTATCTATCTATCTATCTATCTATCTATCTATCTATCTATCTATCTATCTATCTATCTATCTATCTATCTATCTATCTATCTATCTATCTATCTATCTATCTATCTATCTATCTATCTATCTATCTATCTATCTATCTATCTATCTATCTATCTATCTATCTATCACCCTCACTCTATCTATCGCCCTCCCTCTATCTATCTTTCGCTCTCACTCTAACTATCGCACTCACTCTATCTATCTATCGCCCTCACTCTATCTATCTATCGCACTCACTCTATCTATCTATCGCATCACCACAGCATCACTCAGCACCACCACAGCATCACTCAGGGGCACCACCACAGCATCACTCAGGGGCACCACCAGAGCATCACTCAGGGGCACCACAACATCACTATGCGGTACCACAGCATCACTGAGCACCACAGCATCACTCGTCGCCACCACAGCATCAATCTGTGCAACCATTCAACAACTACTGGTTCAAATATGTTCTCTCAATGTTTCAAGCTTTATTACAAATGTCACAAAAAATGTTAATATTTGACTTCTGTTCTTGGATTTTCATCGCAATAAAATACACTGAACATAATCTTCACAAAAGTTATTTACAAAAGTTTAAGCTATTGCCCTTATAAATTACAATAACTTTTATGTAAGTATTAATTACTACAAAAAATTAAAAGCCACTGTAATTTGTAATATCAATACATCTAAGTCAAGTAAATACAACACATATTGCATTACAAATGCTATAGGTGTCACATTTGCGAAAGTTAAAACTATTGGCATTGTAAATGACAAAGCTATTAATTTCGCTATTTTCAAAACCAACACATAAATATCAATTTTGTCATTTACAATACCAATAGCTCCAACTTTCCTAATGCAAGACTTATTGAATTGCAAATGCTTGTTTTGAGATAGGATTGGAGTATTTGCTCAGACAGGCCCTCGACGTGGTTCTACCTCTTCCATGGTTGGCCAGGTGGGGATGGGCTCACATCTTCACCACGCCCGCTCCTGATGCAGCCACCTCCAGCTCACTGCCCCTTCTCTAACTCTGGGAAAATATTCTGAGCGCTGGAAGATCTGTACCCACAATGTTGCCTTTACAGATGTTTTCACATGTTATCATTTTACCAACAAAGGGCAGTAGGTGGACCTCAAAGAACTCCTAGCCCTTGCAAAATATATCAGCAAACAGTGTATAAAGTCCTTCCTCCAAAGTCTTTGCTACAATGTAGTTAAGCCAACACTAGTCCCCTGTAATACAAAATAACATAAGTACTTTTCTATAGTAACCTATTATTGCAGCTGAGTTTGACTTTGGCACAAAAAATGCCTGGTGCCGGAGCCAGCAATCAGTGAGAAACGCAGCTTCCTTCACGGGTAAACTGCAACTTAAAAGATTGAAGGAAAAACTCGCCTGTCAGGTACTTTATTCTAAACTTTCTCTCCTCAAAAATACAGCCGTTGCCTGCCTACACAATAGGTATTTTGATAATCTTAATAAACTGCTTAAGAATGTGTGCTTGCAGGAAAAGACAAGCTGCTTTTTGGTGCATTTATTTTCACTTTTCAGACTCCACATTTACTGTAAATTATCTGCAGCCAGAAGACCTTTTCGATTAAAAGAAGCAAGGAACCAAGAATGTAATAGAGTCTGAGGTGAGGATAATGTTGTGACCATGTATCAGACGGTATTTAATCCCACCTTCCATTGGAATAAAAAGTATTACAATAAACATGGCCAATTTAGTCAGAAATTATGGTTGTTAAAAAGCAATCATCCCCTTCCCAGTCATTCACATTTTGTGCAGAGAAGTGCGAACTGATATTTACACATTCTCTCTCTTTCTCCCCCCCTGCACTCACTACCTCTGGTGAGGCATCAATGCCCTTTTTGGCGAGTAGCACGCTATTCCAGAAATCCAAATGGATAAGCAGTGGATTAATATAGAGAAATATGTGTTAATTTGAGCGGCGGACATGAGTCTGTTAGTTGGATTGAATAGGATAATGGAGGGATAGAAGCGGGTAGTGTCTAGAATGTGTTATTTGGGAGATCATAGTAGTAAGATGAGGCTTGGGTTGAGTAAAAGGAGAGATGGAGGCAGGAAGAGTCACTGGAAAAGGATTAGGGAAAACATAGTGATAAAATTAGATTTGGTATGCATGAGGGAAACTTTTAGAAAGGGTTGCTCAGCAGAACATTGTAGTAAAATTGTGGGGAATCTAGAAAGGTTAATTTTTGAGATCATAGTAGAATGAGGTTTGGGATGAGTCAGAGTGGAGGTAGAAGATATATTGAGATAGGTATAGGTTGAGACAGAGTAGTACAATATAGTCAAAGGTGTTTGTTTTTCTTCTTCTTGTTTGTTTTTCTTCTTCTTCTACAGTAGGTGTGAAGTAATAAATATACAGGTACATGGCTACATAGAAAGGTTATGCATGTATAAGGAAGATATATTGAGATTTGAAGGTGTATTGTACAAACTTAGACTTTAACGTGTTGCTGTACTTGAAACTAATTTGTTGATTTTTTTTATATTTTCCTCAAATTTTCAATAGTGGCACACTTAAATAAAATAGTTATAATAATATTTACAAATTGTGATACAGATGAATACAGCAGGGACCCATAAGCATCTAATCAAATAACTTATATGAACACTATGCAGTGACTTCTAAACATGTCAAGCATATAATTATGTATATATTTAATGTAGGTATTGTGCAAATTCATACTTTCAAGTATTGCTGTACTTGAAGCTAATTTATTTCTATATATTTTTTACATATGATTTTTTCCTCAATATCTCAACAGTGACGCACTTGTAGATAAATAGTTATGATAATATTTACCTATTGTGATAAATGAAAAAATAGGGGCCCATAAACATCTAATCAAATTATTTATATTAGCACTATACAGTCACCTTTAAATGTGTTAAGCATAGAATATTATATATACATACATATATATATATATTCAATGAAAAAACCATAGGTTTTAGCCCATATATAGTTAGGGATTAGGATTTACAAAACCTTATTTTACTCGCATAAAACCATTGAAATTCGCATATATAGTTAGATGCGCTAACTATATATCGCGCACCCGCAATCCACTGCTGATGATGTCACATATTACATAATTCATGACATGCTCAGTGACATCACTGATGACATCTCAAATGACATCACTGATGACATCACTGATGACATCTCAAATGACATCACTGATGACAACATCCAGTGACTCTATGTTTCTGTAAAGTTAAAATATGTCTTACATATTGAAGAATGAGTGGATGTATAAGTGTCTGGATGAAGGATTTAGTAGGTGCATGACTGACTGTATGAGTGAGTGATTAAATGTGTCTCACTGAGTGAATGGGTTAGTGACTAAACTGTCTTAATTTGTGCATCATTATGTCTGTTGTTCTGTAAACTGCTGCATGTGTTGATCAGTAGCTATATGAGTAACTATATGGGTTATTGATTGGTTGCCCAAGTATTTGTATGGGAGACTGAGTGTGTGTGGGTGGCTGGGAGGTGTATGACTCTGTGCATAGATGTGTGAGCAGTTGATTCACTAGATGTATGGGTTCAAAAGTGCATGTGGAAACAGCTGTATGGGCGGTTAACTGTGTGCATGAGTGTATTGGTGAGTGAATGGATATCTCAGTGCTACATGTCAAAGTAAGTACATATGTAAAACACAGTACATGTGAGAGTTGACATATATAAATAACTGTGCATAAGAGCCAGTGAATGTGTGAGTGGCTGTATGGATCATTGTGAACTTGTATCAGGTATTGTATAAGAGAGTAAATATGTGTTAGTATATGTTTGAATAAGTAAGGTGTGTATAACTGTATAGTAGAGGAAATGGAGGTGTGATTGATTCTTTGCATGACTGACTAGGTGTGTGAGTAACTCCATGGATGAGTGACAGTCTGTGAGTGTCTGTTTACACTGAGTGTATCTAAGGTTATACTAGAGTCTGAAGAGGTTCATCATATTATCACATGAATGATGTCATGAGTGATGTGCTCAGTAATGTCAAATGAGATGTCAAATGAGATGTCATCAGTGATGTCATTTGAGATGTCATCAGTGATGTCATCAGTGATGTCACTGAGCATGTCATGAATGATGTAATATGTGACATCATCAGCAGTGGATTGCGGGTGCGCGATATATAGTTAGCGCATCTAACTATATATGCGAATTTCAATGGTTTTATGCGAGTAAAATAAGGTTTTGTAAATGCTAATCCCTAACTATATATGGGCTAAAACCTATGGTTTTTTCATTGAATTTCAATGGTTTTTTAATAGCAAATATCAAAAGCTGTCAAATGTCAAGTACATGATAGGTAAAAACATTTTCGTGTTTATGCACGCTGATGTGCTTTGAACGCTGCCCCCCCCCCCCTCTTTTCTCTTAGCAGTACTCTCTCTTTGCAGATAGCGAAGGGTAGTTAACGCAGGCCTTTGCCCCCGTTGTAAACCGTCGTGCCTGCTTCTCTCTCTATTTGATTGATTGCTATCCAAGCATTTACTGTTTTTGAATTGGTTCTCTTTGGTTCATTCTGTATTTACAAACAAGCACAGAGTCGCAATACTCTGTTTAGTCTTTGCAGATAGTGAAAAATCGTTTAAAAAAACAAAAGGAATCGAGCAAAATCAGTAGGCCACTAATGGGATCTCTTTTGGACCTCGCTAAAATAGAAACATTAAGAACAACCCCTCATGAGAAATACGAAACTAGTGAGATGAACTTAGCTCCACACCATGATGGCTGCAAGACAGCTCGGCTCCGCCACCCACCCCGCCCAAAATAACAACAAACCCTATGCAAATATTATAAATATATACAACACACCAGCAAAGTAACAGGGTAAAACGTTTTATTAAATAACTATATACCTGGCAGCCTGCTGCAACATCGATCCAAATGCCTTTTGGTGACTCTTCCATTGTGAACATTGCCCCACAATCCGTTTGACCTGAAATGATTACACAAATAAAACATTTGTGAGTTTTAAATTTCCGGAGAAGTATAATTCACCAATAGTTTTCTCTGTAGATCTTTTTCCATTAACAATCCCAGTTCCATCACCCGCCCAGGATATCACTACTGTTAGTTGTCATTGTTGCTTCTGTTTTAATAAAAAATGTTTTAAGGTGTTTACTGTTTTTGTTGCGATGTATATATTTATAAGTTATTCAAGTGTTATAATCCTACTAATTTTTTTATCGATTATTGCTGTTTGAGATATTCCCTGTCTACAAACAGAGAAGAATAGAAATATTCTGTCTCCCTTTGCAGATAGTGAAGGATAGGTAATGCAGACTTTTGTCCCCCGTTGTAATCCGTCATGCCTGATTGATTGATTGGCTGGACATTTATTGTTCAAGGAATAGTTCTTTCGAGGTACTCTCTGTTTGCAAATAACGTGGAATAGAAATATTCTGTCTAGTCTTTGCAAGTAGTGAAGGAAGGGTAATGCGGACCTTCGTCCCCCGTTGTAATCTGTCATGCCCATCTACTGATTGAGAAACTAGTTCCACCCGGACCATTTATTAGAGGTACATCATCTGACTCAACCGGAGAGAACCCCTAATAAAGAAGACATATGTAAAATACGAAGTAATCCCTGTATCCTGTTAAACAGAAACTTTAGCATGAAACACACTTGAAAAGGAAGGTAAAGAAATCGAACAAAATCAGTAGGCCTCTGATGAGTTTTTGACTTCGCTAGAAATAAGAAACATGAAAGTGGTGAAAGAAGCCAAGCTTGACGTTACGGCAGCCACAAGGTAGCTAGGCTCCGCCACCCCCCCACTGCTCCAAGCATGTCTGTCCCACCGCCCGCCACGCCCAATAACGGTAACATGAAATAAATACAAATCAGCAGATACCTACCCCCATTCCGGAAACTCCCGAAGTGCAACAGGTTCGCGGCTACGCCCATCCGGAAGACGAGGCCTTCGGCACGTGTAGGGCGAGTCCTGCTTGCAGCCGTCGGCCGGGTAGGTCATCCCGTAAGGTGGGCCAGGAGAGGAGCCGAGGCCGACGGGATTCTTCTTCTTTCTTAGATAATGTCTGCGACAACGGGGGGGGGATGTCTTGCACATGCCACCGACCCCCCCCCTCGTATCTCCTGGTCTGGCCCCGGCTTGATATGAGCTCCCCGTTCGGGCCTGAAGCGGCGCCCTGCAGGCCACGGGGGGGGGATGTCTTGCCTCTGCCTCTGACCCCCCCCCCTCTTATCGCCTGGTCCAGACATCACGGATATCAACGCCAGGTGTCGGCGTGGGGTGCGCTGGGAGGGAGAGGCGGCGCTAACAAGCCTCTCCCACCCCCACAGGTGAGGGCCCCTCGGCTGCACCCCCAACGCTCCACTCACCCAACAAAAGGGTTCCTCCACTCTTGCGATACAGCGACGCTGCATTCACCCGACAAAAGGGTTCCTCCACTCTTGCGATGCAGCGACGCTCCACTCACCCAACAAAAGGGTTTCTCCACTCTTGCGATGCAGCGACGCTGCACTCACCCGACAAAAGGTCTCGTCCACTATTGCGAGGCAATGATGCTCCGCTCACCCAGCGGGGGTCTCGTCCACTGTTGCGGTGCAACGGCGCTTCTGAGTTCTACTAGAAAATGAGTCCTGCATCCAGAAACGTTCTCCTCAACTTTGAAGATTCTATAAGAGCCACGGGGGCCCCCGACCCCCGAAGGGGAATGACTGCCATGATCACCCACGGAACGACCACGACGTAGCCGCGGGACGTCGGCGCGCTCATGCCGGCGCCGGCCTCAGTCTTGAAATCACCAAAATCCTGCAAGACTACCAACTTGATCAGTTCCGATGGGACACCAGTATGACCCAGTAGGAGAGATTTTTGCCTCCCACCCCTCTTTGACTGATGGTTCATGTCGCCAGTCCCCTCTACTACCCTTCAACGAAAACTTTTAGACTGCTGAAAGAGGTCCCGGTCCAACCACGAGTTGGTGCAGACATTTTGACTATACTTGGACCTTCCTGACCTCACCCAAAATGGCGCCGGTACAAATGAAACTATTGTGCCCCGATTGCTCAGCCTTGATATCAAGAGATATGTATGCAGTTTTTAGCACATGAATTGATATGAGATAAGACTGATTATATGTTCGGACAATTAATTGATCCGGGATGGGTATTGATTATACGTTCGAACAATAAATTGACATGGGTCTTGTACTGATTACACATTCGGACAATGAATTGATATTAAGTTCTAATGCATCATTGATTACTGTATTTATTGAAGGTTAGAATTGTCGACACTTTTGGTATTTGCTCACAATGAATTATCGATATGATTTTGTTGCACTTGTCGCACTTTTTACTGATTATATATTCGGACAATGAATTGATCCGGGATGGGTATTGATTATAAGTTCGAACAATGAATTGACATGGGACAGGTACTGATTACACGTTCGGAAAATGAATTGATATTAAGTTCTAATGCATCATTGATTACTGTATTTATTGAAGTAATACTGATCTCTCCGCATGAAATTAATTTTCCACATGCTACACAAGTCAATCTCATCTGCCCAAAGTTCTTTTGCAGATTTGGGACCGTTTCCCTTGCCTCTGACTCACTTATTGCTAAGTCATTGGTGGATGTTTTTGCCGGTCGGGGTTATCCCCCAAATCTCGAAGTTGTGCTTTAGAATAATTAAAAGGGTGCCACCTCTCCATGTGCCGATGCATGGTATGATTACCATAGCAATATTTTTTTTCGGTCCCTCTCGAGAGTTTTTTTTTTGCAGATGAGGCAGGTAACGAACCTGGCTTTAACTTTCTTTTCATGAGAAGGAAAAGAAAAAAATTGCCAGATAAAATTCACTTTCACATGGGACGTTCTTGGCATTTCTTTTAGTTTTTTAATGTACATGTTCATAAAACGATTACACAAATGAAACATTTGTGAGTTTTAAATTTCCGGAGAAGTATAATTTACCAATAGTTTTCTCTGTAGATGTTTTTCCATTAACGGACACAAACACCTCCCCCTCCCCACCCCCCCGGGGCGCCCCACGCCGTTTTTCGGAGCTGCATTGTAGGATACCAAAAACCAGTGCTTAACAACAAGGGGTGGTGATGGACAGAGTTTCTGAATTAAGCAGAATACTCTCACCCAGTCAAGAGATCAGGGCTAGATCCAACACCGTTTTGGAGCTCACTGCACCATCCCAGCTCAGAACCTGGCTATATGCAAATTAGTCTGTTCCTGTCCCAGTGCATGATGGGAACAGGGCAAACCAACCTACCAAGCCAATTCTTACACTGGGAAGGAAACAAGCTTCCAGGGACCGGTTTCTGGCATTTCAGCCGTCGTCGGCCCGGCTTGCTTGAATCCTGATGGTGCAATGAGCAAGGGACTCACATCTGAGTATACCCTTCCACGCTTAGGGTGGACAAAATATTTAACAACAAGGGGTGGTGATGGACAGAGTTTCTGAATTAAGCAGAATACTCTCACCCAGTCAAGAGATTAGGGCTAGATCCAACACCGTTTTTTAGCTCACTGCACCATCCCAGCTCAGAACCTGGCTATATGCAAATTAGTCTGTTCCTGTCCCAGTGCATGATGGGAACAGGGCAAACCAACCTACCAAGCCAATTCTTACACTGGGAAGGAAACAAGCTTCCAGGGACCGGTTTCTGGCATTTCAGCCGTCGTCGGCCCGGCTTGCTTGAATCCTGATGGTGCAATGAGCAAGGGACTCACATCTGAGTATACCCTTCCACGCTTAGGGTGGACAAAATATTTAACAACAAGGGGTGGTGATGGACAGAGTTTCTGAATTAAGCAGAATACTCTCACCCAGTCAAGAGATCAGGGCTAGATCCAACACCGTTTTTTAGCTCACTGCACCATCCAGCTCAGAACCTGGCTATATGCAAATTAGTCTGTTCCTGTCCCAGTGCATGATGGGAACAGGGCAAACCAACCTACCAAGCCAATTCTTACACTGGGAAGGAAACAAGCTTCCAGGGACCGGTTTCTGGCATTTCAGCCGTCGTCGGCCCGGCTTGCTTGAATCCTGATGGTGCAATGAGCAAGGGACTCACATCTGAGTATACCCTTCCACGCTTAGGGTGGACAAAATATTTAACAACAAGGGGTGGTGATGGACAGAGTTTCTGAATTAAGCAGAATACTCTCACCCAGTCAAGAGATCAGGGCTAGATCCAACACCGTTTTTTAGCTCACTGCACCATCCCAGCTCAGAACCTGGCTATATGCAAATTAGTCTGTTCCTGTCCCAGTGCAGGCACCCAGGTAACATCACCTGGGTGCCGTCCAGAACTCAGCACGTTGTGCTGCCTTGGGACTATTCGCACAAAACACAGCTACTGACCATTGTTGCTTCTTTTTTTAAAAAATGTTTAAATGTATTTACTGTTTTTGTTGCGTTCTATATATTTATAAGTTATTAAAGTGTTATTTTCCTTCTACTTTGTTGGAGTGCTATATATTTTTTATGTGACACATAATTGTAAAAACTTTGATGTACAAAGAGGCATCCCTGGAATCTTCCGCTTCAGGCTCGGTCCCACACACCCTCACAGTGAGAATCCCCTCCCCAAGCACAGGATGGTTATCAGATAGTAGGAACGCGTGTGGTGTGATGGATCTCATCGGGTGGGGGCCTTGATCTACTGTAACTCCTTTGAAGAGGGGTGATTCTCTACAGCTGGGGCTATAAACTACATCTGCAGGGCTAGGTGATAGCCTGGGACCGGCCTGGACAATCGGACACAGAGGAAGAGGAGTGTCAGAGGGTGCGGTAGTGAATAGGGTGAAAGGGTGGTGTCGGGCGGGCACAGGGTGTGATTCTCAGGGAAGAGCAGCGCACATGGAAGAAGGTTTCTGGCCCATGCATGAGAGAGAGAGCGGGGGTGACCAGTACGTGGGGGAGATGCTTGCGAGGGTGAGGAGCCATGCTGAGGATCAGCGGCGTGCAGAGAGTGGGTCTGGTCAAGGCATCTAAAATGGCTGCCGTGCTCAACAAAAGTGTGGCATTGCAAAAAAGACAAGATGGCGCAGACAATGTTTATCAATAAGGATTAATTTATAACAATTATTTAAAACAAAATATTTACTTGCAGTGACAAAATGGCGGTCAACACTTCCTGATTTCCATCGAATCGAACGTTAACAGACGTCACGCAACAAAAAAAAAACGCTCATGCACAGCCGCTGGAAGACATGTATCAACATATATCAGCCTCCTCAGCCACCCTCCGAAAACAAAAGGGGTCAGGATACATCTCCCGTAACCCCTTATACCTAGTAATTTAATGAAATCGAAACACAAAATGGCGAATTCACGTTTCGCTACCAGTTTGCGAACCGAGAAGCGCTTCTACCGCGAAAAATCAAATTTTTATTTTTTGCCCCACGGGACCCTTTAATAACCCCAACATCATTCCTAGGGGGTCAAGAGAGGTCTACCTAGCCCCCTTTCATTAAATTCCCCCTTCGTTTTTCTCCTCCTCTTGTCTCTCGATCCTACCGACAGACAAGATGGCGGCCGCACCGGACTGTTTAGAATGTTGACAGACACCGGAGAGCCAATCAGCTTCGCTACGCAAAGCTCCGTTACGTGAAAAGTATGCGATCTGGAGTGCTATCTGGGACGCTGTCACAGATATACCTGTTTTTTAAACGTTAATTTCTCAAAATCCACTGGAGCACATATATTGAGACCCAGCAAAGGCACATCGGACTAACAGTCCCTATAATTTTCCCAAGTTTCCTGCAAATCCATTCAGCCGTTAATTTGCGAACCGAGAAGCGCTTCTACCGCGAAAAATCAAATTTTTTAAATTTTCCCCACGGGACCCTTTAATAACCCCAACATCATTCCTAGGGGGTCAAGAGGGGTCTACCTTGCCCCCTTTCATTAAATTCCCCCTTCGTTTTTCACCTCTTCTTGTCTCTCGATCCTACCGAGAGACAAGATGGCGGCCGCTCCAGACTGTTTAGAATGTTGACAGACACCGGAGAGCCAATCAGCATCGCTTCGCAAAGCTCCGTGACGCGAAAAGCACGCGATCTGGAGCGCTATCTGGGACGCTGTCACAGATATATAAATTATTTAAAACGTTAATTTCTCAAAATCCACTGGAGCACATATATTTAGACCCAGCAAAGGCACATCGGGCTACCAGTTCCAACAATTTTGCCAAGTTTCGTGCAAATCCATTCAGCCGTTCGAGCTAAAAGTGAGGCCAAACGCCCTATGGAAATTAACATGGGAAAAACGCGTTTTGGGACCCCCCTTTTTTCTCGGCCCCCCCTTGACGAACCCCCCCCCCAAATTTTCAGGGGCTGCTCAGAAACAAAATGTGCCATTTTCCTGAAAATTTCAGCCGATTCCGTCCACAAACGCCAAAGTTATTAGACATAGAATTTTCAAAAGTTCCATAGAGAAAAAATCCCAACTATATATACCTACTGGCGATAGCCAGTAGGTAATATATATATATACATCTCTCTCTCTCTCTCCCTCTCTCTCTCTCTCTCTCTCTCTATATATATATATATATATATATATATATATATATATATATATATATATATATATATTTAGTTTAAAACTGATAGCCCGCTCCGGTCGGCTCCTATCATGAAAGTTTCGGGGTGATTCGGCAAGCGGGGGCTGAGAATAAAGACGGGTCCCAAAACGTGTTATCCCCATGCAATTTCCCATTAGAAACTGTAGCCGCGGACTGCTGAACAGAATTACACCAAATTTGGCAAAAATGTAGCCCTTGGCTCAGAAAGAACTCTTCTCTTATAGTTAAATGGTGTAAATCAGTTCAATAGTTCCTGCGAAATTTGTAAAATAAAAAATATCGATATCTGGGCGGAGCCTAACCACACATGTCATCGTGAGATCTGATGGCTGTCAGCAGTTCATCCTGGAATTGCTGGCAGCCGTCTTGGGACCAATATACATGATAGTACCCCATTGAAATGCATTGTGGTGAATCGAAGATTTTGAGAGTTACCAAAAGGAGAACTATAAAGGGTGATAACAGACTTTAGTTACATTAGAATTAATTTGTTGATGGTACCATACTAATTTCAGGAATTGTGATGTGTTCTAAGGTGACATTACCCTGTGAAAAACATTCTGCTGGGATATCATGAATCATGCTTGTCCCATAGAGTTTTGGAAGGTGCTCCAGAAGATAAAATTAAAGCATATTTTCTGTAAATGCACATTATCTTTCCCCAGTCATGAGAGAATGAGGTCTGACATTTTCAGTAAAACATGTACTAACAAGGGCAGAGACTGTCAGTTGATTCCTTTGTGTTCTACTGCAGCTTCCCAGAGTGTTCTAAAAAACAACTAGAGCGCTAACAGTTTTACTTATGACACAATTATGGCACACCTGAAGCCATCTTGATTGGATTAAACTGGTAACTCTTAAACATTTAATTTAAAAAGGAACTAAATGAGGGGTTTCATTTTGTCATAGAAATTATGGTTAATGCTGTAGAAAGAAAATTTAGGGCATGTTTTAAGTGAGATCTCAAATCTCTTCCTGTTATATTTCAACATGAGTAGCCTGTCAGTTGATGCCTTTGTGTTGTACTGCAGCTTCCCATAGTGGTCTAAAGAACAACTAGAGATCTAACAGTCTTACCTATGACAACATTTTTGCACACCTGGAGCCATCTTCATTGGAATAAACTGGCAACACTTAAAACATTTATTTTAAAAAGGAGCACATTGAGGGGGTTCATTTTGCCATAGAAATTATGGTTAGTGCTGCAGAAAGAAAATTTAGGGCATGTTTTAAGTGAGATCTCAAATCCTCTTCTATTTCATTAGAATATTCTAACATGCAGACTGAAACAATCACTTTCAATACCAGCAGTAGACTTCCAGCTAACTCCCTGGTGAGCAGTAGCTTTATTACAGTGAACTAATGAACAACTAGTGTGCTAACATTCTGAATTGATGGCAAATGTGTGACACATCTGAATGCCTTCTTGATGGAATCAAAGTAAAAAAACTGAAAGCATTTCCTACTGAGGAGACTGCAGTAAATGAGGAAATTAGGAAACTTCATAACAAATAAATCTCCCAAGATGACCACCAGAGAAAAAAGAGCCCAAATGCAGCACAAATATCACCGAGATGTAGCCCACATGTAGCCCAATGACAGAAGTGTGCAAAACAATTTTTATTTTTAGTTTTCTGAAGTTTTATATAGTGCAGACTGGTCAGGTATTGGAGTGTAACATCTTACTTGGACCCCTTATTGCGCATTTTGCTTAAAGTACATGAGATTGATCATGCGAAACATTGAACTTTACGATTCTGTTAACCTGAAGTTGCTCCTAACCGGGCTTTGTAACACCCGTTTTTACCTACTGGTTTCAATTAATTTCTCACTGTATTGTATTAGGAAAGAGGATTTACTGTTTTTATGTACACTTTTATGATCTATGTTTCTAAATCA
Organism: Lissotriton vulgaris; assembly: GCF_964263255.1. NCBI lineage: Eukaryota > Metazoa > Chordata > Amphibia > Caudata > Salamandridae > Lissotriton > Lissotriton vulgaris. Next base: position 1,982,744,833 of record NC_141689.1, read on the forward strand.
GATCGAATAAAGTTTAATGAATTCTATGGCAGGACAGAGGCGAGGATTATGCATATCTTTCCTCATTTATTTGCATAGCAGTTCAAAGAAAACGTAACACAACAATCAATAAAAAAAGACTACACAACCCATGAACCATTAGGGGGGTAGTCTCCAAGGCAACTATAGTACAATCATATCACAGTCAATCGTATATAATATCGTGACGTCCCTTCCGCTTCCTCTTTCTTCACTGCTCGTCAGTTAAGTGCATTCCTTACATTCTTGGCTTAATCTGACATTGTTGCTGTTTGTATAGCTGTTTCTTGTGCACGTTATTAGCATTATTGCCTTGGTATTGTTTCATATTCCCTGCGCAGCAGGCTCTTGCCCGAGCGTGTTCTCCCCCTTGCAGTTTCTCCTGCTGTGCGCTCTGCACGCGGTGAGATCCTGTCAGGTGCATCTGTTCCGAGCGAGGCAGTTCCGTTGATCGCTCCCACTGGTCTTTACGCACGTTTGGGAATCCGGTCACTCCTTTAGTGTCCGCTAGATTTCCGACTAACCCTCGCCTAATTTTGACACCGCAACGCGGTGATTTCCCCACACGGCTAGGTTAGCGACTGGTATTGCGCCTCAGTCTATTCTTATAACAGCTTCAGGGAAAGCCAGCTGTTGGAGCACTGGCAAGGGGGCTGCCTTAAGGATTTTAAGTCTTTATATTCTGATTAAATCAGTATACATTTATAGAGTCAATTATTCATGAGCATTCCTGTTGAATCTGCTCCAACACACATATGTACTGAGTTACGTCAAAGAAAACTACCACTACAACAACAATACTTCAAAACAGAGTACAATATTTATTTCATTGTCTCTGGTCATGCAGTTGACAATCTACAGAATTTCTCATTAATTTAGAATTGGAGGTTGCCCAAAAGAGTGTGCAAAAAGGAAGTGATTAGAACTTGTGCAGTGAGTGAAAAGAAGGAAAAGAAATTCTGAATAATAATCATAAAATATTCACATTGATATTATACAATAACGGTTTCACAGTTTTTCCGTATCAAAGCTACCTGGCCACACAAGATAATGATTAATACCCACTAGTATCGAAACAATATAAACAAGGACATCTATGTCATTTGTGTGCACTTTTTATATAACAGCAATGGGTCCAAGGTAGGAGTAATAGCGTAGACGTTTCGACTTGACTTAAGGCCAGCCGGTGAGTTAGACCTGGGCCATGCGAGTCTTCATCAGGACAAACATTAGCAGGGCAACCAAGGGTTGTAGATGACCCTACAAAAGATAGAAGGGAATTACCCTGTTGTAGTGGTATATTGCAAACAGACTATTAAAAGCCCAACTGGGCAATATGCTTACCCTAGGGCGAAGGGCAAACAAGGTATATATCCTCAATAGGACGAGAATTTCTTTTCCTTCTTTTCACTCACTGCACACGTTCTAATCACTTCCTTTTTGCACGCTCCTTTGGGCAACCTCCAATTCTAAAATAATGAGAAATTCTGTAGATGTCAACTGCATGACCAGAGACAGTGAATTAAATATTGTACTCTGTTTTGAAGTATTGTTGTTGTAGTGGTAGTTTTCTTTGAAGTAACTCAGTACATATGTGTGTTGGAGCAGATTCAACAGGAATGCTCATGAATAATTGACTCTATGAATGTATACTGATTTAATCAGTATATAGTGTGATTTGGTCCTGCCCTTCCGGTAGTTAGCGTTCCAGTTGGAGGGGGCACAGTATAGAGCTGCATGGAGGCGCGAGCGTGCAGCGGGTGAGCGCAGCAGGCAAGCCCGTCTGCGCCCGTCGGCGCGAAGGACGCGCTCCGCGCCGGGCATGCTGCCCCTCCCTTGTTAATTGGGACCCATGGCCATGGTAACGCTATAAGATATTTGTCGCCCGCGCTGCGTGCCCTGAATAGAGGTGCTAGAAGTAGGGGCAGTTTGGGTCTGGTAGAATCCGCTGCTCCGCTGTCTGATTTCTTGACTAGGGACATTCTCCCATGTGTGTTGCTGAATGTTCGGTCCTTACCTAAACATAGGACGGAAATCCAGTTACTAGTAGAAGCTCATGATTTGGAGGTACTGTGCATGACTGAGACCAGGACGCGTCAGGACTGCGAGGTTGACCTTGGATTAGCCTGCTCGCCTGGCTTCCAAATATTGCACGTGCCAAGGTTGGAGGGGAAAGGGGGAGGGGTGGGGCTTATTTATAGAGAGTCCCTGAATTTGAAGACCATTGACATTGATTTGATCACAGGGGCTGAACTCCTGGGGTTTACTATCAAGAGTGAGCTGGGTCAATCCCTGACTGGGATCATTTGCTATCGCCCCGGGGGTTTATTAGTGTGTTGCAGCAGCCACTTCTCCTGGAAATTTTCACTAATATGGCGGCCACACTAGGGAGAGTTTTAATCCTGGGCGATTTTAATCTTTGGCCGGATGGCTCCCTTGATACAGGTTTGGACAATATATCCCAATTGTGTGAGGGGCTGGGACTACATCAACAAGTCTCGGTAGCCACCCACTTGGGGGGGAGACACATGTTGGACCTCATCTTTGCTTTAGATGAGCAGCTATACATGGGGGAGGTTCTCCCGATGGACTGGACTGACCATTTTTTGGTCAAATTCTACCTGAATATGGCCAATTGGGATAAAAGGGAAGGCAATCGGAGGACTAATTTTGTGGGGAGGGATTGGAGGGCCTTGGTACAGAGGAACAGTCATGGTGAAGTGTTCTCGGTGGAAGATTCTTTCTCCCCGGAGGCTCAGGTCGACGAGAACTACTCCACTCTCTGTAAAGAGATCACTCGGACCCTGGACTCACTGGTGCCTCGCAAATCCTTTCAGAGTAAGGGAAGGCCTTCTGCCCCCTGGTATGGGGAGGAATTGAAAAAACTGAAGCTTGACTGCAATCGGGCCGAGAGAATCTGGAGACAGAAATATCTAATTGTGGACAAAAAGTCTTGGAGAGCAAACATTTTGGAATATAGGAAGATCATTAAGAGAACGAAGGCTGACTTCTTCACCTCAGCAATACTCAGGGCTTCAAATAGCTCGCTGCATTTTTAAAATCCTCAATAGCCTGACTAAACCTGAGTGTTGTAAGAATGACTTTCTGCCATCTCAGAGGCTCTGTGATAATCTTGCCAACTTTTTTCATAATAAAGTTGCCCTTATCATTGAGGAGCTGGGGAAGGCATCAGAGCCGTCGAAAGTAGGAAACAAGCAGTTGTCCTTCATTAAGGACAGGGGTGAGCTGACAGGGAATGGTAGTGCAGTGGAGGCTGCCTTGGGGACACTCTCAGAATTTCCTCTTCTTCAGATTGAGGATTTTTACAAGTTAACAACAGATAGCATTGTGTCAGGCTCCCCTTTGGACCCACTGCCTTGTAAAATCTGGAAGGAGTTCGGGGTAGAACTCTTCCCACTATTGTATAAGATCTGTAATCAGTCTCTTGCAGAAGGGGTGGTCCCAAGCCATTAGAAGCAGGCGCTGGTAACGCCATTGCTAAAAAAATCCTCCTTTGATCCAGAATGTCTAAAGAATTTTAGACCAATATCCCTTCTCCCATTCCCCGCCAAGATAGTGCAACGGGTAGTGAGTGGGACACTGTCCACGCATTTAGAACAGGCTAAACACCTGGAGGAGGAGCAGTTCAGGTTTCGATGGCTCATGGTACTGAGACGGCACTGGTGACCGTAATGGATGAGCTTCGGGGGCGGGCAGACAGGGGCCAGGCAGCAGTTCTGATTCTGCTGAACCTGTCTGCCGCCTTCGATACGGTCAACCACAATATCCTTCTGAACCGGCTGAGTGAGGTGGGAGACATGGGAGTGGCCCTTAGATGGTTTCACTCCTTTCTCTCAGGGAGGCAGCAAGCGGTGTCTCTTCCTCCTTACCAATCTGCCTCTACTCATGTCTCACATGATGTGCCTCAGGGCTCGGCCATCAGCCCCATTCTTTTCAATGTCTATTTGAGGCCCCTGTTGACGATCATCAAGCATTATAACATCAAGGTCATCAACTACGCTGATGATACGCAACTCATTCTCTCCCTGGAGGGAGAGCAGTCCATCTCAGTAGAGGGGTTTCATAGATGTTTAGAAGATATGTCACAGTGGCTGAAGGAAAATTCTTTACAGTTTAATATAGCTAAAACTGAGCTGATGCAATTTGAGACGCGTAGGAACACAGTAGAGCCGCCCATGAATCTGTGGCCCCCAGAGTTTCCTAACCCTGGCCAGCCCGTCAAAACAGTTCGGAACTTGGGGGTAACAATTGATTGTAACCTCTCCCTCGAGGCGCACATGGGGAAGGTGGTGAGCTGCTGCCTGGCGAATATTCGCTCTTTGAGGAAGATTTTTCCTCTTTTACCTCATCAAGCTCGTGCCCTGATCGCACGGAGTACAATACTTAGTCGGGTGGATTACTGTAATGCCCTGCTCCTTAAATCCCCTAAATTCTTACTAGGCAGGCTACAGATGGATACAATCTGCTGCTGTTAAACTGGTACTAGGATGGTCAAGGAGGTCCTCCGCCTCTGGAGCATTGGCGGAGCTGCACTGGCTCCCTCTGACACAAAGAATTAAATTCAAATCCCTGTGTCTAGTATTTAAAGCCCTACATGGAAAAGGACCCGTCTCTCTCCAGCAAAAATTTGAATGGTACGTTCCGGCCAGTAGGCTCCTCTCCTCTGGAGGCAAGTTAATAAAAGTCCCACACTTTAAAAAAGTTAGAGCTGGTGGTAGATCATTTGAGGTGGCTGCGGCCAGGTTGTGGAACACTCTACATACTGAACTGAGACAACATAAGGATCTTTTTACGTTCAGAAAGAACCTTAAAGCTTGGTTATTCCCTAAGAACTAGGCCTGTGCCTTAGCCCCTTTCTGTGTTGACATGGTCTTTGAGTTACTAGCACCAAGATGCCTGTCAGGTGATAGTGCGTTTTAGAAAGTGTATAAATAAATAATCAGAATATAAAGAAATAGGTTCTGGACCACTGTTTATTTATATCGCGATATACCCAGGTCCATACCTTTCGGGTTGCCCCATTTCATTAATGGTTAAGGATTTTAAGGGCATTTGTTCTGTGCTCACACCCTCTGCTATAATGTCTTCTCCAGAAGACCATTTTTACTCCTCCTCCCAGGAGGTGGAAGAGGAATGGCCCCCCAACTTCTCTCTCCAACAGTGACCAAGCCCTATCTCTGGCTATTTCTAGGGCCCTGGCTCCTCTTTGGGATCAGGTTAATAAGCTGGTGAAAAGCATCCCTGGGGTGTTCAGTGTCCCAGGTCTGGTGGAGGTGGGTCCCAGTAGCTCCCAGATGGGGAATAGAAGGGCCGTTAAGCATAACACGTGGCACTTGGAAGGATTTGATAAACTTATGGAGACCTTCCTCAAGAGTGCGCAAACGCTAAAACATGCACCCTACTGGGAGGAGGAGGAGCCCGGAGAATATTGTGACGCTGTCACCACTATTGTGGACCCCGACTGCGGGTCTCCCCTAGAGGGAGAGGGTGTATCGGAGGATGATTTCTTCTCCAATGAGGCTAAGGACTCGGGCGAACCTGGCATTCAGAGTCCCACTCCTCTCAGTACCCGGTTGGGGACGAGGTCCACTCGGACATGTTCGAGCCTACCCATATTCACCATCATAGGTCGTCGGAGTGGACCCTTGATGCCAAAGTGGCAGAGTATGTGGTGGGGAAAATCCATCAACCCCTTGAAAGGGAGGTCAGGAATAGGATGAGGGGAGAATGCCCCAAGCCCTCACTGAAGTGGAAGGTGGCACTCACGCCTGAAATTGATGAGAAACTATGTACCTTTTCCTCCAAGTATATGAGGGATCCCAAGAAAGGACTTGATAGGTCCTGGATGTGGTAGGGCCCTTGACCCAAATTATTCAATTGGCAGAGCATTCAAAAGTGTTAGGATCCCCTTTGTTCACAGATATTGTGGCTGGTTGGGCGCACTACCCTAAACCCTAAAACACTACCCCCTCCACTACCCAAACACCACTGCATTACCCTAAACCCTAAAACACTACCCCCAGCACGACACCCTACACTATCCAAATACCACTGCACTAACCTAAACACTAAAAAAGCACTACCCCCAACACACCCTTTCACTACACAAACACCACTGTACTGCCTTAAACCCTAAAATGCTACCCCCCGCACAACCCCCTACACTACACAAACACCACTGCACTACCCTAAACCCTAAATCTACCCCCAGCATAACCCCCTACACTACACAGACACCACTGCACTACCCTAAACCCTAAAACACTACCCCAGCACGACCCCTTCACTACCTAAACACAACTGCACTACCCTAAACCCTAAAACACTACCCCAGCATGACCCCCTTGACTACCCAAACACAACTACACTACCCTAAACCCAAAAACACTACCCCAGCACGATCCCCTACACTACCCAAACACCACTCCACGACCCTTAACCCTAAAACACAACCACCTACACTACATGAACACCACTGCACTACCCTAAATCCTAAACACTACCCCTTACACTACACAAACACCACTGCACTAACCTAAACCCTAAAAAACTACTCCCAGCACGACCCCTACACTACACAAACACCACTGCACTACCGTAAACACAAAACACTACCACAGCACTACCCCCCACACTACCTAAACACAACTGGACTACCCTAAACCCTAAAACACTACCCCCAGCATTACCCCCTACGCTACGCAAACACCACTGCACTACCCTAAAACACTACTCTAGGCATGACCCCCTACACTGCCCAAACACCACTGCCCTACCCTAAACCCTAGAAAAAAAAACCCCCACCCCATGCCCAATCCCCCTTACCTCTCACTCCTCGTGGTTCCTCTCTCCTCGTGGTTCCTGCTTCACTTCGTCTCTGAGGGGCAGTGCACCTCGTTGTGAGGAAACGGAACAGCCTATGTTTCCTTACAACGACGTGGATCGTCTACATGTTTTTTAGAAAGCATGCTCATTTACCATACATACCTTTACAACAACATTTGTTGTAAAGAGATGTGTGGTAAATGAAAAAGTGTTCTAAAAAAATGCGTAGTAATGACTTTGCGATGTACATTGCATGCCTGGTAATGCATGCGTTGTAATGGTATCACAAAGTAAAAAAGTTGTTGTAACGGCTGTTTACCGATCGAAGCTGGCCCCTGTTCTTCAGTGAGACGTTTATTTGATTGATTAGGAGGAAGGAATGTGTTTTTTTTACCGAAAAGATCTTTCCCGGCTGTTGTATTGCGAAAGTGTCTGCGTGGCCTGGTTTCACTTCTGGTGAGAGAGTGGAAGAGTCTGGAGCGACACGTCATCAGAAAACATAGCTAATGGAAAGCGTCCACCCTGAAGTGTGGAGCATTGCCATGAGAGGTTAACAAGTGTGTGTCCCACTGCAGTATGACCGACCGCGTGACCCATGTGCTGCCTCCAAGATACGGGAGGCAGAAGCGGCATCACAAGTCCTCTTGAAGACCGTTGTAGCACTAATTCTACATTTTGGTAATAGGGCATTTTAACTTTGTTGTTCCTGCCAGATACAAAGAGAAGATCCTGTGTTATTCAGTACCCTCGTTACCTTTTTTTATGGGTTGTGGTGCTTGTCACTTTGCAGCACCGCCATGCACACGACTGGGCATCCCAGCTCGTGTGCCATCTGCAGGGCCTCTGTTCTCGGATCACTGGTTTCGGTTTCTGGAAGGGCAACATAAACAGTTGCTCCCAAAGGACTAGCCTGAACACTTAGGTGAATATCCCCTGCACCAGCATTCCACGGAAACTCTTTACTAGCTCTCCCACGTCAACAAGGACATCATAATAGCACAGCTCCGCTCCGGACACCGTATGAAGTTATCAAAGCCATAAGAGGACCTCGTCTGCATGCTGATGTCAGTTCCACCGATTTTTTCTGTGCCACTGAGGCAAACAGGCGGGGCAAGACATTTTCACATGTACACATAGTATAATAAATATATAAATATTCACTGAAAAATACATAGATTTCAGGCACGCTATATTTAGAAATTAGCATTTAAAAGGCCCTAAAAATTCACTGAAAAAACCATAGGTTTCAGGGGCGTTATAGTTAGTTGGACATTTCACTCATACAAAACCATAGAAATTCCCCTGTTATAGTTAGTTCAGCTAACTATAACTCCAGGGCCCACAATGCACTGCTGATGACGTCACATATTACATCAATCATGACATGGTCAGTGACATCACTGATGACATCTCAAATGACATCACTGATGAAATCATCCAATGAATGTGTGTTTTTCTGAAAATTAAATATGTTTTATATATGTAAATCTCAAGGTCGATGGAAGAATAAATGAGTATATAAGTTTCTTAATGGATGATTTGTTTTTGTAAAATTGATTGTCTAAATGACTGATTAAGTGTATCTTAGTGAATACATGGGTTAGTGAGTAATGTTTAAATATGAAAATATCTGCATCAGTCTCTCACTTTGTGTATAAGTGGCTGCATGGGTTGGTGAGTAGCTACATGAGTGTAAGTAGCTACATGGGTGTCTATATGGGTTATTAGTTGTTTTTTTGAGTATCAGTATGAGTGTCTGTATGGCTCGGTGAGGGGGTATTACGTAGTGCATAGATTCATTAATGAGTGACTCACTGTTTGTATGTGTTGAAGACAGCATGTGTGCAGGACTGTATAGGTGGATGAGTGTGTGTATGGGTGTGTTAGTGAGTAAATGACTGTCCCAATAGTATCTTTATGAGTAACTACATATGTTTTAAACTAGTATATGTGAGTTCCTGATGAAAAGCAATCCCGTTCCATGTATTGCTTTGAGGCTGATGCAAAACAGCTTGAAGGCAGATCTTCTGTCAACCGGTAAGTAATGTAGGGCCCTCAAGAGAGAAGAGATGTGGGCTTGTTGCTTTACAAGTAAGAGTAGTCTGGCAGCAGAGTTATGAATCGGTTGTAGTCTTTTCATAGTTGATAAAGAGGAATTGTGGTAGAGGCCATTGGCGTAATCAAATTTAGAAAATAAAAGAGAAATAATAGCCTGCAACTTGTGTGGAAATCCTAGGTGGGGTAAGAAGCATGGGAATGAAGCTTGATCTTGCTAATTTGCCCACTTTGGAATTCATTGATAACTTAGAGTCCATGGTAATTCCAAGTTTTCTAACTTCCTTAGATACTTTAGGAGGTGTATCGAGATAGTCAAGCCAGTCGCAGAGTGGGTCATCATTTTTCCGAACGCCACATGTGAGCATTTCACTTTTGAAGGTATTAAATATGGGATGGGTCCATGTCATCCACTGATTAAGGGCTCCAAGGCCACTGAAGATTTGTGAATTTCCAAAGTCTTGGGGCGTTCCAGTTTAAGGAGTATTTGTGTGTCACCTGCATAGTTATAGCATGTGAGCTCCAATTCATTGATCATTTCAGGTAATGACTTCATGTAGATATTGAAAAGCATGGGTGAGATAATAGAGCATTGAGGGACCCCTGATTTGGTGAAGTACGGTTTGAATGAGAAAGGGGAGAATGTATGACATTTGTTCTGTTTTGAAGGTTGGATGTGATCCAGTTGAGAGCAGTCCTCTCTATGCTGGTTTCTTAGAGTCTTTGCATTAGAGTGTCATGGTCAACTGTGTCAAAGGCAGGTGACAGGTCCAAGAGAAGTAGTTCAGCAACTTCCAGTCTTCTATGTTTTTTAAGATCATCCCAGATGGTGATGAGGGCAGATTCTATGCCTGTCTCTGGGTAGAATCCTGTTTGGTAGTCTAAATGTATGGAGTTATCTTCAGTGACATCTGGGCAAATTCAGTTTTTTCTATCAGATTGCCCAGGAAAAGACCATTTGTAACTGTTTTATAGTTGTCAGGGTCATGAGGTCCAGGTTATTTTTCTTTAGTAATGGGCATATGTATGCCTTTTTAGGTCTTTTGGAAACATTCCCACAGTTAAATATTTATTGTGGTTCAAAAAATGTTCTTGAACTTTTGTGGTGGGCAAGGGTCAGAAGAGCAGCCGGCTGGCCTGCTTGCTTTGATCAGATCCATACATTCACTTTGTGATAATTGTTTGAAGGAATGGAGAGGCATGGAATAGCTTACTCTTGGAGGGGAGCATTGGAAAGGGGTTGGTGCTCGTGATTTACCTTTATTTAAAATAGGAGTCCTGTTAAAATAGCGCGCCTTACAGTGATCTCCAAATCACACTTTGGACTTAAAATAGGAGTCCAACATGTCTGTTTTGGTTGTGTAATGATTATTTGTGAGTGAATTCTTGAGTTATAGGATGAGTTCCTTCTGAGCACTTAAGTTAAATAAATTCTGTGAGAATTTTATAAAATTCTTTATATGCACATTTAGCATTTTGAATTCTGCCTGAATAATACCTGTTTTTTGCTTGTTTGATTGTTGACTTCTATATTCAGTTAAGTTTGCGTATGTGAAGTTTGTCTTGATTGCTGTTTATGTTGAGGCAGGTGCTTTGCAGCTTTCTACTTTGTTGTTTTAGCTTTTTTAGTTCTGTATTTCTACAAGGTGCTTGTTTTCTTTTATCCTGTTTTGTTGTACTTAGTGGAATTAGGATATGAAAAGCTTCCTGTAGCCACTCATAAAGTTTATAAACAGCATTTTTGGTTCTAGATCTGTGTTGGTTGTTAGTTGTGTTTCTAAGTGTTCATAATTGAGTTTGTTCCATGCCTGTTAGGTCGATGCATGTAAAGTAGTCTCAGGTGTGTTGATTTGTGGTGTTTTATGTTGAAAAGCTACCAAATGATGGTCTGACAATGTGACTGAAGCAATTGTTTGAAAGGTAACTAGTTCTGGGGTTGCAAAAATGATATCAGGAATGTGTTCAGTTTTCAGGCTACCTCCTGGGGGATTCCTGCTGCATCGTTCACTCATAGCAAAAATGGCAGCCAGATGGGGAGACATGACGACAGAGCCTGAACAACATCTAACCATACAATACCTGCACGTAATGGGGAGGGGCAGGCACCTGGTCCGTTGGTTTGCCGCATTGCTAAGATCCCACACAGAGATTGATTTGGCTCTGCTTAGACGCAAGTGGGAACGAGATATGGAGCGAGCACTGACGGATAAGGCCTGGGAGAGAGTTCTCAAAAGCCCGGTGCGCATTCCCCAAAACATGCGCTTCCACCAGATACAACTCTTCATCGTCCATAGAGCTTACCTCACACCTGAGCTAATCAATAGGTACTTCCACCGTTCTGATGCGTCCTGCCCTAGATGCGATGAATTAGACGTAGGCATTATCCACCTCTTATGGAATTGCCCTAGATTGGGTGCTTACTGGAATGGGGTATGTGGAATGCTTGGGGTGTGCACGGGTCGAACCATCCCCTTTAACTGGCATGAGTACATCTTACACCAATTCAAGAGGTCGGCCAAAGATAATGCATCTTCCCTCTTTTTAGACCTTGGACTGGTGGTGGCAAAGCACCTCCTTACGAAGAGGTGGAAGGCACACGAACCACCTGCTGTGCAGGCGTAGGTCTTTTCACTTCAGGCGTGGGCCCGGGCGGATTGGATAGAAATACGGAGGGAGGAAACGACAGGGCTCCGAAAGGAACCTATGGCAGAACATTGGGAACGTATGCTTAATGCCCTACAACTGCCGGGGGGAATAGCAAATCAGCTACTGAAGTGACCTAGGTAGATGGACTGAGGTGCTGGAGCGTATCGTGGGAAGCCTTACTGCCCGGATAACTTGTCATGCAGCTTTCCAGCCTTTAGACATGTAGGCCTGAGATGTATATTTATTCACAGGTGAAGTTACACATGTGGGGGGTTGCTGGGGGGGTGCTGGGGGAGAGAGAGGGGGGGATCAAGGAGCACAAATGTGTGGATTTGCTGCTATTGTTTAAGTATTGTTTACGTTTTCTTTTTATATAACGGTTAGATAAATGTCATTTCTAGACCCAAGTCCATAGTAAAGAGATCCACCCCATGAACATGCTATTGTGCAAGACTGAACCACCAGATATTCATGAATACATACGGAAGGAGCCAGACTAGGCCCTCTACGTACTAGTCAGATCTGAGCACATGACCCTCAACTATGTGACACTGTCAGCGCGGCAACATGATGTAATTCTGTATCGACCTGAGATAATTGTATGTTAGACCGGCGAGACCAGAATGTCATGATAACCTGATTGTTCTTTATACTGTATTTTGAAAACCATAAAATGCTAATAAACAGATTTGAAAAAAAAGAATGTGTCCAGCTTTGTAGGTTCAGTGTGACTAGGCCACTGATAATAGTTTTTTGGATAGGGCATATTGGGTTTGTCAAACCAAATGTTAAGGTCACCAAGAATGCATAGGTTGAAATGTAGTGTTATAAGATTTGAAACTGTCTTTAGGAATGTTTCTGGGAATGTTGCATTGTTAGGAGGTGGTCTGTAGAGGAGGAGCAAGTTAGAGTAGGGTTGCATCTGGTGATGAGATCCTCACAGCTTGTATGGAAATGTTGTCAGCTTTGGTGAGAATTATTGTTTGCTTGAATTTAACAGCTAATCTACCTTCTTTTTTGCCTATATGATTTTGTATCAAATGGGGGAATGGCTTCATGCAACGTCGGAGCCATGCCATCTCCCAACAATGATTCCATTTTGGAGAATACGTCAGGGTGTGTGTTAGTGATACTGCAAGCCTGGGTGAGACATCAATTTCCAAGATCACTTTGTGAACAACATAAACAACCAGAGCCATGTGTAAGAATCAGGAGCGGTGATTTACTCACCCCTAGGGCAGCTCCTTGAGGCAACTCATCAATAACTTAAAATAATTGCAAATTCAAGGGATTCAGACTGCTTATACAGTCCTGAGGAGGCTGGAATTTGGCTGGCTGAAACTCATCGACTATTTCAAAAGAGAAGTCCACACCAAAGGGAAAGAATCACCAGCCTAATCACATTACATGTTCAATATATGGACATTAGGCAATTGGTTTGTGGAATATACCAGTGGACTAACTTAAAATAGACCCAATACAGATTCAAAAAATGAATTCAAGAATTGATCTATAGCTACATTCGAGATGTGTTTTGATTAATTGATAGACTAGAATATGAGTGGTTAGAAAATGTGTAAATTCCAATAATAATTCAGAAATTATTGTAGACACAAAATAATAGACATTTATCCCTTTAGAGTCAGACTTTTTGATTTATGTTATTACATTTAGTGCCTGTAGCCTGTGTTTTGGATCACATGACCGGGTGCAGTTGGCACTTTCCCTTTGAGTATTCCTTTGAGACAGCAGGGCCGGACTGGGAACCAAAACTGGCCCTTGCCCAGGTGGGTTGGGAGTGCGGCTGTGCTGTTTGCCAGTGCCGGTTTCAGATGTTTTTGTTACAGGGGCCGATATTGTAGCTGTGCTGCTAAAACGGCCATGTAACAAAAGCGGACCCCAAGGGGCCCAAGCCCCGCCCCCACCCTGGAGGCCCACCGGGGAAATGCAACGTTCCCGCTACAGCCAGTCCGGCCGTGGTAGACAGTGAGACAAAGGGGAATTAGGTGTTGGTTGGATAAGCGGTAATACCAGGATGAGGGGAGGAGCTGTTTCCTGCCCTGCCTGCATTTTAAAGGGGCTGCCATAACACACTCACAAAGGACTTGTTACCAGTCCATTGTCACCCTATACCCTTTAGAGTCAAGACAGGGGAGGAAGGAAATTCCAGAACCAGATGTGAGGGGAAGTCGAGAACTTTCTCCAACTTCAAAGGCTGGCATCAAGTATAAATATTGGACCCTCAGACCAACTCTTCAGTTCACTTCTGGATCTCCGGATCCCCCAGAAGGACTAACTTGTACTTCAACTGCCCTGCTGCTGCCACGTGACTGCCCTTCTGCTTGAATCCTGCTGTGTACCCTTTGAAGACTGCTCTATCGCTTGAGTCCTGCCTTGCGGATAGATCCAAGCACTGCCAGACTGATTCAAGGGTCAGGTGGCAAACCTCCCGATTTGAGCTACACGGACACAACAACTCGAGAGGCCTCCCTGTAACTGACCAGCTGACCTGCTTCACCGGACCCACTTGGACCTGCAATTGGACATGCCCGAGCCATGCTGCCCTCTGCTGGAGTGAGTTCCTGATACCCAACAAGTTTTACCTCAGGTCCTGTACCTTCGGCTCACTGAGATCCTGCCACCTGCGCTGACTACTAAAGCAAAACTCCAGTGAATGTATATATACATTTTCCCTCCTGCTAAATCGTGGAGGAGCCTCAATAATGCATATAATATATATTTATCATATCTCTATTTTAAAATGGGGAAAACCCTTCCCTAAACAATAAACAAAAACCTTACACTTACCCAACCATGAACTCTAGAATCCTCTTACTACCCATTTCCCTTACCAATCACTGGATTGTAGATACACCTGTACTACAAATTACCACTACCCATCCTTGACCCCTAATATCCCTTACTTCCAGGTATCCCAGCCCATCCCTGAACCCTTAAAACCCCTACTACCCCTTGCCTTTACAAATCCCTGAACCCTAAAAAACCCCTACACATTCCTTTCTACGCACACTAAAAACCACTTCCCACTCCAAACAATACCTGACTTCAATAAACCATTACTACCCCTTACCCTACCCATCCTGGTAACCTAAAACTCCTTAATATCCCTTACTCCTACCACTAACCATGCCTGAACATTAAAAACCTCTTACTATCCCTTACCCTTACCCAACCTTGAGTTACATGTGAAGTAGCTGCATTTCCCATGTTGCTACCTGCTCCAAAGGTTTAACAGATCCAGATGAGCAATCGATCGAGGGTGTTGATTGTGTGAACTGTCAGTAGTTAGGCATTCAAGAAGACATTATTACAGTGGCAGGTCCTCCAATAAGCAGGAGGAGCGTCGGCCCACTGCTATTTCAGCAGTGCCGAAAATAAAAATAAAAATAAAATGATAATAACAGGACATTATTATCATTTTACTTTTCTATTAGGGACTCAGAGCCATGTTGAGGCAAGGATGGGCTCTGTGACACCAGAGCAGAGTGAGGAGTGGTTTGCACTCCTCTAAGTGCGCATGACGGTTTGGCCGGCTGTCTTGGGTTGGTCAAACTGTCATGCGAACTTAGCATGTTCTCTACAGGGCTGAGTTGCACATCCCATGGAGAACAGGCCCAAGCACTGCCTAAGTGGTCAAACAGGCAGCTCAGGCTAACCGCGATGTGATTGCCTGGGACAGCACGGGAGCATGTGTGCTTCTGGTGCTTCCATGAAGAGGACGGAGTAGAGGTGTGCGGTACAAAGCAGAAGGTATGTTTATTTATTTTTGTCCTCCCGCCCCACTACCCCTGTCCGAGGCAGCCGCCACTGCATTATTATTATGACTGATGCTGTGAACAGGGGCCTTCCAGCTCTGAGTGGGAATTAACACTCCATTTAATGTTGTCCAAGTTGTTTGCTCCCTTTGCGTGTTGCTGTTCTTCAGGGCTGCTTATATGAGCAGCTTCGTCTGGACCTGATTATGATATGCCACAGCTCTAGCTGTGTTACCGGGTCACAGAGAGCACATTTTATGCCTTTTGCCAGGACATTTTTACTGTACCAATTCATTCCTCTGTGCTGCAGTGATTTCTTTTTGGAGAACTATTGTAATGAGGCCTTGAACCTGCATTTTGTGTGACCCATTTGTTATTGAAGCACACCTTTTATTGTTGAGTGGAGCAGACAGCATTTTGGAAGGTGAATCCAAAGTATATTAGTAAACGTTGGTTGATAGAAACTGTAGGAATGGAATATTTGACCTTGATGTTTCTAGTAGCAATTAAATTATATTTAAATCTATTTATTATGAAATGCATTAATACATTCAAAAATTCAATGGTTTCCTTCTTGCAGAAGAATACATGTTTATTTTTCTTTCATAACGTATATGAATGTATTCATCTTTAAAATACTGTGACTAATGATGTGAACTTGTCTACTTCCATTGCATGGAAATATGTTGAACAAAATGTGCATTTTATAAATTATTTTTTAACAATATAGGCACTAGGACATTACCTCTCTGTGATACGCCGGGCCAATTTTATGATTTTTTAATGCAGCGTTACACAATGTGGAGAAGGCAGCAGAGAGTTGTATTTCACGAACAATTACCTGCTGCTGCTGTCATCCCCAGAGCTGCTGCACTATAAAGGTTGCCTAATGGGACAAACATTATTTGCCCCATTGTTCCGGTTGCCCTTTTAGTACAAAATTCTATGGCTAGACACATTCTTGAACATTCAACACATTGTACTTGTGTTGTACAGTGTAGGGCACATGCGATGTGGTGTCTTTTTTGAGAAATTAAAAAATGTCTCCTTGTTAATGCCTGGTTTGGGGTTTTCGCTGTTATACAAAGCCCGATTTGAGTATCTTAGTAGATCCAGCTGTGTGTTCAAAACTATGAGTGCTTTTGCTGATAGGCCCAAAGTTTCACCCAAGTAATGCCCAATAACGCAAAGTGGCAAAAAACAGTGCAAAACACTATTTGCACAGAGTAAAGGTCACCTTTCCAAAGCAAAATAACGTTTGCACTGGACTGGAAAGTAAATACCCTTGCTATATTCTGCTATGCTTTGCATGACTTTACCCAAGGTAAACCATAATTAAACCTGACTTCAAATTTTTAAAACTTCAGGTCCTCATTTACAAGGCCACTGTGCCACCGGTACGTCACTTTTTGTTGACGCATCAACGGCTCTGTGTGCCGGTCCATATTTATGGAAAGGGGCGACCATTCGGTCCCCCCGAACGTATGGCGGAGTACCACGATCCCCCCGGGAAGCCATCTTGGGCGGGAGGCGAGTCTCGGCTGGTATGCCCGTAGCGGCGTAGCCGGGGCGCGCCTTTTTCCCGCCCTGGAGTGGGCTGGCCTAGACACTGACGCGGCAGGCCACGCCCTTGGGGCATGCAGGGGCGGGTTTACGCCCGCCCTGAAGACGGATAAAAGGAGCAACAAGCCAAGAAAGCATCCTCTTGTTCCTGTGCTCTGAAGCTGCACCTCCTCGCTGCACGTGAGCTCGAGACGGAACGAAGAGCCAATTTTTGAGCGTGGTAATCTTTCTTTTTGTCTTACAGATACTCTGTCTGAGAATGCCCAAGAAAGTCGGAAAGCGAGTCAGTACCGATCAGATGCTCCGCATGCTTATGAAAGAAGTAACCGATCTGAAGAAGCAGATGGCAGCTAAGGACGGGGAAGGGGGACCGAAACGACCTTTGTCGGGAGCAGCCCCCGGAGGGAGAGGCAAGAGGTCCAGAAGGGGGGCAGCTGGGGGGGAAACCCCGGTTCCCGATATCCCACTTGAAGAGCCAACTCCAGTGCCGAAGGAGGGGAATCAGATTCCCGTGGTGGTCACTCCCGTATCCGGGGAGGATATGCCTCCCGAGTTGGCAGCACAATTGGCAGCATGGTTGGGGAAAGATAGCAAGGGCGCCACGGCTGACGACGCCCGGGTGTTAATGAGACAACTGCGTGAAACTAGGGAGGCGGTGAAGGCACCATCGTCAGTTACCCCGCTGTCTCCGGCGGCAGAAAAAGCAACAGGCCCAGGTCCGGCGGCAGATGCAGCTTCTGGTTCAGGTAAGCGGCCATTACCGATTGCGAGGGAGGGGTCTGCACCTTCACGAAGGGAGAAGGTGGGTCAGCATGTTCCTCTGGCAATTAAGGAAAAGATGTGGGCGGATGAGTATGTAAACATTTTTTCTTTGCTTACCGACCATTATGAGATGGAGCATGTTAAGAGCCAGAAGGAGCTCATGCATCCGAGTGTTTGGCGCACAAAAATGGCCGCCTTTAAGGTCGACGAAAACATTGGCACTTGGGGCAGGGCATGGGGAATCTTTACCTCCATCATGGGCGAACGTAGGCCTGAGTTGCTGACCGAATTGCCTATTTATCAGTCACGGATCATGGAGTATTACGTATCATATGGGGGCAATCAGTGGTTCTGCTACGATAATATTTTTAGAAAGGCGAAGGAGCACGACAAAAACTTGACTTGGGATTGTTACGACTCCGTGTCATGGTCAAAAATGGAGAGTACAGGAATGTTAAAAGTACCGTTGGTAGGAAGTAGCGGGGGTGAATCCTCCCGCCAATACGCTGGGACACCCTTTCGGTCGGGTGCAGGTAACGACTATCACTCAAAGCCGAATGGCAATGCAGGAAGAAGGGGGATTTGTTGGAATTTCAACAGGGGTAAATGTACGAGGCCCCAGGGGTCATGCAAGTTTAGACACGAATGTGGAGGGTGTGGGCAGCCATCCCATCCTGAGTCCATGTGCAGAGCCAAAACGGGTGATAACGGTGGTAGGGGAAGCGCCAAACAGGTCTGAAATAGTCTGAGGGGCGCCTTTACCTACTCCGATTGATACCATGGCAATGATTCCTTGGCTCAACGAATACCCGGATCATGCTTCCGCTGGGGTGTTGCGGAACGGGTTTTCATATGGTTTCCGCATCCCAGTGGGGGATTTTCAGGGTGTAGCAAAGTGTAAGAACCAACTGTCGGTCTTGCAACATACGACCGTGGTACAGGAAAAGATTGGGAAGGAGGTTACTCGAGGTCGAGTCGCCGGTCCATTTGATGTGCCACCGATGCCTAACTTTGTTTGTTCCCCTTTAGGGGTGGTCCCCAAGAAGGACCCGGGGGAGTTTCGGCTGATACATAATTTGTCAGCCCCACGTGGTCTTTCCGTGAATGAGGCGATAGACCCGGAAGTGTGTTCGGTGCGGTACGCATCTTTCGATGAGGCCGTCGCCATGTTGAATCGCCTAGGGCCCGGTGCGCTGATGGCAAAGTCAGATATTGAGTCAGCGTTCCGGTTGCTCCCGGTACATCCAGACGATCAGCGTCTCCTTGGTTTCATGTTTCAGGGTCACTATTACATGGATAGATGTATGCCAATGGGATGCTCTATATCTTGTGCCTATTTTGAAAAGTTCAGTTGTTTTCTGCAATCGGTCTTCACAAAGAGGACGGGTTTTCAACATGTTATGCATTATCTCGATGACTTTTTGTTCCTGGGGGCAGCCGGGGATCCAGAATGTGGACAGGCTTTGAAAGAATTTTGTGTCTTAATGAAGCATTTTGGTGTGCCATTGGCACCAGGTAAGACTGTGGGTCCCTCGACGTGCCTCGAGTTTCTGGGGATCGAGCTCGACTCAGAGGAAGGTTGTTTTCGATTATCGAGAGAAAAAGTGTTAAGATTCAGGGCGTCCCTGGAAACGTGTATTGGTGAGTCTAAGGTCAAACTGCATCAATTACAACAATTGGTGGGCCAGCTGAATTTTGCCCTGAGAGTAATGCCGATGGCTCGCCCCTTTTCCCGCTCGATCGCTCAAGCCATGGTCGGCCTGAAGGAGGGTCATCATCGCACGAGGCTGTCGGCAGAGGTTCGCCAGGACATGCGCATTTGGTTGGCATTTCTGGCGGATTTCAATGGTCGAATTGTCTGGAACAAACCGGCGGTATCCTCCGAGGAGCTGGGGCTGTGGACAGATTCGGCTGGGAGCATTGGTTTTGGTGCCATATTCGGCACACAATGGTCGGCTCAAAAATGGCCGTCATGGTGGCATGAGTCTGGGCTGACAAGTAACATTGCCTTTTTGGAACTTTTTCCCATTCTGGTGGCCCTAAAAACTTGGCCCGAGGGATTCAGGGATCACTCTGTGGTTTTCTGGTCTGATAACATGACCGTGGTTGAGTGTATCAATAGCCAGGCAGCACGATGCAAATGGATTCTGAGATTGCTCAAAGAAATTGTGTTATTGTGTATGCAGTTGAATGTACTATTTAAGGCGAGACATGTGCCGGGGGTAATGAACCAAGCGGCTGATGCGCTTTCTCGTTTTCGTATGCAGGCCTTCTGGGGTTATCTGCCCACAGCGGACCCAGTGGCGGCACCCTTTCCCGAAGCTCTTTGGTCTCTCGGTGCCCCGAGCTACAAAACCTCGTGGGAGAGAGTTTAGCACCCAGGACGAGGAAGGCGTATGAAGGGGCGTTCCGTTCCTATTGGGCCTTTTTGGGGGTTGCTAGGGGGGAGCTTTGGGGCCAGGAGGAGTCAGTAGTAAAATTTTTGCTGTCTTTACATCAGGCAGGCAAATCAGTGGCTACGGCCCAGAGGCATCGGGCCGCCATTTCCTTTATGGCAAGGGCTCATGGGATCCAGGACCCGACTGCGTCTTTCGTTGTGCAAAAAGCGCTACGTGGGTGGCAACGCCTTGAGGGTCGCAGAGTAGATGAAAGGCGCCCGATAGGTCTGGATAGGTTGGCCCTGTTATTTTCTGTACTTCCTGCAACGTGTTCATCCCAGTATGAAACAGTGTTATTCCGAGCCGCTTTTGTGCTAGCATTCCATGGGGCTATGCGGGTAAGCGAACTAGTGGCGAAGAACAAGCAGGATGCCATGGGGGGACTGTGCCGAGAGCACGTTCAGGTCAGGGGGGAGACAATGACTGTCTCGTTTGTTAGGTCCAAGACCGATCAGGGTGCGATTGGAGACTGCATAATCATACAAAGGATTCCCGGGTCTCCCATGTGCCCTGTGGTGTGCGTAGAGGAATATTTAGCACAAAGGGTGGCATCATGGGGGGGGACCTTGTTGAGACACGCTGACGCCACCCCACTGACGAGGTTTCAGTTTCAGCGGGTGCTTGCGATGTCGATTTCGGCCGCGGGCTTGAACCCCAGCGAGTTTGGGACCCATTCCTTTCGGATAGGGGCTGCTACAGAGGCTACAGCCAGGGGTCTGAGTGTTGAACAAGTAAAACGTGTGGGGCGTTGGTCCTCGAACTGTTATAAGAGGTATGTGCGGTTGCACATGTTGTGAAGCTGTAATGATGTACTCACGCTTCTTGTTTTTGTTTGGTTTTCAGTTGCGCGAGCCTACGAGGCGGGGCGGACTGTGCAGTCGACCCGACACCGGGGGGCCAGCGGTCAGACATCACCGGCTGTGAAAAAGGAGGTGTGGGTCGTGGGCCACTCATACGTGAGGCGTGCCGTGGACGTATTCAAAGCAGGTGACATGATTCACGTGGCTGGGGAATACGGGTACAGTGTGTCCTTCTACGGAAAGGGCGGGCTCTGTATTGACCAGTTTCAATCATTTTTTGAGGGTTTGTTAGGGCGGTCGAGGTCACCGCCGTCTGTAGTCATAGTACATCTTGGGGGCAACGATTTGGTAACCACTGGTAGACGACTTCTTCTTGAGGGGATGCTTTCCACTGTAAGTTGGTTAGCGAGAAGAGTTCCAGGGTGCACAATTGCATGGTCCCATATGATTCCACGGAAAGTGTGGCGGGGGGCTATTTCGGTTTCTGCTCTGAATCATTCAGTAAGGAAAATTAATAATAAAATGAGTAGATTGTTCCGTTCAAGTACACTTCATTCTGTGTCGCATGGTTGTATTAAAGGGGACAGTATGTATTTGGGGGATGGTGTTCATTTGTCCCGGATGGGGAACGAGTTACTCATAGGAGACCTGATAGCTTGGCTAAAGACTTTATGACATGACCTTTAGGCAGGAGTGCTGTGGGGGGTCCGGATAGCCGGTCAACTATCCGGCCTGTGGCGGTAAGGTCATGATCGGTGAGCAGTAATTGGAAGATCCCTATGGGTGGGCGTCACCCATTACGGATGGGAGCGCTCGAGGGAGGTGGCCATTGGCCCCTCAACGGGGAGGCGGTCCCTTCTAAGGATGGGCCGCCGAAAAGAAAGGAAAGGCGGTCAAGGCCCCTTCCTGGGTAGGAGGGGCTACAGCCCCCTCCTGGGGAATTTCCCGGGGCCAGGACATCTGCGACGGCAGATGTGGTAAGTTGTGTGGGGTGTGGGAGGGGGTTTACGCTACCTTCTAGACACCTCACACGAGTCCTCGGACGACCTTTAAATGGCGTCGAGTTTATTGGGGCCCCCGTCAAGTCAAGGGAAATTGGTAGATGCACGTGAGGTACACCTCTGTGCGGTCGCCCCTCACAAGTGAGGGGGATATTTCTGGTTTAGGGATCTGACACCGGTTACGACCTTGTCGTTGGCCCTTAAACGTTAGGATGTACAATTTCAAGTTAAATGTTTTGTAGGATGTTAGTTCGGCTAGGTGAACCTTTGTATTAGAGAATATGTTAAGGTTAGCCAAACATCGCAGTGTGGAAATGAAATTGTACATAATATGAAACTGTTATTTTAATGTTTTAATTTTGTTTCATATTTTAATAAATACGGCCGGGAGGGTCACTCCCTCCCGTCTTCCAAAAGTTCAGAACCGTTTCCGGTTTCCCATTCCTTGGGGATTGTGTTGAGAGGGGGTGGCGGGTATCTCAGCCATATGGAAAGGGGCGACCATTCGGTCCCCCCGAACGTATGGCGGAGTACCACGATCCCCCCGGGAAGCCATCTTGGGCGGGAGGCGAGTCTCGGCTGGTATGCCCGTAGCGGCGTAGCCGGGGCGCGCCTTTTTCCCGCCCTGGAGTGGGCTGGCCTAGACACTGACGCGGCAGGCCACGCCCTTGGGGCAGGCAGGGGCGGGTTTACGCCCGCCCTGAAGACGGATAAAAGGAGCAACAAGCCAAGAAAGCATCCTCTTGTTCCTGTGCTCTGAAGCTGCACCTCCTCGGTGCACGTGAGCTCGAGACGGAACGAAGAGCCAATTTTTGACCCACCCACCAGCCCCTGAGGACAGCAAGTGGTTTTGAATAAAGTTTGATGTGGTAACTCTATTTCTTGCAGGTTGTGATGATTATCGTGATAACTTTGAATATGCAATAAAGAATGGTCAATTTGTAGTATGTTTTGCAAATAAAGTGATTCTGCACTAGTGTTGATCAGTAATCATGCTTTTAATAAATTGTAAGTATTTCTGTCATTTAGTAATTTAGTCATTTAATAATTTAGTTAGAATTGTCGTATTTATTTTGGTCGGGCGGTAAGGTCATGATCGGTGAGCAGTAATTGGAAGATCCCTATGGGTGGGCGTCACCCATTACGGATGGGAGCGCTCGAGGGAGGTGGCCATTGGCCCCTCAACGGGGAGGCGGTCCCTTCTAAGGATGGGCCGCCGAAAAGAAAGGAAAGGCGGTCAAGGCCCCTTCCTGGGTAGGAGGGGCTACAGCCCCCTCCTGGGGAATTTCCCGGGGCCAGGACATCTGCGACGGCAGATGTGGTAAGTTGTGTGGGGTGTGGGAGGGGGTTTACGCTACCTTCTAGACACCTCACACGAGTCCTCGGACGACCTTTAAATGGCGTCGAGTTTATTGGGGCCCCCGTCAAGTCAAGGGAAATTGGTAGATGCACGTGAGGTACACCTCTGTGCGGTCGCCCCTCACAAGTGAGGGGGATATTTCTGGTTTAGGGATCTGACACCGGTTACGACCTTGCCGTTGGCCCTTAAGCGTTAGGATGTACAATTTCAAGTTAAATGTTTTGTAGGATGTTAGTTCGGCTAGGTGAACCTTTGTATTAGAGAATATGTTAAGGTTAGCCAAACATCGCAGTGTGGAAATGAAATTGTACATAATATGAAACTGTTATTTTAATGTTTTAATTTTGTTTCATATTTTAATAAATACGGCCGGGAGGGTCACTCCCTCCCGTCTTCCAAAAGTTCAGAACCGTTTCCGGTTTCCCATTCCTTGGGGATTGTGTTGAGAGGGGGTGGCGGGTATCTCAGCCATACAAGGCTATGTAAAGCCACCCTGGGTGAGTTTTTATGCACTTGTAAGTAAGATCCCCTTTCACGTATTACACTGCGTGCAAGGGGTATTCCATGGGTGTTGCTGTGGGTGTTCCCACGCAACATCCATGGAACCTGACCCATTCCCAGTTTTACAAAGTTTTGTAAAGCTGGGAATGCGTCAAAATCTTACGTCTCCCCTTGGGAGGCTTAGGAGTGGTGCAACAAGGAGAATTTTTTTTATTTCTCCTCACTTGTTCCTCTTTCTATGCGAGCTGGATTCTGCAGCATGCTTAGGAAGACAAAAAATTGCATCAATGATTGTTTTTGTGCAGGAAGATGTCTCTTCCTGCACAAAAACAATAATCCACAGATGCAGGCACCCTTACAACATGATACAATGGTGCCTGCACTGGCGCATGGCAGCCAACTGTGTTCAATGTAGTTTTTAGGGGGGGTGTTCAGAGTAGTTTTTAGGGGGTGGGAGGGGATCGGGGGATTTTTATTGGGTAGGGGGTTCAGGGTAGTTTGTAGGTGGTTGGGGGTGTATTTAGGGGGAGAGGGAGAGGAGTCGTATCATTAGCCATGGATAGCCATTTACCATGCATGCCTTTACCACGAAAAAAACCATGGGCAAAGAAACACATGGTAAAGCAATTTGTGGTTTAGACCAGTCGTTGTGGAGACTCCATTGTAAAGGTAGAGGTTGTTGAGGAACTCGCTGTTCCGACATACAACCTGCTGCCAATACTACTAATATTAAAACTATTACTATCACTACCTTAAAAATAATAATGTGTGGTTACTGATCATTAGTTGACTCTAACAAATCTTGATGTGTAGCCTTTTTACTATTGTAATTAGAATACTCTCCTTTTTTATTGTACAAATCTTCAATTCTATACAAAGATATTTTATGTTTTTCATAATTACTATTTGCATTTCTGTGATATTGTTTCCCTACAGTATCAGGAGACACTTGCATTGTTTTAAAAAAAAAAACGATTTACAGTAGAGTGTATCAATCGCCCAAGCGTATGCTCGGTTATTAATCATATTATCAACACAATTTTAGAGAAAGAGCTTTTGTTCATTTCTTTATTTCTTTTTTTTCTCCTTTTTTTAGACAAATTCAAATCCCAAAAAATACTACAATTATACGCAAAGTGGTCAGTTGTGTAAGCAAGTACACTGTACCCGCGGCAGAGAGTGGGGGATAGAGACTCTATAGTGTAAGGTTGTACCTAACCCAACCATGAATGTAGGGAAAAACACTATTTTGTTTATATTTCCCTCACCCACTCTAGTGGTGTCATGCTTCATCATCGGGTCACCCTGACACCTAAAAGTCAAGGTGGGCTCAACCACAGTGTTGGGAGCTCTTTGGATACACAGGAACAGAGGGGGTTCTAAAGATAAAATACCTCAGGCAGATCCCGGTTTCCCTTTATTCTTGGGTCTGTCTGGGTAAAAAAAAATCATTAAAAATGGGGTCTTATTGGAATATTATGGTGTTAAGACCCCAGTGCCGACATGTTTCAGTCCAATGTGGCCATAAAGGTCCAGGACCTTCTTCAGGGCAAGATTGACCCCCTATGTGAGGGAACTGAAGGGATGGGGGGGTCCCTATCCTATCAGATTGGCAAGGGCAGAGTAGCTGCTCCTCGTGGAATGTAAATGTAGAGTGTGACATCTGCAAGACTCCATCTGAAAAGAAGAAGAACAAGGACAAACAACATGTAACATACATTTACAAACAACATTGCTGCTGTGTTTTATACTAAAAGTGGTCTAAAGTGAGTAGTGTACCACGTAAGTGAGCATGACCAAACATGAAGTGCATGCCTCTGTATAGAAGTGTCTGACCCCTCACTGTGCCAGTCAGTTTCATTCCACTGTAACATATTGTTTATTATGTGACAGAAGTAGTGTCCCAGTTGCAAGTTTAATCGCATTCTAACACAAATTGCGTGGTAGTCCGATTCTTATAAACATAAAAGTAGCATGCATAAATCTGAAAAAAGTCTCAATTGCAACAACTCTCATAAAACCATGTGAAACTATTCTCAAGAAAAAACGCCATTGTGGATATGTACATACTGCTCAAACGTATAACTCATGCACATTGCTTAGTTCAGTAGTACATTACCCAATTAGGGAAGTTGACCGATTCACACAGGACCGGTACGATAATGTGGGTGGTCCTGGGAGTTATGTAAGAGAATAAGGAGAGAATCAATCTAAATATAGATTGTCATCGGGCACCGTGCTCGTGGTGAGGGAGCCATCGGGAGTAGTGGCGGTGAAGGAAACTTACTTCAATTGAAGGTCTCACCCAGCATCTCAACCTAGTAGGTCCCGGTCCTCGGCTATCGCAGCCTGAGTTGCCGGTATCAAGGTTAAATACAGTAGCGCTGAAAGCTACTGGAGCTCCAATGTGCCGCCCCTGGTACCGGCAGGAAGTGACGTCAGGCGTTACATAACTCCCAGGACCACCCACTCGTAACGTTTGTGACTCCTCCCCCAGTATCTATACAGCAATTTCCCTTCAAATAAGACGGAAAGGGGAGATAAATATTAACGACGAGGAGGGAAATGCAAACATACTGTGTTTCCCATAGCAACACACAGTGCGAGCAGCTAGGGCCTTCCACAAGACTTTCAATGCGATAAGACCTCCACCTTGTCACTCATTATAGGATTATTTTTAATAATGAGCTCTCCTTACTTATAGAATAAAAAAAAGGAGAAAATGGAAAATGGCAATGAATCACACGAGGAAGATGACAATACCTTCCCTAATAAAGCAATTTTAATGAATTATCTGGAAAAACATCTTAAATCCTAAAAGCGGTTGTTGATTCTATTATGAACAAAAGAAAAAGGGATTTTGTGACT
The DNA here is from genome assembly GCF_964263255.1 of Lissotriton vulgaris. Lineage (NCBI taxonomy): Eukaryota > Metazoa > Chordata > Amphibia > Caudata > Salamandridae > Lissotriton > Lissotriton vulgaris. The sequence continues at coordinate 1,982,771,467 of NC_141689.1, forward strand.
GAAGAGCACTCAGTGAGTGGATGCCCTAGTCCAGTCTTGGAACAATCTAAATTGTTATGCCTTTCCCTCCTTTGCCCTAATTCAGAGAGTTCTCCTAAAAGTCAGAACAGAACAGTGCATGATAATCCAAGTTACTCCCTTTTGGAATACACAAGTTTGGTTCTCCGGAGCGATGGAACTAGTAATAGATGTTCCACGTTCTATCCCCGGGAACAGTAGTCTTCTTTCGGGACAGGATGGAGAAGAACATCCTCTCCTCCTAGAAGGCAACATGAACCTTCTTGCCTGGAAGATTTCAGGAGATCCGAGAGATACTCAGGCCTTTCAGGAGAGGCTAAGGACCTTCTGGATGGGTCATGGGCACCAGGAACAAGGAGAGGATATATCGGAGTTTGGAAAAAATGGTGTAGTTGGTGCCTGGAACGGGATCTGGATCCTGTGTAAGCTCCTATAGTGGATTTGGCTTACTTTATTAATTATTTCAGTCCTATGTTATAGATTGGGCCTATCTGCAGGACATTCCTTAATTAATGACTGTTTAATTGGTTCAGAGCCTCTGAGCCGTAGATTAATGAAAGGAATTAGACTCAAACGTCCACTCAAGACAAGTTATGATTCCTTATGGAATGTTAACCTCATTTTTGATCTTTTCTCTACATGGTCAGATGATCATTCAGTCAGGGGTGTGGCTAGAAAAAGCAAAACATACCAATTTTGAGTACATTTAGTATTTCACTGACCAGTTACAGCTTATAACGTTCTATCCCCGGTAACAGTAGTCTTCTTCAGGGACAGGATGGAGAAGAACATCCTCTCCTCCTAGAAGGCAACATGAACCTTCTTGCCTGGAAGATTTCAGGAGATCCAAGAGATACTCAGGCCTTTCAGGAGAGGCTAAGGACCTTCTGGATGAGTCATGGGCACCAGGAACAAGGAGAGGATATATCAGAGTTTGGAAAAAATGGTGTAGTTGGTGCCTGGAACGGGATCTGGATCCCGTGTAAGCTCCTATAGTGGATTTGGCTTACTTTATTATTTATTTCAGTCCTATGTTATAGATTGGGCATATCTGCAGGACATTCCTTAATTAATGACTGTTTAATTGGTTCAGAGCCTCCGAGCCGTAGATTAATGAAAGGAATTAGACTCAAACGTCCACTCAAGACAAGTTATGATTCCTTATGGAATGTTAACCTCATTTTTGATCTTTTCTCTACATGGTCAGATAATCATTCAGTCAGGGGTCTGGCTAGAAAAAGCAAAACATACAAATTTTGAGTACATTTAGTATTTCACTGACCAGTTACAGCTTATAACGTTATTTAATTAAAACAATGGATAAACATGTTTATTTGAGGTTTAATTCAGGAAAAAGCAAACACTAGTAGGGAATACAGGTTTATGAAAAGCGTGTGATGCTCAACAATGGTAGTCTGGACATCTGGGACCTACTCTGGAAAGTCAAATTAATTTTTGGTCACATTTCCGTCACACGAACTTTGCATTTTCTACCCCTCATATGAATTTTGTATTCAATATACTGCTTAAGTTCATTTAAGTTTTCAATTTCAATGAAGTTACTCTTGTAGCATGCTTTAACTTAAAAATATGTATGTTTCAAATAACACACACCAAGAAATATACTTTTTTTAAATTAGAGGATGTCTCCATTTAACACAGAAATAAACTACATGCCCCTATTTATTTATTGAAAACTTGGGAGATCTTTATAACCCTTTAAGGATAGTTGCAGAAAAGGTAACCCAAGTTGCCGTCTCCATCCTGATTCGGATCAATCTTGATGAAGGGTAATTCTTTGATGCCTGTAGGAAAGGGGAAGAGTTGTTCTCCAGCCAACAGCACAGTCTGAAGATATCAAGAACACTGAGAACTTTGACTGAGATTCTTAATAGCAGAGGTTTGCTTGTGCATTGGGATGTGACATGCAGTTCTCCTTTGTGCTTTCCATTTTTAATAGATTGATATGCATCTGATGTTTGTTTAAATGTCTGCAAACAGGGCACTACCCAGTGGTGCTGGAACACTTTCAGAGTGAGAGTGCTATCATCAGCGTTCACTGATGTCACTGATTTCAAAGGGATTGTGAAAAATCCAAGCAACACACAAATAACACGTGAAGCAAATGAGTCTTGCCCATTTAGCAGGAGAGGGGTAAGGGTGTGGTATATTGCCGGTGGTTCATTTTAAAGTACACTGTAGCAAAATATTACTACAGCATGATGCCGTGGCACAGTCATTTACAAACAGCACGTTTTCCATTAAAATGGCCACTAAATTTTCTATACACAGTGCTTAAATTGAGCATGTGGTTTACATTCACTGACTGGGTGTTGCAAAAACCATAGGGACTGTAAAAGCCTAAACATCCTAATTCCGCTAACTTTCCTTCGAACATAGTTTTTACAACTTGATTTTGTTAAGTCCTTAATTGTTGAGTTGACAAACTCCATCATGTGTAAAATTCTCCTAGGCTGTTTTAATTTAAGACCTACCATTATGAATATGTGATGTTACATCGCATGCGGTACAACACATGGGATTACAACGTGGTTGTTACAATGACCGCTTTGTTACAACACATGCAATGCATACAGTTACATCGCAAGTCGTTTCTATGACTTGCTGTAGTGGGTGCGCTGACATAGGTATAATTTATTATTCCGACTACAGCATGCGCAACTGTAGGGAAGGTGTGAAATAGTAAATTATATTATTCCTTAGTTTAGCATGTCCCCTACAGCAAGTCGTAGAAACGACTTGCGTTATAATGATTAGTGGTGTAACAACACAGTTGTTGTAAAGACTTCGTCGTAATCGCATGGGTTGTACCGCATGTGATGTAAACGCTGCTCCCTACCCTTATCAGCAAAAAAATTAATGGGGCTAGAATTTGTATGGAAAATTAAAAGAAATCTTGGAATCTCCGTATGGTGCTGATGGGGTGTTTCAATGTTTTACTGGGCTTCAGTAGCGGTGGGTGACATTTGAAAGTGGTGGGGCGCAAAGTGATTTGAATATTGCACCGTAGCGAGCGAGCGTAGCGAGCGAGCCCGAACCCCAAAAGGGTGGTTTGGGGGGATAACCCCCCCCAAGAAAATTTTGAAAAAAAGGAAGAAAAATCGTGCATTTTCAAGCAAATTTGAGAAAGCAGAAAGGTTAATAAAGCAATTGTGAAAGTGCAGTTATTACATTAATAGAAGGCATAACATAGGTAGCTGCTTATTCAGTATAACCACAGAACTTCATACATTCCGTTCTATTATGCTCAGGTGCAGAATTCAGACTATAAGAGTTTCATGGAAATCTCAGCTCTAAGAGTAGAAGAAGTTGCACAGCAGTTGGGAAACAGCCTTCACAAAGCTTTGGGAACCACGCCTTACCTTTACCACGTTTACAGTAAATAATGGAAATAATAAAATATTAACATATTTGTGTTTGATAGTCACATGAAATGAGAAATGTTGCCCTGTCCAATGTATCAATACCAAAAACATGCACTTACCACTACCCTCATTTTCAGGCTACCAGACCACTGTGTGATTTTGATAGCATTTAGAAGCTTAGCCTGGGATCTTAAATCTGGAAAAATATCCACTTTCTGCCAGTACTTTTGCCCAAGCCCAAGGTAGCCCTCTATATTTGTCTACACCTTCTAAAATCAAATGCAAGGAGAATGTTCCTGTTTTTGTTCTCCTAACTGTTCTCAAAGTGGAACAGGTGATCTGAAATGCAAAATTTAGTGAGAACCCTAGTTGACAATTTACCAAAAGGTATGTAGTGCTTCCGTTACGGCATTGGAGACCTTGGACATCTATTTTAAAACTGGGCCTAGGTGGGTGGCAGGGAAAAACACAGAAAATGCTAACAGGTAAAGAAAAATACTAGCCAAAACTAAAACACACACAAACATCACTTAGAAACCGTCTCACTTTACTGCAAAATCCACCCCAGACCTTATCTCTCACTTAGTCGCATTGTGACTGTTAGGCAATCCTTGATACCCCCATGGTATCCCTGGGCCTTTTGAGGTGCATCCAGTATCCCAAGACATTTCTCTAGATATCCACACAAGATTAATTACAACACCGACCATTGACAGTACATTTCAACACCACAGCATATTTACTGAACTGAAATAACGTGTTTTTTGTGCAAGAATCATGTATTTTTTCAAGTCAATTATCAGCCCTTTGCCCTGTCGTGGTATTTAAGGTGGTACTTTTTCGGAGACAGGTGACTGTTCAGGGGCCAAATGTGGTGAAGCGTAAACTGATTTGCATACTGCATCATAGCGAGCCCGAAACCCATAAGGGGGTTTTGAAAAAAGAGAAGAAAAATCGTGCATTTTCAAGCAAATTTGAAAACTTACAAACTGCAAGTAACAAAAGGATCTCTCTGACAAAAGCAGTGACTCACTGACCTATTTACATCATATGCATGTTGTGATCTGCATCAGGTACATGTTCTTTGCAGCAGGCACATTAACCTTCTGTGCCTCCTCCTGCTGCCCTGTTCACTACTGGGACCACAAACATAGGCTAGCTCTGCCAGACTGCCAACGCACCTCCATATATAGGCCAACAACTGATTTTTCTATTTTTTGTTTTATATAGCGAAATAGACCCGAGACATCGGGAATCAGAGCGCTTTACATGAGCACCAGTTTTGTTACAGTACCATTAATGCCTAAATAAACCTCACTTTACATGAATGTGTCTTATAAAGAGTCTTGGATAAATAGGGTGAATGAGCACAACACATAAGCGGCAACTTGCTTATTCATCTCAACCCCTTGGAACCCTACATGCCTTGCCCTTTCTTCCACCCTGCCGTCCATGCTGCAGCAACAAATGTCATTGAACAACTACCACATTGTCAACTTTGAATTACAAAACATGTTAGACTTTTTGATGTAACATTCTCAACAAGCAAGGCATTGTAAGCAGCTTGAAACAAGTATTTACAATGCAATGGTTTCGCCTTTCGAAAAGTTAGAGCTATTGGCATTGTAAATGACAAAATTTGTATATATGTGTTGGTTTTGAAAACAGATAAATAAATGGCATTGTCATTAGTTTAATCTCTGCAGTCACTCTGCAGTCCCTAGCACTCCATAGCACTCCCTTGCACTCTGCACTCCCTTGCACTCCCTAGCAGTCCCTAGTCACTCTGCACTCCCTAGCACTCCTGGTCTGGTGCAGCTCATACTTGTCACTGATGACACCACCCCTGCCAGCTCTCCACAAGCTTTAGATCTTTTTTTTGAAGCTAAAAAAAATATTAGATGTAATCCATTCACACAGTATTGCCGTATTCCTTACCAATCCACTTCATCACATAACTGTTACCACAAAACATTTCTGCACACCTCTAGTCTCCAATCTGCTAACGTTATAACAACCATTCAGTGGCACTGAGTGACCCTTTGCTCTTTTATGCGGAGCACCTCAAAGTGAAACTCATGCGTGCTGCCTGGTATTGATTCATTTATCAGGCTGTCTGCGCCCATCCTATTCCAGTGTGACATTAGCACACACTCCACATCGGCGGGGAGAGGCGGATCGGGGGGGTGGGGAGGGGGATTGATGGGTGAAATAGAGAGTAAATGCATTTCAGTGGATGGGTGATTATATTGGTTTTGTGAATGGGTTTATGCGTAGATGGATGAGTGGGTACATGAGTGAGTGATTCGATAGGCGAATAAGCAGATAGGTGGATTAGTGGATCGAAGGATGGGTGAATGGGCTGATGGGTGGGTTAGTAGATGCCTGAGTGGATAAATGGAAGGGTTGATACATGGGTTGATGAATCAGTAACTGGGTGGATGAATGAGGTGAGTGGATGATTGAAATGGTGAGTGACTGTGCAGATTAACACCTGCATCAGACTTCTCACAAAGCTTTATCACAAGATCTTATACTTGTGTTCCGCAGCAGGGTCAGTAGAGCCAAATCATATGGTGAACCCCCAAATCACAGCAACCTAAATTTGTAAATGTTATGCCGGGTCACTCCTAGTAAGGAACTTTACTCTGCCTGTTGTTGCTTTGCAGAAGCAGTGCTGCACATTGTGGCTGAAGTAGAAGGGCCAGTGATCTTTAAGCTAAGCACAACTGTGGTTACAAGATAACACCAGTAAATCGCAAAAAGTTGTGGATTTCCTGTACTATTACCAATACTTTAAATTATACATGTAGACAATCCCTAGAGTACGTTTATATATTACAGTTTTTATACAAAATGCAACCGTTTCGCTCTTTGTAAAATCCATTGTCCAAAGACTTGGTAGATATGTGGCTCTCAGTGAATCACTTCAATGCCTAATGCATGGAAAGATGTACTGCTAGATATCAGGTTGCATGTGAGCTGAACAAACCGATTGAGAAGGTATGTAAATACTACAAGTTACACTTTTGGGGTTGTCCTTAATGGGCAATTGGCCACTCTTTTACCCCTGTCCTGAAAACATCCACATTCCTTGTAAATGTATTCCAGTAGTACAACTGCCATACTAGGACATTTCCCAGAGCTAAGGTCCTTCTGTTGGTTTATAAGTCGGCAGATTCAGATATTATCATTATAAGGATCCATCTAATATTGTCAGGCAAATAGATTTTTTCGGTGCACAAAATAGCCATTAGTCTCAGCCAGAATCAAAGATCAATGTATGCTTCCCCAGGCAATAATATGTGAATGCTCCAATACTCCATCCGATTCACTGGAATTCTCATAGAGCACATAAGAAATATGTTCGTTTATCAGATGGTTCTAAATTTGGACTAACTACCTTGACTCTGTGATAGGTTGTTAGATCCACAGAGAAGATTTTAATTATTCAATTTTTGTCAGTACTTGGAAGTACATGATCCTCCTTGCATAGTCCAGTGTGTACTCTTTTTTTTATATGATCAACGCTTGGCCTTCAGCCGCCGCCCAATTGGAGACGTCCCTTCTCCAGGCCTCAAACTGACACCTGTCTCTTCACTAGCGCCGTGACTAAATCTATAAATTTGTTCCCTACTTTTCATCTTGGGAGGTATGGGAACAGGCCCAACAAGCACACTTCGATGGAATTGTCCGCTACTCTCTCCAAGGTGGTGCCTGTGTCGTCACTACACCCCAAAACAGACGCAAGAACTCACAGTCCCAGACCATGTGTATACAGTCTGCGTCTCGGAAGGTACACCTCGGGCAATTGCGCATCTCTGCTCCATGAATAGTCTAAAGCCTGTGCAGGGTCATGTAGGTCATATTAACAAAATTAAGCTGGGTATATTTCAGTTGCTGTACCGACTTAGGCCATGCCAGCACTTTTCCCCAGTCTTGATCAGTGAATTCTTTGTTTAAGGCCTGTTCCCACTTAGATCTAATCTTGGTTACGGGCATCAAAGTGGTCTCTATCAGTGCCTTAAAAAAACAATTTACTTGGTATCCAGCTGTGCCTAAGGTGAGCAAGGCATGTAGGAGTTGGAGTATGTGTCACCAGTTCTTCACGACCTCTGCCCCATAACATTCCAAAGGTGCATATCCGAGTTTCATATTGTATGAACTGGCCCACGGAGAGGCCATTATTTTCTACTAAGTCCTCAAAGGGGATCAGGGCGTTCTCACTATAGCAGTCTCCTACTGTCTCTAGCCCCACCTCCGTCCAAGCAAGCAGTTGCTCCGGCCCAAATATCAAGCATGGAACTCCTTGAGACAGGCTCACCAGTGGGAGGATCAGCGTGTATCTGGGGGTTTCCATCATTTTGGACATGCATCGTCGTTTCCATCATCTCAGGGATGCAGTCTGCAACATAGGCAGGAAGGGGTCACAGTTGTGTAGTCCAGTATCTTTGCTAACAAAAATGTGGGATGTAAGCAGGGGACAGACAGAAACATCCCCTCTGTATTCACTCCCTCCAATCATTGCGCTAGCCATTGCAGTTGGGAGGCTAATTGATACAATTCTAAATTCGGGACTTCCAGGCCCCCTTCCCTCACGGACGCTGCGCTGCAGTGTTTTCAGGGAAACCCTCTTCTGTCCTACTCCCGACATGAAATCTCTCACAAGTGAGTTTCGATGAGTAAACCATCTGTTTCCACACATCAAGGGGCATGATTGTTGCCCTCTGACCCCCCCCCCCCGTTTGACCCTCAAGCCCCAGCCGTGAATAGAATGTATATGTTATAGAGGTCATTAAAAATCATAGTGTGTCGCCGAGAATGCAAAATGGCATATTTTTCACAAACTGCCAACCTCAATTTAGCGCAGAAGATCCACTCAATAGTATACACATTACACATATACCTGTTATAATAACCTTTCCAAAAATCCACAATATTAAATAAACGTTAACTGGTATGTAAACAGCCAGAGAACATTTTTATAAAATCAATGTTTTTATTCAAAGCCAAAACACACAAAAATGCAGGCCAATAACAGTCTTGTTAATTCTCTCCTAAATTTCAAAATTCTGGGATAGCACAAAAAGTGAATCGTTCATCATGAGTTATAGCCCAGGCTGCAATATTTTGCAACACGTTTAGTTCAGAGTTTCTGATCTGAAAAAAGGAAATTCAGGGCAAGCTGACAAAGCTGCTTGAAGTGTCACTTAATGTGAAGATTTTATTTTCTGAGAACGCAGCACAGAGCGGGACCGAGGTCAGAGCATAATATGCCACAGTTGTCTCCTTTGTCAGTGCAAAGAAAATATTCCCAGTAAAGAAGGACGTTTCACATTCAGCCCTGCGTGCGGCATTTTAATGTTTTTTTTACCAGAGTAGGTTCCTCCATGATATTGGAGGTCACAATTGTATGATGCCAGTCATTCTATGACGATTATGGGAAAACTTCCCAAATGCATCTCATTCCAGAACAGTTGACACATTAGTGAGTACATTTTTTTAAGCTGCCCCACCGCTAATGACAGCGAAAAGTTGTTAGCCATATTTAATCCATAATCCTAACTAATGACAAATGCGAAAAGACAAGGTTTCACCATTTTATAAATCAGAAAAAAATGCAGTTAAAAACTAAATCTTGTTAAGGGATTTACACATACATAGTCGCCTGTAAACAGACGGTGTGTCTCCAGTGAAAGCATCACAGCCCTGCACCTATTCACAATTCCCCCAGCTCAGGCCAGCTGTTCCAAAGTGATATCATAATGGCTCTGACCTGCTGGCCCCTGTCTCACGAATCACGATCAGAGCAGGCCCTGCACACACCAGCAGACACATCGAAACGCAATCTGTCTCCTCACGCATGCCCAGAAATTCTTCAATGTCAAAGACAGTATATTATGAATATGTCTTCTATGCCACTTTTGTAGGGGTGTTAATGAAAGGGAGTCCATAGTCAGTAAGAGCCTGAGGAACATACTTGTACCACTCTGTCACTACTTTTCGTTTTGTAATATATATATAACAATTCTTACAACGTTGTGTATTCTATGTCTTATAAAACATTACCTCGGACTTTTCTCGCATCTTCCTTCCATGTGACCAGCATTCTGGAAGCCAGCCGCCTTCTGCTGTTTGCGTTCAGTTTAAGGCCAAGTTGAAGTCAACAGTACACGGTGTCTTCCAAAGGTGGAAAAGAACAGCTTGTGAAATAAAGTGTGTATGGAGCGAGACTTTCCACGTCAATTCCATTTTTAATCGCATCATCTCCGAAGAAGATACTGGAGTCCTGGACTAGTTATATAACGTGTGTAAGAGGCAGAGCTTTCCCCAGTAGAAAATCGACGCAGTAGCACAGGTTTCTGCTAGTTACCTTGAGCCCTCCGACCACGCGATTATCTTCCTTGTCAGACAGCATCCGGCATCAGGATGTCCCACCCCCCCACCACGCGCGGCATCCAATGATGGATGCTGCGTGGTGGACCAGCCAATCCTGGAGCTGTATGCAGCACCAGGATTGGCTAGGGGGTCATTTTGCTGCTCGCCCTGTCGCCCTTTGGAAACACGGGCTGTGGTAGCAAACAAGCACCCCTGGGTCCCGCTGGGGAACTTACAGTGCGCATGCTTGAGAAAGTTTTTAACTTCCCCAAGCATGCGCACTGTACTTCCCCAGCGGGACGGTCTGCTGCAGCCTGAGTGTGGACTGTCACTCAAGCTGCAGCAGGCCACCCCCCCTGCGCAATTCCTGCCGGCGACTTTTTTTTTAGAAGACTGAAGACAAGAGTGATTAGTGAAGACATATTACTGATAGGAGGATTGCGGCCGGCGGCCGCGATGCGTCCATGGTGGCTGGTGGGGCTACGCCCCTACGCCCCAATGGACGCACCGCTGCTGCTGGGCTTACATGGAGGTAGTTAAAAAGATAAAAAACATCAGAAAGTAGGTAGCACACAATCAAAACATATTTCTTAAACAAGAGATATGTACACATACAGCTTACTCCTTTGTAAATTTATGGCTTGAGCACATGCTTTCACCACAAGAAGAGGAAGGAAGATTTAACGCAGAATACAAATATAGTCTAAGTACAGATCCCAAAGAAGGGGGTGTTTCAACTTTCTGAAATAATCACGTTAGACATTTCCTTTTCTAGAAAGGAAAACAAAGGATAAAGAAAAGGTATATATGATGTCCATTCCCTTAAGACAGAGGATGGACGTGGTGTAATACCACAAAGATGTACTATCCTTAAAAGAAGTGTGATATTTTTTAGCCGTTACCACTAGAACACGGATTCCCTTGGAGTGGAAGAGGCAGTCCTGTCACATCTAATACCCTTCAAACATGTGTCAGTCATCAGTGCCAATAGAAAGCAACGTGTTTTGCTTTTTCTCTAGGAATGCTTAAGTAAAAATATCATTTATAAGACTTATGGTTTCAACTACTATCATATCACCTCCGTAAAACACACTATACAAAATTAAAACAGAATTTTTCATCAGCAGTCATTTTCATTTTTCCTCAGTAACATTTCTGTAGCATAATATATGATGTGTGCATAAGGCACATTCATTACTATTACTAACAACATGAGAAAACAACCCTCTCCCTGTTGTGAAATGACTGAATTACATAATGGTAGTCCCCTGTTATTCGCAAGCGGAAGGCACGAGGTGTGGGAGGGCCAATCACCACTTGGTAACGAGGAGCCTAACAAGAAGATAAAAACATGGGAAAAATGATGTTTGGACTGATAAGCATTTGAAAAAGGCATCTCGCCGAAACAGGTCATGTAAGCCCAACATTAAAATTGGAAACAAAGCCCCGCTGTGTCCTGTCATTTCGAATCCTGAACGGAGGAGATGTAAGATTTGATGTTACCGCGTTCCCTATGGCGCGCATGCAGGACACTTTCATATTCGTGGCCAGGAAACATGGGAAGTTCTTGGATTGTAGCCGTGGTAGCGGAGTATTTTCCTGGCCCTTCACCACACCCTCTAAAAAGTCACTGGATGACTGTGAAATAACGAACCTGCAAGATGGTCAGAGAGGCCGTCACTCGAATTGCGCCTCTGAGAACTGCTTGAATGATAGAGGTTGGTGGAAGAAAGTAAGGGGCACGAAGACTGTTTTGATTCGCATCATTTCCTAAATTCACTGCACCGAGGCATCACCTTGCGGCATTATGGGACTGGTAGTCCCCTGTTATTCGCAAGCGGAAGGCACGAGGTGTGGAAGGGCCAACCACCACTTGGTAAGGAGGAGCCTAACAAGAAGATAAAAACATGGGAAAAATGATGTTTGGACTGATAAGTATTTGAAAAAGGCATCTCGCCGAAGCCGGTCATGTAAGCCCGACATTAAAATCGGAAACAAAGCCCCGCTGTGTCCTGTCATTTCGAATCCTGAACGGAGGAGATGTAAGATTTGATATATATATATATATTTTGGGGTGTATGCCTACTGGCGGTTGCAAGTAGGTAGTTATAGTTAGGGCCGAGTGTCCATAAAAAATCAGCAACATTCTATTTGGAGTAATGGAATAACTTTGGCGCCGGTTGATGAATCTTCGCGAAATTCTCCAAGAAGATGGCCCGATCCGCTCCACTCCTATCCAGAAAGTTTCGGGGTGATTCCTGAAGCGGGGCCGAGAAAAAAGGGGGGTCCCAAAATGTGTTTTCCCCATGCAATTTTCCATAGGGACCTTTAAGCGAGGCTACAGCCCGAACTGCTGAACGGAATTACACCAAATTTGGCAAAAAGGTAGAGTTTGGTTCACAGATCACGCTTTTTGTTAAATGGTGTAAATCTGTGCAGTAGTTCCTGATAAAATCAAAAGTAAAATCATAGATATATCTATGGGTGTGTAGGGTACGCGTATCCTCCGAGGACCCTAATGAGCACGAGCTGCTTGCTAATTGGCTGTCAACTGTCTGTCAACACTCAAAACCAGGAAGTGTTGGCAGCCATCTTGTGTCTCGGTAGAACCGAGGCACAAGAAAACTGAAAAACAAGTGCGCAAAAGACGCAAAGGGGGCAGGGTAGAAACACCCTGACCCACTAGGCCTGCTCACGGGGTCCCACAAGGACCCCCAAGGCCCCCAAAAATTTCTTTTAAAAAATAATCGCGGGATAAGTGTAGGATACGCGTATCCCGTGAAAAAAAAAACCAAAGCCCGCATTAGTGGTAATTAGAAAGCATGGGCGAAATTTGCGAATTTGCGTTCCGTGAATTCGCGGATTTCCCCACAAAATAGCAAAAAAATCCGCGAATTTTCCCGCAAAATCGCGGATTTTTTTGTGATTTGCCCTGGAGTACTTTCTACTGGCTAATCCAGTAAGTGCTCCCTCATTGTGTAAATGTATAGTGCTTTTACTACACTGCAGCTGCGTAAAGGGCCAGAAGATGTGTCTCCAGTGACCATGTGTGCCTGTAACACAGGAACAGGCACACATGGCCACCGGAGACACATCTTCTGGCCCTTTACGCAGCTACAGTGTAATAAAAGCACTATGGGGTAGATTTACAAGCCGCTTGCGCCTCTTTTGCGCCACAGTTGCGTCACTTTTGTGACGCAGCGGCAGCACAAAAGATGCGCCATGGTGCTAGGTATTAACAACGTAACGCATCTGAGGCCAGCCACAGGGGATGGGGTCCCGGGGGCCAAAAGTGGCCACAGGAGTGGGGCAAGGCAGCCCCCCTCCTAATAAAAAAAATATTTTTAAAAAAAGGCCCATGCCCTGGGGATGGGGTCCCTGGGGCAGACTATGGCTTTGGGAGGGGGATAACGCGGCCACCTTCCCGATTTTTTTTTTATTAAAAATTGGGGGCAGGCTCTATTGCGGATGGGGTCCCCTGGGCCCAAAAAAATGAAAAATTAGGGGGGCCCCGTTCTTAAAAAAAATCAAATAAAAAAAAGACCGGCATTGCGCTGGAGGCCAGCCCCCTCCTTTCACCACTCTGCAAACGCTCCCCCTGGTGCATTTGCAGAGGGGGAAAGAAATCCCCTTGAATACTGGGGGTCCCTGGGGGCCAACTAGCCCACCAGGAACCTCCAGTATGCGCCAGGGGGCTGCATTGCAGAGAGGTGTTCTGAGGCCATGCCCCTTTTTACACCTCTCTGAGACGCAGCCTTATGGCGCTTACTGGAGGTACCTGGTGGGCTAGTTGGACCCCAGGGACCCCCAGGATTCAAAGGGACTTAATTCCCCAACTTAAAACGTGCCAGGGGGTGCGTTTTCACAGTAGTGAAGGGAGGGGGCGAGGCGTGAGTTCACATGTGTGCAAACACGCCCTGTGGTGCGGTTTAAGTTGGGGAGTTAATTCCTTGTCAATACTGAGGGTCCCTGGGGGCCAACTAGCCCACCAGGTACCTCTAGTAAGCACCACAGAGCTCCGTTGCAGAGTGTTGTAAAAAGGGGCGTGGCCTCTGAATACCTCTCTGCAACGCAGCCTCCTGGCGCATACTGGAGGGACCTGGTGGGTTAGTTGGCCAACAGGTATCTTCACTATGCATCAGGGAGTTGCATTGCAGACAGGTGTTCAGAGGCTGCTCCCCTTTTTAAGCCTCGCTGCAACGCAGCTCTGTGGCGCTTACTGGATGTACTACGAATTCCGATTTAATCATAACCATACTTACCAGTAACTTGAATTTCCTTCCATAGGCTAACATTGACTGTTTTTACTTGGAAATTCTTCTAAGTGTGGAGTTTTGCAAATTTAAAATATTCACCTAAAATCATCCGAACAACGAATTCCGATTTACTCACCTGTTATCAGGAGATAACCCAATGCTGCATCTTTTAGCCCAGCACTGACCCTGAAAAGTAATTCTAACCATACTTACCAGTAACTTGTATTTCCTTCCATAGGAATCCATTGTCTGGTTTTCTCCAGAAAAGTTTTTAAGTGTCTATTTTCACAAACTACAAATATTCCTAAAAACTCGCCTGTATGACTTAAACGCATTCTTTCAACTGTTTACAGGACATGTATCAGTGCTGGATCCAGGATCCACCACTGAGTAAGAAAAAGTAACGATAACACTACTTACCTGCTAAGTGAATTTCCTTCCATAGGGTGTCATTGACTGGTTTCACTTGGAAAAGTGTGGAGTTTTGGAACTTTAAAATATTCCCAAAAAATCAGCTAAACTACGAATTCTGATTTACTCACCTGTTATCAGGAGAGACCTCAGTGCTGCATCTTTCAGCCCACTACTGAGCCTGAAAATTAATTCTAACCATACTTACATTAACTTGTATGTGCTTCTATAGGCTAACATTGACAGGTTTCACTTAGAAATTCTTCTTCACAAGAAAGCCGGCAAAATGGCACTTGACCATAACTGAACTATTGAACACACAAGATACAAAAAACATACCATAGGGCATTAAGCTTCTGATCGTTCCCTCGCATAGACTAGGAGCTGCTCTGAATATAACAATCTATAAAAATGGTACGGTACTCATTCAAGCAAAGGACAAGGATCTAAACAAATTTGATGAATGCTTCTCCATGCTTAAAGAAAAAGTTTATTATTCCACTCGTACGAGGAACCAACAAAGAGCCTGCGCAAGTTCAATTACACACCACAAAAAAATCAATACCGAGAGTGGAACATGAGAAGACAACTGTTCCACAGAGGTCAAACCCTTCCCCAACAAACGCAACTGAGCCAAACAGGTGCTCTTCAGAGTTGATGGGCATTTCACTGACCTTCACAATGAATCCTTCAACAACATCCCTCAATGAAAGGCAAAGTCCTGCACGAACAAACAAGTCAGGGTCCATGCCGGGAGACAATCGCCACATTCACCGATAAATAGTGGGAAGAAAGTCGAGTAAGCCTGCTATGCCACCAAACATAGGGGATAATTCTACAACATCCACCCAACCACCTTCAATCGCTCCGCATACATTTAACTCACTAGACAGCAGGAGCCCATCTCCTAATCTATTAAAAAGCCTGCATTTCTCCCCCCGAGGTCGACAAAAAATAAGAAGCATAATCAATGCTGTACCTAAAATAAAGGCCAATGAGTCATTAGAGAAGGAATTACTAAACAATCAATCGTCAAGTCTCCAGATATCATCCTTCATCCCCCCATGCTCCTACAAGGGTCCCAGATACTCAGAAGCTAAACTCCAGCAACCCTCTACAAACCATTTACAAAGCTATATTGGATCTAAAGAATATTGCGCGCCTCACAGAAAACGCACTCTCCAAATTAAAAATATGCAAGAGACAGTACTCTCACTACATAACAACATAAAAACAACATCAATGTCTCTATCAAACAGACATCATCAACCTCAAAAACTCCATAACTACCTATCAGGCAAGGAAATGCAAGCACTACTGCAATCCTATGAGCCGTCTCTGACCACAACTAACCCTTGTAACAAGAACAAGGTAAATGTAATCAGTTCAGTCCCCATCAACTCCTTCAGAGAAGTCAGGCCTAGTGACAGAAAATTAAATACAACAACCTGAAGCAAATAACGCTAACCACCTCGAATCAGAGGGGCGTGGCCTAACTGCAGACCGAGATGGTCGTGTAGGCTGGTAGCTCTACCGTAATCCTCCTTCTAAGCCCATACTGTGGTGGCGCAGATGTAGACATCTCCACGAGAATGACTCCTGGAGACGTGTGAAGCCAGGGGGAGAGGCGGCTGGAACTCCGTACCGGCTGGTGCTCGCGGTGCAGATCAGCGCCGAGGAGAGTGCTGTGACGTGTTGAGGCCTGAGGCTAGGCCTGAAGCTGGGGCCTCGCGTAATGCAGTGAGCCGTAGCTCGGTGCGTGACGGTGGCGCGCTGGAGGACTGGATCAGACGGTGGCGGCTGGGGAGGTAAACGACTGCAGTGGGGTTTGCGGCTCCCCCTACATCGTGGCTGGGTGCGGCCCTCCACTGATGTCCTCTTTCACTGCTTGCCCTGAGGTGATACCAACGGTGCTGTGCCCTGCGACCGGCCTGCGAGGCTACCTTGCATGCACCTATGCTGGACTGCAACACTGTTAACCTGTGAGTGACTGTGATTGCTAGGGCCAGCTGCCTACCATTTGTTGACTGCCTGTTGGTGCCACGTGTGTCTGTTACCCACTCTCACCCACCAGTTGCTATTCCGGATTCTGCTGGGGTGCCTGGCCATGTTCTAACTGCCCCTAGTGTTGCAATTCTTTTTGCCCCTTGTTTTTTGCTTTGAATGTGGCTCTGAGGAGTCTTGAATTGGCCCTGCTGTTGTGTCTCCGGGGCACCTGTTGCGGCTGATTCTCTATGCTTGGCTGAGGGACCTGCTCATAGCCACCACTGCCCATGTCGCTCAGCATGATAGGGAGGTATGGGGCGCAAGGATCCCCAACAGGGCACACATCCTTTCAAAGCCTCAGGGCCTGGCACGGCGGCACAACAGTCCACCATGGCGCAGGGGGGCTAGGTTCCCATGATGACAGCAGCGGGATCAGAGGGTCTCTTGGCTGAGCTACGGGCAGGCTTCAAAGCCCTGGACACCAGATTTGATGCCCTTGATCAGCCCCTAGACACAATGGGGGCCCAGTTGGACAAACACGAGGGGCGTTTGACAGTGGCAGAGAGTAGAATCTCAGATCTGGAGGATGGCGCGACCCAAACTGCTAAACAGTACAAGAGAATGCAGAGGCTTCTCAAAACTGTAGCGATGAAGAATGAGGATTTGGAGGCCCGGGGGCATGGAAACATCCGCATTATGGGAGTGGTCAAGACAACAAACACAGGCAGGTTGGACCTCTTTGTGGAAAAACTCCTCACAGAACTCTTTGGCAGGGACTCATTCACTGACGCCTTTGTCGTAGAACGATCACATCGCATCCAGGGTCCACGCCCGAATCCGGGGTATCCTCCCCACCCGATCATAGCACGCTGCTTGAATTTCAGGGATAGGGACACTGCTCTGCGTTTGGCCCGAGAAAAGGGTCAACTGAATTGGCAGGGTTCCAACATCTCCTTATTCCCTGATTTTACAGCAATGGTGCAGGAGGCACGCAGGGAATATGCAGGGGTCAAGGCTGCTCTGCGAAAGCTTGGCCTGCTCTATGGAATGCTGTACCCTGCGAGCCTCAAGGTTGATGTGGACGGACAGTCTTGGATCTTTGATACTCTACATGAAGCTCAGGAGTTTTGCCATCAATACTCCAATGCCTGAAGAAGAACACTGTCACATCTCCATCGCACTCTCAGGACATTCTGAACTCAGGAGCGAGTGCAGAACTCTTTGGTACTGGTTAGCTTCTGGCACTGTAATCTTATTCTTAAATTTTAGCCATTGCACTCTATGTTACAGTTTTTGTCGTAGCTCCTCACAGTAACAAACTGCTTGCACCACAGAATGTGCCACCACAGATGTGGGAATATATTGTTATGGTATGACATAGTATGGGGGAAATGACAGGGCGTTGTCACTTCCCAAGTGCGGATGCACATCTATCTGTTCTTTTGGGGTTCTCTTGTTTTGGTTTTTAGTTTGTATCTACATTTTGGCATTGTAATGATGGCCGGGGTCTTTCCTCCCACAGTTGGTGGGGCAGATGGGTGGTGGGAGGGCGGGTATTGGGGACAGTTGGTCAAATTCACGATATGAAGGTTTCTTCGTACTTTCTTTGCGATTTAGCAAGTCTATTTTCAGAATAAGAATGTCAAATGATCTAATTGTGGTGGAATATGGCTAGTAAGGTTCTGGCAGTGGTCAATGTGGCTCTGATATCTTGGAATGTTCTGGGTCTTAATAATGCCTGCAAATGTAAACAAGTGACAAATTACTTACAGTGCCACCAGGTGGATGTTGCCTTCTTGCAGGAAACCCATCTGACCATGAATGCTAATTTATCAGTTGTGGCTGCCTGTGGGGCATATAGATATTTTGCTGGTAACAGTTCCTATGCCTGAGGAGTGGAAGTGCTCATCCACAGGAGACTGCCCTTTCATGAGGAGGAGGTATACAGGAATGTGGGCGGGAGGAATGTGTTGGTTAAAGGCTATATGTTGGAACACTCTGTACTTTATGTCAACATCTGCGCCCCGAACATAGACGACACCAAGTTTTTAATGACATTTATTCACATATTATCCGCATGGGGGCTGACCACATATATTTGGGAGGTGATTTTAATCTGACACTTAACCAGGAGTTGGATAGCACTTTACGTACAGCAGCCATAACCCACGGGCCATAGCTCTACGGTATGGGGAGGGAGAAAGACACGGCAGGACCAGGACAATGCTAGTGCAACATACTCGCAAACCAACATAGATAGCAAAAATGACTGAGGATTCAAGGGGAGTGGATAACAGGAAATGTTGGAATATTACGAGAGGTACTTAAATATTATATAGAACTATACACCTCTAAGACTGATTCATGCCTGGAGGATTATCAGGGGTACTTTGAGGAGATTTCCCTCTCCTGGATGGACAAGGCTCATCAGGAGTTCCTGGCTTAACCCTTCACTGAGGGGGAAATATCTGACGCCATTGAAGCGCTTGATGTCTCTAAAGCGCCTGGTCTGGACAGGTTTACAGGCTACTTCTATAAAAAGTACAAAGATCTCCAAGTCCCCCATCTTATTGATGTATTTCAGGAGGCAGTGGATAAGGGGATACTCCCGCCCACTCTAAGAGAAGCAGCTATAATCCTAATATCTAAACCCGGTAAAGACCACTTGAAATGTTCCTCATACAGGGCCTTGTCATTGCTGGACTTTGACAATAAAATCTTTGCTAAAGTGATAGCCATCAGGCTTGCATTGATTATCAAGCAACACATTTCCCCAGCGCAATCAGGCTTAATTTCTTACAAATCCACGGCTTTGAATACACGCACATTATTCACCACGCTGAACAGGCTTGAACCTACTCTACCGGCTGCAGCGGTGCTTTTAGACGCCAAAAAGGCGTTTTATTCACTGGAATGGCCATTCCTTTATGCCACCATGCACAATCTGGGGATGCCTGAACAGTTTTTGGCGGTGCTCAGACTGTTGTACACCCAACCAACGGCCTGTATCCGCCTCAATGGCACGCGGACTAGGGCATTTCCTCTCACTCGTCACTCGCGGCACGTGACAGGGATGCCCCCTGTCCCCCCTCTTTTTCATACTGGCACTAGACCTGTTGGTGCGCCATTTACTGAGCAAGCACAGCCACTGCGGCTTACAATTCAAGACTGGACCGTTGCTGCTCACAATCTATGCCGACGACATAATACTTTACGTACGGCGCCCTGATGACAGCTTACCACTGCTGCTTAGTGAGGTTACTGGATATGGCACTCTGTCAGGTTTAAACATAAATTGGGACAAATCAGAAGTCTTCCCATTGACTGAGGCGGTTTGTGCTAGAACAGGGGACTATCCATTAACTTGGTGCGACGACTCGGTCAAATACCTTGGAATCCATATTCACAGGGACCAGGACGGTGTTCTGCAGCTGAACTATGGCCCGGCAGACGAGAGGCTCGAAAATTAAGTAGAACGATGGCTGCGATTCCCTTTGTCAATGGCAGGCTGAATAGCCATAATAAAAATGGTGGTATTGCTGCAATTTTTGTACTTTTTCACGAACATTCCAATCCCTCTCTATAATATTTTTTTTCCCAGATTGCACACCTTGCTTGGGAGGCTAGTGTGGGGTGGGAGGCAGCCCCGCGTTTGATGGGACACCTTGGTGTTGCCATACGAGAGAGGAGGATTTGGCGTTCCAAACCTGCAAATTTATTATCTGGTTGCCCAGGCAAGTTTTGCTCGACACTGGTATAACACTGATATTCGGATCCCCTACTATCGGCCTAAGGAGGACTTGGCACTTCCGGCCCCACTCCATACACTACTGCTGCGCGGCTTCCCTAGAGACCCGCATGACATTCAAACGCTGTCCACCAGGCGTAAGCTGGTGAAGGTGACTGGTATGAGTGCACTGTACTCCCACGCACTGCCCCTGGACGGTAACAGTTGGATACCCATCCTGCAGGAGATGCTAGTCAAACAAACGCTATCTAAATTTTGGATGATTACCTTTGGGGACTTTTTCCCTCGGGGGCACATATTCTCGCGCACTGAGGATCCACGTCTCCTGGAGGCCACGACTTTGGAGCATTTGTGCTCATGCATGTACAGAAGGCGCTCCGTGCATGCATGGAGAGCTATGCCTTGGCACCCACTGAATTTCCTCTCCTGACTGGGGTCATTAGTGCAGGGGATGGGAACCACCTGGTTGCCAGACTGTACAAGGGGGTGATAGCACGGCTCCCGAGGAGAGATGCGGCGGTGAGGGCTGCATGGGAGGGCGATCTTGGACACCCCCTAATTGACCTCCAATGGTATTGTTGCTGTGCAGAAACACGGTAAGTGTTGCCGACTCACCACCATAAACTATTGCATTTTAAGTTCCTCCGGCGTGTACATATCACCCCTAGCAAACTACATCCCATTGACCCCGCGCGGTCTGACGCCTGCCCGAGATGTAGTGGCCCGAATGCGGACTTTGCACATATGACGTGGACGTGCCTCAAGATAGAGGGCTATTAAAAATCAATTTTTCCAGAGATATCTAAGACGGTTGAGGTGGAAATATTGCCATCACCTCTCCTTGCTCTACTGGGGTATGTCCATGAACTCTCTAGATCCTGGCGTCGTTTCATAGTGATGGCACACCTGCTTGCTAAACGCAAAGTGGCCATTAAGTGGGCATGTAAAACTAGCCCTACAATACACACATAGTTGCACAGATGTCATACTACAACACCACCAGTGATACGTATGCCCAACTACAGCCGGCCGCCTCTAGACCGGTAGATATCTGGCAGCCCTTCTTGGCGTACCTACAGCATTTGCAAGAGCCTAATGCTACGCCTATGCGGACACCACAGACACTGTAGGACCAAGGGGCACAACTCGTGCAGTATCCCAATCGCTGTTATGTTTCACAAGCAATTCTAAATATGGCTGTAGCTGCTAAATGCCCACAACAACTGTTATAACTACAAAGTAAATATTGTATGTGTGGATGTATATCATTGACCTTTGTTATTTGTGTATTAGCTCTCAGGGATATCCCTGTCACTAGCCATGCGACCCTTTTGCTAACTGCAGATTGTGTATGTCATAATTTTGACCAATTGTTTTCTTTTTGTAAAAAATGTTTTTGAAAATGCAAATAAATAAAGTTTAAAAAAAAAATACCTCGAATCAAGACCCCATCCGGGACTCTCAGAAACAGATCACAGGACTACTAATCAACTGCCGCTCAGCAGTAAAACACGCGTCATATATCGCTGACCTTATCCTGAGTCAGGAGATCGACGTTGCGATCCTAACGGAAACATGGCTCACTGAATGTTCCTCACCATGCTTAGATCTACTGGTGCCCCCTAACTATTTCATTGTGAGGCAAGACAGGCTAAAGAGAATTAGAGGGGGTATTGTGGTTATTCATCGCTCTGAGCTCTTGGTTACTCCATTGCCTGCAGACCCTCTTAACTCATGCGAATACCCCGCACTCTCCATAGTTAACCCTGAGAAACAGCTATGCAAGGTTCATACATTCTATCAGCCACCAGGCAAGAATGAACCTTTTATCGACCACTTAATGGAGATCATCACAGCAAACGTCTCCTCACACTCCAATGACATATTCATAGGAGACTTCAATTTACACTGGAACAATTCAAATGACAGCCAGGTAAACATCATCAAAGACTTCCTAGCAGATCAAAACCTAGTGCAGTCCTGCAAGCTTCCAACGCATGTGAAAAGCTCCACGTTAGACTGGATCATATCCAAAGATAAAGATGTGATTTAACCTCAATCATGCCATGTGACTGGTCAGCACATCATATAATAAGCTTCCAAATTTCCAGAGTACTAAAGTAAAAAAAAAAAACTCAACCAATCAAACCAAAACAATGGGTAAGGACCACAAAGAACGTGGCCAATGAGAAGCTTGCGTCGATGTGCAGGAGGGATCTTCCCCTACCAGAAATATGACAAATGCCTGCGAACTCACGGAGCACTACAATGCAATGATGTGAGAGATAATGGACGCTATTGCACCGTTTAAACTAAAATGATTGTAGGACAAAGATAAAAATCCCCGGTTCAGTGGAACATTAAATGAATCAAGACGTAAAATGAGACTAGCAGAAAAGAAATACAGACAGCTTCCATCATCCCCACAACTAAAACTGCTAAGAAAAACCAGAAGCGCCTACAATAAAAATATTCTGAAATCAAAAAAAGAATTCTTCAGAACGGAATTGGAGAATGTGAAAAACAGACCTCAGAAACTCTTTGAATTGGTTAAACATCAATCAAACAAAATGTACAAATCCGCACAAGAATCAACAAAATCTCAAATTAGCTGTGAGGAATTCTCAAATTTCTTTACATCCAAGGCCTCGTCCTTGGAATGTGAGCTTAAGTCAGCTGCATCTTCATGGGAGGCCTCACAACCAAGTAATTCATCAATGCCTAATGATTCCGTACCCAAAAACGAAGCTCAATGGTCCACTTTTAAACTATATGACCAGAACCGCATCTGAAACGTTATCGGCCATTAACCTAACAATCACTTCAACGATCCACTCCCTGCAAAATGTGTGCCATACATAGACCAGGAGATCATCCCCAGCTGGACATCGTTAGACAATGATTTCCTGTCTCAAGTATCCTTCTTAGCTCTCTAAAAATGGGACAGGTCATTCCCATCATAAAAAAAACAACAGAGGATAGCCCTGAACCTAGCAACTTTCGACCAGTATCCAACATTCCCCTATTAACTTAAGTGATAGAAAAATGTGTTCAGCAACAATTAAGTCAGCAGGTATCTAAATTCCAACTACTGCCAATCAGGATTTAGACGGAACCATAGTGCGTAAATGGCAATTCTGCAGATAGTAGGCAACGCATTACTCGCTCTGGACCAAAACAAAGCATGTCTGTTAATCGTTCTTGATTTATCATCCGCGTTCGACACAGTTAACCATGAAATGTTGCTAGAACGACTGGAGAACAGGATTGGCTTTTCCAGGAAGGTTCTGGAATGGTTCAAGTCCTACTTGAGGAACAGATCACAAAGATTTCTGGTGAATAAGAACCTGTCAAAATCCTCCCCATTCAGATAGGGGTTCCACAAGGATCAGACCTCTCCCCGTCACTATTCAACTTATATGTGGAAACACTAACGGATATACTCCACTGTGCCAACATCCTCTTCCACATGTATGCCGATGACACTCAGATTTACATTAGGATTTCCTCCTTGGAGGAGATCGGAACAATGAACAAGGCTCTAAGGGTGACAATGCAATTGCTAACAAGCACTCAGCTTAAACTAAATGCAAAAAAAACTGAATTCCTCCAGATTTCCCCCACCAAAAGCCCGCCCATTATAAAAGAATAGACCAATTTGATCACTGCACTCAATTGCACCCCGATCATCGTAAATTCAACCAAATCTCTAGGAATCACTCTAGACCAAAGCCTAAACATGCAGTCACACATCAACACACTGGCTAAAAGTGCAAGATTTCAGCTGAGCTACACTGAGAAATTGAAATCTTTCATCTAAACGGCAGACCTCAAAATGGCAGTTCAGGCATTAGTGAAATAGAGGGTCAAATATGGATGCACAACACTGTCTGGCCTCCCCAAAATTGCAGCAGCACCTCTAAAAGCCTGGCTCAATGCAGCAACAAGGCTCATAACAGGGTCAAAAACATTCAACCACATCACTCCTCACCTAAAAGCGCTGACTTGGCTACCTTATGAAGCCAGAATTCAGCTCAAACTGGCATGTATAACACACAAAGCTCTACACTTCAAGTCACCAAGATATCTAGCACAGAAATTGGTGGTTTCGGGGGGAAGCAGACAATCAGGGAGCGCCAGAGACCTAGTGTTGAAGCCACTGATTTTCCACAAAAACAAACCTTACAACAGAGCTTTCTCAGGTGCTGCACCAAGAATATGGAACTCGCTACCTCCAGACATCAGAAGGTTACCCAACCACGCAAGATTCAATAAAGAAACCAAGATATTTCTAATGAGCAAATTGCTACCGTAAACATTACAGAGCATCCACACATGACTTGCCCAAATACTCTGGCTTAAAGGCACAAGCACTTTTTGCCAAGAACTAATGTCATTTGTTCATTACAGGTTCTTGCGTCTCATGATGACATGGTTGCTCTAGTCTTACCTTCTGCGAATGTGCTAAAGTAGTTATCAATAGACGTAGCTGTGACAACTTTGAACTGGACTTTATTATATTAAATGCTATACAGAACATTGTACTGTAAAAGTTATCATGTCCTGAACTGTGAAGCGCTCTGATACCCTACGGGGTCATGTTTGCGCTATACAAAACACTGACAAAATTAAACAAATAAATGAATAAATAATTGAGAAGAGATAAGAACAAGGTAAAGTTAACAGTCAAGTTTTTGCTTTTGTACCATTTCCATATCCCCAAGGCGATGTTGTCTAAGAAGGCCCTGCAATTTGGCCGGGTTGTAGTGTAGTTCCTATTTTCCCAATAGGCCCTGCGCATTGGAATACCATAAACAATAGTATGGACGTAGAAGTGCGGTCTTCCAGGTCTCTACTGACTATGCTAAACTTAATTGGGTTTGTTAAAAACTAGCTCAGAGGTCACTGGAAACTTTCTCGACTGAATAGGAAGTGATCAGCCGCCCTGGTACAGACAAGAAGGTATTCAGTTTTCCAACAACCGCATAAACATGACAACTTTGCTCCTTAGAATAAGAGTCAATCTCTAGAGTCGTTTGAAACAATAGACAGTTATTTTACTCAGTCAGTTGTGCAGATTACTTTCACCAAGATGCAGAGAATAGAGAGACGGGCGTTTTCAATAAAAGCTATTATTTATTGAACAGTCTTTCTTCTTGTGCAAGAGAAATGAATTGCCACAATTGCAAGACTAGTTATTATAAAAAGTGCGTACAGTAAAATGAGGATTGCGAAATAATACTGTAAAAGCATTGATATGGTTAAAATGACTAAAATATATACATTCATATATACATTTAGCTAACGTACTCAACTGGTGCTTCTAACTACGCCTACCCCAGTGTACCTGACCTAAGCCTAATACTTGGGAGGGAGTAAGTAAGTAGCAGTTTTAGTTAAGTTGGTTTTGCCAAGGTTTGCTTCAAGAATTCTCTCTAAGGGTTTAGTCAACACCATACCTCTGGAATAGAATGTTAGAGGTCTTGTATCTCCTTCCAGGACTCGATATCCCAGTCACTCGCAAGAGTAGGCTGGAAACGCCGGAGCTGGATTTTCTCGGCAAGAGAAAAGACAGCGTCTCTCTCAGCGCGTCAAGGAGGAGGAGGGGCAGCGTCCGTGGGCAGCTTGCATCTGCTGGGCTCTGTAAGGGACAGCTGTTCTGCTCCTATGTTCACCACACCATCGCTATCATCGATGTCGTTGAGGCAGCGCTTGCTTAAGGCAATGTTGGTAATATTTATACCTGAAAAGTGCCTTGTTTGACGTAAGTTTTTGGACATAAGACGTCAATAAAGATGTCACTAGGACGTGATTGTCTATCAGTGCTCATTAGAGTTCTATTACTAATCAAAACATAGCAAGCAGGGCTTTCCCAGGTTGCTGAGTTTTATCTTGTTGAAGAACTCGGAGTGTAATCTAGGAATCTTAGATAGTGGCTTCTGCTGTGTCATTTGCTCTAATGAGCTGCAGAGGAAGAGATTCTGAAATGTGGCTCTGATCGTGTTAGGCCAGAGACGAGTTTCTGAAATATCGCCCTTGATCGTTTATGCCATTATAGGGTAATAAATGGATTATAGCCGTATAGGGGCATAAGGTCACAGTATTGATCGGGGTCCTAGATTAGCACGCGACACCCACTCCACGAATTTATGTCCATCAATTTACTAAAAACTATAGCAAAAGATGCATGTGTAACATTAGCCACCCCAAAATACATATTTGCATTTGAAATGGCGTATTTGAAATACATGGATTGTACTGTACGTCTTTAAGCATAGAAATCATTCAAAATTATAGCATATGTAATCAGTGAACGATTTGCGAAACAATTACACATGAAATATCTCTTAATACAGAAAAGAAGTGCGAGATAATTTCATCACATATAAATGCATTGCTGTGAAATGTGTTAGAGGCTGATGTAAAGTTATTATGTCTCTAGATTTACCTAAAAATAGAAGTTTCTGTTCTTTATGAATAGGTCTACTTTAAGCAAAGAATTTCGTGCCAGGAAAAAAGGTAAATATTTTGAAAAAGTGTTCAATTAAAAAAAAAATTCTTGTTGAACGGGGGAATAGAGTTCCAACGCTTTTCAGTAGTTTTTGTTGATCAAAACTGAAGGCCGAATTCAGAGTTCATGGGAACGCTGTGTGTCGGAATGCTTTTCAAAATTATTGTTTCTGTTCAGGGGAGAACATCATATCAGACAGGCTCTCAAAAAATTGGTCTACAAAATCAGGTGACAGTTCGACTAAGTTCGATAACGCTGTAACTTGGCAGGTGTGAGAATGATTGCTATCATCAAAGTCTGGATCAGCAATGCTCACAGAAGGTCGTACCTGGGTGATGTTGCTTTTATTTCTCGCTCCACTGTTACCACCTAGTCGTAGCACAGGACTCTCAATGAATGCCGTCATCAGGATTGGTAGCCGCTGGGGACAACACAATGCGTGAGCCGTTATCGGACTTAGCAAAGTATCGATATCCATTGGTACTGCTGATGGAAGTGCAAGACAGATGTCCAACACGCACTCATCTCCGCATAGCACACATCAAAGCACAGGTAAGATGCAGGTCTTCCATATAGGTCTGAATGAAAGAAACCAGGTCATGTTCAGATCTCTCAGCCTGGCCAATCCAAGGACTCTAGTGATTCGGTCCCGGTAGCGTATTGCTAGGATCGTTTCTTCCATTCCTGCCGGAGTCATGTCTGAGTTTTGGCTTGCCATATCGGAGCAGGAGGGTCAAAATAAAATGCCTGCTACAAGTCCCAAAATCAGGGGTATGCCGCCAAAGACTGAATGGACAAAATTAGGAATGATTCCCAGAATTGCTTTGAATGGTGTTAGCAGTCCCGTAAAAATCGTCTTAAATATGCCTGGGATGCCTATGGCGCTAGACATGTTAAGGATTTGGCTAAGCATTTCTGTGAAATGCACGGAGCAATTTGTTGATAAAAGGTCAAGAATCTCTGATGTTGTCCTTGCAACTTGGAGTTCATACGTCTCTTTTGATGACGTGATGGGCACTGTTGTCTGCAAAAGCACAGACTTCATTCTGCTTAAAGTATCAATTCGTATAGAAGAGAAATTCAAACGAGGCCATATGGGAGTCTCAGTTTCTCCAGGGCCGTTTGGAAACAATGCTTGCATACAGCATTTGACCATGGAAGTTACGCTTACGAGATATGCTTTCCCTGGCAAAAGGCCACAACAGCTGAGATCCGTTATTAGAATGTAACTCCCATTCGAGAGCTGCTTAAAGAAAGGCTCTATCTGCGTTGCAGGTGTGACATGTTGGTGGCATGAAAGGTTGTTAGAATTTCCTTCACAGGCTCCGTGTAAATTAATACCTTGGCACAAAAGTATACCGCTTAGTGAATGTTTGCAGTTTTCACCACTAAGAAATACATTTTTGTTGCTGTCACTATAGCATGTGTGTGTATGGTAATTTCCATGTTGACTTAATGTATCCTTTACCCAATCCTTCTTACTGGCCAGTAGGTATGTATTCAAGGCAATTTTTAAATCGGAAAGTTGTTATCGGAATTGTGATAATCCCGTGTATTATCCATTCAATGACAGGACTTTCTGACATTGTCAATGAAAATCTCTCAAGTTTTTCGATGCTCAGGATTGTATAGTCTGCTCCTTTCTGTGCCAAGCTGATTTGTTTGGTTAAAGATGGAAAACAATGACGTTGTGTTGATTAAACGCCAAGGCACATAGCCTGAACGAAGATTTTGCAGCGTCCAGCCTAACTGTACAATAGAACGCAATTGTGACTGGCCATGCTGTAACATTAGCAAACCTTTGTCTATTATATCTATGGCAGACGATACAATACTGTCCAGTGAATATATTCTGGAGGACAGAGTCATTAACCCATTGTCCACAACAGAAAGTGATTTTTCCAAATTAATACGATCAATTTCTCGTATTTTTTCGGAAGTTTCAATTTGCATAATTTTCCATGCCTCGTTGTATGCCGCATATATACTGGTCGCTATGAAATGTTTTTGACGCTGTTTGCATGGTCCCAGAATGAAATCGCGCAAATCAGCACCATCTTTAAGTAAAGATAAGTGTTGCTTAATTTCAGTGTGGATGATGCTAGCCATTCAAGGCACAGCTTCCCTACACTGTATGTTGTTACTATCCCTGGATGTTTTCTCTGGGAGTATCTAGGGTCTGGTCTGGTCATCGCTAACCCCGGTGTTTTATTCAGGAATCTATCTTGACAGTTGTTTGTGTCAGTAGGCCAGATTAACCACTTTTCCAATCAGGATGTGTTCTGTTTAGATGTAAAATTTTTGATACGTCTATTTCAATATCTGTTGTTGCATTATCAGGTATTGGCTTTGGAATAGACAGTTTGTTAAGGTCTTTGATCTTAGCTAGGCCAAGACAGGTTCTTTGATGAATTGTGTCATTTAAAAACATTATTTGTTCTGGGATCATGCAGGCTCGAAATAATGCTTCTATGCCTTGTACCTGCCAATCTTTTGTACCCCAGATTGTTTTTGTTTCAATGTTATTATTCCAATAATCAAAACCAAATGTCATCATTTTTTCATAAAATGCTTCTGAATATATCAATTTAGTATTTGTCAGCATTGTTTTCAATCCTGTTTTATCTAACAGTTTATAATAAAACGTTTCTGCATCACTGGTGTTAAACACTGAGAAGTACTGGTATTTCTCATAGAATGTTTTAGAACTGCTTTTAGGTGGAGAAGCACAATGTTCCCATTGGTTATATTTAAAAACATTTCTAGGTTGTGCAGATTTATGCAAGTAATGATCTCCATAATGTGAGAAACAATACATCTGTTCATAACTAGACGAACCTTGTAAATAATCATGTTCTGTAAATCTTGCTGACAACACTAAATCAGACATCATATTATTAATACTCTCAAAATCCCAATCATCAGAGAATGTACTTGGCTTTACAAAGTCACTTAATGAAACCTTGAACTGGTGAGGATACTTCAGGATTTCGACCGGACCATATATTTCATAGTCAGTTTTGTCCCATACTACCCTGCCGGGTATTGGAATGGCTGTGACATTTACTGTTGACAGTTCTCTTTTCTTCACGTGGGATGATCTGTGTGGTTTGAGGACTAAGTTGATGTTCTGACTTGCTGTGTCCATTGTATTGTATTTTCCCTCAATGAATTTTCCCAAACAAAGTACCATGATGAGCCAAAGCAGGAGGAAAAATACACCTAGTCCGAACCAGAACTCCAACCATAGAGAAATAAGATAAATTTCCTTGAGTTGATGAAAGAGTTCTGTTGCTTTTTCTTTAAAAGTCTTTGTTTCTGGCATCACTTCGGGGTCGTTTTGATCTTCAGAAAAGTTATCGAAATTGATGAAATAGCCAGAGGCAGTTCTGTCAATTGTTGGAATTGTTCTTTCAATTTGTCTTTCGGTAGCACATTCTGATGCCACGTCATTGTAGACTGGTGTTTCTTGACAAACTGTTTCAATCTGTGTTTCAAGAGGCACGAGTTCCATGGCATTATTGCATAGTCCCTCTCTGTGCACTGCAGGTTTATCAAATGCGATTAGTCTTTCAGTTTGAACCTCTTGGATTGTTGCAAGTTTGGGTATTCTGTTATTTCTCGGGAGTCCACTGGGCCTACTGTTGATTATAGGCCACATGTTTGTGGTTTTACCAGGTCGATTGAACCAACTCTGTTCTCCTTTTTACCAGCAAGGGGCGGTAGTACTACTGATCTTGTTCCATTGATTGCTAAGACAGGTACTGCTTTTCTGTAAGAAGGCCCAAATTCCTTCTTCACCGCTATTTTTTCTCTGACTAGATCCCCAATCTTTGGGATCCAGACAGGCCTTGCTGGGGCTGGTGGTGCCTCGTTAGTGGTAGCTGGCTGTTGCTTTAATTTTATGTTGCTTAAGCATTTTCTTGTTTCATTCAAGTCCTGTAAAACAGCCAAACGGTCTTTGATGTCAAAGTCTGTATTCTTATCTTCTACCACTGATACCTGACTATCTAAGTCCTGAATGTACATTCTAGTTCCAAACAATAGTTCGTATGGGCTGAAACCTTTTAGAGAATTTCTTGGCAAATTGTTAAGACTTAACTGGACACTTATTAAATGTTTGACCCACCCATCACCCGAACCTAATACCTTCGCCGTTATAGATTGCTTTATGTCCCGGTGCTTTCTTTCTACCACACTGTTACCTTCGGGGTGTGACGGGCAAGAGTATCATAAGCCAACGCCCATGCTGGCCATTGCCTCCTTATAAGCTTGAGAGCTGAAAGCAGGACCCTGGTCAGAATGGAACATGGCAATTGCGTATGTGCCGATGAAGACTCGCAGATCTTTTATAACCTTCTGGCGTCAGCCGAGCGCTGGGGCCACATTTTTTAAGTGAGTTTTAGTCTTAATAATTAATAGGACGCTGGATGGCATGTAGACAGCATTACGCTGTTTCTAATTGGTAGCCGGGTAACTGACTGGACCAGTTCACTACTGCGATCCCTGTCACAATTGGCACAGTTCTTTACATATATTTGATGTTGCACGCTCATTCCCGGCCACCAGTATACTGATTGTAATTCAGTCAGAGATTCGTTCATCTGTATGTGCCTTGGACCTTCACCCATGTGTGCGTCTCCTATTAGTAACTTTCTCCTGTTCATGTTTGAAATTACCCTATCCCCCACTCCAGGATTCGAGCAAAAGGAACGGAGTTTGCATCAATTACGTATGCATAATTGAGTGGATAGTTCACAGGTAGTGCTGCACAGTCGCCTTTTACGGACGTTTTTACTGCCAGCATGGTTTCCCCGTCTATGTATTTTTCTGAACGCTTTTTTGCGGCTACGGAAGCCGGTTTAGTTGCTTCCACTATGGCTGTATTAGCCAATGAATTCCCTGCAACGTGACACCATCACGTTGATGACTCAGAGTGTGTATCACATGAGTCTTTTGTAGTTCTTTCTGTAAAAGAGCTACCTGTTTCCAAAGCATTTTATGCTTGATTGTGGCACCTGTGTCATCTTTGTAATCATTTTGAATCCAGCTCTGCAACTTATTATTGTAAGAGTTGACGTAAAAATGCGAATCGCACACGATTAGTGTCTGGAATTCACGTTCTGCATTTTCAAGCGCCATCTTTAAACATCTGATTTCAGCTCTCTGAGCCGAACAGTTTCTAACTGATTCAGTTTTTGTTATTTTCGGTCTGAATTTACCGCACAGCCAACGACCTTTAACAATCGCACAGGCTGCATTGTAGGATTTGTTCTCTACGTTGAAATGCTGTACAAATCAATCTGTATAGATTATACAGGCGTACTGTGGGAGAGGCAGAAGTTCGATTGGCAGAGGATATTCTTCTTCATAAGTCAAATCATTCAGTTTTTCGAATTGCGGGGCGAAATACTATTTCACATCTTCCGCTCCAAGAGAATCTACACACTGTATCCATTTCGGATCCAGTGACACTGTAGGCAGGTTTACTGGGCTGAATAGCGCCTCAAAGGTGGATTCCGCTGTGAGGATATTGATCCTTTTGCCATGTGCTAGTTCTCGTTCATTCGCTAATGCAGTTTCTACTGCTTTCACAGTATTTTCTGTTGGACTGAATGTTTTTTCCGCTTGTGTGTACAAGTGAGATTTAATTGAAATTGGTACCTTTTCTCCCTCATTAGAGGTCAGGTACGTGAATCCGCATCTTCCTGGGATTACTTTGATTACAAGATCGCGTGTGTTGTCACGTGTATCTAATTTTGTTTTTGCTAACATGTCTGTTTGCAGTAATCTCAACATTTCTGTGTGTTTTTGAGTCCAAGTGATTGGTTTCAAATCAGTTTTAATTAGCTCGTAGAGAGGTTTAACCCTCTCCGCATAATTTAGAATGTAAGTTCTTCCGAAATTCAGGAAACCTAGAATGGATTGTAAGTTCTTCAGTGTTTTCGGAGCTTGGAGTACAGCGCACTTCTCTAAGAAGTTGTCCGCTAGGCTTTTTCCTTCACTTGATAATTCGTATCCTAAAAATAATACTGTCAGATGGGCAATCCGGGACTTTTTAAAGTTAAATTTGTAACCCTCTGCTGCGAAACCAAGTATAATGGTGTTAACTCTTTTCAAGTGAGTCTCCAAGTCGTCGTCTGTGAGATAGATATCATCTACGTAAGATAATGCCTCATCATCATATATTTGTAGTAACTCTGTTACTCTGGCTGAGAATAGTCCTGGGCTGTTCTTGAATCCCTGTGGGAGCCTACAGAAATTTTTCTCAGACCCCATTACTGAGAAAGTGGTAAAGTATCTACTTTCTGGTGCAATATTTTGACAAAAGAAATCATTAGATATGTCTAATGTCGTTTTATATTTTTTCCTAACTATGTTATTCATTAGTGCAGCACTATGCGAATTTTGTACTGCAAATGTTTTGCAACATGCGTTAAGGTGTCTGTAATCCAAAACTAGACGATAATATTTGTCTGGTTTGGAGACAGTAAACAAGGATTGTTCATTTGAGAGGTGCATGTTTCAATCACCCCCTGGTATTCAAGTTGATCTAAAATCTCCCTGACTTGTTTTTTAGCTTCTTGCTTAATGGGATACTGCCTTTGTGCAGTCGGTTGACTTTTTAATTGGATTTTGTGAGGAGGAGAGTCCTCATCCCATCCTACATGATTTTTATATAATGCTGGTGCCTGGGCCACTGCCCATTTCCTTGCATAAGTATATTTTTTGTGAATCGGAATATGATTCGAGAAGGCAGGCATAATCATCTCTTCGCCAAGAGGGCACTCCCTGACAAACTCTGGGGGCCAGTCTTTTTCAGCTAACAGGATGTCATAGCCTTTTGAGAGTTTATCCCAAAATAGACCCCTTATTTTCCTAGTCTTATCACCCTCTGTACGCAGTGTTATTTCGTATATCTTATGGGGCTCGCTAACTCTGGTGTCGGCAGTTTCTACCTGAATGTATTCATTCGTGTCCACTGTCTCCAGATGACTCATCAGGATCTTGCGAGCTATACTGATTTCTGCTGCACTGTCTAGCATTGTCTGTGCCCACTCCCCGTTTTTCAACTGTGTCCTCAGTATTCTCGGCATGTTCGATTACTCTAATACTGGCTACCTTCTTTATTGGAAATTGAGATTTTTTACTTTGAGCAGGTTCCTTGTCTTTGGATTTGGTGTGCTCTCCTGGGTCTGACCGTCCTCTTCTTTCCGATTTCTGTGAAAAAGATCGAGAGGGGCGTGTATCAATACTTTGATATCTATTAGGCTTCTTCAAATTATCCCTATTTCTAAGGTTATATCTTTTCTCAGAGGGCTCCCTCTGGGGAGACTGGTGTTCTCAAGTCGGAGTTCTTTCCCTCCGTCGAGGAGACCTTCCTCTGGACTGGAAAAACTTTTTCCTTGGGAGTGGATTGTTTATTTCCATCCCAGCTCTTTTTAGGAGTGTTTGAATTATTTTTAATGAATAATTTTTTAGGATTTTCGAGCAGTTGGGGCTTTACTGGTTTTCCACCCAAGCTGTCTCTACCTAATTCTTCATAACATTTTTCTATAATTCTGGCAAGCTCAATTGGTTGATCTGTTATATCTGTTTCCTTCAATTTCTGGCGGATCGCCACAGATGCTGCTTCTCCTTTTATATTGGCTAATAATATAGCCGAGACCTGTTTGAAGTCTTTCAGTAATTTCATACCAAGAGTTAAAGCAGGTTCTGGACCGTATTCATTCTGAATCTGTTTTAGCACTTCTTGTATTACCGCCATTGACGGAACACCATGTGTTTTTGTGTAAATGGAAGCAAAGACTGTACCCCAAGTGTCACAGTCCTCCATGTGTGGTGCGACCCCCATTGGAAGGCAGATGGTCAGGATACTGTGTTTCTCAATAGGGGTAGTATTCGGAAATACTGCCTCTATTTGAGTAATTTTCTGCGCTAACCAGAAAGGATTTTGTTCCCGTTTTATGGGTGTTTTACCAAGACATGACTGTATGTTCTGTGGTGTAATTTTATTGGTGCCCCCCTGATGAGGGGTCAGCTGTGGTACATTAGCAACTGTTTGGACTGTTGCAGTCCGCATTACATATTGGACTAATTTCCTATGTATTTTAATTAATGTTTTTAGCTGTGTTAACAGCTCTTCTCTTGACATTTTTTCAATGTCCGGATGTGGTGTGTAGCTGGCTAGAATTGGCCACGTTGCTCCTGGTCTACCTAGTGGACCGAGCCTGGTAATATGATCATTATGTTTTAGGGCGCCTTTAAACCAGAGCAGGTGCTCCTGGAATTTTAATGGGATTTCAATCTCCTCGAAAGGAGCGTACTCTTCCAGTGGATCCCCTACTATGTAGTAGTGGAACTCGTGTGTTGCGGCGTTTGCCGCTGGAAATTTTATCCATGAATAGAATACCTCTGTCTGCCGATATTCGTGTGCCTCTATCACGAAGACGACCGTGCCACCTTGTGTGGTCAGTCCATTTTCTATAAGTTTTGACGTTATAGATTTTCTTATGTTGACCGGGATGATTATCGCACCCGGTTCAGTAGTTTCTGTAACATCGGGACCCTACTGAGTCGCATTTACTGCGGCACCAGTGGTTCCGTTATTACCACCTTCTCCTGGCATTTTACTGTCAGGAAGGTCTTTTGTTGCAGATCAGGTTTCAAGGAAATAAAAGATTAGGTGCACAATATTTTGGAACACTGTATCCTTCAACGTTGAATAAACCAGAGCTTTACATAGGAATCTCTTCCTACTAAGTTCGGGCGGATTTTAACCTTTCACCCACTCCAGACGTCTATTGGAGTATTTAAGGGAGAAAGGGGTCTGTGTGAAAAATGCACGACTGAGTTACTCTAACGTCTTGCGTTAGTTTTATCGCCTTACCAAATGTTGGGCGCCATGTAGTGTAGTTCCTATTTTCTCAATAGGCCCTGCGCATTGGAATAACATAAACAATAGTATGGACGTAGAAGTGCGGTCTTCCAGGTCTCTACAGACTATGCTAAACTTAATTGGGTTTGTTACCAACTAGCTCAGAGGTCACTGGAAACTTTCTTGACTGAATAGGAAGTGATCAACTTCCCTGGTACAGACAAGAAGGGATTCAGTATTCCAACAACCGCATAAACATGACAACTTTGCTCCTTAGAATAAGAGTCAATCTCTAGAGTTGTGTGAAACAATAGACAGTTATTTTACTCAGTCAGTTGTGCAGATTACTTTCACCAAGATGCAGAGAATAGAGAGACGGGCTTTTTCAATAAAAGGTATTATTTATTGAACAGTCTTTCTTCTCGTGCAAGAGAAATGAATTGCCACAATTGCAAGACTAGTTATTATAAAAAGTGCGTACAGTAAAATGAGGATTGCGAAATAATACTGTAAAAGCATTGATATGGTTTCTTAGCCATACAATGGTTAAAATGACTAAAATATATACATTCATATATACATTTAGCTAACGTACTTAACTGGTGCTTCTAACTGCACCTACCCCAGTGTACCTGACCTAAGCCTAATACTTGGGAGGGAGTAAGTAAGTAGCAGTTTTAGTTAAGTTGGTTTTGCCAAGGTTTGCTTCAAGAATTCTCTCTAAGGTTTTAGTCAACACCATACCTCTGGAATAGAATGTTGGAGGTCTTGTATCTCCTTCCAGGACTCGATATCCCAGTCACTCGCAAGAGTAGGCTGGAAACGCCGGAGCTGGATTTTCTCGGCAGGAAAAAAGACAGCGTCTCTCTCAGCGCGTCAAGGAGGAGGAGGGGCAGCGTCCGTGGGCAGCTTGCATCTGCTGGGCTCTGTAAGGGACAGCTGTTCTGCTCCTATGTTCACCACACCATCGCTATCATCGATGTCGTTGAGGCAGCGTTTGCTTAAGGCAACGTTGGTAATATTTATACCTGAAAGGTGCCTTGTTTGACGTAAGTTTTTGGACATAAGACGTCAATAAAGATGTCACTAGGAAGTGATCGTCTCTCAGTGCTCATTAGAGTTCTATTCCTAATCAAAACATAGCAAGCGGGGCTTTCCCAGGTTGCTGAGTTTTATCTTGTCGAAGAACTCGGAGTGTAATCTAGGAATCTTAGATAGTGGCTTCTGCTGTGTCATTTGCTCTAATGCGCTGCAGAGGAAGAGATTCTGAAATGTGGCTCTGATCGTGTTAGGCCAGAGACGAGTTTCTGAAATATCGCTCTTGATCGTTTATGCCATTATAGGGTAATAAATGGATTATAGCCGTATAGAGGCATAAGGTCACAGTATTGATCGGGGTCCTAGATTAGAACGCGACAGGGTCACCGAAGGTGTAAGAGTTTTCCTTGTAAGTGATTTTAAATAAAACCAAGGATTAACAAGACCATATCTAATATTCATAGATTTTAGTTGCGGATGAAGTTCAAGAAAATGTTTCCTCCTTGCCTACTTTGCGCAGGAGACATCTTGTGAGAAAAAGATCCTATGGCGAGATCACAGGAGTGGACCAGCTTATTTAGCCGCTGAGAATATGAGCATCACATTGGTGAGTTGCAAGAATAATAATGCTTCTAGGTCTTTGATAATTGGTTATTCCAGAAGACTTGGGACCAAGTCAATGAGCTTGTTGGATATTAAGCTGGCAGTGGTCAGGTAGATGAACTATACTAGGAATGATCCATTGCAAAAATAAATTCATGTTGTTTCCCTCTGAGTTCTCTGGAATACAGTAAAGGTGTTGATTATGTCTCTGCTTTCCGATTTCCCAGGTTCTCGGTAGTCCATTTATGGAGCTCTCTCTCCTTTGTTAACTGAGAGACCATTGGGAGAGTCTTCCATATCATTAATCCTCTGCTATACTGCAGAGATGTGTTGTTCATGAGAGGACCATTTCGCTTCAATGCATAACAGGGAAGCATTCGTTTCAACAGCAAAGGGTTTTAATGCTCGTATTTCCTCCATTACATCCTCCAAAGTGAAGGGAGGAGGTAACTTAGAAGGGGAATCTGAGTCTTTATTAAGTCTCTTAAAGGGAGCAGATTTATTTAGCAATTCTCCAGCCACAACTGTAGAGCTTGCCACCCCAGATCACTGGAAATCTCCATGAGGGCTGAGAAGGACCAGGGGCAATGTCTCACTGACAGCTTTTAGGACGTGTAATGCTCCTAATGGAGATGAGTGAGGTGAAACTCTGTCCTTTTGCCGCAAGGACCTACCCATACAGGAGCCACATTGAGGAAGAGAAGAAAAAAGCAATATAATTCCCAAATAGGGACAAAAGCCAAATGCAAGCCCTGCAACACAACCTACAAAAATATCCAGAATAGGATGCATCGGTCCAATCAGAAAGAGGAAAATACCACAGTAATAAGCAAAGAATATAACAATATCTGACATCTGACTGATGTAAGAGAGGGAAATCCACTAAAACAGGTGCTTGAAAGTTGCTGTCTCTTTGAAGGATGAAAGACCAACTAGGATGCTGATGTAATAGAGGCACAGAGGAGAGTATTAATAGCCTTTATGAGTTGTGAGAGTCAACTCACACCAGGAACACATGAAGCATCAAAGAACAATGCATCCCAACACGAGCAGCTTATTGTGAGAAAGATGATAGCATGACGCTCACCAAAGTAAATGTCAAAGGTGACTGCATCCATCATGACATTTCGAAAAAATGTCCTCACATGAAATCGAAATGGCAGCAGCCTCCGATGCGCTCCGTGCATCATGTGGGAAAACACTTATGGGGAAAGCGCGGACTAGAATAGGAAGCGCCGCCAATATGGCAGTCACCCTAGTCCTCGGTCAATAGGAGGGGGGCAGGCTGCGTCAGCAATGACGCGGCATTCCCGCGTCACATCCAATAAGGTTGGCTGGTTCCCCCGCTTGAACCGGAAGCACTTCAGTGCTTCCGGCTCAATGTCCATCCTACACCCAGCGAGTCCGGTCTGGTCCGGCTTGTCAGGGTGCACCCCCTTATTAGGGGGGCGGTGGGGAGCGGAACAGTCTCTTGTTCCAGCTCCCTGCACAAAGCGCGTCACCGGGCTGGCTGCGGGCCCCTTAATCTCTTTATTGCCCACCCACCATCCCCTAAGGCAGAGTTTGAGCTAAGGTCTTGTATCATATGCTATGGATAATTGTTTCGTTTTTTCTTTAACCACCTTATTTTTCAGGTAACAAAGGGTGGAATGTTATAATGTGTAAATAAAAGTGAGAAGTCTACTTTCTCTTACAAGCTAGATGTTGTCGTATTTGAGTGTGTCTCATGTCAGGTGGTATGGTCAACATTGGTAAGCTTACTCTGCGGTCCTTAGCAGTCAGCACCATGTAACTCCAGGGGTAGTGACAGCTGATAAGTAGGCTGTCAGGGTGTGGGGGCCGGGGGAGTCATCCTTCCCAGTGGGCCTGGGGCCACCCCTGCACGCGCATGCGCATCAAGGTACAGATATGCAGAAGTCTGCAGCCCCCCATAAAGGAGTTCAAGGCACACGGCGTAGGGGGGGGCCCGGGGGAAAGTATACGTCCGATAAGCTGTACCCCCTGCGCAACCTTGCTCCGGGAGTAGTATTGGTAGTACCCTGGGACTGGGGGGGAAGCTGCCAGACGTTGACTTTTCCGTAGGCTCTAGAGAGGACACTTAGAAAGTAAAGTCACTCTAACTGTTAGTTTTACAGTTAGAGTGCCTTCTGTATTAGACTGTGTTAAGGTTAGCCCTCGGAACAACATGTGACTATCAATGTAACTGTACTTTCTGTGTACATTTCTGTAATTAAAGTTTTAAAAATGTGTTTTGTTAATTTTTAATAAATACGGCCGGGGGGGTTACACCCCCCTAATCCAAAAACTTTATAACAATCTTGGTGTGGTTTCCAATTCTGTGCGAATGGGGGAGGGAGGAGACATACAGAACCCCAGAGTCTGTAGTGCGAAGAGTGGACCTAGGTAAGTACCAGACCATATGTCGAGTAATAGTGAGGAAGAAATAGTTGGAAAGGAGACACCAGCCTTCTGACATCAATATCCAGGCTGAAGGAACACTGAATGGAGAAATAGTACAGTGTTTTCCGATACACTTCGGAGCCGACCGGGAGCTCTAACGCCCAGCGGCCATCTTGTACTGCACTCACAACGTGCCTCTCCCCAACTTCTAAAGGTAGGTAACACTGGGTTTGGTAAGGGCCGATGCCATGCAGCTGCCTGCGGCTCACTCTGTTGCAGGGCCCACCTAATCTGGGAGTCCCTCCTACGCCTGACACCTCTGCAGCATCATTTCTGGTGCACATTGGGCTGGGGACAGGTAGTTGTACCTGCTCCCACCCACTGGCCACCCTCTATGCCCCCGCTAGAAACGCTATCAAGCCATGTCGCGTTTCGGGGTGCGGAGGTACCGCAGGCATTGTGCAAAGCAGAGGTTCCTCTGGTCCAATTTTGCTCAGGTGAAGTAGCTGGAATGGCGTTCTCGGTGTCCAGGTATTTAATTGAGTGATTTCGATTAGCGAGGTCAACTAATCTGTGCCTGTGC
Source organism: Lissotriton vulgaris (assembly GCF_964263255.1). Classification (NCBI taxonomy): domain Eukaryota; kingdom Metazoa; phylum Chordata; class Amphibia; order Caudata; family Salamandridae; genus Lissotriton; species Lissotriton vulgaris. The sequence goes on from NC_141689.1 coordinate 1,982,811,663, forward strand.
CCTTGGGGGCAAAATGTTTTTGCCAATGGCGGTGCCCTGTTGGGCTGAATGTTCATGCCCCTTGTGCTTTTGGTTTGCCTGTGCATGTTTCTTTCATGTGTGGGGGGCACACTTGGGGCTGGAGGGTAAGTTAGAGCTTGCACAAACAGCTGGGGGCTGGGATGAAAGTGAACGTGTGTTGGGTGGCTTGCAGCTCGGTCGGGGGGCCCAGGTACCAACTTGTATTTTAAGGAGAGGATGTGGGCCAAGCATATGAGCCATGCCAGGTGGAGGAGTGGGCAGGACTACCCACGTCACCGACTCCTGCTATAGGTTTAGCAGGGAAAGTCTGGTGGCTTCCATTGTTTTCCAGGGTAGCTTTCACTACGTTTTTCCAAGGATATGTTGGATGTTTCCTGTGATAAATCTAGGCATTGTGTGATTGTATCAAAAATCAGGTTGCCTCAAACATTGTTTCATTTCAACAGGAATACAATTGTGCAGCTTTCAGGCCAGCTACACTCTCGGTGCTCAATGAAAGGAAGTAAAATAGGTCCCACAAACCCCTCGAGTACACTGAAGGGGAGTCTGGTGTTGCTGTGGGGGTGGAGGCATCCTACACTGTGTCTGGTGTTGGGTGCCCGGGCCCTGAGTGACTGTTTCGCCGCCTTGTGGCTCCAGGGATGACAGTGGCTTGCTAGGGTTGTGCCCAGGCATTAATTGGGGCGGTGGCTGCAGTAGTTTAGCTCTGCCAGCTCCAGGCATCGGTCCTGGGTTGTGGGTGAGAGTCCTTCCAGATGCGTGACAGTTGTTGCTCCTAGAACGGGGGCTGTCAGGTGTGAAGAAGGGTAATGATTCAAAGGGTGTTTTCTAATGTATAGGGTGCTTCAGGAAGGGTAATGATTCAAAGGGTGTTTTCTAATGTATAGGGTGCTTCAGTCAGTGTGGGTATTTCCTGAGTCTGTGATGGCCTCGAGTCTTGGGGTTGCCCTAACCCATTCTGCTAAGTTGGTTTATGGTACATTGTGGCGCAGCAGTGGATTGGAGCTGGATTTGGTGTGAGATTTGTTGGGCTGGTCACCTCATGCTGCATGAGAGCGAGGTTTGGATTATTGATGGCGGCCTTGGTTGAGTCACTTGCTGTTCGAGATGAATATCGTGCATATACAGGGGTCAGTTGTCGCAGCTGACACGCCCCCTTGTAACATCCTTTGAGCCGGATATGCGGTCATGCCCCGCATGTTCATATAGGCGGGACGAAATGCTGAACACCTGGTAAGTTTTCTCTTGAAGTGATGTTTATGTCTCAGTCACAGGTTGTGCACTAGCAAGCTTGTTTGGCCCCCATTATTGTAATAGACACACCGCATGCATAAAAGCGGACTGAATACTGTGCCATCTCGAACAGTGGTTTAGAGTTTGACACCAAGATTTTCAAGCAACTGGTTCTCCTTCTTGCTCCATTGAGAGCCATGGCCTCATGTTTGGACTTTGGGAAACAATTACTTGAGTGAAATTATAGTGCTGGGGCAACATCCCCTGTCTCCAGGCCCCAGTTTTTTCAGCTCCATCAGGAGCTTATGTCACATGAGTTGTTGTATGAGAGATGAACAATATTTAGCTCAATAATTCAAGCACAAGAGAAAGCTTTATGCAGTAGATATCTTGGCTTCATGCATTTCAAGGTGCCATACGACTGCCTAGGACCACAAAATTTAGTCAAGCGGGGTATAGGGGCATCCACTGCATAAGGCCATCCCATCTGAAGTTGTTCCACGAGGTATAATAAGGGGGACATGCACCCAAAAATATCAATCTTGGCAGGGCATGTAAACACACCTTACATCAATGGGAGCAATGATGGTAAGACATGCTGCTGCCACACTTAGCAACAAGACTCAGCCAGCAGCAGTACGTCCAGTGGGACTAGTTTGTATTCAGTCACAGGCAAGTGGGCCAAGTGAGCTGGACTATGTACTTATGTTACGCACATTAGGCAGAGGGTTTCCAGTAGGATCCACACAAACAGGGATTGCACCAGAACATGAAACTGCATCTGATAGATTCTGCCATAATGTTTCCACACACTCACATTGTTAACAGCGAAACAACTTTAGAGGATTGCCAGCTGAACAGCTCAGGATTCAACTTCACAAGTAAAATCCCTTCAGGGAATAAATTGACAGATTGAAATATACAGACATGCATTTCACAAGACCTTTCATTTTTATAAGCACCAGAAGCTGGGCAGGCACGTAGTTTGGGGAGACGTACGATAGCCTGTTGTGGCCACTCTAGCAAGACACTTTCACATGCTTGCCCCTAATGGGAGCCCACAGATAGGAAACAGTGAATGACATTAGTGCAGTGGATATGAGGATTAAAGAGCATTTCAGAGTCTACATGGCTTCTGCCAAATGACCGCGGCTCATGGGGATGGAATGCAAGTACAAAGGGCACAGGATGGGTGATGGCAATGGCATCCTCAAGACTGTCAGCCCATGCTGAGTTGATCAACATGTATAATCAAACGGAAGGATCCTAGGTGGCACACCAGTAGATAGGAAGGCCATTTGATTCTGATGGAGGGCAATTAATTCCTGGGACAAACCTTTGTCTGAGTCCAATGCCTGGATCAAGCAACCATGGTTACAACCCAGTAGGACCCTGCTGTTGTCATTATTACATTATTGCAAGGTACCATGGATAGGGAGCTACCTGGTTTAGCTATAGGGGAGATGGGCCGTGGACTCCCTCCTTGGTCGTCACCTACCCAGTCGGCCGTTAAACAGACTTCATTTCGTCTCTCCCTGTTGTCTCTTCCCCTATCCCCCCTTTCTCTCCTTCCATGCCTCTTCCCCTCTACGCTCCATTTATCTTGCCCTCCGTGTTTTGTTTTTTTATTGTTTTTCCCATCGAGACCGAGCTATTTGGCTAACGCCCGGTGGAGCTACCTGATAGCTATAGAGGAGATGAGTTTTGGGACTTTCCCTTGACCATCCCCTACCCAGCCAGACTTTGGACAGACTTTCCTTTCGTCTCTCTGCTGTTATCTCCCTTCTATCCCTTTACCCTTACCCCCTTCCCCTCTACACTTCAATCATCCTGTCTTCTATGCTCTTGCACTTATTTGTCTAGCAACTGATTGAATTGACGTAATCTCGAAATGTAATTTTTGTGGAACCTCATGCAAAGCGCTCTGATACCTCCGGGTCTAGCCAGCGCTATATAAAACTCTTGAATAATACATAATGAATAATAACAGTGGGTGTATCACGGGACGGTTGGGTACATGGAATGCTGAGGCCCAGAGAACTTGGTAAACATGTGTGAACATGAATTACAAAGTTACTTGAAGGTAATCTGTGGCACGGCTCTGATTCTGGTGGAGGGCATCAATTCCGGGGATAACAAAGCGAACGAGGTCTATTGCTGGTTTAAGCAACAAGGGTCACAGCTGCTTAGCACAGAGTGTGTACCTGTAATCGGACTGGGCACACTCAGCAGTATAGAAAGCGAAAGAGCAGGTCATTGCTACAATCCTGAAGTGGGAAAGAATCAATCATTTTACCCCAACCAAAACATATCTAAGTACTCACTGGCAGATGCACAGCGGACAACTGGAACCAGATTTGACACTATCAAGTGTCCGCCAGAGTTTATCAAGAAATCCCACTGCATAAATGTCTGGTCACTTAATGGAAAATGTGCACTCCGTAAACCACCGTTTGTTACAGGTTGCTCCTGCCACCTAAATTTTGCTTCCTTTGTATACTGGCAGATGCACAATTGACAAAAATTCACTGGAACCAGATTTGACATTATCTTTAACTATAAAACTGTCTCTGGAGATGGTTGGTCATTTCAGCAAAAAAGGTGCACTCCTTAAACCAGTGTGTTAGTGGTTGCTTCAGTTAAGCAAATTCTCACTAGCCTTATCAATAGAGTGTGTTTTCAATAGGTATCCCTTTTGGTCAGGTCTATAAAAGATGTGCATTATGTAACTGGATCCTGCAGCTAAGCAAGACTCGTGGGATGCATACGTTTGTCACTCCAAGAAGTGTGCTATGACTCCAATAGTGTGCACAATTAAAAAATTCCTTGAAACCAGATTTGAGACCATTAATGTGTTCATCAGGGATTAGCAATAAAAAGGTCTGCAAATGGCTAGTCAAATTCAGCAAATTATGTGCACTCTGTAACCAAGGGCATGCTACAGGTTGCTTGATTAAGCTAAACATTACCCGGCCTATAGCCATGGTAGCTAGGTGGGTTGTGGAAGTTGTCATCTAACAAGGGTGCTGTGGTACCAAAGGTTGAGGAAACAATGGGTCAGAGCACAAAAAGGCTACAATGTATTAAAGAACATTTGTCATTTCCATTATTCAGAAAAGTGCAGGTGTCTGTACATATTGTTCCCCTCCTGTTCCCACCCACTTGTCTGCTCCCTGAGAGACACATTAGTAGAATTTGGGAAGTGGAAAACTAATGCTAGGATGGGGACATCAGCATGGCTACCCAGCAGCTAAAAATTGGAATAGTGTTCATTCAGTTTTGGAAGAAGCAGGTAAATTTCCCACTGCTGGTGCGGCACACGATTGTCCGTTGAACCCCCATATTTGGGAATAATCATGTACTGGCGGTAAACAAGTGCTTGGTCAACCCTAAATGTAAGGCACATATTGCACGCAATGCACAATGGATGAAATCAGACATAACTATCGTTACGAAGAGCAGTCGATTTGCATTCCCTATTGGGTAAGGATTCTTGCAGATGTGGTACTCCTATACAGGAGGAGGCCAGCTGGCAGAGGGAAGGTAATGGTGTTGGCCACACACAATAACTTCTTAACAAATAGATTGTTGGACTGGGAGGCGAGCTCCAACATGTTTCTCAGCATATTCTGAAATCAAGGGCTGGGCGGTGATGGGTAAAGTCATGACCAGGCAACACCTAACAAGTAGGCCTTTATTGGCACAGAGGGCATCATAGGGATTTCACCCTGAATAATGGTTTAATTAGAGAACATTTGTTCTCAATTCTGGGGAGGCCTTTGAACATTTTTACGGAAGGGTAAATAAAGCTGTGGTTTATACAGAGAACAGTAGTTCCCAATTTAAGTGAAGTCCATCGAATTGGCCTCCAGAAGGGTATATAACCATGCACAAGCCCACCAAGCAGGAGAGCTTGATTCAACTCTAACTCAAAATCAAATAAAATAAGAAGGCATGGTCTCTTTAGTGCATACATCACATGGTTCCCCTGATAGGTAAGGGGAACACATGTCAGAGGTAGAAGGGATTTGATCAGCTAGAAAGACTGGTAACCACATTTTGCAGGAGGTTATGGAGAATGCCATGGTGGGGGCCACATCCAGGGCTTTGGCAGAGTTACAGGGCAATCTGGAGGCTGATTGGTAAGAGGGGTACCCTTTCAGCAGCACAATAGGGGTGCATTATGTTGAAATCCCAGAAGTCTTTATGTCAGGACCCTGGTGGAAAACAACGGCGCCAGCAAGTCCTTCGGGCAGTTGTATGCCTGAGAAACCGTGGGTTTGGTTTGCTGGATATGCTCCGCCCTGAAAAGGCGTGAGTAAAAGTGATGTACTAGGGGTCCATGGTATGTAAGGGAGCTAACTTCCACATAAATGGTAGCACCGATTGGGTTGGCCACGGTGCAGTTTGGCTCATCAGGTGGGCACGGCAGCTTAGGTTAGTCACCGCTGCCTGCCCTTGGATCGTCCATTAGTTAACCCACCAAGTTAGCATACTTCTTGTATATAATAAACCTGCAGCAAACTGTTTTCCCTGCTAAGAGGAGGGTTTGCTGATTTCGGCACTATTGCTGCTGGTTCATAGAGGGACTTCCTCTCCATCAAACTCTTAATGGAGGCCCACAGTCCCAATATTTCTGTCTCTCACATTCCTTTTACTGCTTTAAGCAACAGGAGTGTCTTCGCGTTTTCCTTTTTTTCATTTTGCCTCATGTATATGATGTCCCAAAGTTCTGGAACCTTTCATCTCAATTCAAATACTGATCTTTATTTTTAAAGAACGCAAAACCTGAACCACGCAACCCAGCTCTGCATTTCTCGACGATCGGCACAAGGTAAGCAGAGGTTTTATAAAGCCTTTCTAAATGTTAAGAGTTACTCAATGATTCACATATGATCTTGAAGAGCATGGCAAAATGAACGAACTATGGGCCATATGTATGAAGCCGTTTTTGAATCGCAAAGGCCAAAATTTGCAGAATTTCGGCCTTTGCGACTCGCAAACAGCCGTTTTGCAAGTTTTGGAATGTATGAAACATTCCCAAAATAAGGAATTGCAAACTTGTGCGATTCCTTATTTTTCCATAGCATTTAGGAAATCGCAAATTTGCGATTCCTTAAATGCTATGTATGTAGCAATTTTAGCTTGCGAACTTTGTTTAAGAATTCGCAAATTACCACCAACTTTCTGTTGATGGTAACTTGAGAATTCTTCCAGAAATGCACAAATTGGCATTTTTAAAGGTGGCATATGATGCACACACATGCCCATAGGGCATGTATGTGCGCCATATGGACACACATGTTCTTTTCAGGGGTGCAGCAGGGTGTCTTTGAGACACCCCTGCACCCTTGCAATAATTCTCAAATTGCGATTAGCAAATTGCGAATTCCCAATTTGAGAATTATTTTGCATTCATTCCTATGGGCCTACTGGCCCATAGGAATGCATTGGAAATTATTCCTTAATTGCGAATTCGCAAAATGCGAATTCGCAAATAAGGACACTTAAGGAATCGCAAATAAAAAGCGATTTTGTTCATACATACCATTTTGCATTTCCTAAATAGCGATTCCTTAAAAATTCGCTATTTAGGAAATGCAAAATTGTTTGATGATACATATGGCCATATAAGGTTAGATCGCTATTCCTCTTTCTTTGGATTTTAGGGGTTAACAAGAGTTTTTTTTTTGGATAATGTGTCTTCTCAATATTTTTTTTAAACCAAAAGGAGTACTTCAATAATTTTCAAGTCGGAAAATACCAGTGCCCGATCATGACAGACCCTCACATGTTTGCAAATGAGCAGCGTTGCAATGTAGTGAAGCGCAAATTGCGACTGACTGGGAACTGGTTACCTTGGAATGCCTCTTAGCGTTTTAACAGTTAGAGTAAACTTAAGCCATTCAAAGAAGTTGATGAACTTATTTCAGAATAAAGTTGTCAATAAAACCTGTCTCTCTCAAAACAAGACTTTATTTTTAATGCATTTTCTTCTAACCTTTTCATTTATGAGTAATGATTATATTGTTCCCAAGCACAGTATGACTTTCTAAGCATGCCCTAGTTATTCTGTAATTTACTTGATCTTATTGGTTGGTATTGTGTTACTGTCAAATTTTATTTTAACATGACATTTAAATTGGAATTGTATTTATTGTAAAGGGTGTTTAGTAAAATGCATCATTAACCTTAACAGTCAAATCATTCTTCCAAGTAACAGGTTTCTAAGTGAAAGGGAATTGTTTTCATGCTAATCGACAAATCAGCAAAATAATGTACTTTGAATTCTCTAGAGGGAGAGATTTACCACAAACATCAAATCTTCTATTGGTGAGCTTTGAAAAGCAATTCTTAAAATCATATTATAGAAATAATTATGTTGATATAGTTTGTATTCTATGAAACTCCATCAATGCCACTGTTTAATTTTTGGAATATTATGGGCCCAATTCACAAAGATTTGGGTGTTTTAGCATGTCTGACTATTGTAGTACTCAGGAGTAATTCTTGCTGCTGATTCTAGGAATGTTACAAGGGTAAATGACACCTACTCACAGTCAAATCTTTCTTAATCTGATCCAATGTTTGCAGAAGAGAGCTTTCTTGTTTCTTTGTGCTTTTTTGTATGAAAAACAGCACATTGGTGGGAGGAATGCTTTCATTAAACTCAGCCACTGGTGATAGCTCTTGGCCTCATTCCAAACCATTGTTTTTTGCTCACTGTGCCACTCTAGACAGAAGACCCACCCTATGCAAATCAGACTTATTCCTGCTTGAATTGGAACCGCCCAGCTGGAACTTTTTTGTTTTTTGTTTTTCAGTAGTAAAATACTTTATTACATTATTCATATGATTGCAATAACAAATGTAAGCCTTTAAAAGAGGAAATGATTTCAATAATTAAAACTTACTATAAAAGGTCACACACACTTCGTAATACAATATTTACACAAAATCACATCAAGCTTTCCATTCATTGGCAGTACGTCTACCACTGTATCACTGTATTCTTTAAATCAAGTTTTTTCATTTGCCAAGTTTAAGTGCTAATGTGGTATTTGGTAATTTTTTTCTATCCGATTTGTTTTAGGGGACTCTATACATGAGTTTCCCTGATGTAAATACAATTTATAGTCCTTTACCTTCAAGAGTTGCACATGCCCTTTAGTCCTAAACATTTTCGGTACGGTCTGTAATTTAAAAACATACTTAATTGCCCATTATAAAATGCAGACTAAGCAATTAATACTTTATAGGCATGATCTAAAAACATTGCTGTCCTTTTTGTGCCTGAAACCGTATCAAACGGCCATTTGCTGTTGTTCCTATTTTAGCATTGTTAAACATGGGGCGTAAATATGTCCTATGCATGGGCAGCAGCTTAGGGCAAATACATATTAAATGCCCAGCTGGAACTGCCTAGATGTGGGTCCTATGCTCAGTGTGCCATAGGACTCTAGCTATACCTCACTGATGAGACCTAAATAGGTCAAAACTGGTCTAGGGTTTGTATTTCCATCTGGAGGGGACCTGGCCTGGCTGTTTGGGCTGAACTGCTCCTCTTAGAGCAGGACCAACATTGCTTTACATAAGATGGGACACTGGCTAGAAGGACACGGCAGGTATACAATTAAGATCTGGAATGTGGCCCTGAGAGAATGAATAACTCAAGCATTCCTTCAATCACATTGTTCTTTTCACAGTAGACTTCTGTGAGCAAGGCACTTAAAAATTCCTAGGTAAAAGGTTTCATAGAGACTATGCAATGTCACCTGCACTGTGCATCCACAGAGAAGCATGTTTTGCTTTCATACATGTGGATTCACTGTTTTCTTATTGAACATTTGTTATAATAGGGTGAGCAGCATCCATTGAATAATTATTTGGCTCATCTTATTGGGAGGGGCTGGGGATACCAGGACAATTGTCAGTATAAACATACTGTACTCCTTTCCATCCAGAAACATGCACTTCATTGGGGGTCATGTATCAGGGTTATACTTTGATGCACAGTCTTGCAAATCATTGTAAAAGTGTCAGTGGATTTCACGAGGATTAATTCACATCTCTTCTATTCACCTCCGTGCCCCATCGCCTAGCAGTGGTTATTAATTACCTAGTTATATTGCCCCACAAGATAGAAGTGGCCCATAGGCAAACTGCTTTGCACACCTATGGGCACATGTACAGACATGTTCCTAATTATAAAGCCAGACTCATGGAATCAGGGGTAGTGCATTTACAATAACAAAAAATCTGTCACTATGTTGGACATTCTGACACTGGATGTTTGGGGGTAAGAGTGCAAAAGCAGGGGCATATGTGGATAGTCAGAGAAAACGTATGAAATACACACAACCTCATACTTTTGTTCAGTTCAGTTCAAAGCTTTATTTCGATAAACATGTGTTATCATAAAAGCACATACACAAGATAAAAACAAGGAACCATAATTCATTGGTCACTACAATTTACAGAGTTAATAACAGTAAAAAAAACATCCATACTACAATAAATAGATTAAGAGGCATATTAAACAGTGAAAGCTTTGTAAAAGTAAAAAATAAGAATGTTTAGTTAAAAAGTGATACATCACAAAGATTTTGCTCTTATTACCCAGGCCCAACTCAGGAATTTAGCAACCCCACAGACTAGGCGTGTGCTGGTGTCAGTTTTAAATATTCTCAAGGCTACGGAATGACTCCTGGTGCCGAGCAATAGACATGTGGGTTTTAGCCATCTCTGCCATCTCTGCCTAGGCTTTACATATGCCGGACACACAAAAAAGACATGGGCAATAGTTTCGATAACACCATTACAGGTAGGGCACTCAGATGAGGTTTGATACTTTTGTGGGTTTTAACAATTTTCCCACTCTGGAAACACTTTAAATTTCACTTCCAAAATGGTCTGAGTAACGATTTTGTCAGAGAACAACTCCATATATCATAGGGGTCCGGCACTAGGGGTTTTTCTAAGGAAAAGGGGTTCTCTGTAGGTAATCATCATTCCCAGTGGAGATAAGAAAGTTAAATGCCATTATATATTTATGTTATATGCTCAGATTAATTGTGCACCAAGTGTACAATCTTTGGGGACTATTTACAAAGGTAAACTTTTACGTGAGTAAATCTAGACGTGTAATTTACGGTTACTCCTTTCAGTAACTTTAATACTTAGGGCTATTCAACTTTTCCAAGTGTAAAGGTAACCAAAAGGATAGACTAACTTATCTGTATGTTGTGAAACAGCGAGTAGAGGCACATTTATGAGTGTAAAGTTACTACAGAAAACCACATGGCCAACCACTGATACTGCAACATACTCCCATAGAAAATAGTGAGACAGGGACTAAAAATAGAACTTTATAGGAAATAATGTTAAACTAAATTAACTCATTTTTACTTTTTAAATACATACTTAAAAATAGTTTAATTTAAACTAATTGAATATTTAAATCCAAATTGATTTAAAAGTACTGTAGCATTTTTTATTTTATTTATATTATCATTTAACATAAAAAACATGTTAGCTACATTTTTACAAGTTCAGTAAACTTTTTAAATGTCCCCTGTACCTTCCTTTTGCACAAAATGGAAGTGGGGTTGTTATTACAGATGGTAACATTTGTGAAGCTGGAGGAAGGAGGCTTAAACATTGAAGTGAATGAAATGAGGACAAGACTCCTTTAGAAGTTTTATTAGGTCTTTGCTGAGCCAGAAATTGCTGATTAATCTTCCTGAATCACTGCCATTTAGTGAATGTTATTAGTAAGGTTGGGACTGCCAGATTCTGGTGTGCAAATTGAAAGGGACCCCTGAGGCAAGTTCCAGCCTTTTGTCATTCTCTGATTACTCTTGCGTTGTGGACGATGACAGCCAGGTTCAGAACGCTCACACCTCTTTGTGCCTAGGTTATGGGTGCTTCAGTGTGAAGGCAACCCTGCTGTGAAAATCATCATTCTACACAAAGTCAATGCAGACTGAAGAGGTCACTTAAAAAAGGAAACCACTCCACTAAATGTGCTGGCAGTGGATACACATTCCTGTCTGTTATTACTGTATAAAGGGGAGGTCCTCAACCCAACATGTTGTTCCAGTTCCAAGTTCTCTGTGACCAAGGAATAGAGGGATCCAGAGAGTACTCAGAGGGACAGCTGTGCAACCAGAGACTGTATCTGCCTGACACCCAGCGTCCCAGAAGTGATGGGATATAACTTGGGTCTATCCCTTGCTGTATGCCTGAACCTGAAGCACCTCAAAGCAACTTGCCTGCTGTTAGAGAGAAGGAGCCTGTTACCTCTGCAGGATGAGTGACTGTTAAGGAATTGTGAGGTGCAGTGTGGCCTCAGAGATGGTAGTGTTTCTAGGAGAGGAGGAGGGCAAAGAGTGAGTTGTGCAATCTGATGCTGGTGAATTACAGTCTCCCCAACAGTGGTTCCTGGCAGAAACTATAATGACGCAACCTGAATATCACTGAAGCCCAGTTAGGGCTAATATATGAATCCTGTGCAGCCTGTACTAAGCATTAGTGCTCAGAAGAAGTGCTGCCTGTGCGTTGCCTGAACTAAGCAGTATTAGACAGAAGAAGTAAGACAGGTGCATGCCTTGTCAGTGATCGACCTATGTGTGGCTAGTCGGAGATCAGCCTGCACAAGGCTGCACTGTTATTTAGAAATCAGCCTGACCATGGCTGCCCACTGAGAGGGAAATTGTCCTGTGAGGGGTTTCACCGATCTTGGAGTACTTATCAACCTGCTCCTTGTGAGATCCAGTTGTTTGGGGGACCACCCTCCCTGCATACGAAACCACTCACTACATTCATTGGGGACATGCAGCAGCCGCATCGCTGAAACACATCTGCAGTTGCCTGCAGTCAATGAGGAGACCTTGATGAAGTTGCCGGTTCATGCACTTTTCCTTCCAGAAGCAGAAGAAGCGGGCACTCTTAGACAAGCTTAGGTTGCTGACCAAATGGACTGATACACTAAAGATTGGTTATATTTGAGCAACTGAACTAAGTTAGAACTTAGCAACTGAACTGTGAGAAATTACAATAGAGTGAGAGATGTGCATCTAAATCATATCTTGCTATTGCTTTAATCCCATGGAGAACCACCTAAAGCATGAAGATTGGGGAAACCGGGCAGGGATAGCAGATAAAAGCACAGGCTGATGTCCGTGCCCAGGACACTAAATTGTACCTTACATATATTATGTGTGTGTTGTATGTATTTGCTTCTAGTGGCATTAAACACTTTTCTTTCTTTAAAGTAAAGAACTTGTTGGACAATAAATTATTGCGCTGTTGTGTGATTGTTGATTCATTAGCCAGAGCACCCCCACATTACCACCAAGAATCCTGGTACTGTTGCCTACCACAGTCACATGCTGAATGGGTTGTACCTGAGCCAGATTGCAGAGTTATAATAGGAAGGGCCTCAGGACATCAGATGCAAATGACCTCAAGCCCACGGTTGAGGCTTAATAGTACCTGCTTGCCCCAAGACCACCCCCAAAAGTTGACTAACAGAAACCTCCTCTATCAGAGATCATCATACCTTTAATGGTGGTTTACTACAGACAAGGCACTGATGGGAATGACTACATTTGGAGAGGCACCAGGCTACAATCTGACAGTGTTAAGACAGGGTGTTTCCAATGGTGGTCAGTCTCTCTCCTTTGAAAAGTGCCCCCTTCCAAGCCTCAATATCCCTAGCAAATTTTGATCTCTGCTCTCACAGTTCCAATCTTTATTTGAACCTTTATATATATATATGTATATGCCTAATTCCTACTTATAAACTTTCGTGTGTACTATTCTACTAACCTCTTGTGAGTGTATTTTGGGCTTTGGACCAGGAGATGTGGGTTCCCCACAAGACTACTTCAAATTACATTAAGTGATTTTAGATTAAACACGTTTTAATTTTGGGTCACAACTCCCACATCTGCAAAGAATGACTCCACCTTGGAATTTAACCCAAGCATAAAAAGATTACCATATATTTACAGTTTTTCCAGTCAGTGTTTAACAGAGTATTTAAAATTATTTGGTGTTAGAATATGATGGTGCATCCATAACGTTTTACCCTACATTACCTCTTCTTCATCTTTACTTTTAGAAAAGCTTTGCAAAAGGCTTTATTTGTATTAAAATAAATCCCCAAAAACATAAAGAGAAAGAGACAAATAGAGAGTGACAAAGATTCGGAAAGTAGAGAGTAAAGGATGGATTCCCTCATGGTGACAAAAAACTGTTATCACAGTTGTGAAATATGTGGATCTGAGATGTAAATTATAAGAGCCCATGCTTAAACGTTTGTGAAAGAGAAGAGGGGTGCTAACACATTCTGGGCATGTATTAGTCCATAGAATCCTGGATCAAAAATGCTCATGCTGGATGCATCTGTTTATTCTGATTGTAGGCAGCAGGACATTACCATTACAAAACAATAGGGAAACCCAGTAGATCGTAGGCCCTGGGTGATGGCACAAAGGGAGCCATCCAGAAACTTTGGCAGTTTGTTTGTTTCCTTGTTCGAGGCTACTACCTTTAAAAATCATAGTTCTTTTGTCTGCTTCAGCGGCCCGTGTTGGCTGCCCCCCCCCCCCCGCTGCCGTACTCGGATCACCTTGCGGCCGCCGAGCAGGGGGACTACAGCCCCCAGGACCCTTTGCTCTTCCCTGCAGCCCCGCCCACCTACGCTTGCTTACGGGCCCGGGAGGCGCTTAAAACACCAACACTCCTGCCGCGTTGCGGGACCGCGTGCAGGACAATCCCGGACAAAGGGCGGGCCATCTACGGCTGTCCACGGCGGTACAAGGCTGGGATGGGCCACCCCCCTTGAATCTAACACCTGGACCTGTAGTGTAAGACTTGAATACTACTTTCTTATATTGTTAAGTAATCGGTTCTGAAAATGTGGCCATAGTCCTCTAACTTACTACTGTCTACAGATAATCGCAACTGACCTTCACCGTGAGGCTACCCCTCATCTTGCATTTTTCACTTTGTTCTAATTGTATTTCTGTAAAGTGCAATTGTACACTGGAATATGACCCCCTCTCTAAGTAGAGGTAGTAAATCAGGGGTGGGTGGATCACTGAGAGGCACACTGGATCTTTACATAACCAGGGCTGCATCAGCCGTTGAGTGTGAGATCGCCATTACAGAACGGCGTTTATCCTCAGAGCATCTACAGAAGAAACGCTCTTCACTGGGAAAATATTCAGAGGGCCATAGCTCCACCCACCAATATTAATGAAACAGATCAAATAGCTGATATTAGCACCCCCCACAGCTACAAGACCTAACAGCCTCTACAGATCGAAGTAAAGACGAGTCTTCTGTAGATCCATCTGTTGAAATCAATCCTGATAAGCTATTACCTATGATATCCCCCTTACAATCCGGGAGCTTAAAATCACACACACCTTTAATTGGGTCAGGACAGAAAAACAAAAAAAGGAAGTGAGGAGGGAATACCCACAACGGAAGAAGGGCCAAAACCTTAAAAGTATGTCAAGTCCCCCAGAACACTACAAAAAAGTCGACTTGGGACCCAGCACCAGACAGTCTTCCCCTATCGTCCGATTCCGTTAAAGAATTAACGGTGTGTATGGAGCAACTAATGAAATCCCTAATCCTGCCACTGGTAGAGAGGGTTAAAAGAATGTCCACACAATTGGGGATTATAGAACAAGCTCTTACATCGAATACTGACCTAATTAAGGAACTTATAAGCACTAGAAAATCTCAATCCTATGGTAATACGCCCTTTCCTCTGCCATTAGCTGAGAAACCACACGTTAAAGATCCACCAGCAGTAATACAGGCTATCCCGAAGAGTCCCCAAAAATCAGATAAGGCCTTTAAAAGCTTGGGTGGAGAGAGAGAGGCTAGGCAGAATAGAAACCCTTTGTAATCCCAATCAACTGCAATTAGGCCACCCTTATCCACCCTGTGTGCAAGGGGAAACCTACAAATCATTGAGTTACCACCAGAGGCTGCCCCCTATGTGGTTATATTGACGGGGGTCCCGGAACTAAAGACTGGTCAACTAGAGGGGTACCAAGAGCTTAAAAATAAAGTGATCAACTGGTTAAGTTGCAATAGGCCTCTACCCGCACACATTAACAGTGAAATTCTCCATGTCAGAGGAGTTGGCTGGCTGGGTCCTAGACCAAAGGATATAGGTGGGGACCTTATTATTATCAATTTTAAGGACCATAGAGTGACTAGACACATGGGGGATTGGTATAGTGAGCAGGGAGAGAGTGCAATTTCAACACGGGACTTAAGCTACTTTTACCCCCAATCAATGCTGGGTCATCCACCAAGAGTCTGTCATTTCTACGTCCGTAACAGTGAAATCCCTGGTTTTAGTTTCCCCACTTTCAATCGCTTCTCCACGCTGTCTGGCTTGGAAGTAGTAGATTGACTTACCATGCAGGTCTCTGGGAACATTCATGAAATAAAACAACCTGGTCCTTTGGCAACCAAAACGGGGAATGATCCCTTACTAAGGGGTACTAGTAAGCAATCTATGGTATTAATCGATACGAAAGAGGTGACAGTTTATAGTAATCCAATTACCAAACCTGCCAGCTTATCGGACATACCATTACTTATTAATAATGGTAGAATCACTACGACACCTGGCACAAGGGAAGTTCCATTAATGGAACATGCTGAAGCACTACAAGAAAATACCTCTGTTAAAACTGGAACACCAATAAAGTTCCTGTTTTGGAACATAGCAGGTTTACAGCATAAAGTAGAAAATGGTACCGGGCCAAATTTTTTCCAAAAATCAAACATAATATGTCTCCAGGAGACATGGACTACGAGTGCAATACACCTGGTAGGTTACAAAACATATTTTTCCCCCGCGCTACCTGCTGCATCTGGCAGAGCGAAAGGCGGTTTAAACATCTATATCTCAAACCTAATAGGAAATCTGAAAATAACCGTAGTGGCTGTAGAGGCAAATTTCCAAATACTGAGCATTTACTTTGGTAAAGGGGAGACGGTCCTCCTAGTAAACTTCTAAAACAACTTCCCGACTCTCGAACTATTGACCATATTGAGACAGTTGCGCCTCCAATTAACCGCATTGACAAAGGGTTCACTTTTAGGAGCCACCATCATTTGGGGGGGGGGGGCATTTTTAATCAACATCCCTGTCAACATAGTGATTGGAATGGGTGCGGGTTAATTGATGAACATGATGATCCTATTGTCCATTTTTCCCATTCAGGTGTCGGCATCACCGTAAATGACACACTACTAGAATTGGATCTAATTATTGCAAATAAAAAGAATCCTGGAACTCAGCGGTTAGACGCGACATTCATAAGGAGAGACAGGCATTCGACCATTGATTTCATCTTAATATCAAATACAGTGGGTAATCGTGTAAGGGGGTACAAAACACATATCACTGCTATGAGCGATCACTGTGCTCTCAGCATAATATTTTATCGACTTTATGAATATCGCACCCAAAGTATAGTCAGCGCATTAAGGCAAAACACCTTGCACCTCGATAAATTAAATGGCTACTCTCTAAAATGGGAGAAAGTCGACCCGGCAGATATTACTAGGAGAGTCATAAAAAGGGAGCATTCGTCTATTCTTAAATGCTTAGATCCGGTTATATCGGACGTCAAACTCTTAAGTAACTTTGGGGCGGTTCTTAAAGCAATTAAAAATTTACTTTTCGTGAAGTCAAAGAATACGCAGCCCATAAAAATAGGATGGTTTAATCACTGTGGCTCGGCAGCGCACTCTAAATTAAAAAAAGCGTTGCAAAAACCAGACAGGGTACCCCAGGAAATAACAACTTTGAGGAGGGATTATAACTCAGCCCTAAAGGACAGGAAAGATGAACTGAAATTAGCCCTTTGGGACCAATTGCACAAAAGTAGTAGAAACAAAAACAGTTCAGCTTTTTGGGCTGTGATTAAATCTCCATTCGTATCCGACCAAAAAGATCTACCAACCATTGAGGTAGCAATCGACGAAGGGGCATGGGTGGGGCACTTCTCAAAAATCTTCGGGGATGGCCCATGCGATAAGACTAGGCAAGGACCCATAAATCCGGTACCTCTAGGGATTTCCTACCCCTTAAAAATAGATATCACCATCAATGAGGTTGTAGCGGCCCTAAAGGCCAGTAAAAATAGTAAAGCCCCCGGCCCCGATGGGGTCCAAATAGATCTATTTAAATCGAACCCAGATCTTTGGGCCCCAATCCTGACAAGGGTTTTTAACTCTGCCTGTGAGGTAAGTTTAATGGACTCATGGTCCAAATCAATCATGGTCCCCATTTTTAAAAAAGGGGACCGCAGGATGTATTGTGTTATCGTCCAATTTCATTATTGGACTCCTTGGGTAAAGTGGAGGATAGAATTATCCTAGAATGCCTTCAGGGATGGGCGGACGATGGCAGGATCCTCTCGGATATCCAGTTCGGGGTCCGGGAGGGTTTCGGGACTGTTGAACAGGCCCTAAACCTGACATTGTTGCTGGGAAAATATGTAAGTGCAAAGGCGGGAGTATCTACATGGTTTATGTGGATCTGTTAGCAGCCTTTGACTGTGTTTGCCACACAAAACTCTGGTCTATTCTCCAGGATATGGGAGTGGACCTTCCCCTTGTAAACTTCCTCCGTGAATTGTATTCTAACGCTTCAGCAAGGGTAAGGTTTGGGGTAAACGGAGAGCTATCTGCTTCATTCAGGGTGGAGTGAGGAGTCAGACAAGGTTGCGTCCTGGCTCCCTTCCTCTTCACGCTTTACACCAACGGCCTGGAGAGAGCCATGCTGAATGGGAGCCAGGACCTTCCAGTTGTAAAGAACCGTCTGATTCCAGCCCTACTCTATGCAGATGACACAGTTTTATTAGCTCACACTCCCAGAGAATTACAGAAGGCCCTTGATAGATATTCTGAATTTATGGGTAAGCTAGACTTGAGAATCAACATAAAAAAAACCTTTGTCATGATGGCCGGTCCCGGGAAAAATAGGACAAAGGACATATATTTGAACTAGGTGAAGTTTGCTTCTGCAGTTTAATACCCATACCTGGGAATAATCATAGAAAATAAATTAAATTGGAATGCAGCCATCGAGTCCAGAAAGTTCCATCTTATTAGAACTACTAAGGCCGTTGTTAACTTCTCAAGAAAATTAGGGAAAAGACCACCAGTTGAACTTTTAAAAATATATACAGCCAAATGCCAATCTGTAGCGCTATACGGAGCTGAAGTGTGGGGCTATGCAAACATAAACAACTTGCAAGTGGCAGAGAATGGTTATTTGAGATATCTCTTAACCTTACCTAAGAGTGCATCTACTTTCTCATGCCACATGGAACTGGGGATTTACCATATCTCAGATTTAGCCAGAATACAACCTCTTTTGCTCTGGCACCCTATATGGTCTTCAGACAAAAACATATATACCCAGCAAATAATCCTAGATTGTATGGAGCTGGACCATGCATTCAAAATTGGTTGGCTACCATACATAAAATCTTTTTTAACCGATCTAGGTTTGGCAAAATATTATCTGGTTCCTACCACCGTTCAGACTATAACCAGGAAGGCATTACAAGTGGCCTCCCTTAGCCATCTTGAAGAACTACGGTATGCCAATGAAGCCTCAAAACCATCTGTCCAACACTGCATGGCTGTCCAGACTACCTTTAGTATACAGCCTTATCTAACTCACGATTTTACCATCTTCGAGAGATTTCTCTTAGTTAGATTTAGGCTAAATATGTTCCACAGACTGGTTGCTTTCCCAACTAGTAATAACTGGGATTCAGTTCTACCCTGTTGCCCTTGCGATGAGACTTCAACTCAGGCAACAATTCACACATTTCTATTCTATAAATTTTATGGGGACCACAGAAGGATTTGGATAATCCCGTTATTAAAACTTATGGGCATCAGAAGGTGTCGCCCGGCATTGTTAGCCAGTTCCTGGGCGAGGAATGGTCAGCAAGATACATTGTCAAGTTCCTGAAGTGTATTGTTCGTCATCGATCAAATCTATAACATCCTGATCTTCAGGTTCTATGAATTATGAACCCCAACTTGGTTATGTATTAGATGAATTTGTCTCCCCATAAGTAATGAATGATGTATTAGGAGACTGCCCTTTTTAGAAATCAATTGCTAACTTGCTTGTTCATTTTTATAATATGTTTCTTTTTTATGGATTGTTTTAGAGTCCTGTATTGGAATTTTATGTAAAACGTGATATGAAATTGATTTTATGAAAATGCTTTTATGGTTTTTAACATGACAAAAACCGAATACGGAAACATTTGATTTGATTTGATTTGGTACAAAACACAGATGGTCCCAACAGGAATTATTCAAATTAGAAAATATCATAAATCACAAACACATTTATGAATACATTCAAGATTTCAATATTGAATATAAAGGAATTATATTAAATCATTTAATACAGTTGCTCCACAGTGGGTTGAAAGTTAGTGTAGATAAGTGTGATTGTGAGTAGATAAGAAGAGAATACGAAATTCAAGTGAAAATCTATACAGTGTGTACAAACAATTCAATTAGAGCCTGTCTGGAAGTGCTTTTTTATAATTCGTTTTCCACAATTATAAGATACAGCATATACATTCTGTGATATCAAGAGGTGGATAATATTCCCAGTCCAGGTAGGTACAGTTGGAAATGTTAAGGTTTCAACCACTAAAGGATGGAGAGGCCAGTTAAACCTTGGGATGGGGTCTTTATCAGGACGGAAAGGGAGCAACCTGGATAGTAGGCCAAAGGGAACCAATCAGTAACTACATAGATTCAGCAATACATGCACAATATAGTGGAGAACTTTAAAGAAATTCCCAGTTTTATATATAGGGACACGAAGGATCCACGAACCCTCCCGATCTTGTGCCTGAGATCTGATTGTCTGCCAACATTTCAAACCAGTCGTGTAATATTTATTTGTTGATTAATTAAAACCATTACAAAAAGAAAGCATCAAATACAAACCAAACACAATAACTAATTGATCAAACAGAAAGACAGTGGAAAAATAAAAATTGACCATAGTTAGCTATTTCCAGTTAGGGATTATAATGCTACCAATATTTTCACAGATTAGATAGCAATCTACAGGAGATAAAGTGCAATGTGCTTACAGAGCAGAGTATAAAATACAGTGTACTAGCCAAAAATGATCGGTGACATTTTTACAAAATATCTATTACTGTCATATTGCAAAAACAATGCTAAGTGACTTATGCTATCATCATAAAGTGAACAGTGCATTAAGTGCAATTAGTTAGCAGCAAGTGTTCAATTGTCAAAAATTTCAGTGCATTAAATACGATAGACTAGCGGCAAATATTCAACAAAAATTAGCGACAAAGCAAAA
Source organism: Lissotriton vulgaris (assembly GCF_964263255.1). Taxonomy (NCBI): domain Eukaryota; kingdom Metazoa; phylum Chordata; class Amphibia; order Caudata; family Salamandridae; genus Lissotriton; species Lissotriton vulgaris. The sequence goes on from NC_141689.1 coordinate 1,982,832,343, forward strand.
AAACAGTATCCCAAATATCTAAAACTAAAACCGACTAAAGTACACTTGGAAAACAGAATCAATACTAAAATGGGGATAAAATGCATATATGCCATTCAATAATTGCAGTAAACACGATAAGCGGAATATTCTATTAAAAAATACTCTAAAAACAGCTAATATAACATGGATAAATAGTGCCATAAAAATAATCCATCAACCCCTTATAGCAAGCATCTCATTTCAAAGGCATACCAAAATTTAACATTTACTTTGGTTGTCAACCTTGCATAATTTCTTTTCCACTCAAATGAATTGAACAAGTTGCTGAATAATATGAATGTTTACACCGCTCAGGCAAAATATTAGTGCCGATCTACAAGTTCTGAGTCCCATTTCTTTAAAAATAGGCTTTAAAATTGTTCTCCATTCCTGCAACATTTTTGGGCATAATGTTACCATATGCAGCAAGGTTTCATCATACTGCCCACAAAGCCCACAAATATTTGATGCCCATTTGGACTCCCATTTAGGGGTTCCATCTTTTGTTGGATAAATTCCGAACTTTAATAACAAAAATTTCTTTTTAATTAAGGGTTTTTGATGAAAGAGTAGATAAGGTTCAGCCAACATTTTATCAAAAGAATTGGCTATAGACCGAAAGTGGTTTTTTTTCTCAACTCATCTTTATCCAACACTTCTGACAACAAAGCAAAGGTTGAATTAATTAATTTTTTATAAACCATTTTATTCCTTATTTCATCTTCCAAATTAGGGCATTCAAATTTTAAGAGGCATTCATCTAAATAATCCTACCAGCTTTAGAATATTCGCCATTCGAGATCTCGCAACAGCACATGTGGGCCAACGTGCCCTCATCAGATCAAGATAATGCCAATAATGTTTTTTTAAAAGTTGCTTGACGCACCAAAAACGTATTCCTTAAGCCGAATTTCAATCTTAAATTGGCACGTGGAATCTGTCTAGGAATCCTAAAAACTGATTTATATGTCCTTGACCCTGTACCCTCCAGCACTTTTGCATCTTTCCCCTTAAAAATTATGGACCCATAGTCCAGGGAGGGAATACGTTTTGCTTTCATAACTTTAAGCAGGTGGTCGTAATTGGGACATAATAACTTATCCCTCAGTTTTCGAAAAGCGAAGGAAATTGAGGAACCTTTAGCTTCTAAGTTACTGAAATGCCGCCTAAATGACAATCCATCATCAAATGTAATTCCCAAATATTTATAAGCCTTTACACATTCTATAGACAAACCATTGATATTCAAGTCCTTTACCCCTAATTTACCTTTCCCCATTAACATTATTTTTGTTTCTTTTGTATTAATTGTTAATCCATTTTGAGTTACATATATATTGAATGAATGTATTCATCTTTTTAATCCTATCATGGTTTGGCTAAGCAAAATGGTATCATCGGCATACTGTAGGTATTTAATTTCTTTACCCTTTACCACAGGGGAATGCGAGTTTACATCAATAAAATGGGATGGGAGATTAGACATAAATAGATTAAAAAGACAAGGAGCAAGCACACATCCTTGTTTTAGGCCTACATTTGTTTCAAGGCAGCGGGTAGTATGTCTACCATCGCCAATTTTGACCTGCACCCAGGAATTGGAGTACAATAATTTAATCATTTTTAAAAGACTTTCTGATATACCCCAATTCATTAACTTAGCCCAAAGAATATTTCTGGGTACAGAATCTAACGCAGCTTTTAGGTCAATAAAACAGATGTACAATTTTTGTTTCCTACATATTGCTCTCTCTCCCAATAATGACAATATAATTAGATTAGTAAGATTCGATTCTCCCTTCCTAAAACCTGTTTGAAAGATTGGGATCAGTTCTTCTCTTTCCGCCCAAGTTTCCAACTCCTCTAACAGACAACTTGCAAATATTTTTGCATCAAAGACTGTGAGGGTGATTAATCGATAGTTTGAAGGATTATCCTGGGGCCCACTTTTGTAAATCGGCTGTATAATACTTCCCCTCCATAAATCCGGGATACAACCTAACTTAAGAATTTCATTAAAAAGGAGAGTTAAAAGCTCTGGCCAATGCTTGACTCTAGCTTTAAAAATAGCATTGGGAATTCCATTGGGGCCAGGTGTTCCATTAGATTTAATTTTAAGTAAAACTTTTTTGACTTTGTCTACCGACCATAACTTAGTATTCATAGAGCCTGGTGAATCCTTAGACCCAAAAGGGTCAGACCCTTCTACTGGATCCATTTTACATTGATGGTCAGAATATTCAAACTCCTCGTTTTGTTGGCTTAGAGAATTTATTTTCATATTAAAAACATGTATCCAGCTTAATTCATTGATATTGTCAATTCATTGATATTTCAAACCAGGAAGTGGTGGCAGCCATCTTCTGACACAGTTGAACTGAGTCACAAGAAAAAACATTAGGAAAAAAAGGGGGCAGGGTAGAGACCCCATGACCCTCTAGGCCTTTTTGGGGGGTCCTAGGGCCAAAAAAGCATGTTTTACATTTTCAGCAGGAGTCACGCTGGATCAGCGACTCCTGCTGAAATTCGTTTGGAAAACGAAGCATGTGCTGCCGAGATATTGAAGTGTGGGGGCCACATGCCCACCCCGCAGCCCGGGCAACCACCACCTCCCCGGGACTAGATTTAATATTAAAGTTAGGGTGGGGCTCCTGCCCCCCCTTGCTGCCCTGGGGACTGCCACCTCCCCCAGGAACAGTGTTTATTTTTTCAAGTAATGCGGGGGAGGCCGTATGACCTCCCCCGCTGGCCTGAGGACTGCCACCTCCCCAGGGTACAAATAAAATAATTAAGGGGGTCTGTTGCGGTCAAATTTAAAGAAAGGAGGAATTGCAATGTCATCAGTGATATCATCAGTGATGTCGCTGACCATGCCATGAGTAATGTAATATGTGAGGTCATAAGCAGTGAATTGCGGGGGCTTGAGTAATAGTTTGCTCAATAATTCTAACAAGTGAATTTCTCTGGTTTTGTATGAGTGACACCTGAGCCTAACAATAATGTCTCTGTAACCTTTGTTTTTTTTCAGTGAATTTTGAAGGATTTTTGATAAACTCTATTTCCTAACTATAACGTTCCTGTCACCTTTGTTTTTTTCTGTATATATATATATATATATATATATATACATATATATACATACAACAACCCTCTCTTCAAAAGAAAGGAATGAACCGCTACTCCTCCCGGTTTGTAAAGCTTTATTGTTCCAAACAGCAAGTTCTTTCCTAATGCATTTCGTTCATCTCTGTGACCTTCGTCGGGGGTGAGGCTCCGCAGCTGCAAGGTACGAAACAGGAACACCATACGTTAGTTGCCTTAAGTACTCCGTACTCTTGGGGCATGCTGGGTCATGTAGTGCACTGTAACCTTTTTTATAAATCCTCCAGTGGATGCTGCGCTTGATTTCAATGCCTCGTTTGACAATCCGGAAACCACGGGTAATGTTCTTTTTGCAATCCCCTGGGGCCCTAACCACAGTCCAGTCTCTGGCGCCACCGATCACCCTACGTGTCTCCACTTACACAAATTTGGTCCGTTTTCGGGTGAATCATGGCGCTCTTTATGGGCGGTGTGTGTCTCTGGGCCTGGACCTTGCCACCTGATATATGCAACAACCCTCTCTTCAAAAGAAAGGAATGAGCCGCTACTCCTCCCGGTTTGTAAAGCTTTATTGTTCCAAACAGCAAGTTCTTTCCCAATGCATTTCGGTAATCTCTGTGACCTTCGTCGGGGGTGAGGCTCCGCAGCTGCAAGGTACGAAACAGGAACACCACACGTTAGTTGCCTTAAGTACTCCGTACTCTTGGGGCATGCTGGGTCATGTAGTGCACTGTAACCTTTTTTATAAACCCTCCAGTGGATGATGCGCTTGATTTCAATGCCTCGTTTGACAATCCGGAAACCACGGGTAATGTTCTTTTTGCAATCACCTGGGGCCCTAACCACAGTCCTGTCTCTGGCGGCACCGATCACCCTACGTGTCTCCACTTACACAAATTTGGTCCGTTTTCGGGTGAATCATGGCGCTCTTTATGGGCGGTGCGTGTCTCTGGGGCTGGACCTTGCCACCTGATATATACAACAACCCTCTCTTCAAAAGAAAGGAATGAGCCGCTACTCCTCCCGGTTTGTAAAGCTTTATTGTTCCAAACAGCAAGTTCTTTCCCAATGCATTTCGGTCATCTCTGTGACCTTCGTCGGGGGTGAGGCTCCGCAGCTGCAAGGTACAAAACAGGAACACCACACGTTAGTTGCCTTAAGTACTCCGTACTCTTGGGGCATGCTGGGTCATGTAGTGCACTGTAACCTTTTTTATAAATCCTCCAGTGGATGCTGCGCTTGATTTCAATGCCTCGTTTGACAATCCGGAAACCACGGGTAATGTTCTTTTTGCAATCACCTGGGGCCCTAACCACAGTCCAGTCTCTGGCGGCACCGATCAAACTACGTACCTCCACTTACACAAAATTGGTCTGTTTTCGGGTGAATCATGGCGTCAGTGTTATATATATATATAACACTGACGAAGGCTAAACGCCAAAACACGTTTGTTTGTTTCCTAAATTAAAGCCTGTTATGAAACTGCCCCCTCCGGAGTGCTGTTTTTCTTCTGAGCAGAGGAAAATTTGAGCGTTTTATATAAATATGTATATATATATATATATATATGGAGCAAAATTCTGTTCCCAGTTCTGACCACAGAAGTAACGGACCAGCACACGGTTTTGGCAGAGTGTCACAGCGAACTTTTATTATCCATTTCGACAGCAGTTCAGGTAGGCATGACGCGTTTCGGGCAGGAACTGCCCTTGATCACATAACGGAAATGCAGATTGTATCACCTTAAATAGCGCACACACTCGTTTTTTTCTTTCCATAATCACACCACGTGTTCTAGTGATGAACAACATAGAAAACAGACTTTTTCTAGCGTGTTAAGTGTTTTAGATGTGCACAAGGAATTGTAACTTTGCCCATATAAATACAAGTAAAGCAGCATGATATATATTGCACAAAAAAATATGAATTCTTATAATGTAGTTAACATTGCAACGAAAATATGACCGCTTAAATGCGTATTGGCGTGTACCAATCTCGAACCAGTAACATAATACTTAAAACCATATAGTACAACTGTCGTGTTTTATAAATAGTAATCCAGTTAATGAAGCCTTTTGCAGTCAATAAATAACATATAAATATGTTAAAATAGTAGAAAAATATACCTCCATGAATAAAAAATGGTCAAATGGTAATTTACATAAATAAATATTATGTTAAAATGATTGTGCAAAAATGGCAATTTTATCTTATAACTGGCTATAACGTAGCTGTTTTGCAGTCAAGTACATATATTGACTCCTGAAAGTGGCACGCCTGAAGGTCCCGTTGCTAGTAAGAAAAGAATACTATTTATAAAGTGCTAGTGCTGATCTATTACAATGAGGTAACCTCTCTACCCTCAAGCCACTGGTTTCTAAAGCAATAGATAACCAGATACGTGCAAAGTCAACTTCCCATTATATAAAGTGCTGAGTGAAATAAGTGCAACCAAGATAGTATAAAAGGTTTAAAAACATAGTGATACTCGGGAGAGATATACAATCACAGGTTCAGTAAGGGTCGCTCAAAGATCTTTAGTAAATTTAATTACATTCTGTGCTATAGTTATCTATACAGCTGGCGATGTCAAGGACCCAAGTGACAAGACCAATTAAATTGGTGGACGGGGTACAGGAAACAATAATCATTACAACAGGAAGGTGTGCATATCCTCCCTGTCATTAAGGCCGTTAGGATGCTTGGAATCGAGATTAAGAATATATCTCGTCTCTAACTGCCTTAAGGCTTTATCTCTGTCCCCACCACGCTTGGGTATCGGTGCCTGATCAATTACAAAGTAAGTGAGACAATTGACGTCTTTATTGTGGCTCACTTTGAAATGTCGGGCTACCGGATATGCCGGGTCACTGTGGATGATGGCACGAATGTGTTGTAGGATGCGCATATGTACGGGATTTTTTGTACTGCCAACATAACGCAAGCCGCAGGTACATGTAAGAACATAAATAGCGTACTCAGTGCGGCAGTCGTATTTCCCTCTGATAGTTTGTGCTTTATTTTTAAATGGGGTGTTGTAAGTGGCAGTGTTGGCTCCAAAGTTACATGCCCTACATGTAGCACATTTACGAAATCCATTGCTGGAGGGCATCCATGTTTTTATGCTTGTAGACCCCGTGGAAATCTCTTTAGATAGGAGATTCCCTAAGTTTCTAGACTTCCTAAACGTCACGCTAGGATGTTCTAATAACGTGGTTTTAAGAATAGGGTCTGTAAGAACAATGGGCCAATTCTTTTTCATGATGTTACGTATTTTGCGCTCCTGTCTGCTATATGTGGTGATTAGTCTTGGGGAACTATTATCATCTGCTGTACTGAGATCTACCTCAGTGGTGCTAGGCAGCAGGGTGGATCTCGATCTTTCATTAGTCTTGTTCACGGCTTTGTCAAGGATGTCCTCGCTATACCCTCTTGCTCGCATGCGATCTAAGCATGTTCGACTACATATGTTAAACTGTTCCGGCGTGCTGCAAATGCGTTTTAGGCGCAGCAATTCACCATAGGGTATGCTAGCTATTAGGTGGCGCGGATGAGCACTAGATGCATGTAATATTGCATTTCCAGCAGTTGGTTTTCTATATGCTGTGGTGGTAAGTGTCTCATCAATTATCACTATCTGGACATCTAAGAATTCGAGCATGGTGTCGCTTATATTAGACGTAAAGTGCAAATTGAACTCATTGGTATTTAAAAGTTCCACAAACTGTAAAGCACTCTGCTTATCGCCTTTCCAAATAACAAAAACATTGTCTATATAACGAAGCCATGAAATAACATTATTTTCAAATGTCACTTTGTGTTCCTTCATGAGGACCTGCTTTTCCCAAAACCCTACATGCAAGCATGCATAGCTTGGAGAAAAGCAGGCCCCCATGGCCACCCCCTGCTTTTGTCTATACAGTTCCTTCTCAAATGAAAAGTAATTGTTGTTCAAGCACCATGAAATAAGGGAAATCAACATTTTGTTATGCATGGCATATTCAGCAGGCCGTGTATTTAAGAAATGTTCCACACCACGTAAACCACAATCGTGCCTGATACTTGTATAGAGAGACTCTATATCCAGAGTTAACAAAATCCATTCCTTTGACCAGGTTATGTCATTAAGGTACCGTAGAAAATCGCCAGTGTCTTTAAGATAGGAGGGCATCGTTCTTACTAGGTCCTGTAAATAAAAATCAATGTATGAGCCCACATTTTCCGTCATGCTTCCTATCGCCGAAATAATCGGACGGCCAGGAACCGGAACAGTGTTTTTATGAATTTTTGGGAGCAAATATAAATAGGGCAACCTTGGATGGGTGTTAAACAGGAACTTATGCTCATCATTTGATATCAGTCCCTCTGATTTCCACTTCAATAGTTCTTTTTTAAAATTATCCTTTGCTTTGTTGTATTTGCTCCATGATGTCAATTCATAACATTCATTATTATTTAGTTGTCTCTTGGCTTCCAAATCGTACTGTTGTTTTGGCCACAGGACCACATTGCCCCCTTTATCAGATTTTTTAATGATAACTGAAGCATCCTTGGCTAGCTTATCTGTTAGTTTATTCAGAGCAATTTGTCGTTGATTGAGGATGACCTTTTTGTTCTGGTTGATGGAACAATTCAATTCCTTGATTTCCTCTACGACGCGATCATGAAAAACGTCGATTGCATCCTTTGGCATTAGAGGAATAAATGCAGACTTGGTTTTGAAAGGGCTTTCTCCTGCACCCTTCTGTAGTAAGTTTAATTATTTTACTTTAGCTTGTGTGGGTGCCTGAGAATTCAATTCATCTTCTTGATTCAAGCCATGTAAAGCCCATAACGCTGGTATTTCCCCTACTGATAGGCCAGAGGGGTTAGAGGCTTCCTGCTTGTTTTGTTTGTTTTCCCCTAGATCTTTAAGGGCATGAAACTTTTTAAGTTTTAACTTCCTGATGAAAAGAAATAAATCCACACGTGTAGAAGCATAATCAAAATTAGTGTTAGGACAAAAGTTCAGACCTAAGGAAAGCAGCTGCTCTTCAGCTTTTGTCAGAGTTGTAGTGCTAAGATTAACTATGGTGTTGTCGTTTATTGCTTTTTCTTCCGCCAGTAGTTTTGCCTCTTTTTTGGCTTCTCTTTTGCGTTTTCTCCGGGCGGTTTTTCTAATGGTGTTCCGCCTTCATCGGCTTGCTTCCTTTCTTTTCTTGGTCTCAAAGTTTTCAGACGGTCCTGCACTAAAAAATCCACCTCTTCACCTAAGCCCGGGATAGCATCAGTGGGTTCCATGCTGCCTGAACTCACTGAGCTCAAACTGGATTCACTTGTGACAGATATTGTGTCTATTTCTTCCAGATTCCCAGATGTTGTAGTCTGGTTAGTTTCCAAGATGTTAGGTTTGGTAGAAGCTTTTCCTTTCATTTTGCGGATATTTTCATATTTTTTTGCAAAAGTGTAGATTTGGCCTCTTTCATAATCCTCCAAGTCTCTGGCGAATTTGTGCACTTTTCTATTTTTTATCTTTTCTTCATATTTTTTCAAGCGCTCTTTAATTTCATTCATTTTTTTAGAAATCCAGTCCTGGTTTTCCATTTTACTTAAGTCATGTTCCATCTCCTCAATTTCTTTTGCGAGGGCTAACTGGTCAATATCAGCATATTTAATTAGAATCCTGATCAGGTTCATTGATTGTTGCAGGTTGCTTTCACCCCACTCTAGTAGCATTGCGGGATTGGGGTGCTCAAAGCTGGGAGCTAGGAGTATACGCAGGCCCCGCGGAACCCGGTTGACCTCCACATATTTAGTCAGGGATTTACTCTCCCACCATTTCGTTAGCTCACTACGCATTTTTTTCTCCAAATTTTTCAACAACAAGTTTGCATCTTTGTTTGCGTCTTCGGCATGCTCCTTATGCGTTTTTTTCGGTACATTTTTATCCTTGTTTCTAACCACATTGTCGAAGAGCGCATCAGCTTCCTGTTCTCTCTCCCGTACTGCGTTACTTAACATGATGCCAGTATCCTTTGGTTATTATTGACTGCAGTAATAATAGCCTGCACGTGTGCGTGCAACTTGGCTTTCTTTACATAAAAATGGAAAAACACGCTGTGTTACGCCAAATCGTAGCCCCGTCTTGTGTATGCTTTTTTAGATTACTCACCGGCGACGAGGTCAAGCCTTCGCGGGTCCTCCGACTCAAGCGTCGGCGTCCTCGAATACCGGTTTTCGTTCTCGTCGTAGCTCACAAGGGGTTTAGCCAGCCTGAAGATTTCCTTCCGGAGCAGCAAGGGTTGTCGGGTTGAAGGCGGCTTCCAGCTCTCGAGGCGGGGTCCAGAAAGGCGAAAGCAACCAGAAACTTCCGCATTCGATATGGAGCAAAATTCTGTTCCCAGTTCTGACCACAGAAGTAACGGACCACCACACGGTTTTGGCAGAGTGTCGCAGCGAACTTTTATTATCCATTCCGACAGCAGTTCAGGTAGGCATGACGCGTTTCGGGCAGGAACTGCCCTTGATCACATAACGGAAATGCAGATTGTATCACCTTAAATATATATATATATGTATATATACGAACACAATGGCACCACTGTTCCAAACGCCAAGAAGAGAGCACACACGGAAATTCAATTTAATCAAAGTGCTTTAATGTGTAGACTCCCTGCGCTGACAGACACGTTTCTGCTTCATTTATTGATGATCTTTTTCTGGTCTGGCAGGGCACCAAAAAGGAGGCAGAAGAATTTGTTGAAAATATCAATGTAAATAAACTCAATTAAAATTTAAATGCCTGCATCAGTGAGAAAGAGGTTAATTTTTTGACATGGAAATCTTTATTGAACAGGGCAAACTTGAGACTCGCCTGCATCGAAAACCTACTGCAGGTAAGATAGGTTGCACCTTCCTGGATGTCAGTTTATCCGTGCCAACACGGAAACATTTAAATCAATTCACTACCTGCAGTTCGTACTTAGAAAGTGAAGATGGGCTGTATCAAAGTTGGTTGCATGAATTCATGGCGGCCATCTTATAACATGATTTTAAACATAACAGTCTATAGTCCCTCCAAACCAATGAGTTATAATTGTTAATCAGTACTGAAGACAGTGTTAGAATCTGAACCGCATATCACCTCCAGGATATGATTGCCCATTCAGGGCTTAATAATACAAGTATACAAGAGATATTTTTGATGAAATGCATAGATTTATACAATCACAATAAGTAATATTTTGTTAGTAATTTCATATACATTGAAAGGTTTTGGAGATCAAACTGATATATGTTTTTTAAGTGACTTTCAAGAAATGACCATTCTCCAGAAATACATTGGTTTGGTTTTATTCTCAAGCCACTTCGTTTTTAAACTAGCCACCCTCCCAGGCACAAGCTTCATTCTGAGTGGCTTTCAACACTCAAAACTAGTAAGTGTTGGCAGCCATCTGAGGTAAAAAATAAGAAAAGGGGGCAGGGTAGAAACATCCTGACCCCCTAAGGCTGCTCGGGGGACCCACAAGGACCCCCAGGCCTCCAAAAAAGCGTTTTTAAAAACATAATTTCGGCCGAATTTGCGCTGGATTCATGAATCCAGCCAAAATTATTAGAAAAACGAAGTGCGATCTCTCACGCTTTGTCTGTTAAAAAGCCCCCAGGTGGGCCAAATCCCAGGGGCAATTGTAAATTAAGGTGTGGGGAGCCCCACAGCCCCGGGGTCCGCCACCTCCCCGGGGCTTAAAAATGTATGCGTGGGGGCAAGCGGCCCCCCGCAGCCCCGGGGACGTCACCTCCCCAGGGATTTATTTAAAGAAAGGTAAGGAGGGCCTCACGGCCCCCTCAAGCCCCAGGGACCGCCAGCTCCCTAGGGCTATAACTAATAATTAGTGTGTTGGGGGCTTGAGCCCCCACACTACCCCAGGTATCATTAACTCCCCGGGGCATCGCATATGTAAATACAGGTGTCCGTTGCAGACCTGAGGACCTCAGGACACAAGTGGACTTCACCTCCCAAGCAGCAGTGCACCAGGAGGCACGTTTGCAGAGTGGTGTAAAAAGGGTGTGTGGCCTCGGACCACTCTCAGCAGTCCAGCTGTATGGGGCTTACTGGAGGTAACAGGAGGGCTAGTTACCTCCCGTAAGCCCCAGCTCAGGAGGAAACGGGACTTAATCCCCCAAATTAGAATGCACCAGGAGGCGGGTTTGCAGAGTGGTGGAAAAAAGGGGGCATGGCATATATCTACCTCTCAGCAATCCCACTGTATGGGGCTTACTGGAGGTAAGAAGTAGGCTTGTTGGCTCCTAAAGAGCCTTAGCATGGAGGAGACTTCAAACCCCATTGAAGAGCACGCCGGGAAGCGCGTTTTCAGAGTGGTGGGCAAAGGGGGCGTGGCCTGTTCTGAGAATTTAGTAATCCTGCTGTGTTGTACTTACTGGAGGTAATAGTAGGGGTAGTTGTCCCCTAAGGATGTTGTTGGGGGCCAAGTACCCCTCTTGTTACATCCAGTAAGTCCCACACAGTAGGATTGCTAAGATATCATTGGAGGCTGTGCCCCCTTTCTCCACCAGTCTGCAAAAGCCCCTCCTGGCAGACTACGGGATGGGGAATGAAGTCCACTTTACTCCTAAGGGACTTTGGGGGCCAAGAAGTCCTTCCGGTGCCTCCTAAAAATCCTACGCAGTGGAATTCCTGAGTGGTGATCGGAGGGTCAGCACCCTTTCTCCACCACTCTGCAAATGCGACTACTAGTTAAAGAATGATTTGCAATGTGATAGGTTTCGCATTTGCGAGATTTAGAGCTATTGGTGTTGTAAATGTAAACATTTTTAATAATGTTTGGTGGAGTGGAGTGGATGTACATTGTGTGCAGTGGAATTATATGGTATGTTATGCAGTGAAAATATATGGATAGAAATTATGTCATTTAATGTATAGGTATTATGTTGAGTGGGATTATGTGTTATGGAGAGTAATTATGTGGTATGGTAGTTTGTGTTGTGGAGTGGTAACCTCAAGTTTAGTCTTCCTTGTTTCCATAGAAGCTCAACTATGAACTCAGTGAGACAAAAAGAAGGAATCCCTGAGCAGCACTTGTGGACCTAGTCACGTATGAGCAGGGCCATTGGAATTATGTGACTGTTTGGCTGCACCGTCTTTCGCACAATTATACATTTTCTGCATTAGCCACATAATTCATCATCTGCTCCCTAATCTGCAGATTTGAACAAAAAAAGCCTTGTTTCTAGCTCAAACGGCTCAATCGTTACCAAAAAACAGCAAAAGGTGTAACAGGGTGGTGGTCAGTCTGTTGCAAACCTAGCATGGTCACATGTTACTTATTGCTAAATGTGGTTGTTAAATTGGTACTAATGGTGTGCCAGCCACTCTTGCTTCCTTCTGCGCCTCTCTTGTCTCTTGCCGCATTTCTGTTGCTTCTTTCTGCACATTTCCATTTCTACACTTCTCTTGCCTCTTCTGCAAATCTTTTCTACTTTCTGCACCTCTCTTCCCTCTTTCTGCACATCTGTTGCCTCTTTCTGATCTTCACTTGCATCTTTCTGCATCTCTCTTGCCTCATTCGGCACCTCTGTTAATTATTTCTACACCCCTCCTGCCTCTTTCTATACCTCTGTTGCTTCTTTCTGTACTTCTATTGCCTCTTTTTGCACCTCTCATGCTTCTTTCAGCAGCTCACTTGCCTCTTTCGGCACTTCTGCTGTTTTTTTCTATAGATCTTTTGCCTCTTTCTGCACTTCACTCGCCTCTTTCAGCATCTCTGTTGCTTTTTTCTGCAGATCTCTTGCATCTTTCTGCACCCCTCTTTTCTCTTTCTGCACCTATCTTGCCTCTTTCTGTACCCCTGTTCCTGCAACTTTACTGCCTGTTACTGTACTTCTCTTGCCTCTTTCTGTACCTCTGTTGCCTCTTTCTGCACTTCTCTTGGTCTTTCTGCACCCTTCACGCCTCTGTTGGTTATTTCTGCACTGCTCTTGTTGTAATTTGACAGTGATTAGATTAAGCATTAGCAGAAGACATCTCAGTTCTAGCCATTATCTTGACATTTAGTGGACTCCATTTTGTATTTACGGCACCCATCTTGTCTGCTACATGCTGCCTCATGCCGACCATTTGCTTTGTCCTATCTACCTGTCCATGGAGCTTGAAATCTGCCCGGCAACAAGTTATATTTAGCATCCCTCACTTTCGCGCATGTCAAGTAGGGTCCACTTCTGTTAGTGATTAGTTCCAGATAGGAATGTGTTTGCCGACCCCCAAAACTGTTAGCTCCTCCCACTGATCGATTATGACTTTCGATATTACCTTATATGTACATAAACTGTGCTCTTGTGTTTGTACCGCCTTCTTTTGAGCCCCTGTGCGGGTATAAATAAACCATGCTTTCTTGTCTCATGGTGCTACTCCTTGCAATACCGAAGGGTACTGTTTGAACCATAGCACCACCTCAACAGCTTCAGCACTAAACCGACGAACGCCACGACCGAGCCACCGCCCCCCACCACCACCCTCCGTGCCTGGACTCCGGTCAGCACCGAAGACACAGTCCGCACGATGAACTCCATCCACTCCTGATCTCCGACCGACCCCTGCCCTCACCACGTCTTCAACAAGGCCGACGCTGTCATCGCACCCCACCTGCGGGACATCTTCAACAACTCCTTCGACACCGCTACCTTCCCGGAGAGCTGGAAGCACGCCGAACTCAGCACCCTACTTAAGAAACCATCGGCCGACTCCACCGACCTCAAGAACTACCGCCCCATCTCGCTGCTCCCGTTTCCTGCAAAAGTCATCGAGAAGACCGTCAACAAGCAGCTGGCCGCCTTCCTCGAGACGAACGGATCCCTCGACCCCTCACAGTCTGGCTACCGGGCCAACCACAGCACCGAGACCGCCCTGATCGCAGCCACCGATGACATCCGAGCGCTGCTCGACAACGGAGAAACAGCGGCCCTCATCCTCCTCGACCTCTCCGCGGCCTTCAACACTGTCTGCCACAGTACCCTAGTACAACGCCTCAGCAACCTCGGAGTCCAGGAGAAGGCACTGGAGTGGATCATCTCCTTCCTTGCCGGAAGGACACAGAGAGTCCGCCTCCCTCCGTTCGGATCTGAAGCCACCGAAGTCATCTGCGGCGTTCCTCAAGGCTCCTCGCTCAGTCCAACCCTCTTCAACGTCTACATGAGCCCCCTCGCAGACATCGCACGCCAGCACAATCTCAACATCATCTCCTACGCCGACGACACCCAGCTGATCCTCTCCCTTACCAACGACCCCGCCACCGCCAGAGCCAACCTTCATGAAGGGATGAAAGAGGTAGCCGAATGGATGAAGAACAGCCGCCTGAAACTGAACTCGGACAAGACGGAAGTCCTCATCCTGGGATCCTCACCCGCCGCTTGGGACGACTCCTGGTGGCCCCCCGCCCTAGGCAGCGCACCCAAACCAACAGACCACGCACGCAACCTGGGCTTCATCCTGGACTCCTCCCTCTCCATGACCAGACAAGTCAACGCCGTCTCCTCGTCGTGCTTCAACATCCTGCGCATGCTACGTAAGATCTTCCGGTGGATCCCCACAGAGACCAGGAAGACGGTCACCCAGGCCCTCGTCACCAGCCGTCTGGACTACGGCAACTCCCTCTACGCCGAAACCACCTCCAAACTCCAGAAGAGACTCCAGCGGATCCAGAACGCCTCAGCACGACTCATCCTGGACATCCCCGGTCACAGCCACATCTCCGGACACCTGAGAGACCTGCACTGGCTCCCGGTCAACAAGAGAATAACTTTCCGTCTCCTCACCCACGCACACAAAGCCCTACACAACCAAGGCCCAGGATACCTCAACAGCCGCCTCAACTTCTACGCTCCCAAACGCCAGCTTCGATCGACCAGCCACGCCCTCGCTGCCGTCCCCCGCATCCGAAGAGCCACCACAGGGGGACAGTCCTTCTCCTACTTCGCCGCCAAGACATGGAACTCCCTCCCCACCCACCTCCGCCTGACCCAGGACCACCTCGCCTTCAGGAAGCAACTCAAGACCTGGCTGTTCGAGCAGTAGCGGACCCCCCTCCCCCAGCGCCTTGAGACCCTCTGGGTGAGTAGTGCGCTATATAAATGCGATGATTGATTGATTGATTGATTGAATAAATGTTACTTTTTCTATTCCAGTTTCTGTGCCAACTTCTTCCTATTGGCCTGAGGACTTTGTGCAGAGAAGGGCGAACCCCTTGCACTAGTGGGTCTGGCTGAGGCCTGCTACAACAAATTGGCGCACGACACTTGGGGCTCATCGGCGACTCGGATGCCCGAAGGAGAGGTCGCGATGAAGGATTGGGATCTCGCTGCGGACGTGATGGCATGCCAGAGGAGACCCAAGTCTTGGCATTCAAGGCGTTTTTCCCTTCTTTCCGATCTGACCATCCAGGTGGCGCCGGTCTTCGACTGAGATATCTTCTGTTGTTTCGCTGTGCAGTGGCCGTTTGGTCGAATTTAGAACTTGGCAGTTGGAACCTGGACACCCTATGATTGGTAAGGGCCATTTTACGGCACGAACTATGGGTTTTGGATGCCCTTGTATGGTAAGGTAGTTTTAGGAACACTTTCTGTGGCATATTTGGTATTTGGTATTTTGTAAAGACTAGTCTTATTTTTATGAGGATTTGTATGATTTGATATACGAGTTATAACACATATAGGCAGGCAATGTGGAGATTTTTCTTCAATGAGTCAAATTTGAACGGTGCAACGTACTAGAAGTACCTTAAGTGCCACTTGGTGTATAATACTGCATATTTTGCATTATTTTTGGCATGCCTGTTTTCAGCACACTTCGAAGGATGTGCTGCTTTTGTAATGGGACCTGACTTAGACTTGAAGACTCGCAACCGGTTCTCCAGAGGGGACGCCTAATAGGGATATGTCTATAAAATTTGGTCTTTCTTCCATAATGTACAGCACGTTATGGCATAGATATACCTGCAAGGATCCTGAGTTAGGTTGGCCTATGCATGGGTCATTTGATATATGAAATATTGAGTATGTGGAGCGATGTATGTTTGAGCGGATGTCTAGACGTGATATGTTTGAATGTGTGCGTATGTGGGAGAAAGAAGTACAT
Organism: Lissotriton vulgaris; assembly: GCF_964263255.1. Classification (NCBI taxonomy): domain Eukaryota; kingdom Metazoa; phylum Chordata; class Amphibia; order Caudata; family Salamandridae; genus Lissotriton; species Lissotriton vulgaris. Next base: position 1,982,848,592 of record NC_141689.1, read on the forward strand.
GAATGAGCGAAGCATGAGCAAGCACTGATTGAGAAAGAGCAGCAGAAGAACGTGTATGAGAAAGCGCTGGAGTTGAGAAAGAAAGAAGTGAAAGAGTTGAAAGAGAGAGAGGAGAAAGAACACAGATTGCAGGTATCTGGCAAATACCCTGTCCGACAAGCTCTGTACCCTGTCCTTAATAAACCGCAAGATGATTTTTTGTTATTAGATCGATCTAAACCTCCGTATGCCGTTCCGTACGCTCCGTCCGCTCCGTCCGATGGTGGTGAGGATTCAGATTCAGATCAACGAAAGGTGCGGGACACTCGTTCTATGCTGTCGGCACAACGTGCAGCCGATATCAGACAAGTTGCTCGTAAAGCATTACGGAGCACTGATCCTGCTTTTGATCTCTTAGCTAGTATACAGGGATGGTCGGAAAGGGAGCAGATATATTTCACTGAGACGTTTGCTTCAGAAGTTGTTGAATTATTTTGGAGATTCTCTCCAGATTTAGAACCTGATGATGTATTAGTTGACTGTAAGAACATGCGTGATGGTCTTTTTGTTTTCTCTCAGGGGGCATCGGAACAGATAAGCTAATGGCGGTTGTTGGAACCGGAGGTCTCTGGTTGGCACAGGTATGCACTTGTGACTAGCAAGGACCCTCAGCTCCACGTCAGGGCAAGGGAACTACTCCCTCGAATAACCCCTGCTCACCCTCTAGGTAGTGTGGTGCGAGCAGACAAGGCTAATCCTCAGGGCGATAGTAAGTTAAGCATTCATGATCACACACAGTAAACCCACTGACCCACCACAAACGGGCACCAGTCGTATGGTTGTATCAAAAATACTTATACTTTATTTAAAAGATAGATTCAAGCAGGTTTATCACAAGACCAAATAATGTTTAGTAAGTTGAGGTCACCAGATTACAATAGGGAAACTTAGTCTTTCAGTGTTTGTTGTTTAGCAAGGTACGATGACAGGGAAATAAGAACGTTGCGGACCCTGGATCCGCTATGAACTCGAGATGGAGTTCAAGTGTACCTTGCTGGTGGAAGTCCGAGCTGTTTCAGGTGCAGCTACTTGTGAGGGCGGACCCCGAACGAGGCCGACGGTTCTCCAGAGGATCTCTCCGGCTCAGTCCCCCTCGAGGATCGAGGTGGAGGAGCTAGACTGTGGAGGGATGCAGCTCATGGGGCGAGGCGCCGTTCAGGCCTGTGGGACGTACTACTTATTAGCACGCCGGGTCGTACTCATGGATCTGTGAGGGGCGTCGAGTTCTTGGGCAGACGGGTGCAGCACCAGGCTTCCGGTACCACGGTACGGGGATGCCTTTCTTGAGGTCCCCGGTAGCTTGTTTCCTTCCCAGTATAAGAATTGGCTTGGTAGTTTGGTCTGCCCTGTTCCCATGATGCACTGGGCCAGGGTCAGACTAATTTGCATATAGTCAAGTTCTGAGCTGGGATGGTGCAGTGAGCTAAAAAACGGTGATGGATCAAGCCCTGATCTTTGGACTGGGTAAGAGTGGTCTGCTTAATTCATACACTCTGTTCATCACCACCCCCTTTTCTGAATCTTTCTTGAGGTGCGGCACAAGTCTTTGTATGCAGGAGCGCAAAGCGAGACAGTCGGGTACATTAGGACGTACGGACCGTCCGAGGCTATGAAATGCTCTCCGCGCAGATTCCGGCTGGAGAAGATGAGAGGTACAAAGCGCGCTCCGTAAGCGGCGAGGTGACATTAGAGCAGGCGGCCCGGCACTGAAGCGGAGAGCGACTCAGGGATGAGCGGGGCTCTCTACGGCGGGGCGACCCAGCTCCGAGCTGTCACGACCTGGGAGGGGGCGAAGGCACCCGAATCACAACTCTGGCGAGGGAATAAGAACTGAGGCTCAACAGCAGACGGGCACAAGCAGATAGAACCCAATGGTCCTGGGGTTCCGTTCAGGGGCAAGCTCTCGATCAAGCCCTTGGAGATCGTTTCAGGCACAAGTCTACAAAGTCCTTTCTGGTCCTTTCCTCTCCGTTCTCAGCAAGGCACCACTACTGGCCAGTCCAACAGGATACAGACTGGTTTCCGTCCTTCAGCTTCTCTTGGTCCTTCTAGTCAGGCAGAGGTTCGTCGTGGTCAAAACTGGATCTGATTTGTAATGAGCGGAGCTCCTATATTTATACTGCATTTCTTTTGTCTTTGCAGACCAGGGGGCCTGAGCCTGGTTCAACCCGGTTCTGGAGTACTTTTTTGACGGGACGCTGCCGTCTTCTTTCAGAGTGCAGGGCAGAGACATCAGACGCTCCGCAGGAGGTGGAGCCAGCATTGTGGTGGTGGAGCACAACCCTATTTAGAGTCAAGGACTACTCCAGCCACCCATCCTGGTTTAAGCACCCCATTCACCACATGGAGCACCCGACTATCCCCGGGAATCTCTCAGCCCTGTCACTCACACAAACCCAGACAGCAGATACACATCCTGGCAGAGGCGGGCTGAACAATTAGGCGAGCAAAGGCTAACTTTCTAAAAGTAGCATTTGCAAACACAGGATATTAAAATAATCCTTGCTAAAGGAAGTATTTTATTATTCTGAGTTCAGGCATACTAAACTTGACCTGCTACCGTGTTCCCTGAGCCTGCCGGGACTATAGCGTGTAATAGCTCCGACAGCTCATCTGGCCTGAGACAACTGGTAGCCCTTCAATAGTGAAGGACGAGGAAGGGCGGTGGCGCAGTGCCCTGAGCATCGAACACCAGCAAAACATCTGAGGCACATCAGCAAAAAGTAGAAGGGAAACTCACGCCAAGGTGCCAGGTCTAACACGTGTCCCCTCCAGCTGAAAGGTGAGGAGAACTACCCTACCCCAGGGAGTTCCTCATCACTAAAGCGGAAAAACCTTGACAGACCGTCAGCATTGGCGTGGTCTATGCCAGGGCGGTGTTCCACCGTAAAGTCCATACTCTGTAGAGAAATAGACCACCTCAACAGTTTCGGGTTCTCACCCCTCATTTGCATCAACCATCTGAGGGGCCTGTGGTCTGTCTGAACTCGGAAGTGAGACCCAAACAAGTAGGGTCTTAGCTTCTTCAGGGTCCAGACCACAGCAAAAGCTTCTCGCTTAATTGCACTCCACTTCTGTTCCCTTGGAAGTAACCTTCGACTGATGAAGGCCACAGGGTGATCCCAGCCCTCCTCAGTCATCTGTGAAAGGACAGCCCCTATCCCATTCTCTGAAGCGTCTGTCTGCACTAAGAACTCTTTGGAGAAATCAGGAGCCAGGAGCACGGGCGCCGTGCATATGGCCTTTTTCAGGGTGTTGAATGCTTCCTGACAGGCGTCGGTCCAGATCACTTTCCGGGGCTGCTTCTTCGAAGTCAGCTCTGTCAAGGGGGCAACGATGGTGCCGTATCCCTTGACGAACCTCCTGTAGTACCCGGTGAGTCCGAGGAAGGCCCTCACCCCCGTTTGGGTCTTGGGGGCTTCCCAAGCCAGGATGGTCTGAATTTTGGGTTGAAGGGGCGCTACCTGGCCGCTCCCACCTTGGTGTCCCAAATACACCACTGAACCCTGCCCGATCTGGCACTTGCTCACCTTGATCGTGAGGCCGGCCTAGCGCAGAGCCGCCAACACTTCCCAAAGGTGTCGCAAGTGTTCCTTCCACGTTCCGCTGAACACTGCGATGTCGTCCAGGTAGGCGGCACTGAACGCTTGCAGTCTGACCAACACCTGGTTGACCAACCTGTGGAAGGTGGCAGGGGCGTTTTTCATCCCGAAGGGCATGACCCTGAATTGGTAGTGCCCATCTGGGATTGAAAACGCTGACCTCTCTTTGGCCCCTTCAGATAAGGCAATCTGCCAGTACCCAGACGTTAAGTCAAACATACTGAGGTACTGAACAGCTCCCAACCAATCGATGAGCTCATCAGCTCTGGGGATGGGGTGCGCGTCAGTCTTCGTGACCGAATTGAGTCCTCGATAGTCCACACAAAACCGGAGTTCGGGTGTGGCTCCCGGCGTCGCAGCCTTCGGGACCAAGACCACTGGGCTGGCCCAAGGACTGCTGGAGGACTCAATCACCCCAAGAGCAAACATCTTTGAGACTTCCTCCTTGATGCAGGCTCGTACCCTGTCAGTCACGCGGTAAGCCTTGTGCTTCACCGGTAAGCTGTCTCCGGTGTCCACATCATGGACGCACCAATATATGACACCCGGAACCAGGGAGAACAAGTCAGAGAATTGCCCCAGCAGCTGGCGGCAATCACTCTGCTGCTCAGGGGTCAGGGAGAGTGAGAGGTTAACTCCATCCACTGACCCATCTCGCTCGGAGGCCACCAAGAGGTCCGGAAGAGGTTCGGTCTCCTCCTCCATTCCGTCATCGGTTGCCAACAGCATGCCCACTTCAGACCTCTCCAAGTGGGGCTTAAGACAGTTAACATGTAGGACCCTCAAAGGTACCTGGGAGTTTGCAAGTTCACCAGGTAGGTGACAGGACTCTTGCACTCCACAACCTCAAATGGACCCGTCCACTTATCCTGAAGTGCACAGGGCTCCACTGGGGCCAAGACCCACACCTTTTGTCCAGGCTGAAGCTCTACCAGAGTGGCATTCTGATCGTACCACCGCTTCATCTCCTCCTGGCTGGCTTCCAGGTTTGCCTCAGCAAGTTGCCTGAATCGCCTGGTCTGGTTTCTGAAGGCCAGCATGTAGCTATATACATTCTGGGGAGGTTTCCTGGGCGATTGCTCCCAGCCTTCCCTAACCAGACTCAGAGGTCCTCGGACCGGGTGACCGTACAGAAGCTCGAGGGGACTGAACCCAAGCGACTTCTTTTTGCACCTCTCGGTACGCAAACAGTAGACATGGTAAGAGGACGTCCCACTTACGCCTCATTGGTCCTTCTAGGCCCATAATCATGCCTTTCAGGGTTCTGTTGAATCTCTCAACCAACCCGTTTCCTTGGGGTTAGTAAGGGGTGGTGAACTTGTACGTTACACCGCACTCTTGCCAAAGGGACTTCATATATTTCGATATGAAGTTGGTACCCCTGTCAGACACCACCTCTAGAGGGAATCTCTAGTGCGCTCTTGTGAAGAGTCTGACTGAAAGCTGGAGTTAGGCACGATTTTGTCAACACAAAGAAGGAGTACAAACAGGCGTTCTGCCAAGCCAACATTTACTGGGAGCATGAGATGTGGGAATATTTGGTAGTAGATGTCAGGGGAGGATATCCTATATCTTTCTGGGGAATAGTGGCCTATGGCAAACCAAATTCCAATTCCAGTGTTGACAATACTTTACAACAGCAGACCTGGGTGGATTACCTTATAAAAATCTATGCAGTCAAGACTGACCCTGAGATTATCCACCTGAGCTAAGCTCCCTGCCCCCCTTCGGTTGAAGTGCCTCCTCTACTCTTCCAGTATAAAGATATCTTGGTGGCAATTATGGCATTGCTGGTTAATAAAGCGCCGGGCCCTGATTTAATCACAAGATATCTTTTTACAGTAGCTCTCCCCAGGGAGGCAACTGGGGCTGCGAGCTGCGTTGTGATTAGCAGTAACTTGTTATACTGGAAAAGCGTATTGCCTTTTAAAATTGTACCAGAGCGTTTTTATAAGTGAATTGATTTTACTGATTGTGTTTTACTTGGGGGCTCATCAGAGTTAAGGGGAAATACTTAAATAGGCACTCTGACACCGCTGACACATTCCACAAGCCTTTTTTCGGCACTGCCGCCTCGCCGATTCTCGACGACGGCGGGCGCCATCTTGAGGGAGGCAGGGAGAGCGCTCTAGTCGCGCCATACTCCCGCCCCCTTGGAATACTTATTCCGCCTCTTTCTCGCGCTCGGTGCCCTACAGTAGCTCTCCCCAGTGAGGCAACTGGGGCTGCGAGCTGCGTTGTGATTAGCAGTAACTTGTTATACTGGAAAAGCGTATTGCCTTTTAAAATTGTACCAGAGCGTTTTTATAAGTGAATTGATTTTACTGATTGTGTTTTACTTGGGGGCTCATCAGAGTTAAGGGGAAATACTTAAATAGGCACTCTGACACCGCTGACACATTCCACAAGCCTTTTTTCGGCACTGCCGCCTCGCCGATTCTCGACGACGGCGGGCGCCATCTTGAGGGAGGCAGGGAGAGCGCTCTAGTCGCGCCATACTCCCACCCCCTTTTCTCCCTACATTATGTGTAGACCGGCCAGACGGCGCAGCGGGCTGGCGCAGCGGGCGCGCCGGTCGCGCGCCGAAGCCGCGCCTAAGCCAAGCCCGTCTGCGCCCGTCCGCGCCAAGATCGCGCCGTGCGCGGGCCATGCTGCTCTCGCACTCCCTGTCCTCAGGTACGACTCGCCTGCATTGCTCTCCTTGCGTTCTACCTCACTTCGTCCTTCCTGTCATGTTTTTGGCTTCTCAGACGATCTCAGGGGCCCCTTCTCCTGTCAATCATGTGGTTGGTCATCCTCTTGCTCCGCCAGCCCTAATGTTATCCTTCCTTCCCAAACCTGCCTTAAGACTACTTCTTTCAATAGTGGCCTTGTTAACGCTAGATCCTTAGCATGTCACGCACAAGACATCCACGACCTTATCGTATCAGCTGATCTTGATGCACTATTCATTACCGAATCTTGGCTGCATGATGCCTCCAACCCTGATCTTGTAACTGCCCTTCCTCCTGATTTCACCATCATCAGGCAGGACAGACCCATTGGTCGGGGAGGCGGGCTGGCCATTATTATAAAGAATACATTCAAGTGTCATACATTCGATCTGGCCGCCTTCAAGGATTGCGAGTACCTCGGATTTGTTATCCAAATTAGTTCTTCCTTTGCTTTCTCCGGAGGACTTGTTTACCGCCCCCCCGGAAACGCCACTTCATTCTTGGATTCCCTTGATGAAACCTTGGCAGCCCTCCTCACCCACTACCCCTCCTTCACCCTCCTAGGGGATTTTAATCTTCATTTGGAATCTTGTACTGAGTCACACTCTCTTAATTTCCACCACTCCCTCGAGATTTTTGGTCTTTCCCAATTAGTCTCCCTTCCCACTCATCGTGCCGGGCACACCCTGGACGGCATTTGCACAAACTTGGCCTTTTTAGAAGTCTCCCCTCCCCTACCACAAATATGGACAGATCACTGTCTCATTCCTTTCTCCATCCAATCCAAAATTCTGCCTCCTCCCCCCAATAAACATTCCCATACCCCCTTTCCAGTTAATTGGAAAAAGGTAGCTGAGTGCATCAAACTCAACCCCCTACCGACTGTCCCTCCCCCTCCCATAACGGGTGATGTAACAGTAGACTCCATAAATTTTCATCAGTGGATTGACAGAATGGTCTCTGCTAATTCTACACCTGCCACTCAAAAACTAGCTCGTGGTAAGAAGAAGCCTAGCGCCCCCTGGTATACTCCAGCCCTCACTGACTGCCATCTCAAGTGTAGGCGTATGGAGAGAAAATGGAGAAAGACCTATGAGCCTACTGCCAGAATCCAATACATCCTTCAGAGAAAACAATACCTTTCCGATATAAAAAGGGCAAAAACTGTTTTTTTTACTCATGAAATAGACTCAGCCAACCAGAAACAGCAAACGATCTTCAATATCGTAAAATCCTTCACTCATCCTAAGGCTTTGGCACGTGAAATTCCCCCCTCACAAATTCTCTGTGACCAAATCGCTGACTTCTTCGAGGAGAAAATTCAGAATATCCATAAGGACTTCCCCTCCCCACCCACTCCAACCTTAGAACCCGACTCAACCACGCCCCTAATTAGTCAATTCACACCAGTCTCCCTACAGCGAACGCAAAAAGCCATTTTGGCTTGTAAATCAGGTGCACCCACGGACTTTTGCCCCCCAGTCATCCTTCATCACCTCGTTGAGGCTGTCAATCCTCTAATTAATGCCATTGTGAATCAATCTCTCCACTCCGTTACTGTCCCCCCTGACTGGAAGAAGGCTATAGTCAAGCCCCTTATGAAAAAGCAAAATAAATCCCTCAACGACTTGACTAATATGCGCCCTATTTCCCTTCTCCCAGTACTAGGCAAAATCACCGAGCAATTAGTCCATGAGGAACTAAAACACTTTGTGGAAAATCTACATATCTTGCACCCACAGCAATCCGGCTTCCGCCCCGGCCATTCCACAGAAACCGCTCTGATTGAGTTATCTGACACCATCAAGTTCTTGCAAGATGAGGGCAGGCAGGCTGTCCTCATCTTGCTCGACCTAACCGCGGCCTTCGACACCATCTCTCATGCTATTCTTATCAACAGGATGTGTGGGATTGGTGTCTCGGGCTCCGCGCTTGCTTGGATAATTTCATTTCTGTCCAACCGCTCTCAAACGGTTTCCTTAGGCCCTTACCTCTCTGGTGAACGCCCCATTACCTCAGGTGTGCCCCAGGGCTCTATCTTGAGCCCTCTCTTTTTTAATGTATACATGGCCCCCCTCCTTACGTTGATTGAGTCACATGGGATTCTAGTGACATCCTATGCTGACGACACTCAACTCGTCGTCACTATTGACAAAAGAATCCCTGACGCTGCCATCAGACTCCAAAATTGCCTGTCAGAAGTCTTTTCCTGGCTTAATATGAATCATCTGAAATGTAACAGCGCCAAAACCGAAATAATACCTCTCGGTAAAGGCACACTCTTTTCCCCTAAAGAGTGGTGGCCCCATAATTCTGAAGCACCACCAAGCGCGGTTGTGTCAGCCCGCAATCTGGGAGTTCAATTCGATGCTTCCCTCAGCTTCGATGAACATGTGCGTATTACCGCAGGACGCTGTTTCAGCTTAATCAGGCAACTAAAGAAATTTTTTAATTTCTTGCCCATCTCAGCCAGGAAATCAGTCGCGGTTGCGCTCATCCTTTCCCGGCTGGATTATTGTAACGGCCTCCTAGCAGGCATTAAGAAGTCCTCACTAAAAAAACTACAAACCGTTCAACATGCAGCGGCCAGGCTCGTCCTGAAACTCCCCCGTAGGTCTTCGGCCACTGCAGCCCTTAACGCACTCCATTGGCTGCCCCTCCACAAGAGAATCTTGTTTAAGCTTTTAGTCACTGTCTTTAAAGCCAACCAGTGCACGGGCCCAGCTTACCTGATCAAGCGCTTTCAGCATTATACCCCAACTCGCTGCTTGAGGTCATCAGGCGCTAATTTCATCTCTGAACCCCGAATCAAATTAAAAACAAAGGGTGGAAAGACCTTTTCATTCCTTGCTGCTAGGGCATGGAATCGCCTCCCCCCTAATCTTAGGCATGCCCCCTCAGAAAGCCTTTTCGGGAAAGCCCTGAAGACGTGGATTTACTCTCAATCCGACTCCTCAGTTCTCGCAGCCATCTGATCCATGCTATCCAAGTAGATCTGCTGTGGGTACAGCGCCAAGATGCTCCCTCGGGAGCGAAAGCTGCGCTTTACAAAAAAACCATAAATATCAAATATCAAATTAGATATGAGCCATTGATCTAGGCCACATATTATTTTCAGTTTTTATCCCAAAATATTTTAGCTGGGCCATGATTCCTGCTTCATGAGAGACTGCGGAGATTGTTCCTATTTACGAAAGAGAGCCCAAAGTCGACCCAGGGAATATTCGGCCCATCAGCATGATCATACTTCCTAGAAACTCTACTCTAGCCTGATTCGGGAGCATTTGCTTGAGTGGGATAATCGCAACACTATCTTCTATAAGCTGAAGGCAGGGTTCAGGAATAGGGTCAGCACGGTTGATCAAATCCTCTCTTTCTGTGCTTTATACTGGAAAACAGTAACGATCGACAAGGGCCACTTGTCAGTAGTCTTTGTTGATCTAAAGACCACCTTTGATTCTATTCCCAGGGCAAAACTATTGAAAGCTCTGGAAAAGAGGAGTGTCCCCAGTAATATCTTGTCTGTTCTCATTAGGTTGCATGCATACAACAAGGCCAGAGTCAGGTATGGCAACAATGGTGAGCTTACTGACCCAGGGTTATGTACTGACACCAACACTGTTTACCTTATATATTATTGCTCTAGTTCATGCAATTGAGTATCCCAAGAGTGGTGCACTTAAACTTGGCCCTGAAAAAGAGCTGTGCTGCTTTTTGAAGACGATATGCTTTTATTCTCCAAAACCTTGCATGGCCTGGAGTCTCTTCTTGACCATTTTCTAACTTTTTGTAGTGACCGTGGCCTGGAACTAAATGTCAATAAAACTAAATGTATGGCTTTTAACCATTATAATTCTGTTAGAGCAAACATTATGGGGCAAGGAGTTGCCTGAGAAAAAGTTAATGAGTTTGTGTATTTGTGAGTCTGTTAGAATTGTAAAATGAGTTGGACCATGCAGATTAGGAGATGTTGTTTGAAACTCCAACAAGAAGCTTGCACAATAGCTAAATTGTGCAATCAAGTCAACAAGGTTCTTTGGAACCTGCACTCATGAATACACCTGCTACAGCCACATGAGTACCTCGCTAACTTGTTAAAGAGCATTTAAAAGACCACATGTGGTTGAGGTAACTTAACTCTGAAAGCAGGCAGTCTAACCAATATATATTTTTTATGTTGAGCTTGCTCCTGCTTACAAAGTGTTTTCTAATGTTCTTCCGGCTCCTATCCCTCTGCAACTTTTAAAAAAAATTGGAGGTATGGGTATGGGTTACTTTGTCAGGGTAAGGGGGATACACTCTTTAGATAACCCCTGCTCACACCCTTGGTAGCTTGGCACGAGCAGACAGGCTTACCAAAGGCAACGTGTAAAGTATTTGTACCAACACTCTCAGTAACACACTGAACATACCACAAATAGACTCCACACCAGTTTAGAAAAATAGAAGTATTTAATGTAAACTAAACATACCAAAATGACAAAAATCTAACATACACAGTTCAACAATGTGATTTCAGAAGAGTTCTTCAGGTTGCGTTAAAATAATCCACTCTTGCGTCACATTTTTGACAAAAGTACCTTTGGATGCGACAAAAAGTTCCAAGGGAAAGCTGCAGCGTTGAAAAACAAGCAAGGAGTCACTCCTGAGACCCTGGGGAGGCAATGCAACAACCACGCTGGACGCAGCAGGCGTGTTGCGTTGACTCCGGTCTGTATGGGGTGGGATGCGATACCTTGTATGGATTCCGGTGCGCAGGTTTCATAGGAAGCATCTTGCAAAGGTACGATGCGACTATCTTCGGGGCGCCGACGATCTCAGGTGTGGCAGCGCTGCGTCAATCATCTGCTCTCGCGGCCCCTTGATGCGCTGGCTCTGCAATGACTCTTGCAGCAACGTGATGCGGTCCGCAAGCAAGCGGTGCGACGATCTCACCCAGTGATGACAGGCCCTGTGATGATACACACAGTGATGGTACTCTTCCCGCACCGGGGCGATGCGTTCCACAAGCGGAGGATGCGTTGGTTCTTGCAGCGGGAACATGCGCTGTGACGACCTCGATCTTCGCGGTGGCGGGAATTTCCTCGCAGTGACGGGAATGCACTCCGCAAGCGAGTGATGCGTGAAATTTAGCAGATTGTCTTTAGTTTCTTCTTATCCAGCTTCTCAACAACAGGTACAACTTCCATAGGCACCACAACTGGCCCAAGCACTCTAGAAAGAACAAAACTCCCTTAAGAGGGAGCCAGCTCTACTCAGGACCTTGGAGATCTCTTCAAGCAAGGGGAAACAGTACAAAGCAAAGTCCTTCCCCTCTCCTAGGCAGCAAAGCAACTGCAGGTCAGGCCACAAGTACACAGCAGGACAGTCCTTCCTCTTCAGTCTTCCAGCTTTCTCCTTGGCAGAGGTTTCTTCTTGATTCCACAATGATCTAATTTTCTGTAGTCTGGGGTCCTGTACTTATACCCCAAAATGTCTTTGTTCCCTTTGTGCAAGAGGGCTCTGAGCCCAGTCTGAACCAGTTCTGGGTGTTCCTTGAGCACTTTGTTTTCCTGGCTTCTCCTTTCCTTTCAGAGAGAGGGGCAGGGTCGTCAGCCGCCCAGCAGGAGGTGGAGCCAGCATTCTGGAAGGCAGGCACAGCCCTATTCAGGCCCAGGTGCTACCCCTTCCCACCACTCTAGATGCAGATGGAGGCATTCAGCCCAGGGATGGTCCACTCAGCCTCTGGGAGCCACCCAGCCCCTGTCACTCACAAACCAGACAGTCAATTCACAAACAGGCTAAGGCACACAGAAAGATCAGACAAGAGAACAGACACTTTCTAAAAGTGCTGTTCTCAAACACAGGATTTAAAAACCACCTTTACTAAAAGATGTGTTATTAAATTCTGAGTTCAGGGATACCAGACTTGTATGTCCTATCTTGTCCTAATGGAAGATATGCGGGTATCCACTGTACACAGCATTCCCCATAATAGCCTATAGGCAAGATAGCCTTACAATAGTGAAACACGAAAATGCCTGTAATTCACTACCAGAGCATTTCACCTGCACTAGTACATGCTTTACTTTTCACATACACTGCACCCTGCCCAGGGGGGTACCTAGGGCCTTCCACAGTGGTGTCCAATGTGTACAGAAAGGGAAGGGTAAGGCCTGGTCAGTGGGGACACTGGCCAGGCTGACATGGCAGACCACAGACTGCACACAGGCACTGTGGTGGCAGGCCTGAGACACCATTTTAGGGCTACTCATGTGGGTGGCACAATCAGTGCTGCAGGCCCACTAGTAGTATTTGAATCACCAGCCCTGGCACACTCAGTGCACTCTACTTCTTGGTAATACAAATAAGCCAATCGTGCATAACCAATTACAATAACAATTTACTCAGGGAGCACTTGCACTTTGACACTGATCAGCAGTGGCAAAGTGCCCAAAGCATCTAAACCAGCAAAAACAAAATCCAGCAAAGCGTCAAAAATACAGGAGGTAGAGACAAAAAGTCAGGGGAAACCACGCCAAAGATGCCAGGTCTAACAGGTACCCAGTACTACAGTTCTAACATATGCCCTTTCTGTAATCAAGCAGTGGAAACCTCTCAACATTTTTCTTTTTTTTGTCCTGCCTATACAAGACCACGTAGATCATGGATTAGGCCAGTGTGTAAACTTTTTGGTTTTCGTCATTATGAGTAAGCACTACGCACTTTCTGCTTGGATACAAGTAAAGTAATTGTTACGATGAGTAAATATCTCCATGCCGCTTGGTTTATCTATATGCGCAATGTGCAAATACGTGAGCGCTAACATTTTAATTATATATTCTTTTTTCTGTATACCTGTTGTTATGTTTTTTGTCTGGGTTTCCCTCTTCCCATTTTATTGTACATTTAAATGACTGAGATATTATTTAACTTTTGTGCTGTTGGTATTTATTATTTCAGCTCACTGTTTTATCTTTTTATTGTCGTATCTTAAGGATCTGTGTTTCTGAAATAAACATTTGTGATTGACATTTACATCACTCAAGCCCATCATAATAAAGGGTTTCAGTAAAATTAAGCTTCCTTGTTTTAAGGTCATAGTTGAAGAAGAGTATCAGAGACTCTGTCGTGACGAGGCTGCATAAATAGGTGCTCAGTGTAGGTTGTGGGAGCAGTCCTTGGATTATGTTGTCAAGGATGTTAAAAAACTGTACAAATTAGGATAAGGAAAGCATGTGTGCTGGACCTGGCCATTTTTGCAGGGACAATGACAAGACCCAACATCCCCAATTTACACCCTCACCTGGCCCCCCCACAAACTTTGGTTAAGGATTGAATGCACACCAAAACCCTCTATCAATGTCGCCTCATCCATATCCCATCTACCCTCAAGTTCCACACCCAGCCTTTCCTTCACCCTTTCAAACCCACTTTTTTAGGCAGAGGTTGGGGCAGAGGGCGAGGAAAAAGAAGAGGAACTCAACAAAGAGAGTGCAGTGGCAGGAACCACCATCAGAGATACAACAGACATGGAGCCAGACCAGCCATCACAACAGGGCAAACTCATAGTGAATCTCTCACATTGATTTTTATCCAATACTGAGACAGCAGTATTGCAAAAAGATATTGGCTTTGTGCCTACCCCTAGGTTATACCGGTTCCGAACCAATTGCAAACTCCAACAGTTCTTCTGGAAAAAAACGCTTCAAAGTCTTTTTCCACGATAAACCAACAAGTGTACCTTGCAACTCTGGCCTCCGGAAACTCTCCACATTCACACCCACAGGCATGGTACCACACAAGATACTCAAATTCGAACAGGCTGTTCTTAAGGAGGTGAATGCGCACACCATTGAACCCCCCTCCAGAAAATGTCCAGGCTTGAACAGATGGCCATGCAGGCGCCAGCAGATGACACATCTATTACTATCAAACGGGCAGACAAGGGTGGCGGTATTGTCATTATGAACACTGCAGAATATGACTTAGAATGTCAACGACAATTGTCAGAGAGATGGTACTAAGCACCAATAATTCAGGACCCCACAAGGACCCTGATCACTACCAACAACTCCCTTGTTATCTCTGCCGAGGTACAGGGATGGCTGAGTAAAAATGAGGCTGAATTCCTGGTCAGCACAAACACAATAATTCCAAATTTTTACACCCTCCCAAAAATATACAATGGTGTCCTGCCCCAACCGGACAGACCTATTGTATCAGGCATAGGGTCTCTGCTTGAACCCTTATCCTTTTTTTGTGACCACTTTCTACAACCATTGGTCTCCAAGACCCCCTCCTTTCTGAAAGATACTAGGGATGTCCTCAACCTGATGAGGTCAATGCAATTACCACAACAGCCAACTTGTTGGTTATCTTTGATGTATAGGCTCTATACACTAACATTTCCCAGGCTTCTTATTTGGAAGTGATAGAAGAGATCCTACTGCCTGAGGTTTGGACATCATCTACCCCGGTCAGTTTTATCCTCAAATGCGCTACTCTAGCCCTCAAAAAGACTTTTTTTCAGTTCAAAGAACAGTTGTACCACCAAACACAGGGGACGTTGATGGTAAGTACCTTTGTCCTGAGTCTAGCCTTTCTTTACATGTCCAACTTTGAGAAGGAGTTTATTCAGGGTGACAACAACCCCTACTCCACTAACATTATAATAGGATGCAGTTATATCCACAACATACTTGTTTTCTAGAGAGGAGACATAGATACCTGCAACACCTTCTGTGACTAGTTTAACACCTTGAACCCTTTCTTACGACTTTCAAAGAACATGTACTCTGATAACTTTCCCTTCCTGGACCTACTGATCACTCTTGAAGATGGCTGCCTACAGACCACAACATATAAAAGACCAACAGACAGTAGTAGCCTCTTACGGTTATGATAGCCACCATCCCAAACATCTCGTTTGGGCATTTCCTGAGACTTTGCCGTAATTGTACTTCCCCCAGGGTTGTTGAGTCTCAAGCACTTGATATAACAGTTAATCTGGAGGCAACCTACTACCGGACCGATGTTGTCAGAATTGCCCGCAAGATGGCGCAAAACCAAAACAGGGCTTCATTTCCGGAACCAGAGGTCCCAAATGATACTTTTCTATGTGTGACCACTTGCACCCCACAATTGAACAAAATATAGAAAATCATCAGGAAACACTGGGGTATTTTACAAACAGGGTGTCACGAATAGCTGACCCCAAGGCTCGCTTTTAAACTAACCTATAACATCAAAGACATTATTGTCCACAGCAAATCCAGGGTCATTTCAAAACTACACAACAACCTTTATGGGGGATCCCCCTGTGAGAGGACATTTTCCCTGTGACTCTTGTGGGGTTTGTACCCTAATTGAACCCTCTAAGATGAACCAACTAGACAATACTCAGGTATGGACACAATGGTCCCTTATGAATTGCAATTCTAAAAGTTGCATTTAAATGATCAACTGCCCTTGTAACAAATGCTACATAGGAATGTCCACTCATGTAGTAAAAACAAAAATCACGGAATATCGCAGTGGCTTATGTTGCAAAAAGACATGCACTAGATTGAGCACACAATAACTAGATGTGCAACACTCCCCTGATGACCTGCATTGGACTGTTTCAAGGCACATCCGCACATAACCAAGACCAACCTGTTCCATAGAGAACGAAAATGGATCCGTCGTCTGTCCACACATCTGACAGGTCTCAGTGATGACATACCGTGGGGTGAGATTCATGTCTAAGACCTTACTAGGAGGCTAAACACCATCCCGTCCTGACTGCATACATAATAATAATCCTTTATGTATCTTCTTTTCAACATAGCCTTACTTTGAGCTACCCATGCTTTTTGGGTATCATACCATCCCTCAAACTCTTCTCATCTATAGAGAGACAAAACTGTTAATGGCTCAGGTCTAGCACATGTGGGGTAATACCTCCTACTTGATTAGATTTAGATATCGTGGTAGTCTTACTTTATTACTATCCACTGCATGCCATCAGTTCTACACCACTACAAAAACAAATCCAGGCTACACTTGTCATTGCTTTTGTGCAGTTTTGGAATCACTATTTCGGCCACCCCATAACTTACCAACTACTTGCCAGTAGCACGTCCCCCTATGGGCATACCCAAACATTACATACAAACATTTAGGACACTTTTAGTGACCCTTACCCACATTGGTTGGCTTCCTGCATTAGAAGTCACAAACAAAACTTGTCACTTTTATCATAACTAGCCCCAGGGCTTCCTACTGTTCCAGCCATTATTTAAACATTAAGCCTGCCCTGCACAAATATGGTGCCAGGCATGTGCCTCGCAAATGGTTAATGGACGGTCTAGTATCGCTGGACAGGCAGCTATGGTGCACGTGATGGATATACTTTTTACTGCGCCTGCTGTGCCTACCAAACACTCATTGGGCTAGGTCACATGCTAGGAGCGTCAGCAACCGACCGTGAGTAGATACCAGAACCTTTGCACGATTGTTCACCTTGGACAATCCACCACCCGACTCCTGTCTAAAAGACTCGGTGATATTAGCTTGTGTGTCTGTTTTATGTGTTTTTCAGGTTGTTTGACGCTAGCACACTCTGCTACTGAACTGCTACTGACTGTGGGGTCACATGCCACCTCTAAGGAGGTAAGATCTTGGTTTTCCCTAACTTTGGAGGTAACAGCCTGAAACTTGTCCCCAACCTGTGCATCAGTATCTTAAAGCATTTTATTTCACTATTACTTTGGGTCACGCTTGTGAATTGTTATGAGATTGCTACTGGTGGGCTCACTGTTTGACTGGCCTACTCATTTACATGTTTTCACGAGGTAATATCCTCAGCATGCAGATCTATATGTGCACTGCATGCTAATGTCTATACAATGATTCAAAGTTGCCACTTGATGTAGTTTCTCTTTTCCTCTCTTGTCCCCTCCAGGTCGGTCCACTCTCTGTTTGTCTAATGGTTTACTATATACCATGTTTAGCTGGGGTAAGGTACGGTTTTAGAAAACACCTGTACTTTTGACCGGCCTACCTTTGAGTAGTCTAGTGCTCACTTTTTTGGTCCTTAAGAATTGCTGTGATCATTACTGACATAATAACGGCAAGAAATATGTCGACCTTCACTTGATTTTAGAGCCAACGTGGACCATACATCCACTTTTGGCCACCACTTGTTTTTATCATAACAGAATGATCCAAAGATTAAAATTAATTTTCTGGATTACCTCAACCTAATTTTCAACTCACTTTACACCAGTCTACTTACTATAACACATTTACACTGCACCACTCACTTCACTTTGACAGCATCAAAATAACTCCGGCAAAGAGCCCTCCTGCGGGGCCCGTTGGGCATTGCACCGCTGACCCAATGAGGAGCTGCCTAATTATGAAGCATGACCCCCCTTCAGGGTTTTGAGGGCTCCTACTCCTAACCGATCAGATCCCGGTACTTGATGCATCAGTCACCTCCGACCTCTCCTTTCCTTTTCATAGAAGCTGCATACCTCGGAATGTACCCCCAGAGTAGGCCCAAGTGGCTCCTAGGACAGGGTGCATCGTGATTGAAAAGTAGGACACGTGCACTTAATCTGTACATGTCCTGGTAGTGAAAAACATCTAAAGCGATCTTTCCGTATTGCAAGAGCTATCTCTCCCACTGGCTAATACTGGGTTACCTCATTGCGTTTGATAAGTGATAGTGGGTTAGAAGCAGATAAAGATCTTGGGCCTGATTGACAAAGGTAAATTTCGATGTTTGGTCTGAACTTAGACCAAACGTCTAGGTGTACGACTTTGGGAATTCACAAAGGACATTTACTTGTCATATCTTTATGTCCGCACTCGGGCGGATCTGGACTTGCAGCTGGACCTGCCTGAGCCCTGCTGATCTCTGCTGGAGTGTATTCCTGAACTCCAAGAAGTTCCTTTCCAGGTCCTGGACCCTTGACCTACACATATTAATTTCCTTTCTGAGAAACAGTGAAATCCTGAAGTTTTGGGCTTCTCGCAGCCATGAATGTGTCCATTCACAATAAGACTCTGCTTCCCATTATGACCTCTGATGCAAAGCTCCTCTGAAGGAGATCCTGAAGCCGGGTTTGGTGGTTCAGTGGACTAATGCAGCCAGTGAAGGGGCCTGTGTTTGACCTTAAAGTCACTGGTTCAAATCCTGGTGGATCAACTCAGCCTTTCAACCATCTGAGGTTGATTAAATGAGTACTGTTGGGTAACAACAAACATCTGTTATTCAGCACCCAGATGCCTATGGGTGAACGTGCGCTTTACAAATGCACGTTATGTTATCCTTTGTGTTACAATGAGAACAGCCCATACCTTCGAGCCTGCTCTTTGCACTACAGGGAGGACCATCTGTCCCACACACACAAAGCTCTCCACAACGCCGGACCAGCATACCTGAACAGCAGACTCAACTTCTACACCCCCACCCGCCAGCTCCGCTCCGCAAACCTCACCCTTGCCACGGTCCCCCGCATCCAACGAAAGACCTCCGGCAGCAGATCCTTCTCCTACCTTGCCGCCAAGACCTGGAAACCAATACCAACCCACCTACGGCAGATCCAAGACCTACTCACCTTCAGAAGGCTCCTCAGGACCTGGCTCTTCGAGCAGTAGCGCCCCCCGCCCCCATAGCGCCTTGAGACCCTCACGGGTATGTAGCGCGCTTTACAAATACCTTGATTGAATGATTGATTGATTGAGGCGCTCCTCGGGACCTCCTCTACCACGAACGGTATTCACATTTAGAGTTTTCTATTAGGTCTCTTTTCTTCAATTTTTTTTTGCACTAGATTTTAGTTGCTTCTGTGTACACGAGAAATGCAAATTGCAGTGCATGTAAAACTGTGGCACTTACCTATCTATTACTTTCTTTAAAAGTATTCTAATTGGACTTTGTTCTCCCTCCTAGCATATTAATTTTGCAGACACAAGAGGTACTAATATGGCCATGCTCATCTCTGTACTAAGAGAAAACTAACACAACAGCTTTTTCACCCCAAAAATCTTTAGCAGGACTCAGGGCTTGCTAAGCAGCTGCTCAGGTAACTAGAACCTGCTTGATTTGATACCCTGTACAGAAACTGCATGAGTACGCACAGCTCTTTTTTGAAAGTCAAGATTGCATTAATCAGCAAATAAATAGTTCATCAGGATACTCCGGTGTCTGGTAGCTCCCTTTCATCAAGGCAGCAGCCCATGCCCTGGCCCGGCAATAGGGCACCCTTCTGTTTTAATGACCTCTCCATGAATTGAACTAAGGTGATAGTTAGTTACACTTAGTTTTGAATGGGCAAGGACACACCTATTAGAAATCAAGTAGTTCATTCAACAGAGACCACAGTGTTGAGGAAATCCTAACTCCTTTAATCTACCAGACTGCAGCATGAGTGCCTCACTTAACTTCCTGTAATGAACATTCATAATCAGCAGTAAATATCACATGCCAATATAGCATCCAGAAATGACTCAACGTCTCTAGAGAAAATATAGAGTGCCAGTCAGCTACCGTTCCTTCTATGAGGCCACATACATCATTGTACTAAAGCCATGAAGTGTCTCAATACATTTATGTGTGTACTCTTCTGATAGCAATATTCCAGGTTGAATATTGAGATGTTCACAGTGCTCAGAACAATCAGGTTTTGATTGAGTTGTTCTACTTTAGAAGGAAATCCTACAGTCAGTGTACAAATGAACGGAAAGTAAAGTCCTATGTAGAAACGCTAAGTATTTTTAAAATTGCAAAACACAATGCTCGCAATTGTTAGACCTGACATCCTTATTGTGGTTTCCCCCAAACAGTTTGTTTTCACTCCTTCTGTTTTGCTGAATTCATTTTTGTTGGCTCTAGAGCTCTGCACATTTTACCACTGGTAACCAGTGCTAAAGTGATTATGCACACTCCAGTAAACATGGGAAAATTGGCTTACACCCAACTGGCTTATTTAATTTACTTGTAAGTCTATAGTAAAGTGGTATATCATATACACAGGGATGGGAAATTAAATGCTACTCGTGGAGCTGCAGCACAGATATTGCCACCCACTTAAGTAGATGTTTAAAACCATTCTAAGGCATGCCATTGCTGCCTGTGGGTGCAGTTTTAAACTGCCATTTCAACCAGGCAAAATAAACATTTTTGCCAGACCTAAACATTCCTTTTTAATACCTATAACTCACCCCTAGGGTAGGGGCAGGCCCTAGACATCCCACAGGACAGGGTGCACTGTATTTAAAAAGTTGGACAGGTCGTTTTAAATATCCTGGTCGGGAAACATTCTCAAATTCTTTTTATGGAAATTTCTAGACACTTTTGCAGCAGGGGGACTCCAGACATTTCTTCCACTTCAAAGTGGGCACCAGGTGTAGAAAGGGGACTCTAAGACCTGCTCTTCAATATACTCCTGGGCCTATGGATACCACAGAAGAAGGAATACCCTGCTGCTAGAAGACTACTGTACGGTTGAAGTCTGTCCTAACATCTGAGAAGGAAGACCAGACCTGCACCCTACATCCCAGGATGGGATGACTCCAAGGATCACCTCCTGTTGTGAACTACAGTGATTCTGAATCCTCCAGAGGCCTCACTGCAACAGCTTAGCCAATCTACTATACTGGACCTGTAACTATACCTACGTGAACCTTGCTGGCCTCTGCTGGAGTGAGTTCCTGGTCCCCAACAGGGCCTGAACCCTTGGTGTGGCATCAGTTGAGCTCCTCCTAAAAGAAAAGAAGAAATCCTGAAGAGTTTTACTCATTGAAACCATGAACGGGCCTGTTGTGCCAAGATCATGCCATCCACAATGATTGCCAACATGAAGCTCTGCTGAACTTCACTCTTTGTACAACAGGAACCCCCCACGATGACTGGCAAAGATGTGCATTTCGCACCATAGAACCGCCAGCTCTGGTTACAGTCAATGAAAAGCTCCAGCAACAATCCTCCACAACACCCAGCAGGATCTTCTTGCATCAGTGATGACCATCCACAATGCCTGGCCTGCTCTTTGTGTTACAGTGACAACCAATTGTGACCCTCTACCGGCTCCTCACTGCTCCCTTCACTCGAACAGAACTTTTTGCACTGGTCTCTGGAAGGTAACATTTTCAGTGGGACTTGCCTAGAACCTGGATCCAGTCAAAGTTATATTGTGATCGGCCTAAACTTATGACTTTCATCCAGTGAAGCACAACCAGATATCTGCCAGTGGCGCTTTGTGCTTCTAGGCGGTATACTTACTTTAAACATTTGAAACAGCACATCTCCAGTTTAATGGATGAGATTTTTGTCATTTTGGTATCAAATAATGCATTACATTTACTTTGTTTTTCTGAATTGCCATGGGATTTTTATTGTGCTTTCACTTTATTGCTATATGTGTGCTGTATAAGTACTTTACACATTGTGTCTAAGTTAAGCCTGACTGCTTTTGTTCCAAGTTACTAGAGAGTTTAAGCACAGGTTAATTTTGTGAATTTTGTAGTTCACCCTGTCCCTGACAAAGATTGAGGCTGTTGCTTGAGAAGGGTTCTCAACCCCCTCAACCTACAACCCAATTTTTTGAAGGAATGTTGTGGGATGCAGTGTTTAATCTGATTATGATAGGGTGACACCATGTTAAATAGAGAGAAAAAGGCTGTATATTTTACAGGGCACCACAGTTGGCTTAGGTTCGTGAATAAGAGAACATGTGATTTCTTTGCCAACTGACCAGGCATGTCCTATCTTTTGCATGTCACATACTTGAATGTGAGAGTAGTTCATCTAGCTTACAGGATGTAATCCACTAATTATATCTGAAAGCACCAAACAAAGTCAATAAACATGACAAATTGAAGCACATCTGGCCTTCAGCCACACCAACATATTGGATAGAGAGTTGGTGGCTCACATCAGGTGGATTAAGACCCTCTTAATGGCCCCAACATTACGAAAGTCTTTCAAGACAAATGCAAAGCTACTCGTTATTAAGGCCACAGATCTGTCTGATACACCTTACGTGGAAATTATCTAATTCATCACATTGGCCCAAAAGAATAAGAACACCACTTTTAAAACCTAGGTGGAAATTAGTGAATACAGCTTTTTCTACCAACACTGAGGGCACCATTAGTTCATTAGGTATTGAGCATCACACTTCCACAGTACCTGGTTGAAACAGATGGGGGCAGATTTACAAGGCCCTTGCGCCACCTTTGTGTCATTTGTAACATAGGAAAAGTAAGGCAAAAGTGGTGCAAGGGGCTTGTAAATCTGCCCCATGATGTTGAGAGCTTGGAAGCAGTTAGAACACAAGAGCAGCATTCATGCGCGCAGTGAACCCCGAAGAGCTCCACACATCTTATTATCAAGCAACACAAAATAAAATGGTTGCATACCTAAAGTAACATATTGCATTTAGCTTCATATTGTTGATTGTATCAAACCCCAATATAATGACTGACCATGAATTAAAGTTGCACGTTCATACAGAGCTTTGACTGCAACCACAACTGGAAATTAAAGACAAAATGTGTTCTTAAATAGCTCCAAGGACCACACTGTGAACAGGATCAGTAAATAGAAGTAGCTCACGGTCATTTCACTTTAAAATGCCACAGATTCACATACTCCCTGCCATTAGCAGACTGCCATGAATAATATTGTGTTTTTTGATAGATTATGAATAGCATTCACAGGTGAAAGCCTTTTAAATTGGAGTCATTCTCACAATGAAACTGTGCGTCAATGTACACACTTCATATATTAACTCGGATTAGATACGAGAACAGACAGGGCGGAGGAAACATGGCGCGTCTGTCTCTTTTGGAAATCAACAACATGATCTAAGATCAATTAAGATTTACAACGCACCACTCGAAAAAGATGGATAAGTCTTAACTACAGGGGTGTTTTGAGACTGCTGGCTAATTGGTTTACAGCAGAATTACTCCACATGGGAACCAGACCCCTGGCTATTCTCAACACAAGTGATTAAGTCAGTTTTACATCCTGGGAGCACCCACGGTGGGCACCCAGAGGCTGCTCACTCGGCCCCACCCCTCCCTGTCCCCCAGTCCTGATGAAGACCCGCAGTGACCCACAAATAGGGCATTCTTAGGGTCAAAACGTAGTCGAAAAATCTTTTTGGACTGGCAATAAGCATTCTGTGACATAACCAGCTGACGTCGGCCACAGAATCAACTATACCAAAGTCCTGCTGGCAACACATCCTCCCTTCCCCTTTCCCCACTGTACAAAAAAGTCACGAATTCACCATTGCACAATATATCACTGCTATCTTGTGTCAGCAGTGCTACTTCAATCAGAATAATGTTATGTCTTTTAGTACCAATGCAAGGTAGATTTTAAACTTAGACTCATTTTAATTGTTTATTCAAGCAACTTTTTTAGCTATCAACCTGCAATGCTCTGAATGCAACGGTTTTAATTATTCATGCATAATAAATTACTTACTTACTCACTGAGCACTTGAATTTCACTCTTGTCACAAATTGGTGCGCTGTTTTTTGCAGTACAGTTAATTTGCCTTTCAATGAAAACAGGGTATCTATGAATCCGAATAATTCATAAAAATACTTTGATATACCCGACAGGGTTTGGATTTGTAATGTTGTTTTGTTCACGGTTTTGATTGACTCGATTGATAATTAATGAAGTACTGAGTAAATTGTTTCCTTAATCTTGGAAGCAATCTGTCTGAACCCGACAGAACCATTGTTTATAGAGTTTAATTTTCACACTTCGGCGCACATTAACTAATATTTGGTACATCACAAAAACAGCTTGGCAACTGGCTATGCTGCGTCAAATGGAAAGAGAAGGAATGTACCATATTTACTAAGGTAGGACATATTCTTGCTCACTCTCACTGAGTGCTGCCTAGTGTCAACTGAGGCACTTTTGGACCATGGAGAAATGGTGCCTATGTTGCAGACAGGATTGTTTTTTTAGCAGAAAGGGTTACCTTCCTGCATAAAAATAATCATCAAAGGCATTTTCCTCTTTCTACATATGCTGAACAATGCAGCACACATATAAAGAAGATTTAACGAGGAGAAATATACATATTTTTCCTTGCTACGCCTTTGTTGGCATGGTGTACCATTTTGATGCATTCCCAGGATTACTATCGCGCAGGAACTTATTGTCCACAACTTCTTGGTAAGCAAGAAAGGCCACTTTATTAAGACAGGTGTAGGCAAAACATCTCTCAACATATTTCGATTATTTATTTATTAATACTCAAATCCTTCAGCTAACTGAGCAACCCTGATAAGAAGTCAACCCCCCACCAAATAAAACCTAACAAACCCAGGCAACTGAATCCTGTACTATCCCCTCCTGTCCTTTACCTGCCCTTTGAGGATGGACCAACCCGCTCCAGGCTGCGCCCACTAAAAACCACCTACAAAAGAAAAGATTATAACCTGTCTTACCGTGGCAAACCTAACAACAACATTATCTAAAGCACAATCACAAGAAAAAAGGCCTAAAAGACAAAAAAGATGGGAGGGTGGGTGGGGCAAAACAAACTCCGCTGTCCGCCTCCCGCCGAAAAGCCCTCTCTAAACCCTGCCCTGGCCCTATATATAGACTCTGACTCTCTCCCTAATTAACCTCACCTGTGGCCACTCCGTCCGCACAAACCTACCCAGGGAGAGACCGGCTCGCGCACGGCTCTCCCTGGGTCCCCCCTCGCGCAAGAACTTATTGTCCACAACTTCTTGGTAAGCAAGAAAGGCCACTTTATTAAGACAGGTGTAGGCAAAACATCTCTCAACATATTTCGATTATTTATTTATTAATACTCAAATCCTTCAGCTCACTGAGCAACCCTGATAAGAAGTCAACCCCCCACCAAATAAAACCTAACAAATCCTGGCAACTGAATCCTGTACTATCCCCTCCTGTCCTTTACCTGCCCAATGAGGATGGACCAACCTGCTCCAGGCTGCCCACCCCCCACTAAAAACCGCCACCCAGGAAAACCTTTAGAGTTTTCCTGCCCCACCAAAATAGTAAAGTAAACAACGCCCCGAGAACACCACAACTGCACATTTAGAACTTTTGCGATCAAATCCGCGATTCCAAAAGATAGAAGGACTGACTCATCTGAGAAAGGTGACCCCCAACCTCATGAAACAAGTGACGCTCAGAAACCTGTAAGTGAGGATGAGCCAAAATGAAAATATCATGCCAGTACAAAACAGTTGCATAGAGTGGTTCAGTGTCCTCGTTCTGCCCATAGCTGTGCAATGTAGAGCTCCGTTCCAGCGTAGACGTGGCACAAATGCCGTCCAGATCACAATGGTGCTCGCCCAGGCGTCCGTGACGGCGTCCGGCTCCATCTGCATCATTCTTAACAAAGACAGACCAGATAGAGAAAACCAGATCATTTTCACCCAGTTGAAATTCTAGCAAGACTGGCAGACCCCCCCCTCCCTCACAGAGCGGAGACAAAAATTAAACAATCCCCCAACATAGTCCACAATTACCATGCCAATACACTTCCTGCGTGTACTGCTGAGACCAAGAGACCTCCCACCAATTATGGCATTCTGCAGGGATTGCGGGCCATTGCAAGAAGGAGTGACCAACAAACCAAACCCTCTGTTTAACAGTGACCATCCTGCGCAAAGCACCTAGGAGAAAAAACACATATGAACAAAAGAAGGTGCACCACCGTCTGACAAATTTCTCGCAGCATCTCGACCTCCATCTCCAATTCTGCGTATCTGAGACCAATCCCACCCCAAACTTGCAGCCTCAGAACCGCCCCAATCCTAAAAGAATGAGTGCTAAAGTGTAAAGGAGTCAACCCCAACCCCAAAAGTACCTTCCTGAAAAATGGTCCACAACTGGGCAACAAAAAATTGGGCTGGCATCCTCACGGCAAAATGAACTCCCGGCCTAAAACAGAGGAAATCCAGGAAAACCTCCCATTCCTCAACCGGGCAACAAGAAACCAAACCACTCCACCCCAGGAAAATCTGCGTACCCCACCCAACTGATCCGTCTCAGACCCGTGGCCAAAGGCGCAACATACCCCTCCACAAACCTCCGTACTGGACATGCCTGACCCGGTACACAAACCCAATAGTTCGAAAGCCCGAAACGCCCCAAAAATAACCATACAAAACAGACCCGAAACATAACACACTCAAAATCATCAGAACAGCAAGACGGCAACTAGGACAACATTTGACGAAGTAAGGCAAAAGGACAGGCTGCCACAGCCGATTAGAACCAGCCTGTAGTCTACCCAAACCGGTCAAAACCTGTTCAACCCCCAAAAAAAAACCCCACCGGATCCCTCCCCACCTGAGCTGCCCATAAAAAGAAATCCCGGCCATGTAACCAGGGATAGTGGTGTGCAAAAAACCTCTGTCCACCAAGTGTAATTAAAGGTCCCCGGAATATGTTGTGCTTTGAAAACAATATTCAGCTGCAGGCACCACAACGGAAAGCACACAACAGCTGCAGCACACACAAATCCCTTGCTCTTCGCCCGGGAACCAATTCCACAAATGCCAAATTATCAACCTGGAAGAACCCAGTCCTGTTCTGGAATTCCGCGCCTCATATGTACAGGGCCACCAGCAAATGGAACAACTCTAAAAATGCAACACTGCGACCCTGACGCTGCAGTGAACAGGCCAGCTTGCAGCGCACCAGCGCCCCACCCAGAAGATGCCAACTCCCAGCAAGGTCACCTTCCAAGCTATTCCCCGCAACCTGGGGACTCTAGTTCGCGGTCTGCAAGTCATCCGACCCCTACCCTGCCGGGTCCCCTGTAGCCAATCGTGAAACCCACCGCGAAGCCCCAGAGCAAGCGCACTGCTGCATCAAAGTCCAGAGAAACCTGCCACCACTGTTCCAAGACCGTCACCTTTAAAGGAGTAGGAGCACTTTGGGACAACCGAAAGAACTGGCCTCTGCCCCCTTGTCCCCCCCATTGAAATCCAAAAATCTGTCCCAGGAAGAAGTATGTGAAAGGGTGCCTGCCCCCACATTGTGAACACATGTTTATCTACTGTACCGTCAGGTGACATATCAACAACAGCATTATACCAAATCCTGGATTTTTGTTGTGCCTGACAAGTGAGAAACCAGTGGCATACAAATACCTGAATAAGGCCATTGCATACGGGTGAGCGTATCCTCTTCCTCCTGGGCCTTGTGGTGATCAGAGTCCCCTGTCTGCCCATGTGAAATGGCGCCATCGTCCCCTCGAGAATTATCATTCAGCGTGCCGCACAGGCAGTGGTTTATAGTGGCTGGCAGGCAATATTTAATAGAGGAACATTTTTAGGGCCTTGCTGAAAGACAAAAGTTAGTCGATATGCCTGATAATCGGAGTTTTAAATGGAACAATCAATGTTTGGAAAATCTTTCACTCCAGCTATATTTACAATGCTATCAATGACTGGAAGGTCTGTTCAGTTTCCATCTTGATTGCACGAGGAAAGGGTAACTCCTCCAAGGAGCCCCGATGTCACCCTAACCAATATATTCCAGATACATTATGTCAAGCATCTTCTTAACAAGGTCTGAGTGAGGACAAAAAAAACATTAATGTGAAAAACCTCCTTGGAAACCTATTAGTGCTAGATTGGAAATAGACCTATATGCTGCACTAGACAAGCCAGACACCAAACACCTCCTGACTTTGGGAAGAAAGAAGAGCCCAACCAAATAATCTAGGATAATTATCCTGTTAGACCTGGCATCCTTAGTGTGGTTCCCCTGACTTTTTGCTTTCAGACCTCCTGTTTTTGCTGACTTCTCTGTTTGCTGTCATTAGGACTCTGGGCATTCTCCCACTACTACCCAGTGCTGAAGTGCATGTGCTCTCTGCTTTAAACATGGTAACATTGGATTATTTACAATTGGCATATTTAAATTATTTATACATTGCTAATAAAGTGCACTACATGTGCCAAGGGCCTTTAAATTAAATGCTACTAGTGGAGCTGCAGTACTGATTGTGCCATCTTACATCAGCAGCCCTTTAAACATGTCTCAGGCCTGCCACCATAGAACCTGTGTGGGGAGGTTTACACTGCCTTGTTGATGTGATAAGTTAACCCTCTTGCCAGGCCCAAACCTTCCTTTTTAATACAAATGTCACCCCTAAGGTAGGCCCTGGACAGCCCAAATGCATGGTGCAGTGTATTAAAAAAGTAGGACATGTACTTTTAAGTTTTACCTGTCCTAGTAGTTTGTTTTTTACTACTGCAAGACCTATCTCTCTCACAAGTTCACATTGGGATTAACTTATTAAATGTTATAGGTTTAATATTTCTGACTGGGAAGAGATGGGATCCCCAAGTTTGGTGTCTCTGGAATCATAATTTAAAACTCCAACTGATGGTGAAGTTAGATGTTAAATTGTAATTCTGAAAATGCTACTTTTAGAAAGGTTGCATTTTCTTCCTTTACATATTTGGTGCCTTCTGTCCTTCCCTGCATTCACATCTGGGTTAAGTGGCAGCTGAGCTGTCTATATTACATCTATAAAACCACACACAAAGTGAGCTTAGAAGTGACTGATGGGCCTATCATATTCTGATGGGCCATCCTGAGCAAATTGGAGGGAACAGGTAATACTTACACTTGAATATGCTGTGTTCTGTCCCCAAACAAAGAGATTCATACCACCCTGCAGTGAGTCTGGAGACAGGGTATGAAGGGCAACGACTCTATGCCCTTGAAAGGCCTCTCTTTGAAATGCCCCCACTTCAAAGGCACAGCTGGGTATAAGTACAGGACCCCTGATGCCATCAACCCAGTACACTTTTGGACCTGTGAATACTATGCCAGGAAGAAGGACTGCTGTTCTTCTGAAGGGACTGTCTCTCTAGTTGGATCTGCTGGACTCCTGCTCTGTTGTGCTGACCTGCTGCCCCGCTTGTCTTGGAGTAATAAGGACTGGACCTACATCTCTTCAACCCAGAACCAAAGTGAATCCAAGGGCATGCCGACTTGCCTTCAGTTTTAGGTGTCTGGGACATCAAATACTTCAAACCCATCTGACTACAGCATCTGGACTCTACACCTTGAGAGTCTTGCCCTGCCAAGTGGTGCCAATCAAGTCCTGTGCCCTGGGAAGTGGGTATAAAGTACTGAAACTGCCAAAATCCATGCATCGCTGCTGTTGCACTGCTCGAAACCACTGCATCTCCATTTACGTCATCTTTGAAGATGTCACATTCCCACCAACGCCGACTCATTGCACTGTTGTGAAGATCGAGGGCATCACATTGCTGACGGTGTGGAACACCACCCTCATTCCTGACGCATCTCCGACTTGACGTGGCTTGTAACTGACACATCACCTACATCCTAAGAATCACGATCAATGTATTGCCCTCTTTGCTCCTAGCATCTTATCCTCGACATTAGCACAACCGCAAACCAAGGTACTGTTTCAACGGATTGGTGTCAGTACAACGCGATGTATTACAACGCGTTCCGTTACAACGCAGATTTTACAACGCGGGATACATTACAACGGATGTCATTACAATGCATGGCATTACATCGCAAATGCTATTACAACGCATGGCATTACATCGTAAGTATAGGTAAGTATAGCTTTTTTTAAAAATGTTATTTAGTTTATTGTAATTAATTTATTTAAAATAATTCAATTAAAAGACATTTTAAAATTGTCATTAAATTAATTTAATTAAATAATATCTATTTAATAAACAATATCTATTTAATAAATGTAATTTTATTAAAAATAGTAATTAATTTAATTTAATAAAAAAAGGTAATTAGTTTAAAGTACATATTTATGATAATGAAATTAAATTAAATTAATAATAATTATTTATTTAATTTAATTAATTTAATTAAAAAATGTAATTAGTGTAAAATAATTAATTTAATTTATTAAATATATTTTAATCAATTTTAAAATAGTAAATATAATTTAATTATCCCTAAACACAAACCCTACCCTAAAACCTAAAAACACCCCTGTACCCCAAAACCCAAACCCTGCCCTAAAACCTAAAAACACCCCTGTACCCCAAAACCCAAACCCTGCCCTAAAACCTAAAAACACCCCTGTACCCCAAAACCCAAACCCTGCCCTAAAACCTAAAAACACCCCTGTACCCCAAAACCCAAACACTGCCCTAAAACCTAAAAACACCCCTGTACCCCAAAACCCAAACCCTACCCTAAAACCTAAAAACACCCCTGTACCCCAAAACCCAAACCCTGCCCTAAAACCTAAAAACACCCCTGTACCCCAAAACCCAAACACTGCCCTAAAACCTAAAAACACCCCTGTACCCCAAAACCCAAACACTGCCCTAAAACCTAAAAACACCCCTGTACCCCAAAACCCAAACCCTGCCCTAAAACCTAAAAACACCCCTGTACCCCAAAACCCAAACACTGCCCTAAAACCTAAAAACACCCCTGTACCCCAAAACCCAAACCCTGCCCTAAAACCTAAAAACACCCCTGTACCCCAAAACCCAAACCCTGCCCTAAACCTAAAAACACCCCTGTACCCCAAAACCCAAACCCTACCCTAAAACCTAAAAACACCCCTGTACCCCAAAACCCAAACCCTGCCCTAAAACCTAAAAACACCCCTGTACCCCAAAACCCAAACCCTGCCCTAAAACCTAAAAACACCCCTGTACCCCAAAACCCAAACACTGCCCTAAAACCTAAAAATACCCAAACACCCCAAAACATATACATCAGTACCCCAAAACATATACTCCTATACTCATACTTATTTTAAAAAATACTTAAATGAATATATTTAATTTATAATATTTAAAAACGAAATAAATATTTTTTTATAATTAATAATAATTAAATCAATTATAAAATATTAAATAAAATAAAAAAAAATTAAATACTTACCAATACTTACGATGTAATGGTATGCGTTGTAATAGCATCTGCTATGTAATGCCATGCGTTGTAATGGCATGCATTGTAATGGTATTTGCGATGTAATAGCTGCGTTGTAACAGCATTACGTTGTAAAAGATGCGTTGTAGCAGTAACACACCGTTTCAACAGGCCAGGTCTGGTCCCTATAGCAAACCAGCGCTCCATTGTATTCGGCCTGAACTTTTGGATTTTACCTGTTCTAGAATTACCAGATAGCCTCGGCTGGTGCTTTATGCTTTTAAGCACTACATTTCAGTTTATTCTTTAAAAAGTCAGAACTTCGGTTATACCTATTAGATTTTCGTTATTTTGGTCTTGTTTTGTTCAAGACATTAAGCTCTATTTTTCTAGCTAGGTGTGATATCTTATGTATAGTTTTTTCACTGTATCTCTGTTTGAAGTGTTGCACAAATACTTTACACATTGCCACTTAAGTTAAGCCTGCCTCATCTGTGCAAGCTACCAGAGGGTGAGCCCGATTCATTTATGGTGTGTTTCAGTCTTACCTTGACTAGGATTTTGGTTCCTTCTTGGACAGGGCACATACCTCTGCCAAACAGAAACCCAGTTTCAAAAAAATCCAAATAGAAGTCAGCTGTAAGTAGTCAGATAATAAATACAGTGAAAATAGGGAACAAGTCCATTGCAATGCATCTTCTTCTGGTGATTGTCTCTACTATATAGGATTTACACAGGAACTGACATCAGCAGAACAACTTTTACTACATCTTAGATTTTGAACTTCCACTAGTGTTCCATGTGAAATCCCATCTTCTTTGGAAGGGTAGTACACAGGCCTTTGTCTTCAAAATCATAGCCGAACCTAAACACACAAAGAAGATGGTTAAGGGGTGTATTTAGAGGTTGGTGTATGAGATTCTGTGTCAAAAATATGACAGATAACCTGTCTGCTTTATTACACATGCCATAGGTAATAATTCACTTGTAATATGGCAGACAGGGCATATGCCATGATTTAACAGAGTATCCTGTCCGTCAAACTCTAAATGAGGCCCTACATTTTATATTTTTTGCATGAGTCCAGTTTCTGTTGCGCCACACCATGTCCAACTGATTGCAGAATATCTCCGGGGGTTACCAACCACAGAATTATCAGCCCAACTGTTCTGTCTACCACAAGGATGCCCAGCTACACATTGTATACAGCATCCAACAACACATGGTCTGGGTGTGCAGTTTGTGCACAAGCTTTGTTCTGGCCAAGGACAGCCTCCAGTGAATCCTGACTAGATACACACGAGGGCAACCCAATAATCACCTATGGGATTAGGTATGTGTAAGAATAAAATATACAAATAGGCTCCTGTGGGAATAAGATTTCAGTGAATATATCTGTAATTCAAAGATTTGTTCTCAGCTGACTCCAATCCACACAACATTCATTTATAAGGTGAGAAACATTTTTGAAATATATGAAGGCGTGCCCTTTGTCACGTGTATGTAATATATTAAGAAATGTATTGCAGCACAGTAAGCTGTTTCAATACTATTTCAATCAGAGATTAATGTTCTTGGATGCAGTTGAGCAAGATATGCCTGTGTGATTCCCTGCCTCACCGCCACCCATGCCGTAAGTTCACTGGGCCAAGGGCTATGCGGCTTGACTTAGAGAAGCTGCTGTGCTGGGATCAGTCTGTGCCGGATTGCTGCTACAGGTGCAGCTGTAGATACTCTTGTCTTCCGCTAAGAGCTCCGAGAACGCTGAGAAACCTGATGGCTCCGGGAGACGGCACGAGAAGCAGGAGCTGCAAAGCATGGAGCTCCCCTTCGAAATTTAGAGCCCGGACAATATTGCTTTTTCCTCCTGGATGCTGGAGCAAGCCTGTTTACTTTCTTGGGATTTTCGCTGTTTGGCTGTTCTTTTTTGTGGGTCGGCGACTTCCCTTGAGGAACTTACGGGATCCGACTGGGCTGCTGGCTGTTTCCTTCACGGGTGAGTGGAGCATGGGGTCCAGAGCACAAAAGGTAAAATACCACCTAATCTGGTCCCTCTAATGCAACACCCCCCTCTTGATGTCGAATCAATTACTAAAAATAGGCGAGAGACTGGGGGCCCTAAAAAAGCATTAAACACATTTGCTGGAGGGGGCCCCAAGGATGGGGGTACCTCCCAACCTTCAGTAGCTAAACTGTTCTCCGTAGCTGGGTCAGTGGCTAACTCTGGACTTGGCAGCGGGGCGAGAGCCTCAAGTGGTCCTGATGACGATTGAAAAAGTGGCGTAACAAATGCAACCTTGGCCAGCCCGGTCCAGCTCAATGTTGTGCAGCCCGATTTACAGCCTACTCTATCTTTACCTCGCATGCTTGGCTCAGAGACCAGTATGGCATCTCAAGGACAAGGTTCCCTAATAGCCAATAAAGTTGGCTCTAATATTAATACGGATGCCTTAGCTGCCCCTAAGGAGACAAACCTGCTGACTTGTGTTGGCTCCATTTAACTCCAGCTGTAAGTGTTTTTCAGGAGCATGAAATCTGGGGCCCTTCTGCTATTGATGCAAGAGGTGCTAGTACACAATGTTCACAAAATCCAGTGTCTCCAGATCCTGTGGGGGAGCACCTTTTTATCTCGGTCTCAGATGAATCGAAATCCCTGGTCAAGGAAAGCTCTTCCTCATAATGAGACGGCGAATTTTAGTTCCAATTTTAGTAATGCCTCTAAAGGGAAAAGCCTGGTTCAAAGACAGAAGACCATTGCGGCTAAAAGTAGGGGGAAACGGTCAGAAAAGAAACATCAGCTTAAATGGGACTACTCAAGGTCTCACCCCTCCTTTTCCCCCAGTGGCGAATCCGTCAAGATGACTTGTGCTTTACAAGACCAGCCTGAAGAGCCTTCTCTGGCCGCTATATAGGCTTCAATCAAACAATTTCAGAAAGAGGTTTATGTGGACAGCCAACATGCTACTGCCAAAAAATTGCAAGTGGGTCTCAGAAAACTCAACAAAACATGCTCAGACATCTGTGAAAGAGTGACTATGGTGGAAGGTCGTACTGAAACCCTTGAAACAGATGTCTCCCTGCTCAAAAGCAAGTGTACTTCCCAGGGAGATCGCATGACGGACCCCATGTGGAAGTTGGAAGAGCAGGAGAATAGGCAGCGCCGAAACAACCTCTGCCTTCTTGGGATTACCAAAGGAGTGGAGGGGGAAGACCCTCAGCGCTACATTATAAAACTCCTGAGGGGGACCTTCCCAGCGCAGACAGAGTAGAATTGGGAACACGAAGTCCAACAAGCCCACTGTTTTCCCTTTACACTAAAAAAGCAATCTGGCAACACTAACGAAACCGTAAAGCCTCGAGCCTTCCTAGTGTACTTTGGGAACTTTTTATTAAGACAGTTGGTCTTCGAAAAACCTTGGTAAAATTCTCAAAAGTGCTTTGAGGGGGTGTCTTCGTTTGCCAAACCAGACTTTTGTCACATCACCGTGGAGCGAAAATGGCACCTTTGTAAATTAATCACCCCATTTAAACAACTAGCAGCACAAGTCTTTCTTATGAACCCTGCCAAGTTGAAGGTCATTATGAACGGCTCCCCATGAATTTTCAACTCAGAAATTAAGAGATTAATGTTCCTTCAAAACAGGGATGGTCAAACAAATATCACACACATCAAAGGCTACATCAATCACTAAGTCCATCAGTCCAATCAGGGAATCTGGGAAGTGCCTGGCTGAGGAGAATTAAATGGTGAGGTACGTGTAAATGGAAATAATCACCTAAACATAGTCACCATTTTTTAATGTACTGTTTGTGTAAGTTGATGTAAGCATAGACACCATCTAAACAACCCTTTGCATATAGCTAAAAAATGTATAGTGTCCAGTAGAATAATTATAATTATTGAGTTAAATACATCATATAATTTCTAAGCCAGCAGAATAGAAAATAATCCCTCTGAATATTACTGTGTTTCCGCAAGGTGGAAAAACTCAAATGTGGGAAAACAAACATACCTGAACTGGATTAGAGGGGATGGCCTGTAGCTAAAGTGGTCAAAGAACAATTACATCAAGTATTGAAAGCACAAACTATTGGAACTAATACATGGCCATCAAAAAGTAGCATTCTACAGCAAGACTTTACTCTTTGGTATACCTATTTGCTTGCCAGATCCACCTGTTTTCTCTAATGGACAAACATGGTCCATATCATGTCTAAGAGTTGTGCATTTCACCACTTCAAGGACCCACATTTCATTTCACGAGTAAAGTGATTAAATGTTTTAGAATATTCTACCAACTATGCATTTGGAATATTACTTGGTGTTGGAGAATCTGTTGTTGGGGTACTTCTTGCAATATTGTGCCTATGTAGTGGGCACCACAATGAATCATATTCTTAGTTGTACAATTAGAAGAAATTCAACATTCCCAATATTTCCATTAATTAAACAGGACTTTATGTTACATGTTGTATTGCAGGCAACACATTTGCCACAACAATAATTGCCAATAACAGGTTAGAGGCTCAGTGATATATTAGATATCTTCATGATATTTCACTGTCTCATAATGTGACACAAGCTCTATCTCACTTATTTTACTTATATCTTGGACTTAGCTGTGCTTTACCTGGTTAGATGTGCTTTCTTACACTCGGGGTATACTTCTGCCCACTTGACGAAGCACCTTTCCTATTCTCATGAGACATGAGAAATGCATCGGGATAATCAAATGCCAAGCTGCAACATGTAAAATAAATGTTTTGAATTTGCCGAAATGAGTGCGGCTCACCTTCATCTCCGTGTGAGAACTGCTTGATATATTGAGGCTTGGTCCTGCCTCGAGCATTGACATACAGCATATTGAATAAATATAAAAACACATAAATAAATAAATATATATGGTTTTAAAAAATATATATATATAAATATCAATAAATATGCTTTTAAAAACCCTATAGAATTCTGATCACAACAATTCATATTGACAAATATAGGGATGGTCAGGAACTTTTGAAGCCGCAAAAGCAATCAGGGCAGAAGGCTGCCGCCAAAGACTGGACTTTGGAAGGTCCCCAACTACCTCAAAGTGGTAAGCGTGAGGGATTTAAAAAAAAAATCAACTAGCAGTACAAATATTAAGCATCAACCACCAAGGTGATAACATTCAAGGCTAACACTGCACTACGAAAACCAGCATGCACCTGGAGCAACAGTCAGCCCTTTGAGGAGACCACTAGGGGGCGAATAGCTTCAAGTGGCGACACTGGTGGGTGCACTGTTTGGCCGTTCGGATGCTGTGGCTTCTCTCCCCTGAAGAAGGTCATAGTAGTGACCGAAATGCGTCAGGATAATCAAATGCCAAGCTGTAACATGTAAAATAAATGTTTTGAATTTGCCAAAATGAGTGCAGCTCGCCTTCATCTCCTTGTGAGAAGAACTGCTTGATATATTATAAATAAATAAATATATATGGTTTAAAAAAATATATATATATAAATATCAATACATATGCTTTTAAAACCCTATAGAATTCTGATCACAACAATTCATATTGATAAATATAGGGATGGTCAGGAACTTTTGAAGCCAATGTCAAACTTGATTACCCTCAAACCTTCCAAATTACTTAAAAATCATATGATTGTAATAAAATGACACACCTAAAAGCAAAAACCTGTTCTATTTCGTTTGTTGGCTAAAACAAGTTTAGCAAGCAGAATACAGCCCTAGTAGGCAATTGCCATAGTATCACATTTAGAAATTATACATAAGTTGTGCAAAATCTGCAAATAAATACAGCCATGAAATATTGTGCAAACCAAGTGCTAATAAGTGATAAATTATGCAATATTAAAAATGATTAAAAATAAAGGGACCTAAATGGTCTATAGGAAAGGCAGCAGCTATTATGTACAATTTCTGAGAGAGACCAATTACAGGTAAGTAAAACAATCCTCTCTAGCATTCAATCCATTAGGTACTTTACAATCCAGGAGTATAATGTGTCTGGTTTCTAACTTGCGAAGTAGTGCCTCAAGGTCACCACCTCGGCTCATCGGAGGGAGTCTATCAATCACAAAATATCTTAGAACCACGGGGTTTTTGTTGTGTGTCTCCTCAAAGTGTCTTGCAACTGGGTACACGGTGTGGCCGTTGGTAAGGGCCCGTAGGTGCTGGAGTATCCTCTTGTGTACCTGCAGCTTAGTGCTTCCCACATAGCGCAGGCCACAAGAACAATCCAGCACATACACCGCGTACTCTGTCTTGCATGTTAATTTACTTTGAATAAGGACAGGTTTCTCACTAAAGGGTGTCAGATATTCAGTTTTGCTCTCCCCATTTTTGCAGGCCTTGCAGACTGAGCATTTTATAAACCCTTTGCTGCTGTTTAGCCAGGAACTGCTTGGCCTGATTTCTGGGCTGCTAGATACCAAACAAGTACTCATGGATCTAGCCCTTCTGTATGTAATACTGGGACATCGTGTTACCTGATTGCCCACGAACCTCCAGTATGCACCAGGAGACTGCATTGCAGAGAGGTGTAAAAAGGGGTGTGGCCTCATTACACCTCTCTGCAACGCAGCCCCCTGGCACATACTGGAGGTTCCTGGTGGGCTAGTTGGCCCCCAGGGACCCCCAGTATACATGGAGAATTAGTTCCCCCTCTGCAAATGTGCCCCCTGGTGCGTTTGCAGAGAAGTGCAATGAGGGGGCGTGGCCTCCACCCCAATCCCATTTTTTTAAATTTACTTTTAAGATGGGGGACCCCATCTCCCAGGGCCTGCCCCCAGACTTTTTAATTTTCAAAAACATTTAGGGAAGGGGCCGTGTGGCCCCTCTCCCGAGGCCTTTTTTGGACCCGGGGTTCCCCATTCCCCGGAGCATGGCCTTTTTATAAAAAAAAATTATCTTTTGGAGGGGGGCTGCCTTGCCCCCCTCCTGTGGCCTCTTATGGCCCTGGGGACCCCATCCCCGGGGCCACTTTTTTTTGTGTGGAGGGAGGCCTCCTCGTTGGGGGCCGTGGGGGGTCCCCAATCCCCCCACGGTCCCAGCAGGCTCTCCGCCTCCTGCGGGAGCCGGCATTGCTTTTCCATATGGGGAGCAGCTAACATGCTGCTCCCCTTGTGGAAAAGCAATCTGCTTTCCTATTTGGAAGAGAGAGCAGGTTTCCTGCCTCACGGCTCCCACCCTGTCATTGCAAATGGCAGTGTCCGATGGGTGGGCACCCGGACACTGCAGGAGCCAGCCCAGGGGGGTGGTAGTCCCCAGGGCCTACAGAAGGCTCCCACATCAATTTCAAGCCCCGGGGGTGACGGTCCTTTGGGCTGGGGGGGCCTCAAAGCCCCCCAACCCAAATTCGAGTAACCCCAGGGGTGGTGCTCCCCGGGGCTTGAAATTGATGTGGGAGCCTTCTGTAGGCAGGCGATTTGATAGAACACACATCAAAGGAATCCATGCGCCAGACGCATTTCGGGAGTCTCAAAGTCCCTTCTTCTTCTTTGTTCACAGAAAACGGGTGCCTCTGCAGGGTGGTGCCCACTCATTCACGGTGTCGGCAAGAAAGCGGGGCAGGTGACTGCCGGTGCCCACATCTACCTACTGGGGATAATATCTTTAGTTTTATTATGAAAATGAACAGCGCGCCCACTTGGGATTACAGACGGCACACCACAAGAACCAGAATGCGTGCATTCAGCCACGGCCACTGCAGCAGGTGTGTAAAATTGAACAACACGCCACAGAAGAAGTAACTTTGAGACTCCCGAAACGCATCTGGCGTAAGGATTCCTTTGATGTGTGTTCTGTCAAATCGCCTGCTTGCATGCTGCCATTAAACTGAGTGAAGACAATCAAGTCTTACTGTGGCCTCCTTCAAATGGATTTCCTGCATTATTGGATTTATTACGTCTGGTCCCGGTCATGAAGGAAGGTCCACAGCTGCGGTGCGGGTCTGATCAAGTGCCCAACTGTTGTTTGAGTTGTAAGAAGGAAGACGGGCTGGCGCCTCTGCAGGGTGGTGCCCGCTCATTCACGGTGTCAGCAATAAAGCGGGGCAGGTGACAGCCGGTGCCCGCATCTACCCACTGGGGATAATAACTTTTGTTTTATTATAAAAAAGAACAGCGCGCCCACTTGGGATTACAGACGGCGCACCACAACAACCAGAAGGCCGTGCATTCGGCCACACCCACTGCGGCAGGTGTGTAAAATTGAAGGGAGCGCAGTGCAACAGAGTTTTCATTTTCTTTGAACAACACGCCGCAGAAGAAGGGACTTTGAGACTCCTGAAACGTGTCTGGCATAAGTATTCCTTTGATGTACGTTCTGTCCAATCGCCTGCTTGCATGCTGCCATTAAACTAAGTGAAGGCAATCAATTCTTCTCCTGCCTGACGCGTTTCAGAGCCTTTGTGCTCTTTCCTTAGAGGCATTTTACCTGCACACGCTTTTTTCAGGATTCCCACAGTCCCCTGCGCCATATCAAATAATCACCTGGCCTCCGGTGTGCCTTTTCATCACTGATTTTAATCTGGTGCACACTGGGACATGCAGTTTATTTCCAATTAATTATTACCTTCCAGTAGGTTTGTGTGCAGAAAAACGTTTCAATGCTAGCCCTCCAGTGGGTCCCAGATTGGTATGTCCTGTTCCTCAATTAATAACTGGCTGCGCTGTCACAAAATCCCTGCACTGTTCAGGAAAGACGATCCCTTTACATGTTAATAGGGCGGTGCGAACTCTCCACGGCGGGACGCACCGTGTGTAAATCTCCTTCAAAAATGCCCCTGCATTGAGAGACGCACTCCTCCAGCCAGGGATTTCGACAAAATCATGTATTTACACATTTACACAGGAGCAGGCAATACCATTCCAGTGTCTTTCTGTCCTCCTGCCTGACGCATTTCAGAGACTCCCAAAACGCTTCTGGCTTAAGGATTCCTTTGATGTGTGTTCTGTCAAATCGCCTGCTTGCATGCTGCCATTAAACTAAGTGAAGAAGTCAATTCTTCCTGTGGCCTAATTCAAATGGGTTTCCTGCATTGTTAGATACATATTACCTACTGGCGGTCGCCAGTAGGTAGTTATAGTTAGGATTTCCATAGGAAATCCACAACATTCTATTTGAAGTAACTTTAGTGCCGGTCGATGAATTTTCGTGAATTTCTCCAAGAAAATGACCTGCTTGGTTCCGCTCCTTTCCTGAAAGTTTGGGGGTGATTCGTCAAGTGGGGGCCGAGAAAAAAGGGGGGTCCCAAAACATGTTTTCCCTATGTAATTTTCCATAGGGACTTTTAGCCAGGGCTAAAGCCCGAACGGCTGAACAGAATTACACGAAATTTGGCAGAGAGGTAGAGGTCTGTTCGCAGATTGTGCTTTTTGTTAAATGGTGTAAATCATTTCAGTAGTTTCTGAGAAAATAGCAAGTAAAATCATAGTGATATCTAGAGACGGAGTTCAGCACGCGTACGGAAATCTGTTCAATTACGAGCGTGAGCTATATGCTGATTGGCTGTGAACTGTCTATCAACACTCAAAAGCAGGAAGTGTTGGCATCCATCTTGTGCCTCGCTAGAACCGAGTCACAAGAAAACAGTAAAGCAAAGTTGAGGAATAAGGGAAGGGGGTAGGCTAGAAACATTCTGACCCTCTAGGCTTGCTCAGGGGGTCGTACATGGATGTTTAGTCTCTATTTTTTATTTTTATTTTTTTAAAGGAAAATTCGAGGCGTACGCGTATGGAAATACGTACAATTACGAGCAAGAGCTGCATGCTCATTGGTTGTCAATACTCTAAAACAGGAAATGTTGGCAGCCATCTTGTTTGTCGCGAGAGCCGAGTCACAAGAAAACAGTAAAACAAAGTTGAGAAATAAGGAAAGGGGGCAGTGTAGAAACATTATGACCCTTTAGTCTTGGTCAGGGGGGTGGTACATGGATCTTTAGGCTCAATTTTCATTTTAATCAAAATAAAAAATGGCGGGGTACTCGCGCAGTACTTGTACGCAGTGGAAAAGGGGAAAAAAAACCTAGAAGTCTGTTTTGTTTATTTGGTTTCGGGGGGGGGCAAATTACGGGGGCAATTTTTAGAGCTAAATTTCTATGACAGTATGTAAAACTTTCCGTTTTTTTTGCTGCATCAGTTGTACTCTCTAAGCATGCGCAGCCTTGTTTGCAAGTGCACTTTTTTTCTTTTTCTTCAAGTTCGCCAAGCAAACCTCTCCTGATTTTAGGTATTTAATTTGCCGCATTCTATTCCCGGGTCATGTGTGCCATCCGGTGCTATACTTTTGTAATATATTAATAAACATATTGTATGTATATTTATTTGAAATGTAAGGTTGAGGCGCCAAACGTTGATTACATACTCCGTCCAACCGCCATTTTAGTAGTTTTCCTCTGTTATTTTTATTATACCTGTTACTTTCATTTTACCCTGCGCATATTTTCTCTGTGATCGATGAGATTTCATGCCACAGATACCACGGTGTTTGTCCTTGGCCTCCGATCTTATCAGACTTGGTCACACGTATACCTAGAAACTAATTTGAAGGATGTAAGGCACAGGCATTACAACACGTGTTGGTCAACAAAAAAACATTATTAAGATTATGCATTTATCATGTGTGGTAAATGCATACTAATTGTAAAAGCATGTGTGAAAAGGCGATATGCGTGCTAATGGTTTTGTGGTGACGATCACGCGTGCTTATGAACTGGGTCTGGGCGTGGTGAAGTCTAGAGTACCAGGCGGAGGGGCACGCAGCCGCACTCATACAATATAGAAGTAATATAGGATTTTTAAAACTTAAAAAGAAATGATTCCATAATTATCCTAGATTAAGTCTTCTGTTAGTATGTTAATTAAATACACAAATATATGTTTTTAACCAGTTAAAAACTTTTGCGTCTTTTTTGTACGGGGCACCGTACATGACGTCACACGGAAGCTTTGTTGCTGCGTTCAATCGCTGACTCTGCACTGTGGCTCTGAGACTTTGCCT
Source organism: Lissotriton vulgaris (assembly GCF_964263255.1). Lineage (NCBI taxonomy): Eukaryota > Metazoa > Chordata > Amphibia > Caudata > Salamandridae > Lissotriton > Lissotriton vulgaris. Next base: position 1,982,890,859 of record NC_141689.1, read on the forward strand.
TCACCTTCGTGATTACAGCTAGCGGTACCCGCTGCGCGGGTCCCGCGTCGCCAGAGGGCACTCTGCAATAGCGCTATCGCCTGGAATATAGCGCTACCACCTGGATCAAGAACTTGGGCATCGAGACCTGCAGGGCTGCGAGCGTGTTGTGGGCGCAGGACTCAAAGTCCCAGGAGCCCCCACAACTCCCAATCATCAGCAGCTGGGACGCTCTCCCTGCAGGCTCCTCCTCTGGCTGACCAAACGCGGTAAAACCCGCCCTCTCACCTGTGTCAGTGGATTCCTGTTCCTCTCACTCTGTTGCTGCGTTCAATCGCTGACTCTGCACTGTGGCTCTGAGACTTTGTCTTCACCTTCGTGATTACAGCTAGCGGTACCCGCTGCGCGGGTCCCGCGTCGCCAGAGGGCACTCTGCAATAGCGCTATCGCCTGGAATATAGCGCTACCACCTGGATCAAGAACTTGGGCATCGAGACCTGCAGGGCTGCGAGCGTGTTGTGGGCGCAGGACTCAAAGTCCCAGGAGCCCCCACAACTCCCAATCATCAGCAGCTGGGACGCTCTCCCTGCAGGCTCCTCCTCTGGCTGACCAAACGCGGTAAAACCCGCCCTCTCACCTGTGTCAGTGGATTCCTGTTCCTCTCACTCTGTTGCTGCGTTCAATCGCTGACTCTGCACTGTGGCTCTGAGACTTTGTCTTCACCTTCGTGATTACAGCTAGCGGTACCCGCTGCGCGGGTCCCGTGTCGCCAGAGGGCACTCTGCAATAGCGCTATCGCCTGGAATATAGCGCTACCACCTGGATCAAGAACTTGGGCATCGAGACCTGCAGGGCTGCGAGCGTGTTGTGGGCGCAGGACTCAAAGTCCCAGGAGCCCCCACAACTCCCAATCATCAGCAGCTGGGACGCTCTCCCTGCAGGCTCCTCCTCTGGCTGACCAAACGCGGTAAAACCCGCCCTCTCACCTGTGTCAGTGGATTCCTGTTCCTCTCACTCTGTTGCAGCGTTCAATCGCTGACTCTGCACTGTGGCTCTGAGACTTTGTCTTCACCTTCGTGATTACAGCTAGCGGTACCCGCTGCGCGGGTCCCGCGTCGCCAGAGGGCACTCTGCAATAGCGCTATCGCCTGGAATATAGCGCTACCACCTGGATCAAGAACTTGGGCATCGAGACCTGCAGGGCTGCGAGCGTGTTGTGGGCGCAGGAATCAAAGTCCCAGGAGCCCCCACAACTCCCAATCATCAGCAGCTGGGACGCTCTCCCTGCAGGCTCCTCCTCTGGCTGACCAAACGCGGTAAAACCCGCCCTCTCACCTGTGTCAGTGGATTCCTGTTCCTCTCACTCTGTTGCTGCGTTCAATCGCTGACTCTGCACTGTGGCTCTGAGACTTTGTCTTCACCTTCGTGATTACAGCTAGCGGTACCCGCTGCGCGGGTCCCCGTCGCCAGAGGGCACTCTGCAATAGCGCTATCGCCTGGAATATAGCGCTACCACCTGGATCAAGAACTTGGGCATCGAGACCTGCAGGGCTGCGAGCGTGTTGTGGGCGCAGGACTCAAAGTCCCAGGAGCCCCCACAACTCCCAATCATCAGCAGCTGGGACGCTCTCCCTGCAGGCTCCTCCTCTGGCTGACCAAACGCGGTAAAACCCGCCCTCTCACCTGTGTCAGTGGATTCCTGTTCCTCTCACTCTGTTGCTGCGTTCAATCGCTGACTCTGCACTGTGGCTCTGAGACTTTGTCTTCACCTTCGTGATTACAGCTAGCGGTACCCGCTGCGCGGGTCCCGCGTCGCCAGAGGGCACTCTGCAATAGCGCTATCGCCTGGAATATAGCGCTACCACCTGGATCAAGAACTTGGGCATCGAGACCTGCAGGGCTGCGAGCGTGTTGTGGGCGCAGGACTCAAAGTCCCAGGAGCCCCCACAACTCCCAATCATCAGCAGCTGGGACGCTCTCCCTGCAGGCTCCTCCTCTGGCTGACCAAACGCGGTAAAACCCGCCCTCTCACCTGTGTCAGTGGATTCCTGTTCCTCTCACTCTGTTGCTGCGTTCAATCGCTGACTCTGCACTGTGGCTCTGAGACTTTGTCTTCACCTTCGTGATTACAGCTAGCGGTACCCGCTGCGCGGGTCCCGCGTCGCCAGAGGGCACTCTGCAATAGCGCTATCGCCTGGAATATAGCGCTACCACCTGGATCAAGAACTTGGGCATCGAGACCTGCAGGGCTGCGAGCGTGTTGTGGGCGCAGGACTCAAAGTCCCAGGAGCCCCCACAACTCCCAATCATCAGCAGCTGGGACGCTCTCCCTGCAGGCTCCTCCTCTTCCTTCCTTGATAGCATATTATCAACTACAGAGTCCCGCTGCGCGGGAGCGCGCGGGAGGGCGCCGGGCGAAGCCCGGGCAAAGGGCGGGCCGTCTAAGGCCGTCCAAGGTCGCACAAGGACGGGACGGGCCACCCCTCTTTCATCTACTTATTCACCGCTGTGAAAACAATATACGGATTAAAAGAGAAATCTGCGAAAACGTGGAAAAGCTTCTTCTTCTGAGCAAAGTACTTGTCGCTGCCCACTGACGCCGATAAACAAAACATCTGATAATAACACGGTAACTTTCCATAATATTCTTTATTTACAGTGACAATTATATATGGCATATAAAAAACTAAGATCGCGTACCATTTTCATGAAGAGAATGGGTACAGAGGAAGCAGTAAGACAAAGTTCCATAAAAGCAGTAAAACGGGGCCGGTTAACTGGCACACCAGCCATTAGTAATTACTTCTTAGCTACTCCCAAAAACGAATCCTGTCTACCTGATCGCGAACCGTCTATAATGTTGGGAAAAAATCCACCTCAAGAGGCATCTGAACTGCCTACTACGGATGCTCACACTACCTCAATCTCAAGTGATCAAGGTTCCCAACTTAAACCTCAACCGTCCTGTTCAACACAGGAGTCTCAAACATCAACATCCATATTTGACTCTCCAAAATTAACTACCATCACACCGGTGAAACAAATAAATCACTCTTCTGACACCGAGGATTTTAACCCAAACGGTAACAAACCGACAGAAAACATTTCTGAGATATTACTTAACTCAGTCGATCTGCAAATTGAATCTCATCATCAAATACTTGATCACAAAACAGACATGGATATATCATTGGACACATTTCTGCCAAATAACATGAACTCCACTAACATGGCGACACCTGTCTCAAAATCTTTACATACCTTACAGGAAATACTCGAATCTGTCCTTTCCTTCTTAGGTAACATCCTAGAAAATTCAGATCAAACCTTGGATGTTCAAATTGGCATTCTGAAATTTCTGGTAGAAGAAAAGAGGAAAAAAGATCATATTGAAATAACACAAAGTATACAGTCTCAAGAGGAAAGAAAAGATCTCTCTGAATTGCTCCTTTCTACAAAAACTCCAACTCCTGAATCTCAAGACAAATGTGATAACAGTACTCAAACCACCGAGCAAAAATCTACCCAGAAAAATGCCAACGGGGATCAAATATACTCTCTGAAGAAACTGTTTAGAGAGGAACCTTCATTGCCAACCAAAGAATTTCCGATCTTCTCGATTAAGAATACAAAATGATAAAATATACCGCTGAAGGGAATGAAATAACTACCTTAGTATCTGTATCAGATGAGACTGGAAATGAAAAATCCTATCAAACGGAAAGTAACAAAAGATCAAAAAGAAAAATGAGCAATAGGAGGCCACTAAGAAGAATTCATAAAAAGAAAAACAAAAAGATCAGATTTGAAAATGCAAACACTGACCAGAATAATGAGGAGGGATCTCTGGAAAAGGTAACAACTAAACAATCTATGGTAGAGGAGGAAAATGTAATCATAAACATAGTGCCCACAAAGCATCTGAATCATAAAGCACCTGAATATGTACCCCTTAGAAATAGCATTGATCAAACAAATAGAGAAAGCACAACTAATAAGTTACAACCCCACGGTGATGATCAACCACTGACGAAATATCTACAATTTGAAGAACTTTTTCCCACGGATGATTTATCGTTAAATCGAGAAAGGGTAATCAATCTGTTGCAACAAATTCACACACTACAATCCATCACCAGTAAAGAAATAGATTTAGTCACATTTCCTGAAAAAGAAAATCAAAAAATCGCAAAAGTAGCCTTCTGGTCAACTGTTATTCCCAGGATCATCGTAAGAGAAAAAGAAACATTGCATAAATATGGATACGATGTTATCGAAATATTCCCATCTAAGAATTCCATATTCAAATCAACTGGTCCTCAAAATATTATTACCCACACAAACAATTGGACTACAAACATCACTGATCTTGCTGAACTGGAGCGAATTAGCTCTATGAAGGATATTCTGAAAATTCAGGTAAATAATGGTCAAAGAAATGTATGGACCCAAAATCTTGAAGCAAAAGAGGCCAGAAAAACAACAGAATCTTGGGCCTGGATATCAGAGGCCTTAAACAGCAACAAACAAGAACAACGATTGCAATGCACTGTTTAACAGTAGCTTAAAGATTACCTCGTGGAATATGGCCGGAAAGTTACCCAATAAAATGACTATAGCGCTGAAAGATAACCCTGACATTCTAGCCATCCAGGAAACATGGGCAATAAATCCATTTAAACAGAAGGGTTACTTTGTTTACGATATCCCAGCTATAACAACTAGCAGAGGTCACGCCAAGGGAGGCTTGGCTATTCTTTTAAGCGAAGAACATCAATGGTCTCAAGAAATAATCGATTCCAAATCTAACAACTTTCAATGTATCAAGATCATAACAAAAACAAATACTTCTGATCAAAAAAAAGCCTTCTTGTTTTTCAATATGTACAACCCTCCAGGCACTTCACAAGATGCATCTTTTATAGAAACCATAGATCTAATATCCAAAATAATCGAAGAACGAGCAAATACTCCGTACTTAATTGTGGGTGATGTGAACGGGAAACTTTCCAATACTGAAATTGGCAAATGGGCAAAAATGTATGAAGATGAGCTAATTGATTTACCTATTCCAATATTCCCGAAAGGAAAAGTTGCCGATAAAAGAGGGAAAATGTTATTAGCTTCACTCCCAAATATAAACGGATTAATCCTGAATGGTAACGTAGAAGGCGACAGACCAGCATCTGACACAAGGCGGGGAAATGGATCCTCTTCTATCATCGACTACCTAATATGTAGCATAGAGATATCGGACACATTCCATTGCCTGAAAGTAAATTTTACAGAAGAAAGCGACCATGCGCTCTTATGCCTAAACACTGGTTGGTCACTAAAAGCAGCTCCGTCTAACCCAATTATGTACCTTAAGGGAAAAATTGAAATTGATAAAAAGCAGAGACGAATCTTTTGGAACTCAGGGACACTAGACTACATAAATGGAAAGATTCTACAAAATAACATTCTAACTAAAATACACTCTGAAGATCAAATAATAAACTTCGAATGTATTATGACAATCCTTAAAAGACTTCTTCCTAATGGGGAGAAACCACGCAAAAACAAAGTCTATAATAACTCTAATGAGAATATACACAGGAGGAAATTAAATAAACTTATACGAGGGCAATTTCTAGATTACTCACCTGTTATACAGCAAGAGATAAACAAGTTAAAAAATCAACTCAGAAGGGAGAAAATAAGCAAAAAAAGAATGCAACAAGACAAAAATTGGGTGGACATTCAAGAGGCGGCGAAACAGTACAATCAAAGAAAATACTGGTCTTTGATAGCCAAAATAAATGGAAGTAAAAAGAAACTATCTGCCATTCCAGTACCACCCCAAGAGTGGAAAGACTATTTAACTGATCTTTATAAAGCGAACCCAACTGAGACCGACAGTAATGTTGCTGAAATTTATCTGGAAAGCAACTTAATAGAAAAAAGTACAGCACATTCTATTGAAATTCATATCAGAAATGCCAGGAGCACTTCAGCATCAGGCCCTGACCTGATACCGATTAAAGTTCTGCAGTCTAATCCTAAGGAATGGAGTCAGATGTTAACATCACTTTTTAACCTTATCTTTTGTACTAGGAGAATTCCTAAATCGTGGCAAGGAAGTACAATAATCCCTATATACAAAAAAGGGAATCGAAATGTTGCTAGTAATTATCGCCAGATCGCATTAATGGATGCGGCAGGTAAAATATTTGCAGCAGAGGTACTGGACAGATTAAAAGCCTGGTGCTTCTCGAATGAAATAATACCGAAGTATCAGGCTGGCTTTCGTCCTAATCACTCGGTAACAGACAACATCTCCGTACTTCAGACTATCCTCGATAAATACGTTGGGAATAAATCACAATCAGTGTATGCTGCCTTTATAGATTATTCCACAGCGTTTGATCGCGTGGATAGACCAACGCTGTGGAAAAAACTGAGAAGACTGGGGATCTCTGAAAATTTGTTGCAAATCATAATCCAATTACACACGAATACCTGGTCCCAGGTACAAATGGGAAGTGAAAAAGGTCTGACGCAATCAATTAATACGTCGTATGGCCTTAAACAAGGATGTCTTCTTGCACCAATTCTTTTCTCACTGTATCTGAGCGACCTACCATCATATTTACAAAAATGCTCGAGCCTGCCACCAAAGATTGCCCTTCAGAGCATACACGCGCTACTCTATGCAGACGACATAGTTCTGTTAGACCTCACTCCTTTTGGTCTCCAAAATTTACTGGATTCTTTAAATATTTATTCGAAGGATCATTTTTTAATCCCTAACCTAACAAAAACAAAAGTAGTGGCGTTTTCTGGTCGGAAAAAAAGCGCTAAATATCACTGGAACCTTGACGGGAAAAGAGTAGAGGAAGTAGATGAGTACACTTACCTTGGCAGGATCTTCACTAAGAACTTACAAAATTTTAAACACATAAACAATTTAAAGAAAAAATCTGAAATCCATGCCGGGGCACTCTCTAGAATGTATACTGCCACAGGAAGTAGGCACATCTCCTCACTACTCAAGGTGTATAAAGTAAAAATACCCTCGGTCCTGTCCTATGCAACTGAACATTTACCTACAAAACAATGGTCCTTTATGGACATTACTGAAGGAAAGATCTTGAAAAGACTACTAAAGGTTTCTACATCTACATCTGTACAGGCTCTGAGATTGGAATTTTCTTTGACAAGCTCATATGCAACAGCTATGGCAAACGTTATTCGATGGGCGTACAACATTCTGCACGCTAAGGAAGGAACGCTAAGATTTTTGTTAAAGACTGAGATATTTAAAACAGATTCTCGGCAACTGATCTTCTCTAAAAACATGTCTGAAGCATTTAAAATAGCGAACCTGACTGAAAATATTCTGTCATCATGGACAAAACCCCAATTAAAGCTCTTCTTGAAATGCTCTATTCCAAGACTAAGTTATGATCTTGACCTCACGCACTGTAGTAAGTTATCCACGTACAAAACTTACATAGAGTCGTTGGAATATAAGCAATTACGGCCATACCTGGAGCTCTCCCTTTCACATGGAGCAAGAAGGTCCATAACTATGTTGCGCCTAGGCATTCTCCCAGTCTCCACTGTTACATCTAAATGGTCTCCGGGAGATTCCCCCATCTGTAAACTCTGTTTTGGCGGTGATCAAGATATTGTGCATATTTTATTTGTTTGTCCTCATGCAACCGTAGTTCAAGCACGCGCAAGATATCTTAAGCCGATATACCAGAAATGCAATATTACAACAGTTAATAATTTACTAGCATTATGTAAACGACCGACTGACGAATGGGTTTGCTATAATTTCTATAACTTTTTAAAATCCTTTTTAAAATTGTATTGAATATGCATATATTTTGTAAACTGTTTTAAATTTGTGGTCCTCAGCTGAGTACCAAAGCAAATAAAACTTTTTGACTTGACTTTGACTTTGACTACAAACTAAGGTGCAATCACTCTCTCAGTGTCAAATCAGAGCACAGGGCGCGCTATGAGAAGGGTTAGAAGTGGTCACTTATTGGAGATCCAATTCAGGTGTGTGGCTTATCCACAGTATCATAACGTTATTTTTTAACCTGGTTAAGTTTGAGGTGTGCATGAAATGCTATGCTATAGGCAGATATGGATTTATAGGGAGCGGTTATCTGCATGAAGCTTGGTTATTACTATTTACATATAGTTGTCTGAGGGAGGGAAAAGAAGTCTATGTGAATGGCAAGGATTGCACAATAGTACCAGATCACTCCTTAATTTGTAGACACATACAATTGTATGGCTCTTGTATACAAGATGCGCCTAATTTGGAATGAGTTTTGAAAGGTATTCCGACACCTGCTATCATAACAACGTTCAGTTTACTGGAAACATGAGTTATTTACTTTGAAATAATGGAGATTGTTGTGCAATGTTAGCAGGCATCGCTTACATGATTACGGTAATTGAGCGTGTGGTTTGATAAAAAAAAAGGTTTGTTAACTCCTCTGCATGGGAAGCTGGATGTTTCCATCTGGCTGTCGATTTCGACCTTGAAAGCAGAGTCAACCAAATGAGTCGTATAAGAGCGCTATTGTCTCAAAAAGAGGTTGCTCTTATATCTTTTACAGAAACATTTGTTCTTCATGTAGCAAACACCCGCACTGAAGTGTATGCTTTATTAAATACAGACGTGCTCTTGAATTTTGGGGAGTTAATTTAGAGTATCTTCAATGTGTTCTTGACTACGGGGTTACCTTACTTTTTTAAAGTTAGAAGCAGTGGCCTTGTGACTTCTGTAGAAAGTATATTTGGTGTCTCTTTGGGATTTTTTCATTTGATTTTTTCCAGCATCTTTGGTGGATTGCCCTTAATACTCGCATTAGTTGCCGTTGTGCTTTTAATAATTTGTTTACATAAATATGAATGCACATCCTGCAGCAGACGATAATATGTCCCGGCTGTTGCTGCTTCGCAACCGAATGATTAGTTATTACGGAGCGCTGCCTTTGGCTACATTGAGTGCAGTTTATGGATTATCGTTTCGATTTTCCTTTTTCACATGCGTTCAACCTGTGTTCCATTGCCTGACCTGTGATTTTGACTGGGCCCTGGATTTGTGTCTCTGCAGTACGGTGTCTCCCAATGCGGATTATGACCAGCTGAAGAGCCCCTCACTGGTTCATGACGTGCTCTGTTCTGGCGGCGGGATTATGGCCTTAGCAGCGACACATGGAATAATGGGACGTTGGAATGTTTTTGCAGCGGCGCTTGAGTTCTTGGCATGCAGTTACATTGAAGATGACCCGAGTTTTTCTCCGATGGTGATAGAGGTTACGGTTGTTGAGGAACATGTATGTTCATTCCCACTATTGAATTGGATGGCTGAAATGTTTTCAGATGAGAATAATGACTTCCTCTTGGAGGCTGTTGCTACATACTGTGCTTACACTCTGCTGGATTAAGACTCTTTGATTTTTATACGTATTCTTTATTATTTAGTTACTGTTTTCGATCAAAGAGCGAATAACTTTTTTTTGGAAATGTGAACTTGACTCTGCTTTTTAGGCTTGGACTCTGCTTTCCTAAATCGCCCACGTTTATTTCACATGCTTTGATCAAGAAAGGGTGCCGTGGGGCTCAGCGTTGCACTCACACCCTGTTAAGTTAGCATGGGTTTATTAGAAGCTTACACGCTATTTTTCCTTTCCTGCTCTGCTTTGCACACAACACGTACTTGTGATATTGTTTAGAGAAGGCTGAGTATTTTGCTTTATATGAGAATAATTTGGTATGCTAGATTTGTAAACTGCCTTGCTAGTTTTGTGTGTATAGTGAGAGCATGGAACATCAAGGTTATCTTGAATACTGTCTCTGTTATTCAGAATGATCCTCGCACGTTCGAGCCGTAATACATATGGAGCTGTGGCCACCTCTGATACTTGTGCATTTCATAATCCATTGTGGAGGCAAAGTTACACACAGTTGGAGAACTTTCGTATCTTGACAGTTTGTGGAGCACTGAATGTGATCCACTACTGCTGAGTACCAGAGGTATGGGTCTGCCCATGTAATCCTATGAGACTTTCTGTAGTTATAAACTAATCTGCTAGGTAGGGAGGGTGAAATGTAGATATATTTTAAATGTGTTTACCTTTAGCATTATAGGATGCTTTTTCCATTTTTATTTCATAGAATAGTAACAATGCTGACAACCTTGTTTCTGATAATATGTTTGGTTGTATTTTCTAAGGTACTGTGCATGAGATTATAGCGTTAGAAATAAACATTTCAAAGTTGCACGTGTCTTTATTTATCGCCACCAGCATAGCGTTTCGGCCTACCCAGAGGCCTTGGTCATATATATTTGTATGGTTGTTTTATGGTATGCGGACACAGCTTCCCAAGGATGGTCTAAGAGATTATTACCACTAGAGACTGAAAACTTCAACAACTATCGCAAAACAACCCATAAAATCCCCATTTGAAGCTTCATATGCAGTAACAAACTGTCAATACCTTTAGGTAGAGTGGTTGATATGCCAACTAAGGCTCCACTGTGGACCGATTGACATAGCAATTGAAGTGGCCTTTTGTGGTGTGTGATATTTGTTTTAACCTCCATGTATTGAAAGACAATTTATCCAGCTCATGTTCACCTATTCTTGTGTTTTATCAAACACCATGCCAACCTGCATACTGTCTCATGTTAGGTTCTATTACAGATAGAAGACCGCTTTAATGTAATATGAATTGTTTTAAAATTTGACTTGATGGAGTTGGTACACATAAATATTGACGGGAAAGGGCTGAAGGCAGGATCTCTGAGGAACCCCATGCTTGACAATCACTGTTTCTACATTTTCATTGCAATAGTTCTATAGTATATCAAGGCTGGGACTATCGAGATGCACTAATATCATAGACAAACTATTGAGGGAAGAAATACTGAAAGGTAAGTGCAGATAGAGCAAGTATAGCATTACTCTTCTTAACTACACATATATGCACCTTGACAATCTATTTATCGTCAAAGAACATATATGTGGATTTAAATATATGAAATATTGACTTACTTACCTTTGAATTTTTTGTCCGTCGATGTTGCGTTCAAACTATTTGGTGGCAATGAGATCCCTACCTTCATATTTGAGGGGCACACCTTTCCGTGGCTATAATTCCTGTGCAGATCGTGTCAGTCCACATTTATGTATTTTCAAATTCTTGACCTGTCCCTCAATTACATTAAGAGTGTGGGGTGACCGAGTCTGTCAAAAGTGTCTGAAAGATCAAGGGCCATCAGAAGGGTCCTCTATATCAGTTTTGTGATAGATGTTGTTGTATATATGAGCAAGGTGAGTTTGTGAGCCCCCACAAGGAAGCATGAATGTTAATCCCATCCTAGTTTATTCTCAACCATGTGCTCTTATAATTGAACGGTAGCCTCCTCTTCCAACATCTTCAGTAGCATCTATATATTAGAGATGGCTCTGCAGCTCTTGGCAGATAACATAGTCCGAGAGGGGTTTTCAACAAGGCAGAACCTTTTACTGACGAAACATTATTTTGACTTTTCACAAGGGGCCATTAATTACTTATGTTATGACTGGAGCATATTCCTCATGTCCTTCTTCAATAATGTTGAAAGGACAGGCATCTATTTGGATAAGCAGTTGTTTTTAAATGCTGGATGAAGATTACAGTTTCCTGCAAAGATGTATAATGAACCAAGAAGGTCCGGCACATCGGGTGGCTGCTGTTTGTGTTAGATGTTGTAGTTGTCCATGTATTGTTCATGAGAAAGTCATATCTAATTTATTCATTTTATTCTGGCAACAAAACTGTGCCATGGATATGGACTGCATGGGAAAGTTCCGAATTCTCCTTCTATATGCAAAACAGTTATTTAGTAGAGTTATAGGTCTTACTAAATTTAGTTAAAAATAATTTTTTGTCCTCCACAAAATAGCTTATTTATATCATTGATGACATATTTTTGTACTTCTGGTATGCATATTCTGTGACAGAGCAAGAGACCTCTGCATGATCTTACTGCAGGGGTCTTCAAACTGCGCCCCCTCCTCCCCCAGGGGGCCACAACTAATCCCATTCCCATGTGGGGGGCCAGTCTCTGGCGAAAAGCAACATTTTAATTGTGCTTTGCTTCAAGCTGAATCAAAATTAGCTGCAATGAACCATAACAAACATTTTTTTGGCATTTATATCCTAGCATTGAATATGTGTCAAATGAGAAGGGATTCCTAATATTGTTACCAAAAACCTCACTTCTAATAATCACACTTAGGATAGTTGAATGCACTAGAAAGGCAAGTCTGACCAGACTAGTATGTCTGCCAATTAAGTATTTGATTGCATTTTTAAAACGGTAATGAAACTTCACTGCAATGTTCGAATGAGTGTAGATATATTTAAATATTGCCAATTTAATAGAATAGTTGTGAAAAATCCTAAGGCGGCTCGCTAACTTTTTTTTCACGGGGGTTGGGGGGGGGGTGGGGGGGGGAGCATCCAGCATTATAAAGTTTGAAGACCACTGGCTTACTGCATTCAAGCAACTGTGAAGGAGCCAAGAAGAAACATTGTCCTGCTAAGTGAAGATAGGACACGAAAGGTACTGCAAATTATTCCAACAGATTGCCTGGTCATAACATAAGAAGCACCAGTACTCCTTGAATAGCAACAAACATGCCATTGGACCTTAACAAAACTGCTAGTATGTTAACTGTAAAATATCAACTATTTTGAAAAGCCTTCATCCTTTTCTATAGTTTTATAATCTACTAGATGGTGAGCATGTGAGCAAGAGATACATAGTTAAATAAAAAAGAAGTAATGATACTTGTGTATTTGTTGATAAAAATGAGTAACCTAGGACTAAGAACCACAAACCTGATTAACAAATATGATTTATAGATTTCAAGAGCAAATGTATGCATTTATCTCCAAAATTAATGTTTTCCAGTATTTGTGACCAGTCTGTTTTCAAAATGCACATCGTAAAATACAAATGACTTTGCAATTCATAGATATTTGTGCACGATTTTATGGTATGTTATGGTGTGCTATGTTATGTTATGTTATCCTATGCTGTGGTATGTTATCTTATGTTTATTTGTAAAGTGCATCCACAAGGGTATCCTGGCACTGAGCCGGTCTGCCTAAACCTAGCTGTGGTAGGTCGGTTAATTGAAAAGCCCGGTCTTCCACATTTTTGAGGAATTCAAGACGAGAAGAGGAGGCTCTGATGTGGAGTGGAAGGCTGTTCCTCGCTTTAGGAGCAATTTAAGAGAATTGCCATCCTCCTTATCTGGCTCTGTGTATGTGTGGCATGTGTACGAGTAGGAGTCCTGTAGAGTGGAGGTGTCTGGTTGGTTGGTTTAAGGAGATACTACTGTTCAGGTGTGGTATTGGGTTCCCAAGGCCTACATGCTCCGCAGAAATACCCACTTACACCAAAAGAACTGTTGGCACGGAAACTGAAAAGTACAAAAGACAAGTTTATAAAGACCCCATGGGGTGGTGGTACATTCCTACAGCACCCTTCGGAAATGCAAGAAGTATCACACCGAACGTTGGTGCGAGTCCTTCTTTTATACAATTTACAGGTAATAAAAGGTAGGCGGTTCAAGGTTACAGAGTTTAGGTACATATATGGTCATTTTTGGAGCACAGCCAACTCATGGGAGGGATTACAACTCCACTGGTCAGTTTTGGCGGAACATTCCTGAGGGGTGACTGGTCAGCGGGAACTGCACATGTACAGGCTTGACCGTTACTAAAAATAGCCTGTTGCTGGGCAAACTCGTGTGGTCAGCGGCACGTACAAAGGACTAAAGGGCATGCTGACCACGAGGACGCTCATTCCCTAAAATGGCCGCCATAGCATACAAAATGGCATTTTCGAGTAAGGCCAAGTTAAGGGAAATAACGTGTAGCAAAGCTAAGCGCTAACCCAGCCATTGTCAAATTACGACAGACGACCCTTTTAGCGTTTAGCTGAAGCTACCTCATAGTGGACATAGTCGGGATACTCATCTTCGATATCAATTGACTTTATTTGAGCTACTTCTTTATGAAGCATCAATTCTTTTTGGGCAAGAGCTCGTCTAGATGGAATACAAGCTGATAAACACATAGAACATAAGGCAGGGCCACATTGCATACATAAACACACAAAGAATAGTATCCCAACTATAACACATAAAATTGTCAGTAGCTTCCAACCCCAAGTACTAAGCATTGACCAGAACCACCCCGAAAGGGTCCATGTACCATTGTCCGGGTGTATTTCAGGAGCAATTTTGTGAAGTTTGGAAATGGCATCATATACAGATGGCGAGTTGTCAGGCACGTAAACACAGCAGCTACTTCCGATAATTCTACATGCCCCCCCTCGATCAGCTAGAACCACATCAAGAACCATTCGGTTCTGAAGCGTAACAATTCTGGATATTTGAAGTTCTTCCGTTATATTCCCCAATGCGAAAGCAGTGTCATTAGCTACAGCCTCAACAACACGGGTCAGTCGTCGTATTTTCCGACTATTCAAAGCAGCCCCCACAAAGGAAAACAATCCCAAATTAAAATCTACATATTGTTGTAAGGCAGTATTGGTCTGGTCAATGTCATCCAAGACCACAGCACGTCTAACTCTATTTAACACAAAATCATGATAGAGTACATAATCATTATGGTACATTGGTGGGGCAATGAATACTGGGGGCAATACAAAAGAGATATAGCATGTACCTAGCCTTCCTAAAGGGAGCTGATGATAACCTTTATTACCACAAATAAAGTATGTATTTCGAGATGCCACAAATGATATGCCATTCGGACTGTCAAATGTAAGTGTGGTGTTACATTCACTTTTCCCAACCGGGATTGTACCTTTATTTCGCACACACAGATCCGCTTTGGTATCAATGACATTTATAACATGAGAACTGGCCATATTAATGTTCCTTTGATTACTGTAAACCCGGGGTGCAGAGACATTGTCGGGACGGTACTCCTCCCATTCAAACCGAGTACCTTCAGCTTGTGGGTAGCCATCCCTGTCATGGTAACATATTTTATTTAAACGGAACAGCACCCCCCCTTTTGTTGGCCAGCGTAAAGTGAATAAAAGGGTGTACCAAGCATTACATGAACCATTATGAGAAAACGGAAGTGGGATGAGCGGTGTGCCCCCTTTCTTCTGATGCCCAGGCAACATCCCACACACCCAACAATTAGAAGTGTTCATCATATTGTGAGTATGATGCAAGATTTGAATAAAGCTATTGTTCAAGTAAGTCTGTGGGTGCCGTTCTTCATGATAGGGTAAAGTGAAGTGAAAATGTTCCGATGGAGCCGGGGTAGTCGGTAGCAAATGTTCTCGTACAGGCACCACAAGTTCTACTACCCAGGCTATCACTGCTATCACCACAATTTTCAGTACGAACAAGATGGCACCAAGAATTCTCTTGTCTCGTGATGCAGAAGACGCCATAGTTCAAAAGTTCACAATGTCTCAAATATACAACTACAAAAAAAAACGTTAGTGCTGAGCTCTGAGGTAGCCGTTGTTTTCTTCTCCGGGGTCAAGACGGGTGTCGCTACTCTTGGCAGAACTGATCCCCCCCCCTTGAGATTTCCGTCTTCTGTTTCACAAACCCCAGAGCGGTAACCAACCAGTCTCGCACAAAAAAAAAATTCTTCTTCCTATCTTGGCCGCAGATCGTAGCGCTGTCGTCCAAAATCAGTGTGGTCCGGGAAGGCTCCCTCAGATTCGGCCGACGTCACAGCTGGGCTCTTTTCTTTGTCCAAGATCTCTTTGTAGTCGGACAACACAGTAGGATTCACCAGGTCCGGAGAGACGCGACGGCAGTGAGTTGAATGCACCCACTGCTTACTGTTGGTCACTCGCACAGCCGTTCGAGTCGCCAAGAGGACCTGCTCGGGCCACGCCACCTCGGTTCCAAGCTGTTCGCTCTCTCAAACGACTTCACCATGACATAATCTCCAGGACGGAGATTATGGGCCTCTCCAATGGAATTGTCAGGGAGCGCTTCTCGAACCTGTTGATGAATAGAAAGTAAATCATTTGTTAATCGTGCCAAATAATCGTTCATCATTATACAAGGCACATCATGTAACAACCGCGGCTTAGGAACTCCCCATATATTCATAGGCCTTCCAAACACCACTTCATACGGTGTGAGGCCAGTTCGAGAGTGGGGCACTGATCTAAGAGGGAGTAATGCTAGCGGCAAGGCATCCGGCCACTTCAATGACGTGGACGCCACACTCTTAGCCAGTTTCAATTTCAACGTAGCATTGTACCGCTCGACAAGACCTGCTGACTGAGGGTGGAACACAGCTTGAAACTTTTGCTGGATCCCCAGTCCCTTTAGCACATACTCCACAATTTTCCCAACAAAATGAGGACCATTATCGCTCCACAAAAATTTGCAAACTCCGAATCGAGGGAAGTACTCTTTGAGCAGAACCTTAGCTGTTGTCAAAGCTGTATTATCTTTCGTGGGGAAGGCCTCAACCCATTTGCTAAAAGCACACACCACCACTAGGACATACTTAAGGTTATTGCAGCGCTCAAGCTGGATGTAATCCATTTGAAGTACCTCGAATGGTGCAGAAGGTGGAGCGAACCCTCCTTTCGGAGTATGCGTCCCTTTTGCAGGATTGTGCTGTAAACATATCAAACAAGTCTGCACTACTCTCTTGGCACTATTGGCAATCTCAGGATGCTCCCAAACTCGTGTTAACAGTCGAGTGATTGCAAGAGCCCCCACATGTGCCAACCCATGTGTCATCCAGACCATCGCTTGCAAGTAAGCTGCAGGCAATTTCCATCTCTCCATGTCCTTGCTCCTCCAACAACCCTCGTCATCCAGTACCCCTTCTGCTGCCCATGCTACAAGTTCTGCTTCGGTCGCTGATTTTTGGATGTCTAGTATCTCTGCTCTAGCATCATGCCATCGCTCGGCCTGCGACTTCGCTACATACATGGGGGAGTCATTTCGAGACATAGCTGTTTGTCTTGCTATACTGTCTGCAAAGGCATTGCCTTGTCCCACTTTGTCAGTGACCTTTTTATGTGCACTGCATTTAATTATCTCTACTTTCTTTGGGCAAAGCAACGTGTTTAGGAGATCACGCACTAGTTCTCCGTGCATAATATGTACTCCATGAGAGGTCAAAAACCCACGCTCTCTCCAGAGTAAGCCAAAGTCATGCGCTACTCCGAAGGCGTACCGGCTGTCTGTGTAGATATTCACACATAGGCCAGCACTCAGTTCGCAGGCTCTTGTCAAGGCTATCAGCTCTGCTGCTTGGGCTGATTTCTGGGGTATTGGTGCTGTTTCTACCACCGTCTTAAGCGTCGTGATCGCATATGCTGCAGAAGTCGTGCCATCTGGCAGCCTCAAACACGATCCATCAACCCACAGTTCCCCATCCACATCTGGAAGTGGCATATCCTGTAAGTCGACACGACCCTTTGTTTGTTCCTCGGTCAGGAAAACACAATCGTGATGTTTTTCCTCCTGGCCCTCTTCAACCGGATAAGGCAATAAAGTGGCGGGGTTCAGGGTAGCACATCTTTTCAGTGTGATATGTGGCGCCAGGAGTGTAAGCTCATATCCTGTTAAGCGTGCACTCGTAAGATATTGAGTCTTTGTTTGATTTAACAGGGCATCTACTGCATGGGGAACTAACACCAACAGTTTGTGCGATAAAACTATTCCCTCACTCTGCCGTATAGCTACTGCTGTTGCTGCAACTGCTCGAAAGCACCCAGGTAACCCTCGTGCTACAGGATCAAGAAGGGCTGAGAAGTACGCGCATGGCCTCTGCTTAACCCCGTGCGCTTGCACTAACACTAATAACACGCACCCATCTTTCTCGTGCACGTACAATGTGAAAATCTTTGTGTAATCTGGTGTACCTAACACTGGTGCAGAGCAAAGGGCCTGTCGCAATTGTTCAAAAGCATTCTGACATTCATCTGTCCATTCAAGGGGCATTGGTGTAGTTTTGGACAGTAACGCTAACAATGGTTTTATAATGTGCGACAACCCCATTATCCACTGTCTACAAAAGGACGTTAGTCCTATGAAGGCGCGTACATCTCTCTGACTGCGGGGGACTGGCGTATCTAGAATTGCTTGAATTCGATCTGATGTTAATGCACGCCCCTCCTTAGACAAAAGATGACCAAGTAGGTCACCTTGGGTCTACAGTATTGAAGCTTTTTCTTAGAAACTTTATGGTTGTTCTGAGCCAAAAAGGAAAGCAAAGCAAGTGTACTCTCCTCACATTGTGCATAAGTGTCTGCAGCCAACAGGAGGTCGTCAACATACTGTATAAGGGCTACTCCGGATTGCAGTTCAAAAGAATCAAGCTGTCTTTTTAAAACCTGGCTATAGATGCTAGGACTCTCTGTGTAACCTTGAGGAACACGACACAATCTATAAGATTTATTATTCAACGTGAAGCCAAATAGGTATCTGCTGTCGGGATGGATAGGAATGGAAAAGAATGCATTTTTAAGATCACTGACAGAAAAGGTCGTCGCTGTTGGAGGGACCAGCAATGTCGTGATATCAGACACCACCGGGTATTGGGGGATGACAATTTTGTTAATTTCTCTCAAATCAATAATAAATCGATAGACTTTGTCGTCAGTGTCTTTCTTAAGGATCAGAAGAATAGGGCTGTTACAGACATTATAAGGAACTTCCTCCACTACTCCTGCAATGATCAAATCCTGAACAATGTGTGTCAAAGCGATTTCACCTTACCTAGAAATCTTATACTGTGGTACACGTGGCAAAAGTACTCCCTCCTTGACAGTAATTCGAATAGGTGGAATAAGCATCTGTCCCACATCCGTATCTGAGGTCGCCCACAACGTATGCGGGAGAGAGGCTAATGCTTCGATTTCCTTCATTGTACAAAATCTGTCTGAATCTGGGTAATTGTCATTCAAAATAACCCGCACTCCTTCAGGAGTGCAGCGTATCGTTGCTCGAAAATATTTGAGCAAATCAATGCCCATAATGTTATCTGGAGTGTGAGGTGACAACAAAAATGGACAAAAACTGAAAAATTTGTCAATGCAAAGTGCAAGAGGTTGTGATAGTGGGCTAGGAGAGGGTGTGCCATCAAACCCTATACATGTTATCGTGTCGCCAGACAGGGGAGCCCTTGGAACCAAGTTTTTGGACAAAGCACTACGAGTAGCTCCTGTGTCAACTAAAAACTGATCAGTTGAACCCAAAATGCCCGCTGATACATATGGACCTCTTTGATCTACTGGCACTTCAACTGATTCCGTACCCCATCCTACGCAATCCTATGCATGCACATAATCCTGATGCTCCACATTCTCGCCCTCCGATATCTGATATTGATTTCGTCTATCAAAAGTATTTCGTTCATCCTGACCACGGCCCCTCGTTTCAAACCTATCACGATCACTTCCGCCACCTCTCGCTCCCGAATAACTATTCCTCGACCTTCCACCTCCTCGACCACGCTGACTACGTTGCTCACAAAGTACCGGACAATCTTCGGCCCAATGCCCAAACTCTTTACAATATGCACACTGGTCCTCCGCAATGTCAGTACGACCGTACAACGCATTACCCCCTCCTCGCCTACCTCTATCATTCCCTCTGGATTGCGCCCCGCGAACCTGCGTCAACATCACCTTCGTTTTCAATTCCTTCGTTTTCTTATCTACACTTTCTTTAGCCTCTAATTCCTGCCGCTCGTAATACTGAGCCATTGTTAACAAAGACGCAGGGGTCGCCATGGTCCAGGAACTTTCACTCGTTTTTAACCGCTTTGCAATCTCCGGTAGGAGATTAGCCACGTACTTATCAACAAACAGATGCCTACCCGTATCATCTGTTAACGATTGACCACTGTAATCATGAAACACTTCGAAACGTGTAGAGAAATCTGATACCGATTCATCTAGCTTTTGTTTGCACGAAGCTAACATAGTCCAATCAATCTTTTTAGGAGGAACAAGCGTTTTAAGTTTGTTCAAAATAGCTGTTGGGAGTTCTAAAATTAAATCACATGGTTTACATGCAGGTTCCCTGTCTAAGTCAGCCTGGCTTATCTCTTTCCAAGTTGCCCCAAACACCGTTTGATCATTAGTCTTACGAATCGACCTCCACATATCGGGCGGAAGAATTAACCCAAAGAAGAGATCTATATCAACAAGAGTCATAACAAAAGAGGAAATGGCCCCCTCTACTCCTTCATAGAATGCGGCTGGATTTCTACGAAGGTCAAGTAAAGCGTTTTTCAATGCCATAACATCTGCTCTGTTCCAAGGCGTATACACCCAATTATATACAAAATACCCCTTTGAGTTTGCTGACGTTTTATCATCATCTGTACCGTCCCCTTTAGGGGGAACATACAAAGGTGCAGCTTCACGCATAGGCATAACATGCACTTTAGAATTCTTATCTGAACCCAGGATAGAACACTGTTTGGACTGCTCCGTCGACCCCGGCACGGACTCCTTAGCCTTTTTCCCTTCTTTCCCGCAATCTGGACGCCTCATCCCGTAGCTGGAGCAGTCGCGTAAAAAAGTCATCTGCATCTGTAAGGACAAATACACCTTTATCCAAATTCTCACGATGAACTGACATATCCTTAGGTTCTAAGTTCTCTGAATGTTTACGGAATCGAGTAATAACTTCATCTGCAAGAGTATTCAAAAAACACATCAATTCTCGTTCTGTCCACTTATTCTTTGCATCTACAACTTCTGACACAGTTATCTGATTCAGATTTAGCTTTCTAGCAAAACTACGCAAATCCGCTGCTCTCTGCGCAGATAACCTGACACTCGACTTATCCGACTTATCCCGTTCTTCATCGCCAGAATCTTCAGTCGGAGCCGTAGGCTGAACATACGGAGGCGGAGACCGATCTAGTAACGAAAAATCATCAATTTCATTATTAAGGACAGGATAAAGCGGTCGTCTAATAGGAAATTGACCGTCGTTTGCAAATTATGTTCCCGTGCCTCCCTCTCTTTCTTTTCCTGCGCCTCCTTTTCCTCAAGCTGTAAAGCTTTATCTCGAGCAGCCTTGCGCTGCTCTTTGTCCGCCAAGGCAACTTCACGCTTCATACGTTCACGCACCGCTTTCTCCCACATTCGCACACAATCAAACATATCCTATCTAGACCTGCGTTGAAACAAACATTGCTCCACAAACTGAACCTTTCGCAAATCAAACGACCCATGTAGTGGCCATTGCAACTCGGGATCAGTTTTAGTGTACTTATGCCATAATTTACTGTACAGTATAGGGGGAAGGCCAAATTTCACATACATCTCACGATTGGGAGTTCCCTCTGGAGGAGCCGGCTGAGATTCCGTTAACCTAATTGTGGTACCATTTCCAAGACAGCACATCCCTCGGAGTGTGCTTAAAACAGGCATGTTCAAAAAGTACCACGAAAACGTGATACCATAAAAAATGGCACTTACAGTACTTCACACAAATGTGCCGCTCAGAGTACAAACAAAATTAGAGAAACATCTCTACATGCCTGCCTATGTGGAGTGCACTACACATATATATCCAAAGTTCACAAAGTCAAAATGTTAGCTAACTGAAATCACAGTCACAATCATAGAAATTCAGTAAGCGTCCGTAGACTACCTTACCGATCACAAATCTTACCCAACATCTTCATGACCCCTCTGCCGGCTCTGGCGGAGTCTTTCGTGGCCCAGATCGTTTCCTACGCTGATGACACCCAGCTCCTCTTCACCTGTGAGAAGGGTGCGGATTTCGATGGAGGTAGGATTCAGGGTTGCCTTGAGGCTGTATTTCAGTGGTTCCAACATAACAGCCTCAAGTGCAACTCTGACAAATCCGAGGTCCTCTTTTTTGGGTGCAGTTCGGATCCGGACTGGAAAGTGTGGTGGCCTGAGAACATGTTTCCACCAGCAAGTTCGTCCCAGGTGGCAAAAAACCTTGGGATTAAGATCGACAACGGCCTCTCACTGCGCTCACAGATAGTCGGCCTCACGGGCACCTGCTTTGGTTTGCTCCGGATGCTGCGTAAGTTTCTCCCTCTGTTATCGGAGGAACACAGGAAGATCACAGTGCAGGCGATAATTGGCTCGAGAATTGACTATTCCACCGTTCTGTATCTCGGCCTGCCAGAATATCTGCTTCAACGGTTACAGGTGGTCCAGAATTCGGCAGCACGGGCCATCTTTGGACTATCTCGCCGTGCTAGAGCCTCGGGCCTCTTGGAGGCATTGCACTGGCTTCCTGTCCGGAAGCGGATAATGTTTAAGACCTTGACTCTGGCACATAAAGCCCTGCACGCCTCCGGAGCGAAATACCTCCAAAAAAGACTGACCTTTTACCACCCAGCCAGGTCGCTGAGGTCAGAAGCCTTGTTTCTTGCCGTTGTGCCCCGTGTCAAGAGGACACGCATTGGAGGCCGCTCCTTTAGACTGCTGGCGCCCCAGTTGTGGAATAAGCTACCAGTGACCCTGCGCAGCACTTCAAACTTGTTGGCTTTTAGGAAGGGGCTCAAAACCTGGCTTTTTACTTCCTAGTTTCCCAGGCTCTGTTGGTTTCTTTTCTGTCTTTTGCTGTTTTTTTTTTTCTTGTTATGTTATAAGATTGGTGTGCAAATTAAAGCGTCGGGACACTCTTTGAGTAGCCGTACGCTATACAAAATACAGTTTAACATAACATAACATAACCAATCTCAAATATCCAGATTCCAACTGCCAAGGTCTTTAATCGAATCAGCCAAACAGGCACTGTGCAGCAACGCAGACGATCAGGATCTCAGTCGGAGACCGGCGCCACGTGGAAGGTCAGATCAGAAGGAAGGGTGCCAAGACTCGGGTCTCTCAGTGGCAGCGTACGCGTCCATGGCGAGTTTCCAATCCTTCGTCACGACCTCTCCTTCGGGCATCCGAGTCGCCGATGAGTCCCTTCGTGGTCGCCAATTTGTGGTATTGGGTTCCCAAGGCCTACATGCTCCGCAGAAATACCCACTTACACCAAAAGAACTGTTGGCACGGAAACTGAAAAGTGCAAAAGACAAGTTTATTAAGACCCCATGGGGTGGTGGTACATTCCTACAGCACCCTTCGGTAATGCAAGAAGTATCACACCGAACGTTGGTGCGAGTCCTTCTTTTATACAATTTACAGGTAATAAAAGGTAGGCAGTACAAGGTTACAGAGTTTAGGTACATATATGGTCATTTTTGGAGCACAGCCAACTCATGGGAGGGGTTACAACTCCACTGGTCAGTTTTGGCGGAACATTCCTGAGGGGTGACTGGTCAGCGGGAACTGCGCATGTACAGGCTTGACCGTTACTAAAAATAGCCTGTTGCTGGGCAAACTCGAGTGGTCAGCGGCATGGACAAAGGACTAAAGGGCATGCTGGCCACGAGGACGCTCATTCCCTAAAATGGCCACCATAGCATACAAAATGGCGTTTTCGAGTAAGGCCAAGTTAAGGGAAATAACGTGTAGCAAAGCTAAGCGCTAACCCAGCCATTGTCAAATTACGACACAGGTAGGTGGGCCTAAGTTGTGCAGTGCCTTAAATGTGTGTGTCTGAGGAGTTTAAAATCAGTGCTTCTATGTATCGGAGCCAGTGGAGCTCCCTAAGGTGTGGTTTGTTGTGAGTTCTGTGTGAGATGATGAGTCTAGGTGCCAAGTTCTGGATGGTTTATAGACTTCTGGTGAAGTGGTTGGTGATCCCGGTGTAGAGATTGTTCTCGTAGTCCAACTTACTGGTACTAGGGCGTGAATGACAGTTTTTCTAGTCTTCCGCTGCATCTTCGGGTGAGGAAGCAGGATGCAGTGATGGCATTGACTTGTGCAGTAATGACCAGTTAGCTGTTCATGATTATTCAGAGGTTTCTGGTTCGGCTGCTAGGTTTGAATGTGGGTCTGAGTTCTTCAGGTCACCAGTTGGACTCCCATGGTGAGGTATTCTCGCTTAAAATCACTACTTCTGTCTTGCCTGTGTTGAGCTTGAGACATTTAACTTCTATCCAGTTAGTGACAATGATCTTGCAGGTAGTGAACTTGTTTCTTGCGCTGGTGCTGTTATCCAAGAATGTGAATGCAACATCTAACTTGATAAAGTAGAGAAAATTATGCTTTATCCAAAGTTTTCCCTTAAATGTATTCACTCAATATTCTGCTCAGCTAACTGCCTCACTGTGGAAATTATACACATAAAACCTAAAGTGATGAGCGTGAACATAGTACACTGTCCTCTTAAGAGAGAAAAATAGATTTTCAATGGTTTACTTCACTATAGCACTGATCAATCTCTTGTTTTGATCAGGTAATCCTAGAAGATTTAAGGTTCCATCAGTAAACAAATTACATCCTCACAACCTTCTCAAGATGGTTAGTACTTGGCTGAAAAATACCACAAAATTGCAACTTTTCTATCCACAATAAAGCGTGTGTACTGTACTGAACATGATTTTCATAACCTGACCATACAAACCACTAATCCTCTGAAACTGGATTGTCCGGAATTTCTTTATTTCTTGATCAGATTTTGAAATGGTTAAACAAGGAGACCTCAAATACTTTGGTAACAAATATTGAAAAAATCAATGTATCATGCCCTAATATGTTTTAGGCTTTTATATGCTAACACATGTAATCACAGGCATGAAAAAAAAACATGCTGGTTGTGTTGTATCTGTGGGCAACCTATCTTTTTCTGTGCCTTTTATTTTTAGCACATTTTTACTATCCTAAACTTTGCAGCTTTTTTTACTGTCATATGCTCTTGCACTCTTACCACACAGAGCTTCATTTATTTCGACATCTTGCTGTTGAAAGACTAATAAGAGGCCTTTCCGTTCTACATATAGGCCAAGATTGAGAATGGAAGGTAGTCATCGTTGTTGCTTGTTTGCCACTTGCCAAAGTAGTTATAATCCACCTACAGCTATGACAATCATGTAATGATGACCATGCGGTGCCCCTCCTTGGTAGAGTGCCTGCCCCTAGCCTCCTGTGTACCCCCTCTGCCTAAGCTATGAGAGCCCTGTGAGACTGATGGCTCATGCCCAGTGCCACCTCTCAAGAGAAACCACAACTTCTAGAGCCTAGAATTCCCCCTCTAGGTTGTGAACAGCCCCTGAGACAGCTGCATGTCATACCCAGTGCCCGGGCAGACTGCCCCACATTTGCTCCCACCTGACAGAATTTTGGGTATTCTCCCGCCTCTAGTACACTGAGTGAAACTGAACATCTGAAACTGATGCTACTGCGTAAGCTAGATTGTGTGACTTGTTAGAACCCTTTGCAAGGCTGCATCCCTGCAAAGAATTCTGCATAGACTATCTACAGGATTTCACTCAGACTACAGGAATACAACGGAAGTCCACAAGATACTGCATTACATTTTTTTCTTAAATTAGAATAAAGTCTGTTATGTTATGTTATGAAGTCATTTATATAGCACACTTACACCAAGGGGTTTCATGGCGCTTAGAACGGGGTGCAGCAGTGGAATGGTAACAGAAACTTACTCATATGCCTGAGAGAACAAATGGGTTTTTAAAAGAGTTCTGAACTGAGTGTAAGAGGTTACTGATCTGAATTCCATAGGGAGGGAATTCCAAAATTGAGGAGCCAGAAAAGAGAATCTCAGACCGCCATGCTTCTTTCTTTTGACAGAGGGGGAGATAAGCAGGTTCAAGTGAGAGAAACTGAGTTCACTGACAGGAGTATACAGATGTATCAGAGAAGAAATAAATGCTGGTCCTTGGCCGGCCAGGGCTTTGAAGGTGGTACATCTCAATTTAAATACACAACGTTTGACCACGGGAGCCAGTGAAGGTTCTTCATCAGAGGGCGAACATGTTGATGTCTGGGTTGATGGAAAATGAGCCTGGCTGCTTGGTTTTGTATCAATTGTAAGCTATGGAGCTGGTAGGCAGGAATGCCAACATAAAGTGAGTTGGCATAATCAAAGCAAGAGATAACCAGTGCAAGAAGGACAAGAGTTAAAGCTTCAGTGGTTAAAAATCTACAGATTTTCCGTACTCGCCGTATATGAAAAAAGCAGGATGATGCTACCGCACCGATCTGGGATTTCATAGACAGATCTTTGCTTATTATGACCCCAAGACATTTTACAGATTCAGCTGGGCAAGGGGGATTGCCTAAGCGAGGCGGCCAAAAGTTCGAGTTCCAAGGATTGACTGTACCGCCAGTCAGAATCAACTCAGTCTTATCAAGGTTGAGCTTAAGTTGGCTGGCATACATCCAGTCGCTAATGAGGTTCATGGTGGATTGAAAATTAGACATTGAAGTAGTAGAAGAATCATTATCAAACACCAACTGAAGATCATCAGCATAGTTGAAGGCGGCAACTCTACTGTTGCGAAGAGACCGGATCAAAGGTGGCATATACAAATTAAAAAGAAGAGGTGAAAGAGAGGACCCCTGGGGGACTCAGCAAGTCAATCTAACCTTCTCAGCCGAAAAATTGCCAAGACGGACTGCCTGAAAGCGATTGCCCAAGAAGGAGGAGATCCACTTATGGGCCAGTCCTTGGATGCCAGCATTATTGACACGGTCGATCAGGAGATCATGATCGACTGTGTCAAAAGCAGCAGACAAATCCAGGAGTACCAGTGCCTGGGTGTTATTTTGGTCGGTCCACTTCCTAAGTTCATCCATGACTGCTAGGATGACCAGCTCCGTAGAATGTGCTGGTCAAAATCCTGCTTGCTGACAGTCCAGGAATTGTAAATGTTCAATAAAAGAGCTGAGGCAGTTAACTACATGGGCTTCTAAGATCTTACTGAGGTAGGGAAGTAACAATATGGGGCGAAAATTGCTCAATATCAGAGGATCAGCGTTGGGCTTGTTCAAGATGGGAATGATTTCAGCAAGTTTAAAAATATCAGGGACAATACCTTGTCTAAGAGAATTATTGAGGAGTGCAAGAGGGGGGTCTGGACAAGTGGAGAAAGCTTCCTGTAAGTCTGTTCTTTCTTTATACAGAAAAAGCACTGTCTTGAATGTATTGTTAGTGGACCATGTGGTAAATGAAACTAGACATTCTACTACACACCAGTCTCGAAAGTACGCCTTCTATTTATTTATTAAATGTATGTGGTTATTATGGACCTAACCGCAAGGGCAACAACGTGCTTACGACGAGCTACTCGAAGGGTGGATTGATTCCAGCAACTGATGCATTCAGTAACAGGAAGAACGATAGTTAGGCTGAAAGGTAGAGATTGAAGAGGTGCGTTTTATGTTCCTTCTGGGCGTGAGAAGGTCTGGGCTCAGTCCGATATGTTCTAGTTTGTTGTTCCACCATCTAGGTGTTTCTCCTATATCTCTGGCCTGCTGTAATGTGCAGTTTATCCCTTAGAGCTGATTGGAGTCCAGCGAAGATAGCTTTATTGCTTATGCAAGCCATTTTAAGTTCATTTTATTTTCCAAAGGCTGCCAATCATAGCCAGTAATACAGACTGATTTCTGATTTCTTGGCCCCAGTGTCCATCCGCTTGGAGGATGTCTTTCACGGTGCAGCGGATAATGCGGTTCTGCATCAGCAAGTATTAGTTTCGCTTCTTGACTGCTCAACTTGCTACCTGTGAAACCCAAAGCACAGAAGGGAATTGGTTCGCCGTTTATTGAGCTCCCAGTAGCAGCTGGCCTCAGTAATCCTTGTCCCAAAGTTCACCTTGTTGTCCTGCAGACCCACAGGCCCTGGAGAACTGGTGTCACTGACCGCGCCCCCAACCTTGATAAATCGGTCCCTAAAAGGCCAGAATGGAGAGCGATGTGGGCTGCAAAAATAAATAAATAAACACTGTAAAAATCCTGTCCATCAATGGAGTGTATTTTTGGATTCAAAAGAATTATCAAGCTAAAATGACAATGAGTACCTTGCTTGATTTTTTTGTATTACATTTTTATAGTGATTAAGATTTGATCTGCAAAAGATTGCAAGAAATGGAGGGTAGACTGGGCAGAAATTTGATACGTGGTATTTGAGAAGCGATCTTAACCGCCCCGTATGTAAGCATTTTTAGGATTCAGCCCTTTACATAAACTGTTTAAAAGTCTAACATAAAAAAACGCTTTTAAAGACGGACGAATGGATTATTTGACGAACGAGCCCTTTTTTCCGTTTAATGAATAAATCATCCTGCAGATGGCAGCATTGGTCCATCCTACCAACAATCAAACTTTTTTTTTATCATGCATTTAAAAGGAGATTCTGGAAAATGAATATTAAAATGCAAGAGAATTGGGACATGTTGAACCTTACAGATCACTTAAATTATTTCAAAGGTGGGATGTGGGCTGTTGCATATGCAAAGATGTTCACGTTGCCTTGAAGATTAAGCAGAACCATCTACAGTCACACAGCTGATGCTGTCAGATAATGCTGGCCAAAGTTACTTAAATTCATGTTTTACCAGTTTTGTCGCTATTTTGCCTTGGTAATTGCAGAGCGGCTGATAACCTTGTCTGTTATGCTTCATCATAATATATTATCTACATTTAAATGGCGAATTGTATTACATGTTTTACAAGGGGTTGATCAGCTGTAGATTGGGCAAGAATTGCTTGCAAAAGCTAAGCTTTATTAAAATGTGTATAGCCAGCACCTAATGCGAACACATCGGGGAAGATTTACAATAACTGGCGCATCCCCAAAGATGCACCAGTTATTGTGCGCCACAGCTCCGCCATCCATGGTGCACCCCATTTACAAGGCGGCGCACCATGGGGCAAAAACGGCACAGATGCGTGACGCATCTGTGCCGTAAAGGTGGCACATTGTTGGAGTTGCGTCGCAAGCGTGACGCAGCTCCAGCAATGCTCTGGGGGGCCCTATCTGTCCAATGCTGCGTCAAGCCTTACGCCTGCTTCAAGCAGGCGCAGGGTTTTGACGCAGCATTGGCCTAAAAGTGCCTGCGTGAAATCTTGTAGATTTCACGCAGGCACTTTTGCGAGGCGCACCTGCCCCGGAACACCCACCCTGCGCCGGAACGCCCACATGTGGCGCAGGGCTTTACAACGTGATGTATCTGCCTAGATGTGTCACATTGTAAATGGGTCGCAGGGATGCACCACGTTTACGCCGCCGTTGCGTGACTCAACGACAGCTTAAACGTGGCGCAAGTCATACATAAATCTGCCCCAGTCTGCTTGCATTTTTATGTGAACTTTATTATATTCTATAGAAATAGAATGTCGGCCGTTTAAAGGATTCTGAAGGATTCTTTACAAAAAAAGATCCATTGATTGGAAACAATATGAACCACCTTGAAATGGAGATCGTAGGGTCTAATGTACAGCTAACATCCGCATGCCCTGACTGATAAACTATTTCGCTACAGTTAGTTACAGTCTACCAATCAAATCAGCGAAGGTTGCCAAAAAGGTCACTGCACGTGCATGGATGTGTACAGCTTGCACTAAGCTCCGCAGCCCTCTTGTAATGTAATGCCACCGCGATGCCAGGGATCGGCGAGCTCCTTTGTGTGCTCTAATTAGCCCAGCAGCGGCCTGTGACTTCATGCTGATTAATGAATGACCTTTCAGAACCTGTGGTTCTGTCAGCATGCCTGCCCAGAGTTCACAGCGGCACTCGTTTTTGCTTATTATTAGTTCTAGAAACTTCGGAGCATATATACAACGTTGGTGTATAACAGCGCCACAAGTCATTTTACTGCGCTGCCCTAGGCCAATCCCTAAGGGAAGGAATGCACTGTAGGCACAAGATGCAGTGCAATTCTGTCTTTTCCTCCCGTACCCGCATACAATTTTGCCAACGTAGACATCCTTGCAACATGGTGCAAGGGCGTCTGTGTTGTGGCGGTATTTTTTCTGCACAAAAGCAATCAAGAGAGGCGTTTTCCACATTCCACGTGTGCTGTAGAATACAGCACACGTGGAAGGAGGAAAAAATGAGGAGAAATGTAAACTGTTCCTCTTCGTTTCGCCTGCTCTAGGGAGGCGCAAGGTTTTGGCACTGCCCCAGGTTTACCAAATATTGTAAATCTGGTGCAGTGTCAAAGTCCCTGGCCCTTATTTATGAGGCCTTGCGTCAGTTTTGCACCGCCGGTGCGTCACTTTTTGTGACGCACCAGCGGCGTAAAATATGCGCCTTGTTGTGCCATATTTAAACAGTGACGCATCTAGGTAGACGCGTCACTTTTTAAACCCCTGCGCCACATTATACCTGCGTCAGGTATAATGTATGCAGAGGGGGCGTTCCCCCGCAAAAAGCCTAGTAATAGTGACGCAGTGAAATCTATGAGATTTCACTGCGTCACTTTTAGGATACCGTTGCGTCAAAATCTTGCGCCTGCCTCACAGCAGGCGTAAGACTGACGCAAGCCCTTTCACATGGGGCTTCCCCATGTGAAAGGACGCATTGCTGGAGTTGCGTCACTTTTGTGACGCACTCCAGCAATGCGTCACTTTTGCGCTTACAGATACGTCAGAAATACTGACGTATCTGTAAGTCCCTGCGACATGATGCGTCATACATTAAATATGACGCATCATTGGTGTCGCAAGGAGTGCGCAGTGAAAAGTGACGCATCGCTGTTTTCACACAGCATTGTGTCACTTTTCATAAATGAGGCCCCATGGGTGTTGCTGTGGGAACACATACAGCAACAACCATAGAACGCATCTTTGATGCAGAGTAAGGCAAGGCAGCAACTTGCGCTGCTTTGCCTTACTCTATATCTCCGAGACCATGAAAAGGCATACAGGGTGGTTTTACGTGGCCTTGTGAATATGGCTAAGCCCTGCACCAGCATGCCACCAAAAGTGGCATTCTGGTGCAGAGCAGGGCTTTAAAATAAGTCCCTTGGGGACATATTGATGGCCCCCGTTGCGTTGTGAATGAGCCACGCAATGTGGTACATGTGCAACACAACTCTTAAGGCTGCTTTATGAAGCCACCTAAAAATGGCCTTGGTGGTTTCATAAGTCTGAAGTAACGCAACTCAGCACAAATTGCTGCATTGCATTAGACTGCCCTGGGAAGGTATTCCATGGGCATTGTGTGGGTGTTCCCACACAACTACTATGGATTTTGACGCATTCCCAGATTTTCCAGAACTGGTATACCTGGGAATGCGCCAAAATGCTACACCGTCCAAGGGGAGGCGTAATGAGGAGAAATATCTTTGTGTCTCCTTGTTACTTCCTCTTTCTATGTGTGCTGCATTCTGTAGCAACACATAGATAGACGCATATGCCTCAGGAGATTGTTTTCCTTTCTGCACAAAAACAATGCTGCATGCTACTGAGGCACCCTTCCAACATGCACCAGTACAGGGCATAGGACAGGAATGCACCATATTCACTTTCCCAGTGACACAGTGCAGCTGTACTGCGCCACTTTGTCATAAATATGCCCCTTTGAGTTAACTTCCGTAAATACATAGGGCCATATTTATGGCCAAGTCACACAGTGCAGCACAGCAAGTCACCTTGCTGCACTGCACTGCGTGACAGCGAAATGGCAGGAATGTGCCTTATTTAAGTCAACACAACACTTTCCTGCTTTTCCCCCTGCACTGGCGCCCTTTTGGCTGCCTAGCACCAGGGCAGGAGCTCTTGCACCACGATGAAAGGGTGCCTGCTTTGTAAGGAGGAATGTCTTTGTGCAGTAAAGGACACATTCCACATAAAAACAATCCCCTGAGGCAAAATGCAGCACACATAGAAAGAGGAAGTAACAAGGAGAAATAAAGATATTTTGTTATGCCTCACCTGGGGAGTCGTAGGTTTGTGGCGCATTCCCAGATCTACCACTTGTGGTAAAACTGGGATTGCCTCGAAATCAATGGCTAAGAACACACACTCATGCAACATCCATGGAAGTGCCTGCCTAGCGCAGAGTAATGTGGCTCAGTGGTTTGCTCTGCGTTGCATACCTGGAGATTTATGAAGCCACGCAAGGCCATGCAAGATGGCCTTTTGGGGCTTCATACAACTCATTTTAAAGTTGTGTTGCTCTTGCAGCACGTTGCATGGTTCAGGAATGATGCAAGGGGGGTGTAAATATGCCCCCTAGAGTCCTGGCATGAGGCGAAAATTGCAATAGCACTTTAGCTAACATCTCATTCTGGATAAGCTCAGTGAGTCGTTGATCAAGGCTACGCTCAGTACAAGCAAATTCCTGTGTCTCCTATGATTTTGAAATAGGTATATGTTGGGATCTATGCTTATGTGTTGGGATCTATGCTTATTGGAATTGTGGGGATGTTGCTAGGAGCTTAGAATGTTATGATGTGAATAGCAGACAGTACTGAAGAAGCTGTGGAAGGAGCTGGAGGTCTCTTTACTTCTGACCAATAAAGATTTACTTCATCTACCAACCCTGGATTGAGGATACTTTCTTTACATTGGCGACGAGTGGACCCTTTTACTCTGGCAGGGGCAGAGACTACAATTGACCTCCACCCCTGGATGGTGCCACTACTGGATTTGACTGTGGCATACAACTTACTCCTCCAATTTTTGGAAAAACTCTTCAAGCGAGTGTCATTGAGGGATTCCCTAGACCATCCTTCAGAAACATGTTTCATAACCAAGGGAATTATTTGATCATCTGCCATGCCAGATTCCCAATCACTTTTATCAAAAGCAAGAATCTCATCACAACTAATTATAGGATCATCCACATCAATCAGATCTACCAAGTCTATAGGCATTCTAGATAAGCAGTCCGCAATGACATTTTTCTCTCCTTTCACATATTCCATCTGAAAATTGTACTCAAGCACTGACAAGATCCATTTCGATATTCTAGGGGTGACATTACCCTCCAAACCTCTACCTCCTTTAAATAAATGCACGAGAGGCTTATGGTCAGTGCGCATCCTGAAGGGCAAACCCCAAAGAAAATATCTAAAGTGTTTAATCCCCCACGTGCAAGCGAGAGCTTCCCTCTCAATAACTGAGTAAGATACTTCTGCACCCTGTAATCTTCTAGATGCGAAACCTATAATTCTTTCCACACCCCCAGATATCTGAGAGAGCACAGCCCCAAGACCCACAGCACTAGCATCAGTGGTAACGAAAGTCTTGGCTTTAACATCAAAATGCCCTAAGGTAGGTGCATGAATAATTCCTGCCTTCACACGCTTAAAAGCATCCTCACACACTTGATCCCATTCAAAAACCACACCATTTTTCATCAAGCGTCTTAAAGGCTCCACAACATCTGAAAAATTTCTAATGAATTTTGAACAATACTCGGCTAGCCCCAGAAAGGACCTTAGCTGATCTTTAGTCGTTGGTGTAGGAGCATCATTAATTGCAGAAATTATGCTTTTTTTTGGTTTAATACCTAAACCTGAAATTTCATGACCCAGATACGTCACACAATCCCTCTTAAGTTGACACTTTTCCTTTTTTATGGTCAGACCATTAATTTCCATACGCTCCAAAACTTCTGTTAAAATCTTATCATGGTGTTGACAATCCTTTCCAACTACCAACACGTCATCCTGAAAACATAATACATTCTCAATTCCCTTTAAAACTCTCTCCATTATTCTTTGAAACACTGCTGATGCTGAAGCCAACCCAAATGGCATCCTGCAATATCGAAATGCCCCCAGTGGTGTTACAAAGGAGGTAAGGTGCCTTGATTCTTCGTCTAAGTCAATCTGGTGATAGGCTGCAGACATGTCAATCACACTGAATATCACACCACCACCCATGGCACTTAACATTTCAGAAATATTAGGCAGTGGTTGCCTATCAACCCATATATTCTTATTTAAGTCGCGTAAGTCTACACAGAGACGAATCTTGGTTCCACCATCTTTGGGCGCGACTACAATGGGGGCGAGCCATTCAGATGCTTCAATAGGCTCTATGATTTTTAGGTCTAACAATTTGTCCAATTCTATTTTGAGGGGTTCTCTCATTAAGTGTGGCAAGTTTCTTACCTTATGAACTACAGCCACTGCATTTTTCTTAAGAATGATTTTGTGAGAAAATCCCTTCAATTTTCCCAATCTCTCAGTGAAAACATTAGGAAACTTCTTCATTACATCTATTTCAAAAGTATCAATACTAAGAACAGAGAATGAAGAAACCGGTTCAGGAGCATTGGGATTCAGTACAATTCCTAGATCTTTCTGGTGACGCCAACCAAGCAGGTTAGACCCTTGCTTAGTGAGGTATACTCTCCCGAATACTTTTTTGTCTTGAAATGTGATTACCATCCATTTAAGACCTAAGATATCAATGGTCTTCCCACTATATCCTACAGCTCTTATATCCGGAGAGGTCCAAGAGTTTAAGTTCACATCACCATCCCAAACCTCAACATACATATCTTTGGACAACAGCGTATAAAGGCTCCCTGAATCTACCAGCATATTAACATTTCTGGTTTGAGCACACATGGGATCTCTAGAATCAAAATTGATCAAACAGTGTGGCTTTTCAAGCTTATCAGTACTCTCAGTAGGTACATCAACAATACAAATAGGCTCTTGTATGTGAGGACAATTTTCATCCAAAACCAGTCCGTCTACACACAGCATCAAATTATCAACAATTTCACAAGAGTCATCAATTTCATTAACATGTTGAGTTTTAGCATTGCAAGCTTTAACCACGTGACCCCTCTTTCCACATCCTCTGCAAATAGCGTTCCTAGCTAAACAGCGAGGACTAGATGCAATATGTCCTGGAGATCCGCATCTATAACATTTCACAGGACGTGAATTTCCTAGTTGTGCATAATTAGGGGGACGATAATTTGGAGAATGATAGTTAGATGACTTATTGTTTTTAAAATCTAACTTCCCTACATTCTTAACAACTTTAGTTTCATCAACAAATGCTTGTGTTTGAGGTTTTACAGAAGAC
Organism: Lissotriton vulgaris; assembly: GCF_964263255.1. NCBI lineage: Eukaryota > Metazoa > Chordata > Amphibia > Caudata > Salamandridae > Lissotriton > Lissotriton vulgaris. Next base: position 1,982,925,798 of record NC_141689.1, read on the forward strand.
TCTGATTCCTTCGCCACACTATCTTTAGATATAGAGCTAGAACAATTATCCATTTCTTTTATCCATAAGTTAGTATTTTCTATGGCTTTAACGATTTCGATTGCTTCTTCTAAATTACAATCCTTACTAAGCAACTTTTCTCGCACTCTCTTATTATTGGTGCACCTGACGATTTGATCACGGATCAAAGAATCTGTTAAATCTTTAAATTGGCAATTAAGTGATAATCCCCGCAAGGCTGCTACATAACTTGCAACATCTTCATCTGCTTTTTGAACTCTACAAAAGAATTTATGCCTTTCCAAAAGAGTATTAATTTTTGTGACAAACCTTTTTTCTAACATTAACATACTCATATCATATACATTAGCAGCATGACCATCCCCCACACCTAAAGATATTTCGGGCAAATCTTCATACAACCTTCTGCCTTCCACTCCCAAATTATGAAGAAGAATAGCTTGTTTGCGGACAGGACCATACTTGTCCGCACCAGATGCTAAAATGTAAGTGAGGAACAGTTTCTTCCAATCTTTCCAAGGTATTATGGGTTCACCAGGAGTAGGGAGGAAAGAAGGGGGGGTAGAAAAGGCTTGATCACCCATGGTGAAGAGGCAATAGCAATCAGCAAATAACCAACAGTGCAGTAAAAATAAAAAATAAAAATACTCAATGTAAAGGTAGTACTTATTAGGTGGGAGATCGGCAATATGAGAATAAAAGTAGCAGTTCCGTAGCCAAATATCACACTATCGAACTGGCAGTCTTGAAAACGATGTCACGGTAAAATACCGGAATTTCGAAGCTTCGGAGACAATCAAGATGGCCGCCGCGTTGAATCGACGACGTCCCAAACAAAGATGGCCGCGACGATTTCAAATCAAAACGCTGACGTTCCCAAAGGAAGATGGCCGCCACGTTCTCTGCGCTGAATCAACGATGGTCCCAAACGAAAATGGCCGCTACGCTGGTTCACGCCACTGACGTCATCAAGATCACGTAACCAACACAACGACGGATGAAGATTCCAGCGCCGGAGCGGCAGTTTCAAAGTCTCGAGGGTGAGTAAACAAGTTGAAAAATGCGAAGCGTAGATGTATAAGGCAATACACGAATCCTTCGATGTATAAGGCAATACACCAAATCCTTCGAAATTTAGCAGGGAGTAGTCAGCGTTTAGCAAAGGAACAATTAAAACGCTGCATTTGACAAGAGTACATGCCCTGAATTCACACGAAGGGGAAGCACTTTAACGAAGACTTTTGTTGAGCAATTTGCCAATTTAGATAAGGCTCGATCTATCTACTAGGGAAGGATAGAGAGCACTGGAGAAGTAAAATGTACATACCACGAAATCGTTGCTTTCTAGAGAAAAAAAGAGCAGGAAACAAAAATTGGAGGAGTAAGTTGTATGCCACAGTCAAATCCAGTAGTGGCACCATCCAGGGGTGGAGGTCAATTGTAGTCTCTGCCCCTGCCAGAGTAAAAGGGTCCACTCGTCGCCCTTCTTGGAACATTCACGGAACACTTCTATTACATAAGTTAATATAATTATTGTGTTTTTCTGTTTAAATATGTAACATATCTGGATTCAGTCGAATCCACACTGCTGTCATTGAATCTTTTCATTTTACTGGAAGCGTGCCAAAGGGTTGGCCAAGCAAGAGTCTGCCTTTGGCCAAGCAAGGCTGTTCTTCCCTTCTCGTTTCTCATTCTGTGACTTGTTACAATCACTGTCCTTGATGCACAGACTCCTTATACGAGGCTCAATGAGCTGGAGGTCTCTTTACTTCTGACCAATAAAGATTTACTTCATCTACCAACCCTGGATTGAGGATACTTTCTTTACAGTATACAAGTTTTTACTTTAGATGAACAGCTAACTGTCCATTGAACAGTCCTTTCTACAGCAAAGGAAAATTGCTTCTTGGGTTTTCCATCCGAAGTGAGTAGTATTGTAAAGAGACATATTGAAAGATACACATATGTTCTGAATAATCAGTCACGGTTAGAGATTGGTAGAATTCTGTATCTGAGAGCCTGCTGCAAGTTTAGTTGTTTTTTACAGACAATAAGTCTGAGCAATATCGTAAAAAAGCCACCACACTACATATTGCCAAACTTACTTTCACTTGAAAGGCCCATATTACAGTAGTTGTCTTTGTAGGTAATATATATATTAACATTTTATGATCACAAAATGCCATTACATCAAAAATATACTGAACTGCAGTGGCCTTGAACCATGCAAGAAATTATACATCATTAGGCCATTAAATGTTTGCTTTATGATGCTATCCTGAAAATCTGGCATGAATCCGTTCCTACTACACCTACGTTGGGCATGACTATATTACAAGCTGAAATAGCCAAAAGGCGGCTCGAATTTAAAAATGTCACTCATTTCACAGATGAAGTTGCAAATGTGAGGTTCCAACTGACAACTGAAATTTCACAATTACAAAAATGTCGGACATGCAGTCTTAAGTTTGGAGGAAAATGTCATTTTACTTTTCATTCTGTAAAGATTCACGATGACTCTGGAAAAACTATGGGGCATATTATCAAGGACGGCGTTAAAAATTATCGCCGGTTTAGCGGCAGAACACTGCCGCTAAAGCGGCGATAATGGGCTTGATAATATGCCCTTGATAATTCCAATAGAAGTGGATGTTCTGGTATGAACATGGGCATCTATTGGAATTCTCCGGGGCATATTATCATGCCCTTTATCGACACTTTAGCAGCAGTTTTCTGCCGCTAAACCAGCAAACATTTTAACGCCGTCCTTGATAAAATGCCCCAAAGTAGTCATCATAATCTAGTAATATTCATACCCATATAATTTGTGCTAAATAGAAGAAAATGAGGCAAAAACTTCCTGAAATGAAATTATTTGGTCCACAAGGTTAGCTGTGCTAGCTTTAAAAAATGTGAGTGCTTCGGAAAGGTGAATTCCTAGAGTTTGATGATATTGATCTGCTAGGAACTACTTAAATGAGCTATCCTCCATTCAGATTAATAAATCTAAAGCATAACTGTTGGAAATGGTCCTCTCTGAAAGCTCACCTCAAACATGCCTACCTCCTCTTTTTATGACCTTCTTTTTGTTGGCTTTAGGACTGTGGGCACTTTACCATTGCTGACCAGTGCTAAAGAGCATGTGCTCTTGCCTCTAAACATGGTATGATTGGTTTACACCTGATTGGCATATTCAATTACCTTTAAAGTCTCTTGTAAAGGGGTATACCATATACCCAGGATCTAAAATGCAATGCTACTAGTGGGCCTGCAGCACTGTGCCACCACAGAAGTAGCCTTTCAAACCTGTCTAAGGCATGCCACAGCAGTGCCTGCATGTGCAGTTTATTGCCACTTTGACCAAGCATTTAAAACGACTTCCCAAGCCTTTTCTCCCTTTTTATTACATATAAGTCACCCCTAAGGTAGGCCCTAGGCAGCCCAAGGTGCCATGTCAGTAAATGGTAAGGCATGTACTTTTATGTTTTGCATGTCCTGGTAGTGACAGCCTATTTCGTTTTTCATTACTGTGAGGCCTCCTACTCTCAGAGGCTAGCACTCAGAAGTCCTTAATACACTTTTAAGCTGTAATTACTGATCAGAGAGGAGCAGCTTTTTCGTGTTTCATATGTTTGGAATGGTATTACTCAATCCTACTTACGAGTAAAGTTGGATTTAGCATTACTGTTAGAACTGGGGGTCTCTAGTTGGCTGCGGCAGTTACTTCAGTCCAAATAGGGACATTGTTCTAGTCAGTTAAAGGAGGGACACCCTCTTTGATAACCCCTGCTCACCCCCTGGTAGCTTGGCACAAGCAGCCAGGCCTATCTTCAAGGCAATGTGTAAAGTATTTGCAACCACACTCCCAGTGACACAGTGATAACACCACAAATGGACACCACACTGATGTATGAAAATAGCGGTATGTTTATCAAGAAGAAAAATATGGTAAAACTAAACGATAAAAAATCCAATATTCGTGATATTTCGATTTGCCGGTTATTAGGCCAACAAACACTTGTAGGTTCTTGCGGCATTAATGAGCAGTTCACGATGTTCAAATGCAGTTCTAAAGCAATGCTATGCAGTTCCTAATGCAGTTCGTATTGTCAGACTAATGCAGTTCGTAATGCAAGAATAATGCAATCCTCAACGCAAGTAATCAGGCAGTTTGTAATGCAAGAATAATGCAATCCTCAATGCACGTAATCAGGCAGTTTGTAATGCAAGTATAACGCACTCCTTTTGGCAGTAATAAGGCAGTTTGTAATGCAGGAATAATACAATCCCTAATGCAAGTAATAAGGCAGTTCGTAATGCGAGAATAATGTAATTCTCAATGCAAGCAATAAGGCAGTTGGTAATCCAGGAATAATACCAAGCTAATTGACGCAATTAGAGCGGGCACCACTAGGCCCCAGCCACAGACAACAGTCCTGACCTTCGGAGGGCGGCCCGGTACTGCCGGACAGGTCCGAGGTCGCTCGAGGACTCATCGTGTCTAATGCGATGCAGCAGGAGAGAGACTGGAGAACTCCTGTACTCCTCCTGCATGCCTTACCAGGCCACACACACTTGCGGGTCCCGACTGGAGTCCAAGCCTTACCGGGGATGCGCTGCCTCGCTCTCTCTCTCTCCCCGCTCGTCGGACGTCCCGCTGGGCGCTCCCAATGACGACGCAGCTCTGATGCAAGGGGGCGCTGTAGCCGGACAGGTTACAGTGCTGCCTTCTCCTTTGCAGACGATCTTGGGCATATTCCTCTTGCGAACAATGATCACGATTACCTCACGACTTTCTTAGCTTTACAAAATCCTTCAGCACATTGCGACTCAGGCCGGTGGCGGAGATCTTGATCCGCAGCCTCTGTTACGATGACGGCTCATGCCACAAACAACTACAGAGCAGCGTGGACGATGATTCACGCTGCGGGGGCACTGCAGTCACAGGGCACTTTCCAACCTGTACCACGGACCCCGCCGCAGTCTCAGGCTGCACCCGCACACACACAAAGCGTTGCTGAGACTCGGTCGGGTTTCGGGCCACACAGTCCTGGGCAAAGCTTACGAAGGTCTCAGGCTGCAAAAAGCACACGCACACAGCGTCGCTGAGACACATTTGGAAACTTTGATGTTCCTGAGTTTCCATAACAGGGAGCCAGCTCTCCTTGGGCCCTTGGGGACAAGTTACTTTGGCCCACCGTCACAGCCCCACTCCCGCCTCCCTACCTCTGCCCCTCCCCCCCTTCCCCTACATGAGGAGACCACTTTGGGGGAGCGCGTGTAAAGCGTTGACCTCAGGTCCAGGCCAGCACTCTCCCCAGCAGCAGCTCTGCCTCTCAGATGATCCATGCAGGTACAGAGCCTCCTGCTCCTCAGGTTTCTCCACGTGCCTGCTGTTTCTCCACTTGCCTGCCTTTTTATTGTATTTTGAATTTTAAACTTTAATTTCCGCTTTCATTCACCACCTTATTGCCTTGTGTAATTGTTTTGTGTTCCCCGCAGTGTTGCTGGTCACTCGTCCCCACCGCTGCTGCCCCTGTGGCCCTGCCCCAACACGCCCCTGCTTCCTCCACCCTACCTCTGCTCCCAACCCCCTCCCCTACTTAATGGAGACCGCTGCGCTGGTGCGCTGCTGGCGTGCTGAGGGCACACCTAAGGCAAGCCCATCTGCACCCGTCTGCGTCCCAACCGCGCCACTGCCAGGAACCCTGGTTCTCCCGGGCCCCACCGCTAAGATTCCACCACCCTCCACGCACTCATTCCTAGAAGACACACCGCCTGTGGAAGATCCTCGCCGAACACCACCCACAGACAGTTCTCGTGCAGACACTGCCGCAGATCCTTCACAATTGACAAATTCCCCACTACCACCAATGGCCCGCCTGAGGCACGCTCTGCGGGAACTCTGGCATGCACCTTCCTCCTCGTACACTCCCTGCACCAACACATCGTAGAGATCTGGGATCTGATCTACACCCTCTCGCCTGATGTCGCCTTCCTCACAAAAATCTGGACCAACACCACCTCCGGCCCTGACATTGCCACTACCATCCCCGATGGCTACAAGATCCAGAGAAAGGACCGCCTCCACTGCCCAGGGGGAGAACTCAACATTGCACGCAAGACCCCCCTCCGACTCTCCACATCCAGCACAAGTGGCCCCCACTCCAACACAGAACACCTCCACTTCCAGATCCAGACCTGCCCCAGGACTACCCTTCGCGACACCCTCAACTACAGACTGCCAGGAATTCACACCCAGTCCACATCTACCATCACCGAACCCACCGCCCACCACGCTATCACCTTCACGGACTACATTCTACTCGGAGGCCCGAACCTCCACCTTGACAACTGCAGTGACCCCGGCTCCACCACTCTACTCGACAACCTAGATAACCTTGGACTGAAGCAGCTGGTCAACACGCCCACTCCCAGAACTTGACACACCCTCGATCCTATCTTCGCAGAGGGACAAACGTCCGCTTCAGCCACACCACCCAGCCCCTCTGGTCGGACCAGCATTGCGTCCACTTCACCTTAAACACCACCCTCGCACCCAATCCCGCCCTTCGCCCGCCACAAAGGAACATCAATTCCTCCTTCATATCCGACATCTTCCCAGATGACTGGAAATGGGCTGAGGGGAAACCCCTCCTCAAGAAACCAACAGCCGACCAAACAGACCCGAAAAACTACTGGCTCATCTCTCTCCTCCCCTTTGCAGCCAAAGTCACGGAGAGACTCGTAAACCCCCAGCTCACCACCTTCTTCGAAGAGAATGCCATCCTAGACACCTCCAAGGCTGGATTCCGCCACAACCACAGCACCGAGACTGCCCTCCTTGCTGTCACTGGCGACATCCTCATGCTACTCGACCAGGGACACACTGCCACCCTCATCCTTCTAGACCTCTCCGCAGCCTTCGACACAGTTTCACATCACACTCTTGCAACAAGACTGCACGATGCAGGGATACAAGGAGCCGCCCTCAACTGGATACAATCTTTTGTCTCTGGCAGAACCCAGAGGATCAGACTCCCTCCCTTCCTCTCCAAACCCACCGATATCTACTGCGGAGAACCCCAAGGATCATCACTCAGCCCCACGTGCTTCATCATCTAAATGGCCCCGCTCGCCACCATTGTCAGACAGCATGGGCTCAGCATCGTGTCCTATGCTGACGACACCCAGCTTATCCTCTCACTCAGGAAGAATCCCAAAGACATCACACTCTGCTTCCAGGAAGAAATGAAGAACGTGGCAGCCTGGATGAATAACAGCTGGTTGAAGCTCAACTCAGAGAGGAAGAGGTCCTCATCCTCAGACCCTGCACCTCGACCTGGGACAACACCTGGTGGCCCCCCTCCCTCAGGAACCCACCCACCCCTACAGACCATGCATGAAACCTCGGCATTATCCTCCACTCCTCCCTCTCCATGACTGGCCAGATCAACGCTGTCGCCTCCACTAGCTTCAACTGTCTGCGCATCCTCCGCAAGACCTTCAAATGGATTCACCCACACACTCATAACCAGCAGACTGGACTACGGCAACGCCCTATACGCCAGAATCAACAGGACTCTCTTACACAGGCTCCAGACGATCAAAAATGCCACAGCTAGACTCATCCCCGGGACACCGCATCATGAACACATGATCCAACACCTTTGAGACCTCCACTGGCTCCCCATCCAGAAGAGGGTCACCTTCAAACTCCTCATCCATGCCTACAAATCCCTCAACAATATCGGACCCAAATGCCTCAATGAGAGAGTATTCTTCCACATACCCAAGAGGAACCTCCGACCTCACCCTGGCAGAGGTCCCCCGCATCTCCAGAAACAGAACAGGAGGAACAGCCTTCTCCTACATCACAGCCAAGATCTGGAATGAGCTCCCAGTGAACATCAGACGCTCCCTGACTCTGCAAGCGTTAAGGAGAGCCCTTAAGACCAGGCTCTTCGACTAATCCGGAGCTGCCCCCCCAGCTCCTTGAGTTCCTTGCAGGTGAGTAGCACACTTTACATACCCCTGGTTGATTGATTGATTGACACAACACACAGCAATGTTCTTTCAAGCAGGGGAACACAGCAGACAGCAAAGTCCGTTAGCCTCTCCTTGGTTAAATCAGCAAACTGCAGGCCAGCCCCAGAAAACACAGCAAGGGTCAGTCTATCTCTTCAGTCTCGTCAGCTGTTCTTCCTTGGCAGAGGTTCCTCTTGACCATGAAGTAGTTTCAATCCTTTTCAGTCTTGATCAGTCCAACGTTCAGGGGTTTCAGCTCTCATAGTAATACCCCTAAATGTATTTAAAGTCTTTGTGTTCAGGGGGCACTTACCCCTGTCAAAACCAGTTCTGGGTGTCTCCCTGCCAGTGACACCTTCTTCCTCTGATTCCTCAATCACTCAGCAGGAGGTGGAGCCATGGTTTTATGACAGCAGCCCAGGCCTCTTCACATCTATGGGGCTACTCCTCCCCCTACACTCCAGATGCAGGTCAGCCTTTTTCTGTCTCACCTACTCCTCCCCTGGGTCAAGACATTTGCTTGATACTATCACATTCAAATCCAGACAGTCAATCCACAACCAGGCAAAGACACACAGAATTGTTAGAACAAAAACAAATCCACTTCTAAAAGTGTGGTTTCTAAACACACAATTAAAAAACCACCTTCACAAAAAGATGTGTTATCACATTGTGAGTTCAGGCACAATAAACTTTACATCTCCATCAGTACATAACCTACCTTTCACAGACACTGCACCCTGCCCAGGGGGTACCTTGGGCCTACCGTAGGGGTGTCCGATGAGCATGGAAAGGGAAGGGTAAAGCCTGGCAAGTGGGTGCACTTTTCAGGACAGCATGGCAGTCAGCAAACTGTGCGCAGGCACTGCAGTGGCAGGGCTGAGTTCTCTCTTTAGGGCTACTTGTGTGGGTGGCACAATTAGTGCTGCAGACCAACGAGTAGCGAGTAGCATTTGCATTACCAGCCCTAGCACACATAGTGCACTTTACTAGGGACTTTATTAGTAGGGCAAACATCCCAATTATGGGCAACCAATTACCATAACACTTTATACGGAGCATATGCACTATAGCACTGATCAGCAGTAATAATGTGCCCAGAGTCCTAAAACCAACAAAAACTGGTCAGAAACAATATAGGAGGAAGGCAAAAAGTTCAGGGAAGCCCCTGCAAAAAGGGGCAAAGTCCAACAATTACAATTTTAGAAATGCCACGTTTAGAAAGCGGACATTTCTCTGCATTTACTGCTCTGTGTACCTGACAGCCGACCTCCAATACATGTGTGGAGTGGGTTACAGCTACTCATTTTGCATTCCCTCTAGACATCCACAACACAGGAAGGAAAGGTGTGTCTGTGTACCATCTACATACATCTGCATTCTGATGGCCTTGCCAGGGCAGGATGGAAGGGAAGGGATACCACTTTACCTGGATAGGCAGTGTCCTATCTCCACACAAAGGAATGATTACCCCCCACAAATTTGAAAAAAAGGAACCCAGCAAAGAGAAAAAACTGAGATAAGTACACTCTCCACAGTGAAAAAATAGAGAGAAAAACTCAGTTTTTCTTAAAAAACCCTCACCCACCAGGGTTGCTCCTTGGTGGCATGCTTCATATTTCGGGTTCTTCCGATTCACTATGGATCAGGGCATGCTGCGACCAGACGGATACGCAGGAGCACTTCGGGGTATTTTATATGAGAAAGACGATGGTGTGGGAGAGGAGTGGAGTGAAGGTATTAAGCGTGTTTAAAACATACCTGACTTTTAGGTCACCCTACTTTATTCCTGCATCTAGTCGGTATGGTTAAAATCAAGGGAGTAGTGTGGAACATATAGGTTTTAATTAGTTTATTTTTTCAGGGCAACATGTTTTGAACCTTGCCCATATTAGCTCTTCATCAGGACCATAGGAACCTAGGGCTAGATGTAGGTAATTCCCAATTACAGACTCTTAAATACCGAATTTTACCGAATCGGTATTTAAGAGTCTGTAAATGGGAAGGGGGCAGATTTAGGTAATTTCGAATTTAGGAATACCGAATCTGTAAGATTCGGTATTTACTGATTCGGTAAATATCGAATCGGTATTGCCCATTGATTCCTATGGGCCTTGAAGCCCATAGGAATCAATGGGAAATACCGATTCGGTATTTACCGAATACCGAATCCTGCAAGGGTGCAGGGGATGTCACTTTGACACCCTCTAGCACCCCAAGTACAGGCTTGTGTGACATGTGGCACACATACATGCCCTAAGGGCATGTCTGTGTGTCACATGGCACAGGTGTGCATGCACAGATGTGCATGCATACCTGAATTCGGTATTTTACCCCACAATAGGATTGTGTGGTAAAATACCGACTCTTAAGGGCCTGTAGCACTCTTAGGAGTGTCAGCTACATATGGATTTACCGATTCGGTAAATATACCGATTCGGTATTTTACCGAATCAGTATATTTACCGAATCGGTATATTTACTGAATCAGTAAAATTACCGATTCAGTAGGACCCCTACATATGAAAAGCCTAATACCGGTCGGAAACAGCCGAAATCGGCCGTTTCCGACCGGTATTAGGGCTCCTACATCTGGCCCCTAGTTCCTTTTGGTACCATTCCTTAATGTCCCAAATGGGAACACATTTACCTTGCATGCCTTGCAGAATCACACAACATACATACAATATTACTAGGTGGTGCTACGTCACAGCGTATATTAAAGACAGCATATTGGTGCGTCATGATCTCTCCGGGGAGGAGGGGGGCCTACAGTCACACCCTAAAAATAAAAGGAAGAGTTGTTGCCGTCATTGACAAACACTGTTGAAAGCGGAAAAATAAATTTTCTAAATGCGAGGCTTCACCGCACATGGTGCGATGTCTCGTTTGTTACTGCAAGGCTGACCCTGTAGTGGTGAGGCTCACTTTCAAAGGACTCACCCCCTTCACTTACTTCATCAAGGCCGCCCTCAGCCTCTGGGGCTAATCAGCTCACCCAGGTCCACATTTTGCCGGTGCGTGTCTCGAACAGGTTTTTAAGCCGGGACGTTGCAGACTGCTTCCGCGTACGTGCTTTGATTATAAAAACTAGACTGCCCGGGGCCTCGTAAAATAGCCATCTTGTGGGCACATGTTCAATTCCATTAGGGTATTTTTTTTAAAACTGATCCAATCTCTCTTTGTACTTTTACAGTCGAAAGAAAAGTCAAGGGTAATATTCATTTTGTATTCAGGGAAATGTAAAATGTAAAAAAAAGTTATGATGACTGGAAGAGGATGTACATTGGTATCCATTCAAATAGGCAGGCTTATTGGTACAAACCTTCACTGAGGTTTTGCGAATTCGCAATTCGCGAATTTGCGAACTCGCGATCCGCAAAATTCGCGAATTGCGAATTCGCGGACTTTGTGGCCTTTTTAAATGGGGGGGGGTCTTCTGTGCGAGTTCAAGTGCCTCTTGTGTGTATAAATGGTCAGAGACCGATCAAAGCAGCAGATGAAGAGAAAGAAGCTCCTGGTCACAGGAACAGCACGAGGATTGCGCTCGTGAACGTCAAGGATACAAAGGCCTCTATCCAGCATCACAGCTGATTTTCGAGGGCAGATTTGGGAAGAAGGCACACCTGCCCAGCCTCGACGACGCTCATGATTGTTTTTGGGCTGATGAATGAGTCACTGAATTTGAGCTTCAACTAGTTCCAGCGACCATGTGTGTTTTACTATGCAATCGTCCCGAAGGGCGCAGGGGTCCCTTGAGTGACCTATCATAGTGGGTAAATGGCGGGAAGACGGTGCACACCGCGAGTGTGTGAGCGGGACCAAACGTGCGGGGCTTCCATGCGAGTTCATGCCTCTTGTGATTGCGCTCGTGAAAGTCAAGGATACAAAGGCCTCTATCCAGCATCACAGCTGATTTTCGAGGGCAGATTTGGGAAGAAGGCACACCTACCCAGCCTCGACGACGCTCACAATTGTTTTTGGGCTGATGAATGAGTCACTGAATTTGAGCTTCAACTAGTTCCAGTGACCATGTGTGTGTTACTATGCAATCGTCCCGAAGGGCGCAGGGGTCCCTTGAGTGACCTATCATAGTGGGTAAATGGCGGGAAGACGGTGCACACCGCAAGTGTGTGAGCGGGACCAAACGTGCGGGGCTTCCATGTGAGTTCATGCCTCTTGTGTGTATAAAAGGTCAGAGACCGATCAGGAAGCACTAATAGATAAAATTAAGCAGGTGCTCAAGCACCTGCTTTATTTTATCTATTAGTGCTTCCTGATGAAGCTAACTTAGCTAACTTAGTAACTATTTTAGGATGGCGCTGGCAGCTTGCCGGCGCCAGCCTAAAATAGTTGCAACTTCAAGCTTGAAGGCTTGAACTTTTGCCCCCCAAATCTGCCGCTCGTGAATTAGCGGATTTCCGGTAAATTCGCGGGGAGTTCGCGGATTGCGGATTTAGCGAAAATCTGTGAAATCCGGGAGCGGAGGGATTTTGCGCCCATGCTTATTATTGAGGCTGCTATGTGATGCTGGATTGGATCAGAATGTTGGTTGACAACTCTTCAAATAGTATTAATACAAACAAGTTTTAAAAAGAAGGTAAACAGAATGAAGATTGAGAGAAGACTGTGGGGCATATTATCACGAACAGCGATAAAATGATCGCTGCTTTAGCGTCATGAAACTGCAGCTAAAGCAGTGATAATGGGCTTGATAATATGCCCTTGTGAATTCCCATAGAAGCCCAGGTTAACACCAGAACCTGGGCTGCTATGGGAATTCACAAGGACATATTATCAAGCCCATTATCGCCGTTTTAGCTGCAGTTTCCTGCCGCTAAAGCAGCAATAATTTTATTGCCGTTCTTGATAATATGCCCCTGTGTTCCTCTGTGAAAACCCGACTCTTTATTTATTAGTGCTGTTTACATACTTTCTGGTTTAGCTGTGATTTTTCAGTCATAGACGATACACTGCAATCTAGAAACTGAATTAAATAAAATAGATTAAATAAACATAAACAAACTTTTGGTATCATTGATTCAATTGATTTGATTGTTTTCTTTCTTTTCACCAATATCTTGAAACTGTTTTTTTAACATCTGGGGTTTTGGAAATTGAATGAAATTCCATCAAGTGGTTCTCAGTCAGTATGGGATTGTGCCAAAGATTGAGTCCAGCATTTGATAAATTAATTTCTTCAGCTGTATTTTACTGAAAGTGACATAGGATTATTTAAAATCTGGAAAAGGCCATTCCCCTTAATTGATATATGATGTAACTTTTTCCTAATTCCTACCCATATGATTTGTCATAGTCCTCATACATAAATAAGTTGATGTACTATGTAGACATTAGCTTGGAAAAAAATACTAGTTGAGGTATAACATTATTCATATTCGAGTCTGTGCTGACGATGCTCAAGATTGGCAGTGAGGCCCAGGCTTTCTTTTAATTGTATTGTGACATAATTATATTTGTATAACCAATTTTAAAGGCAGATCAGGCAAAAGATGTAACTACATATCTGAACACCTAAGCAGACATCATAAACTTTTTTTGTTTAAATTTGTTTATTGGGATTTTTACAGTATTTAGTGCATATTAACATTCTTACATCATCTCACTGAATTGACACATAACTGCGATTAGAAACAGAGTGAGTATACAATACATCTTACACGCGTTTCCTGCATTCCAGTCTTACAAACGAGAAAAAGAATCAAGAGGAATCATGACAGCTGTGTGTTGATTCTTATTTCTACAAGAATCCCATCTGTTGGTTGGGACCCATTGGTAGGAGTATCTTATGCCCTGCCTTCAGTCGTTTTCAAAGTATGTATATGCAACTTTATTCCACTCTCATTGTTTCCTTCCCTATGCTATAACCTGACTGCACATGTATGTAATCCCATCTAACTAACCTCGGTGTCTAAACTGCCGATATGAAGTGGCTAACTGCTAACTATGGGGGTAAAGAGAAACTAGGGGAAGCGTATAGAAGCTATCAGTTCTTGCGTCGGTGTTATCGCTAATGGGGACGGTGTCTTAGTCTATGTATTATTTAGCGGTTTGCAGGTGCAATGGTGTGCATGCGACGGGGAGAGTTACCGCACTCGTGGGAAGAACCCCTGTGCGAGGTGGGACAACTCCCGGCCTGGGGTCCGCGTGATCGTGGGTCTACTCAGAATGGCCCTGATGCTAAATATCTACTTCTGCCACTGGGATTGGGAGAATACCTGTGCTTCTGTTGGGGTTGTTTCGTGTGTAAATGCGTACAGCAATTGTGCCCATTCTAAGGAAATGGGGTGTTTTCAAATGCCCTACACTTCCTCATCTCTCAATACCTCTTCCTCAACTTTGCCCCTCTTTTTCACTGCGCCTATCCACGCCGCTTCTGGCGGTCCCATTGGGGCATGCCAGTGCATAGCTATTCCTCTTTTTGCTAAAAGAACGGCAAGAGATAAAAAGTGGTTCTGCACTTTCTCGGTCTTCCGCCTGTGGAAGATCCCCAGTGCACATGCTTCCCATGTGGTTGCGGTCCTAGTGTTAGTCGTCGCCATAAGCGTCATGTGAACGCATTCCCAGTAACCTTGGGTGTTAGTGCAATCCTAAATCAAATGCTTAAGGTCAGGATAAAAACGGTGAAGTCGGTGTGGTGTGAGGTATGCTCTGTGAAGAACATTAAACTGGATGTTCCTAAAACGTGCATTTCTGGAAACTTTTTGGGGATATTCTAGGGCAGTGTCCCATTCCTTTTCATTAGGAACTCTTCCCACTTCTGTTTGCCATGTCTGACACAGTGTCTGTATCGAGGGTAGAATCAGCTCTTGGATGGCCGTGTATAGCCACGTGACCAGGTGTCTGCCTCTCCCATGTGTAAAATAGAGTGTATCACTGGGTGTGTCGGTGGTTCCTCTTCAGTGGGGTCCCAGTAGCGCCGGCTACTGTCTACAAGTTGCCTGTGCTTTAGAAACTGTCCTGGCGGGAGTCCATATTGGTCCACTAACTGGTCATATGTTCAAAGCGGTCCCTCCTCAAATAGAGACTTCATCTCAGTGATTGCGAGATCAGTTCAAATCTGAAGGATGCCTGCTGTATAATATTTCTCTGGGGTAGCCACCAGGGGGAGTAGGGGTGAGTACGGGGGTTTACCTTTGGACATCCGATGGATTCTCATCATGCAAGTGCGAGCAATGGAGAACTGGAGGTTTCGGTGCGCATGGGTTTGGTGCTGGGAAGCAGCATCCTATGAATAGCTGGGAGTGATATTCGGCCCTCCTCGGTGATGGCCTTTCTGGTATGCCGATCTGCTGTCCAGTGTGACAACCACTGCAGTTAGGCAGCCAAGAAGTAGGAATCAAATGACAGTGCGCCCAAGCCCCCCCGGTCTGTGGGTAAATATAGTGTAGTCAGTGCCACCCTATGCCGGCCCCCCATATCAGTTCGGTAAGCAGAGTGTCCAGCTCCTTAAAGAAATGGCGTGGCGATATCACTGGGAAGTTACCAAAGTGGTATAGGAGTCTGGGGACCATAATAATTTTTGCCAAAGCTACTCGCCCGATGGGGGCTGAGGGCAACGTCTTCCAAAACCCCACTGCTGACCGTATCTCCGTCAATGTCCTTTGGTGATTTCCCTCGTAAAGGTCCACTGGAGAGTGGTACAGTCTCACCCAAAGATATCTGGGTGCCTCCATATTCCATGTGAGCGTTTGGTTTCCCACTTGGACAGCAAATGGTGCTAAGCGGGCACTCAGCGGGTACAAAGTGGACTTCTCCCAATTAACTTTAAGGCCGGAGACCTTTGCAAATTCCTGCAAGGTCCCTGGGATTGGTGTTAGGTCTTGGGTGACATCTCGGACATATATAAGAAGATCATCCACGTATAGCGAGACACAATGCACCGTATCTGCCAATGGGATGCCCCAGGTCCCACCCCCCTGTGGCAGACGAATCAGCAGTGGTTTCACTGCCAGAGCAAACAGTAGGGGAGATAGAGGGCACCCCTGTCTGGTACCTCTTTCTATTATGAATGAGGGGGAGATATATTTACCTATCCTGACCCGTGAGGTAAGTCCTGTATACAGGAGCTTCGTATATGCCGTTAGTCTATGTCCTGTGTCTATTTTGCGAAAAACCGCAAACATGTTAGTGTGTCAAATGCCTTTTCGAGGTCTAATATCCGATATGCTACATAGGGGAACTGTGTTTTCACCCTATCTTGAATGTGAAATAGTCTGCACAGGTTCTGTGAAGTTTTACGTCGTGGGACAAATCTGCACTGATCCGGGTGGATCAATGGCGGCAGGATTTGGGCATACCGATCTGCCAGTAGTTTGCCCAGTATCTTACAGTCTGCATTCACAAGGGTGATTGGTCTGTATGAGGAGGGTAGCGTTGGGTCCCTTTCGGTTCCGGGAATCGATTATAATCGATTCCCTAATGGAGCCTGGAAGCTCACCCTTGTCTAATGCGGTATTGTACATGGTCACCATGTGCGGGGTCAGTCGGGTCGAGAAGGTGCCATAATATTCGAGTGGGAAACCGCCCATCCCTGGCGCCTTATTGCGTGCTAACGCTCTGATTGACTGGAATACGTCTGCGGTTATGATCCTGGCCTCTTATGCTTTTTTGCCCAATGGGGGGATTTGAGGCATGCGTAAGGGACGTAGGAAACTGCTGATCAGTTAATGGTCACAATGTTCTGGGACTTGATAAATGTTCGAGTAATAATCGTGAAATAGGCGCAGGATATCCAGCTGCGAATGTCAGAGGGTGCCATCTTTGTCTGCTATATCGGTGATTGGTGGCACCTCAGAGTCTTTGTAGGCGAGCCAAGCTAGGGGCGTCCCCACCCTATTGCCTTTCCGGTGGACCTTGGACATGTACACCCTAAAATTATATTTACGAAGGTCTCTCAGTGTCTCTGTATAAGTTGTTTTTGCAACAGCCCCTTGAGCTGGAGTGGCCTCATCTGTGTCTGCTTTTTTCGATATATCCGCCAGTGCTCGTTCCGCCTGTTGTAGTGCCTTCTCTAGTGTGCACTATGAGTTGTATGCAATGCCCCCATGCTAAGACTTTGAATGCGTCCCATTTGATCAGACGGGATGACGCCGTGCCCGCGTTTGTCGTGAAGTGCCCTTGTATGTGTTCCTCATGATCGTACCTGAGCACTTGGTCGGTGAGACAGTCGCGCAGCAGTTTCAAAGTGAGTATGGGGGGATGGGGAGTCTTCCATCTGAGAGTCACTGTGTGGGCATCCTGGTCTGCCAACACCCTCCTCAAATAATCTGTGTGCTGTACTTTAGGAAGTATTGTGATGGAGCAGAGAAATCTATCCAAGCGCACTCTCAAGTTGTGTAAAATGGAGTAAAATTAATATAGTGTGGTGGTTGGGTTCCGTGCGCGCCATGCGTCTGTTAATACCCTGTGTTTCACCCATGTGCGGAGGTGTTCTGTTTGCCTAAGCACAGGTGACTGTGCTGGTGGGGGCTGGGATCTGTCAAGACTAATATCTAGGACGCAGTTATAGTCTCCCCCCAATATCCACAGCGATGGCGTGTGATGGGTTAGCGTCCCAGTGAGTCGACTCCAATAAGAGGCTTGTTCTACATTAGGGGCGTATATGCTTCCAATCAGTATATGTTGCCCTTCTAATAACCCCTCTATAATTGCGTAACGTCCCACTTTGTCCACCATACGTGACCTCTTCTTGAAGGGGGCCCCAGGTCGGATCCAGATTAGAGCCCCCCTAGCATAGGCAGAGTATGTTGTGGCACGCAGACTCATAAAGTTAAGCAACATTTTAGAAAGTCATCTATTGTTGATTGTTAACAATGCAGGACTTGGTAAAGAGAATTTTTTTTTTCCCTTTGCACTGGACGGCCCCTTTAACATAATTGTTACAGGCTGTCCCACAGAACCCTGGGCACATCAATAAATAAGTGAGTTGTATCATATATTTTATACTCTGAGATACCAAAGAAATTCCTACAATAGTAATCATCAGCAATATATAAGTGCATATTATCTGCATAAAGCATAATTATATTTCGCAAGTTGCGCAAACTTTTACCCTTACCAGCTGTGTGAAAATATACTGTGAAAGACTTGACAAAACACAAACAACAAAGGTATGGAGGTAACCCATGCCTTGACTCATATTAACTCTCCCTACTTTCGTACAATTTACAATTAGCTCACCTATGGAGCCATAAGGATCTCCAGAAGAAAAATTGTGAACTGGGATCGGATTCCATTTACAGCATTCCACAAAATGTCCTAATCTACCAGGCCAAACGTTCAGCAACAAGAATTAAAATACAGGGTGTCTCAATCACTTGCAGTCAAGCTATACCTTCCAGTAGGAAATGGGTACCAGCAAAGGATTACCACACCAGAACAGGTCAGTAGGGTAGATAGGCCACTACAGCCTCCCCAAGCTTGAGGCGCCACATCAAAACATTACCCTGGACGGAGAGCTCCTAATTGAGTCGGGAGGGGGCCCCTCCATGTACCTTGCAGGGGTGCCCCCTCAAGTTTCGTTACGCCACAGGAATAGGTCCCGCCTGAACCATAAGCATGAGCCACTAAATTATCATGCTCAGTCTAGTGGCCATTATCTTCATACAGATTTTTCAAAGCTTCACAAAATTATAAACAGCAATAAATAGTAGATATTACACTATGTGCCCCACAAGGAGGAAGTTGAAAACAATTTAAAAGGGAGTGTTCAGCAGCAAATTATAATAGTATCTAGAATTTTTGGATGTTTCATAAATGTGTCCCTAATGAAATGGCTCTTAAAATCTATACTACTATTATAAAGGAAGAACTTTGTGCCTTTGAGGCGGGTAAACTCGGGAACCACAGCGCCAATCCACACACCCGTTACATTGTTGTAATCGTCAGGGTGTGCAGATGGACATAGGTTATATAAAAGTAATAAATATACGTTATTTAAAAAATTTACAGAAAAAAGAAAGTAGTCCCTTGGAAGAAGCACCGGCCGCGACGTGCGTGCCCGACGTGAGGAGCGCGGGGAGGAGCGGCGTCCAGGAGCACGAGGAGGACCGGCAGACATGGCGCGGGGAGGAGCGGTGAGGAGCGGCGGACAGGCGGTGAGGAATTGCGGACAGGCGGTGAGGGTCAGTGGACAGGCGTAGAGGAGCGGCGGACAGGCGGGGAGGAGCGGTGAGCGGCGGATGAGGTAGGTTATTTATTTATTTATTTAGGAGGAAAAATGAAAATCGGGAGCAAAAGGAAGCAAACGAAGCATTACAAAAGGGAGCCAAACGGTGCATTACAGGAGGAGAAAGTTACGTGTGCAGGTTACAAAAGCGTACATCGTGAGCAAGAGGAAGCAAATGGAGCATTACAAAATTGAGCCAAACGGTGCATTACAGGAAAACAAAGTTACATGTGCAGGTTACAAAAGCGTAGAACGTAAACATAGAGGTATAGGAGAAAAAGTGGCGTGTGCAGGTAGCAAGAGGAAGCAAACGGAGCATTAAAAAAGTGAGCCAAACGGTGCATTACATTTTGTGAAATGCTATTGTTTTCTTAACCAGAGGAAGACCTTATTTTGAGGTGCTGGTTTTGGAGGTCAAAACATTGGATCACTGAAATAATATCTACTACCAAAATATCGAGTTCCAAAAATATCGATGACAAAATATCGAGGGACATAATATCGACTTTCTATCTTCACTAAGGTAAGTACAAAAATATCGACTTTAAAATATCGAGTGTTAAAAATATAGACTGTCAAAATATCGATTTTTTTATGTCTTTAAAATAAGTTAAAACTATTATAATATTACATATATTTAATATAAACATTGTTAAAATTATTAAATAAATGTAACATTATTACATAACTAATGTAAATTTAAAATTTAATAATTATAATACATATATATATAAATACATGTTATTAATAAAACATATAGAATATATTTACCGTGGCATAGTAAAAGGTTTAAATTTAATGTAACCACTCCAGTGGGTGCTACATTACAGGGATCGTTGGATAGCGTAGGGGTAAAAATTACTATTCCCACTCCAGTGGGTGCTACAGTAGAGCAAGCGTACGCCTGTACCCCAAAAACCCAAAACTGACCCTGAACCCTAAAAATATCCCTGTACCCCAAAAACCCAAAACTGACCCGGAACCCTAAAAATACCCCTTTACCAAAAAACCCAAAACTGACCCTGAACCCTAAAAATACCCCTTTACCCAAAAACACAAAACTGACCCTGAACCCTAAAAATACCCCTTTACCCAAAAACTGAAAACTGACCCTGTACCCTAAAAATACCCCTTTACCCAAAAACTGACCCTGAGCCCTAAAAATACCCCTTTACCCAAAAACTGAAAACTGACCCTGAACCCTAAAAATACCCCTTTACCCAAGAACTGAAAACTGACCTGAACCCTAAATATACCCCTTTATCCAAAAACTGAAAACTGACCCTGAACCCTATAAACACACAACCCGCTACAGAAAATAAATTAAAAAAATTAATTATTTATTAATTATTTATTTTAAATTAATTGCCAATTATATTTTAATTATTTACCAATTATTATTTAATTAACAATTAGATTAAATTTACATAATGAATTAATTATAATTAAATTACTTCCCACCCTATTCCCCTATAAACACACAACCCACTACAGAAAATAAATTACTAAAAATTAATTATGTATCAATTAATTATTTTTAATTAATTAACTATTATGTTTTAATTAATTACCAATTATTATTTAAGTAACAATTACATTAAATTTACATAATTAATTATTTATAATTAAATTACTTCCCACCCTATTCCCCTATAAACCCACAACCCGCTACAGATTTATATTACTCAAATATTATTAAATATTAATAACTTACCTTATTTTCGATATTTTTGTTGTCTATATTTTTTCTAGTCTATATTATGTCTAGTCTATATTTTTGATTCGATACTTTGGCTATTCTAGTCGATATTAGTCGATATTTTTGTTGTCTATATTTTGTCTAGTCTATATTTTGTCCAGTCTATATTTTATACTCGATATTTTGTCCAATCGATATTTTGGACTCTATATTATGTCTGTTTACCCAAAACATTTACAATAATAATGTTCTTATCTAAACTCTACACATATCTGGAGTCATAACAATTGATGATGCCTTATCTAGATTGAATGTTTAGTGCGTCAGCAAAAATTTTCATGTTTTATACTACTTCTTGCTACACACCTCTTGATCAATTTTCACTACTCACCTCTACTGCACTGTTTCGTTAATTTGAGCACCTAGGCCTTTGATCGAAATCATCATGTTCATGGATTATTTGTTCAAAGGATAACTGTAAAGGATGCATAAACTAGGAATTATCATTAGTATGGTCATGAGGTTCTTTATTGTTTTTCTTTATTTTTTTTATTGAGTTCTCATCAATTGGTACTAGATGTGCACTGTTCGGCCATGTATTAAAATATTTTTTTCTGGCTATTATTTGCTGTGGCTATATTAGTACCTTCTATTCAGTCACAATACTTTTCCCAAGCGAGTCTAAATCACACATTTATTTCATATTGTTTCAAATTGTGAGCAGCAGAAACAAACGGCTGCATCACTTTTCTCTGAGTTCATAAAAGGATTGAAATAAAATCACTCAATATTGTCCATAAAGGCTTTTATGGTTTATACTAGCAGCCCGTCCCCACGTTGTCCGGGAGCAATTAGGCTTCAGGGCCCCCGCCCGCCATGACGTTGTCCGTGGGTCCCCCGGAGCCTTCCTCCATATATTGCAGTATTATACCTCTATGTTTACTTTGTACGCTTTTGTAACCTGCACACGTAACTTTTTCCTCCTGTAAAGCACCGTTTGGCTCACTTTTTTAATGCTCCGTTTGCTTCCTCTTGCTACCTGCACACGTCACTTTTTCCTCCTACACCTCTATGTTTACTTTGTAGGCTTTTGTAACCTGCACACGTAACTTTTTCCTCCTGTAATGCACCATTTGGCTCACTTTTTTAATGCTCCGTTTGCTTCCTCTTGCTACCTGCACACGTCACTCTTTCCTCCTATACCTCTATGTTTATTTTCTACGCTTTTGTAACCTGCACATGTAACTTTTTTCTCCTGTAATGCACTGTTTGGCTCACTTTTGTAATGCTCCGTTTGCTTCTTCTTGCTCACGATGTACGCTTTTGTAACCTGCACACGTAACTTTTTCCTCCTGTAATGCACCATTTGGCTCCCTTTTGTAATGCCCCGTTTGCTTCCTTTTGCTCACGAATTTCATTTTTGCTTCATTTTTCCGCTGCTCACCGCTCCTAAACAAATAAATAAATAACCTACCTCATCCGCCGCTCACCGCTCCTCCCCGCCTGTCCGCCACTCCTGTCCGCCTGTTCGCCGCTCCTCACCGCCTGTCCGCAACTCCTCACCGCCTGTTCGCCGCTCCTCACCGCTCCTCCCCGCGCCATGTCTGCCGGTCCTCCTCACGGTCCTGGACGCCGCTCCTCTCCGCGCTCCTCACGCCGGGCACGCACGTCGCGGCCGGTGCTTCTTCCAAGGGACTACTTTTTTTTTCTGTAAATTTTTTAAATAACGTATATTTATTACGTTTATATAGCCTATGCCCATCTGCACACCCTGACGATTACAAAGATGTAACGGGTGTGTGGATTGGCGCTGTGGTTCCCGAGTTTACCCGCCTCAAAGGTTCAAAGTTCTTCCTTTATAATAGTAGTATAGATATAAGGACCTCACATCCTTCCAGTTAAACACCTATTAAGTGACATTTACATATTTACATACATTAACAATTTACACCACATTTATCACATTATACAATACCAACGGTTTTCATAAACAACAATTTGACATAATTAGAAGATGGGTCGACTGTTAATAATGTTGCTTCCTGTTGCAGATTCAGTCTGACAGTAATAACGAGTAAACACAAGTCCATGATAATAGCTGCCTCGGCACCTCCATAACAGTACTTAGGGTATCTAGAGTAAAACAATACGTAATAAGATCAAAAGGAGCAATTGCTTCTGGGCGTGTTTCAATTAATGTTTTGTTCATATAGGGTTATTAACAGTCTACCCATTTTCAAATACAGAGAGCTGCCTGGTCATTCAGAATTAATCAAAATCAGATAACGGCAGGTATGATGATAACGCAAGTGAAGGACATAATAAGTATCAAGAAAGGTGTAGGTCAATGAGTGATTATTTGTTTTTTGTGTTGTAGATTATTCCAATGTGTTATAACTAAGAAGCCCTGATAAGAGCCCATTGAGAATCCGTGTGGCTTGAAACGCGTCAGCAATTGCAATTAAGATGGCAATTATATGACAAACATGGACATTGATATACGTATAATTCAATAAATAATGGACTGGATTGTAGGAACACCAAACGAAATTGGCAATTGCAATTAAGATGGCAATAATATGACAAATATAGACATTGATATGCTTATAATGCAGGAAATAATGGACTGGATTGTAGGAACACCAAAGTAAATTTAGTGGTGGTGTTTGGAATGTATATGGTGCATTGGGTTTGTGTTGTTTTTACGTTTGTGTAAAATGATGTCAAATTGATGTTTGTGAAAACCGTTCATATTGTATAATGCGATGTAAATTGTTAATGTATGTAAATATGTAAATGTCACTTGACATGTGTTCAACTAGAAGGATGTGAGGTCCTTATATAATTAAAAAAAAAGAGTTGTTGAAAAAATAGGGTGAATAAATTACCCAATCACTAAATGAATATAGTGTGGTTGTTGCAATAAATGAATTGCTATAATTGATTAGGATACCAGGTTACCCCCTTGTTGTATTTATAAATGGCCCTACCTGGGTCCTGTCTTATGGGCCTGACCTCCTTAGTTATTCAACTAGTGGGCCTGCAGCACTGGTTGACCCACTCACATGAGTAGCCCTGTAAACAAGTCTCAGGCCTGCCATTGCAGTGTCTGCAAGTACAGTTTTAAACTGCCATGTCGACCTGGCAAGTGCATCCCCTTGCTAGACCCAACTCTTACCTTTTATTACATGTAAGGCACCCCTAAGTTATGGTCAAGGTAGTCCCATAGGTAGGGTGTATGTGAAAGGTAGGACACATTCTGGGGTGTTTTACATGTTCTTATATATGCCCTGATTACATGTCACTCAAGTGCAACTTTCAATTGGGAAGAGATTGAGATTTGGAGTTTGGGTTCCAGTCGGCTTGATCTCTTCGTGATGACGGCTCCGCTATTCAGAGACCATGAGGAGGAATCCCTAAATCAGGACTTGCAACCACCCCGACTACAAAGCTTTTTCAATCCCCTCCAATTCCACTTATGAGGATTCACCTCATTGGAATTCTTCTTTGGGAATTTCAATTATCTCAACCACAAGGCTGTTTCTATTTCTTCAGTTCTAACTTTAAGGACACACCTTACTGGAATTCCTCTCTGGTTGTTGGCTCCCCACCGTGTTCTTTAAGATAAATCTGGACTGTCTGACATGCCTCTTTGGGCCATTATTAGGTAGAGAAAGAGATCTCTTGGTCGTCTCCAGCCCTGGGCCGATATAGGATTATTGTCCCGTATGGGATATCCAGTGTTGGAATTCCATTGAATTTAGAATTAAGACGCTTGACTACAAACCATTAAGATATGCTCGGGCAACCCTGATGTTCACATTGGTTCAGAATTTTATACTTAGATGACTGTATTCTGGGTCGCTAATGGTCTAAGAAACATAAGATGTGCGCCCTGATGAAGGAATTTGTATTAATTGTTGTCTTTGGCACTTTCCAAAACGTGCGTCGGCGCTTTTCCCCTGTGTTTGTTTAAAATTGTTCTATTGTGTGTTATTTATATTTTCTTATGTCTTTGAATGTAACTTTGGACCTTGTGTCCACTTTTTTATGTGATTTTCTCTTGTTTATTGAACCTCAATTGTGTGAACTTTAAATCATACATCTCAGTATTTTGTTATTTATGAGTTGCTTTTTCTAACTTTAATTTTCTCAGGATTAGTAGGCCACTGTGATGCTGTAATTAAATGTTTGTATGTAAGTGATCTGCTTTATATTCACTTTACCTTGTTTTTTGTATCATATAAAAAAGAAAAAAAGAAAATATCATTACCCTGCAAATCCTGATTGCACATCACCCGGCTGATGGGACTTCGTGAGCTATAGTGGTGGGAGGAGTTGTCATTGACACCTGAATAGGCCTTTTCCTATCCCCTCACAATGCTGTCTCCATCCTCTGTAGGGTGTGTGGAGCCAGGTCATGGCTCCACACATATGTGGACTACAAAGACTGTCCTTTGAAGTAGGCCTACTTCAAAGGCCAAAAGGGGTATAAGAATTGGACCGGTAACCCCACATTTTTGGAACACTTCTGGATCAAGATAGACTTTGGCAAGAGTAGGAGCTGGGTAGCTGTCAGAAGGAGTACTGCCCCTTTGATGTTTTGCTTTCATCGGTTGGCCCTTAGTTGCTGCTTCTGTCTTGAAGAGGACACGGACTGGTCTTTGCTTTTGTGTCATGCTTGAGAAGATTCTCCAAGGGTTTGTGTGTGCTTGCTTCCTGTTAAGAAGTCTCAGGGCCATCAAAGACTTCATCTGCAGCATCCCTGAACTCCACTGCTGGGAGATCTGATCTGCCAAGTGGTGCAAAATCCAGTTCTGGACCCTTTGAGGTGGTTCTGCTGCTTCAAGACTTAAAAATTCATGCTTTGCCCTTCTAGTGCCATTTTACCACCACAAGCTTGCCATGCTGTGGAAAAGCCAATGCATCACCGCAGTGCAGCTGAAAATTCAACGCAGTGCCTGTTCGCAGCCAGAGGAACCACCACAGCCCGAGTCCAGAGCACTGTGTCTCCCACGTCCGAGATCCCCTCTCTGACTCTGGCCCTGCTGTGCAGCTGAAGTTATCATAGAAATCGCCCATCTGCTGTTGGAATAATTGATGCAGTGCCTGTTTTGCCGCCTCAACTACATTGCATGTGAATTTTTAAGGCAACACACCTGTGTGCCAAGTTTCCAACGCGTCATCCCGCAGACCTCCAAAATCTTCGGATTTTGATGTTTTCTTCTCCGCGCAGTAATGAATAGACGCATCATTTTTCCTGCGTGCATCAGTACTGACGTCTCACTTTCCCTGGGACTACAGAATTGAGACATTGATGTGGTTTCCAACACATCTCTCTTTTGCAGCTGTTTTTCACCTTGGATTTTGATGCATCAAAGGTGCTATAATCACTACATCCATAGAATTCTATGGACAGAATTGCTTAAACTTTTAAAAAATGATTTCTTGAGTTCTGAATGTTGGATTTTAGTTGTTTCAGTCTTGTTTAGTTTAGATAAAGATGAGTTATTTTTCTAAACTGGTGTGGTACCCATTTGTAGTGTTTTCACTATATTACTGTGTAAGCATGTACAAATGCTTTACACATTGCCTCTGAAAGGGGTGAGCAGAGGTTATCTTGGGTGTATAACTCAACTTACCCTGACTAGAAGGAGGGGTCTTCACATGGACAGGGTGCATACCACTGCCAAATAGAGACCCCAATTTCTAACATTTGTGTAGACTGTATGTTGTAACCTTTAGTTCAGAATTTTGCTTTCTGGGGATCTTGTATTCATGCTAGGTACCTTTGTGCTTTCAATGTAAAAAAAAGTTGGGAAACATATGGCCACATGCATCATTGCACCCGTTTGCGAATCCTAAATTGCGAAAATTAAGGAATCGCAATTTAGAAATCGCAAATGGCAATGCATGAACAATTTGCATTCATTTTTGCGAATCAGTATTTTTCCTTAATTGTGATACACAATTTACGAATCCCAATTAAGGAAAACCCTTCCTATTGATTCCTATGGGCCAAAAGGCCCATAGGAATGAATGGGGAGGCATTCACATTTTGCGAATTTCAAATTGCGATTCGCAAAATGTGAATGCAATTTCAAGGGTGCAGGGGGGGTTCAAAAAACCCTTCCCTGCACCCCTGAAATGTAACTTTAAATGCAATTTACACACACACACATGCCCCAAGGGCATGTGTGTGTGTAAATTAAAACTTTCAAAAATGCAATTTGTGTATATTTGAAAGTTTTCGGTAAATTAGCATGAAGTTCAACTTCATGCTAATTTACCACTTCCAAATTGCAAATTCGCAATTAAAAAATGATCATGCATTGCATTTAAGAAATCTGAAATTGCGATTTCTTAAATGCAATCACAATTTTAGAAATCGCAACATGGTTGCGATTCCTAAAATTGCGAAATGTATGGTGCAATCCAAATTAGTTAATTGCATTCGCAAACGGCCGAAAATTGCGATTCGCACCGTTCGCGAATGCAATTGACTTTGATGCATGTGGGCATTAGTCCATTGCTTCTACCCTTTCAAATATTTTGTAAAAGACCCGGGGCCTCATTTATGAGAAATGACGCATCGCTGCGTGAAAGCAGCGATGCGTCACTTCTCAGTGCGCACTCCTTGCGACACCAATGATGCGTCATATTTAATGTATGACGCATCATGTCGCAAGGACTTACAGATACGTCAGTATTTCTGACGTATCTGAAAGCGCAAAAGTGACGCATTGCTGGAGTGTGTCACAAAAGTGACGCAACTCCAGCAATGCGTCCTTTCACATGGGGAAAGCCCCATGTGAAAGGGCTTGCGTCAGTCTTATGCCTGCTGTGAGGCAGGCGCAAGATTTTGACGCAACAGCATCCTAAAAGTGACGCAGTGAAATCTCATAGATTTCACTGCGTCACTAATACGAGGCTTTTTGCGGGGGAAAGCCCCCTCTGCATACATTATACCTGACGCAGGTATAATGTGGCGCAGGGGTTTAAAAAGTGACGCATCTACCTAGATGCGTCACATTTTAAATATGACGCAACAAGGCACATATTTTACGCCACTGGTGCATCACAAAAAGTGACGCACCGGCGGCGCAAAACTGACGCAAGGACTCATAAATAAGGGCCCCTGTTTTAGTCTTGCTAGAGCGCATACAAGTGCCTTTTAAAAAAAACGTATTTGGCTTTATTGTTCCTTTAACTTTTAAGTTACTTATTCATGTTCCTCTCTATATGGCAGAAGTGGGGGCCATGCCATCCAAGCAGTTTTGCTGCCCAGCTGAGCAATTGAAAGCTTTAATTCTTGTTAGCTTCAGCTTTGGACATGCATTGTATTTCTTTATTCACCGCTTGTCTTCAGAATCATGTGTGCAAGCTGCTTCTCAAATCTGGTGGTAGTTTGCATGAGCTGCTCTACTGCCATCTGTTCACAGTTAAGAAACGTACTAAACTTAAAGCTGTATGCTTTGTTCACTCAGGTTGTTTCCTTGTGCAATGACGTTCCCATATAAATACTTACATTGACATGAGATTTCTATACGGGAACCTATTTTTACTTGCCTCTGTAAGAGTTGCTATACCTGGAAAAATAACTTACTGGATCCAGAAAGCTTGTATTTAGAACTCTCTCCCCAAAGATCTGCATGTTGTGACTGATATTGTCAAGTGTTAAGGCTTTAAAGACAACAGGTCCGCTTCAGAGTTTGGCAGACATGGTACTGTCTACCAAATCCTTGATCCTCCCACTCTATTTAAGTCAAGCGGACCACCAGTTTTCTGCCAGCAGTACCTTCACTGTCCACAGTCACAGCTGTCAGAAAAATAATCATACACCCAACGGAGTGGGGATGTTCAGAGAAAGGGCCTCAGACTGCTTCCCCTACATAGTGGCTTAGTGCTGCCACGTAAATATGGAGCAGGCACCTGTGCAACGTAATGTCACAAAAAGTGACGTTCCGGCGGTGCAAGGGCCTCATAAATGAGGCCCTTAGACTTCCTGCAACTTTGCCTAATATGCATGGAACACTCAGCAAGCACAGAATACTAATACCATTTTTTCGGTTTGTAGTACTAGTATGCAATATTAATGTTACTAGCATTATGTAACAACATACAACAGAGGTCTTCAAACTTTTTGATGCCGAGACCCCCTTGTCAAACTTTTTTAGACATAAGGACCCCCTTCTGACAAAAAATTCTAGAGCCCGGTACTCCTCATCATCGACAGCCATAAAAGCCCCCATTTCCCACAGCAAATAATGTTTATGGCTGAGAAATAATATTAAACAGTGTTTGGCCAACCAAAGGTCAGTGAGTGTGAGGGTGTAGCTAAAAACAAAGGTCCTCGTTGATGAGGAATTGCCATAGGTCAGGGCTGCAAGTTTTCTTGCAGTGCTGCCCTATGCCAATGTGAAAGGGCAGGAATGCACCATATTTATGAAATACGGTGCATTCTTATCCTTTTCCCTTGCATTAGAGCACAATTCGCTGCCTAGCACCAACATAGGCAAGATTGTTTCTGTACAGGAAGGGGCACCTTTCACCACAAAAATAATCCAGAGAGAGGTTTTCCTCTTTCTATGTGAGCTGCAGAATGCAGTGCACATGGAAAGAGGAAAAACGAGGAGAAAACAAAACCTTTCTCCTTGTTACACCTCCACTGGGAGGACCCAATTTGTAGAGCTGCCCCAGGTTTATGTGACTTTGTAAATATGGGGTAGCATCAACATACATGGGAGCTGCGTGGGAACCCAACGCAAAGCCCATGGAACACCTCCTTGAAGCCGAATAAGGCAACGCAGTGGCTTGCGCTGCTATGTCTTACTCCATATCTATGTTGCCGGGCAAAGCCATTCAGGGTGACTTTGCACCACCTCATAGGTATGGTTTAGACACATGCGCCACCGGAGTGTAAAAAAAAGTGATGCTCTGGTGATGCAAGCCTCTCATAAATAAGCACCAAAATATTCTGTAGGTTTTTTAGGGCTTTCATCATCAGCTATCTACATATAAAATAATGGGCAGCGTAAATGAAAAATAAATAAAAATGTGGTTACTCAGTGGGAAATGCACTGCAGTACATTATGAAACTTCTATAAGTTAATGCACTGCAGAGGGCTGCGTGTAACCAGAGAGCCACAGATGTAAATCTGGATTGGTGCAGTGGATAATAGTGATGTGTATTTTTAGTACAAAGAGGTCCCAGCATGTGACAGAAAGCACTGTAAATATGCAAGCCATTATTTTATACTTGCATAACACACAGTGTAAAATAGAATGCTGCAAAATGGTGCTTCAAAAATGTAGATTTTAGTAATATTAGAATAGAGCGTATGTAATGCAAATATTTTTTTTACATAAGCGTCCCTTCAACATCTCATTAGGGGTACTAAGGGCTGTGTAAATGCAGTAAAATTAAAAGCATGCACTTCCCAGCCCAATTGTTAATTCTGAACTTCTACTCCAAGATTATTTTTTTTTGTCATCACAAACCTTGGAGTTATTTGATCACTTAAAATCAGAACTGCTCATCCTTCACACTTGCAGATTAACTGGTTTGAATTTCATTCAAGAAAGCAGCTAAGGATCTAAATTAGCCCTCCCAGGACAGCTGTCTTTTTCCACAGGGAAAGCAAACCTTTCGGATTGCACAGACAAGTGAAGCTGGGGAATGCGCGACCCCCTTTCCAGGACTCCAGGGCCTCCTGGGGGTCGCGCCCCACAGATTGAAGACCTCTGACATACAATAACATCTACATGGCTGAAAAAGGGATAGTGGGCAACCTCTTACAACTTACACCCTAAAAGTCATCTCAATAACAAGCCCATAGGTAGGTGGATCGGGGACAGTGCTGAACCTCAATTTCATGAGGCAATGTGTCCCAAGATAAAGTTAACAACAGCATATTGAAAATTCAGTCAATAAAGAAAGACAAACTCAATATGTGAGTTCTAGGGCGGAATTAGAAAATTGTAAAATGTTTGTCACAAAAATTCAAGATTATTGCAAACAAAAAATGCCATACAGAAATTTTATGTGCAGATGAACAAAGCAATTACCATGAAGCTACTCGGCAAGAGGACAATAAAAAAATTGTAAGCAAAATAAGGACATTTGTATGTCCCAAATGAGCAGCACATTGGTAAGAAATCAGACAGTATCCATAATATAATTACAGAGGTCTCTGGTCCATGCCAAATTGGGGGGTTTATATAGGAACTCATCTCCTAGAACATAATACAAACTGAATTACTTATGGTGTGAGCAAAAAAATACAAAAGAACACAATTACAGCAAATTGAAACATAAAAAGTAAAACCTTGAAAGTTGAAACATTGCTGAGCCCATGCTACAGAGATGTTTTCAAGGATAACGTTATTTGGAATTAAACAGTGACTATGCTTGACTGTGTACAGCCAAAATAATAAACAGTGGCTGTAACAGTGGATTTATATGCTGAGACATTCAACGTTCACTGTTTCACTAGAAATAAACTTGTAAATGCACAGGAGCGTTCTTGTCCCCTTGACGTTAGAGTTTGCATGACAGAGCTCGGTTTGAATCTCAGAGCTTCAATGTGAGTACAAGAAAAGCACTCTAGGCTCACTGTTTCAGATATGTTTCAAAAATACACGTTCAGGTGTGCATATGTGCGTACACAAACCCGCACAGTGAATTATAAAAACCTGTGTAAATTGCAACCTATGAAAAGACCGTGCAACATTCATTGGAGAAAGTTCATGTGCATTGCTTGGGATCACTGACAGAATATCGAGGAGGAAAATATCGTACTGACAAAATATTGAGGACAAAATATAGAATACAAAAATATCGCATTCCTATCTACAAACAGGTAAGTACAAAATTATCGAATCCAAAATATCATTGTAAAAAATTGAGTTAGTCAAAGTATCACATTTTTTTAAATGTCTTAAAAGTAATTTAAAGAAATAATAAATATAATTTATTAAAACATACTTAAAATGCTTAACCTTAAAATGAATAAATAATTAATGTAAGTAAAAAAATAAACAAACATATTTATTTTTTAATACATATATATATTAACATTATATTAATAAAACAATATTCAATATTTTTAGCTTAGCACACCGGAGGGTAAAATTTACTATTGCCACTCCAGTGAGTGCAACAGTAAGGAAAGCGTTGGATAGCGGGAGTGTAAAAATGACTATTCCCACTCCAGTGAGTGCAACATTAGGGAAAGCATTGGATAGCGTAGGGGTAAAAATTACTATTTCCACTCCAGAGAGGGCAACAGTAGGGAAAGCGCTGGATAGCGTAGGGGTAAAAAATACCATTCCCACTCCAGAGAGTGCAACAGTAGGGAAAGCGTTGGATAGCGGGAGGGTATAAATTACTATTCCCACTCCAGAGCGGGCAACAGTAGGGAAAGCGTTGGATCGCCTAGGGGTAAAAATGACTAATCACACTCCAGAGAGTGCAACAGTAACGAAAGTGTTGGATAGCGGGAGATTAAAAATTGCTATTCCAACTCCAGAGAGTGCAACAGTAGGGAAAGCGTTGGATAGCGTAGGGGTAAAAATTACTATTCCCACTCCAGAGAGTGCAACAGTAGGTAAAGCGTTAGATAGCGGGAGGGAACAATTACTATTCCCACTCCCCTGAGTGCAATAGTAGGGAAAGCATTTGATAGTGTATGGGTAGACATTACTATTCCTGCTCCAGTGAGGGCAACAGTAGGGAAAGCGTTGGATAGCGTGGGGGTAAACATTACTATTCCCACTCCAATGAGTGCAACAGTAGGGAAAGCGTTGGATAGCGTAGGGGTTAAAATTACTATCCCCCCTCCAGAGAGTGCAACAGTAGGGAAATCGTTGGATAGCAGGAGGGTAAAAATTACTATTCCCACTCCAGTGAGTGCAACAGTTGAGAAAGTAATGATTTAATATTTTAATAAAAATAAATTACATATCAAAACATATACAAAAATAATTAAAATGTATTACCAATTACACATTATTTAATAATTAATCGATTATGAATATAAATAAACATTAGTTATTAAAAATTAATTGCCTATTCATAATTAATTAACAACTAATTAATCTTCAATACCAAAAAATACCAATTAATAACTAATTAACAGTAAATTAATTATCAATACACAAAATTTTTTATTATTTAATTAATGACATTTAAATTACTTCTCACCTTATTCACCTTTAAACTCACAACCCACTACGAATAATAAATTAATACAATTAACATAATTATCAATTATTCAATTAATAAAAATGAATTGCCAATTAATAACAATTAATTACCAATTGAGATAATTAATACTACCAATAAATAAAAATAAATATTTACTTTATTACAATTAAATTACTTCCCACCCTATTTCCTTGTAAACCAACAACCCGCTGCAGAACTACAATGCAAAATTAAATTAAAAATAATTATTAATTCCTAAAAATTTACATTTAATTTACTATAATTACATTACTTCCGACCCTATTCCCCTATAAACCCACAACCCACTACGTAAATTTACGCAAACATTAAATAACATAAAATTCATTACTTAAATAAAATTCAACACACATCACAAAAATAATATACACTTTTAACACATATACTAACATACAAAACACTTAAAATATATTTATTGCCTATATCATTCGACTGAGACGAAACGCGTTGGCTAAAATAGAATCACTTATGTACTTGGATTTTAAGTGTTTGGATTAACTAATAAAGAATATATTCCGACCATCAGTGTATTCTGGACCTGCTCTCTACATTACTTTCTTTGATTGACTTAATCCAAAAGGAAAAGCTATGTTATTTCCTGATGGGTGCTGATTCCATAAATTTTTTGTGCCTATATTATGTACTTCAATATTTTGACAGTCGATATTACTTATCTGCATTTCGATATTTTTATCCACTATATTATGTCCATTCGATATTTTGTCCATTCTATATTTTGACTTCGATATTATGTCCATTCGATATTTATTTATTTATTTTTTAATTTTTGAAAACCTTTATTGTGCATAGCAAGCGTACAAATACGGGCCCACAACCATACAGGCCGGCCTCGAAAGCAGTCAGTAGCACAAAAAGTAAGAATAGATCAACCCAGCAGTCCCAAAGAAAACCCATGCGATAAGTGTCTAAGACGTGACTTGAATAAAGCGGGACCGCCAGGTACAGGAGGAATGAGGTTAATTTTTTTAAGTTTTGTAGATAAGAAGGATCAGATGCATTCAATCCACCGAAAGCAAATGGCAGGCAAAAAACCAGCGAGTTAGTAGCAAAACGAGGGAGAGAAATTAAAAGCAACAAAGGATAGTAACCATCAGGATAGTAGCACAATAAAACAGTACATGTTGGCCATTGCCCGCCCCACGGACTCAGTACACCCAAATCCACAAAAGTGACAGTATCAACAACGGAGAGAATAGGTAACACTACCCCGAAGCACCTGACTGACCCAAAGAAAAGAAAAGAGAAAGAGAAACCAAGAAAAGACAAGAGAAATAAGGCCCATAGAAACTGAAACTAAAACAAAATCCCTACCCCCAACCCCCCACCCTGCACGTATGCGGAGGCTACGGCCTACCCCACCCTCCCAAGCAGTGTGCCTGTCGCCCACAAACCAAACCCGAAATTTAGAACAGAAAAGGGAAGAAGAGAAGAAAAAGAAAAAACGTAATACACATAAGGCCGGAGGAGGGCCAGCGGATATTCCCAAAACTACCATCACGTATCACTCTGGCCGCCCGATCCCGGACCCCGCGACCAATACAATACCCATGTTCAATATCCCCGGCAGTCCATCAGTGTCCCAGCAGTACAAGTGAAAACAGTCCCGACATAATGGGAGGCACACTCAACCCTGCCCCCTGCGATGCGAAGCAGCGACATAGTCCGGCCTCATGGTAGACATCTTGAAGGAGGCAAGCGAGCCAAGTATCCAGATCCAAGTGGGGGGACGATCATTAAAGTCCATCCGATACACAGCCATGTAGGTATCCGTGGCACAAAAAGGGAGAATGCACAACAGAGATCCTCCGGAATTGGCAAGCCCAGTCAATAGGAGCCGCGTCAGGATGGGGAAGCAAGTCACGCCGGGGACCTCAGGAGGAGCAGCTAGACATGGCGCCCGGCTGCGCGGCTCCAGCCACATCGCATCTCCCGAAACTTCAGTTCGCCCCAAGGATAGTACAGCCGGCATCTCAACTGTAGTAGGATCTTGCACCTTCAGTGTGTCGATAACAGCCGGAGAGGAGGAACAACAGAAGGCAGTAGCAGAGTGTGGCACAGTGTCCTGCTCCCGGAGGCGTCCATGGTCAAGCAATGGTGCCACAGGAGAAATCAAATCCAGCCGGTCTCCCAATACACGGGCAGCAAAATGTAGAGCCGCTCTCAGAGTAGCTAGGGCGCCCAAAACGTCATCAATCAGCACTGGTTCAGCAGTCCTCTGCATGCGAGGCGAACAAGTGCAGCACTGTCCCATAAGCCCTCCACCATCACCATCCGCAGTCAGCTGGGCACCGCGCAGACACGAGTCATGGCACAACCAGTCCTGAGGCACAGGGGAAGCACACTCCATGTGCACAAAGTATCAGCGTGGCGTGGGCAGACAGCTGTATCTTCGGTAGCAGCCCAGGGTCCGCTGTCTCAGGAAAGTAGAGCAGGCTGTAAGATGGCGCCCAGCCCAGCTCATTGGGAGACAAAGTATCCAGCAAAGTCGTCTCTGGGTGAAAGACACGATACAATGTGTTCCCCGCAGCGGCGGCACGCGAGCCCGTGAAGCGATGAAGCAGGTTATAGGGAGCAGGACGAGGCTTACGCCGCTGTGTCCGATCCGCCGGTGATGGTGGCTGTTGTTGTGAGCAGGGCTGGCCCCAGTCCGAGATCAAAGACACAGCTGCGCAGCGCCAGGAGGAGGCGAAGACGTTCCAGTTTTCTCACTGCCGTGATCGAGCAAAAAAGCACACCAATAGATCCAGGGTCGCCTCCCGGTTCCGCCGACGCTACTTAATAGCAGGATAAGCAACAGGATTGGGCGGAAAACGGAAGAAAGGCGAGAGGGTCGGCGGAGCCGAGGAATCAGGCGGCCATCATGGTTGCCGGTTAGGCTCCTCCCCCCCCATTCGATATTTTTTATCGATATTATGTATAGTTACCGTTTCTGCCATATACAAGGACTGTTAGAGGTAGTTAAAACTCTGTCATGCAGAATAACAAAGTAGCAAACATCCCCTTTATATGTATACATTTTATTAGACGTGGTTCTAGATGCAAGAAGGAATTGAAGGCCTCAATTATGGCATTTTGGCTCAGAGCAGCACAGCAAGGCACCTTGCTGAACTGCCCTACGCCAAAGTGAAAGGGTAGGAATGCACCGTATTTAAGCAATACACTGCATTCCTGTCCTTTCTGCCTGCGCTGGCGCAGTTTTGGCAGCCTATCGTCAACATAGGCACCCTGGCACCATGGTGCAAGGGTGCCTCCGTTTCAGGCAGGATTGTTTTTGTGCAGGAAGGGCCAACTTCCTGCACATAAACAGTCCTACAGGACATGTTCCTCTTTCTATGTGTGCTGCTGAATGTAGCAAACATTGGAAAAGG
This sequence comes from Lissotriton vulgaris, assembly GCF_964263255.1. Classification (NCBI taxonomy): domain Eukaryota; kingdom Metazoa; phylum Chordata; class Amphibia; order Caudata; family Salamandridae; genus Lissotriton; species Lissotriton vulgaris. Next base: position 1,982,962,373 of record NC_141689.1, read on the forward strand.
AAAAACGAGGAGATATTAATATATTTCTCCTCATTACAGCTCACCTTAGGAGGGTTATGCATTTGATGCTTTCACAGGTTTACGTCACTTTGTAAATCTGGGGCAGCATCAAATTCCATGGGGTTTGCATGGGAAAGCCCACTTCAATGCCCATGGAATGCCTCCCATGTGCAGAGTAAGGTGACAGAGATTTGCTCTTACTCACGATGTATGAGGCCACTCAAAGCCGTGGCTTTGCGTTGTATAATAAATCTTTATGAGAGCCTGTGTCACTCATGTACCACTTGACATGGTGCAAATGTGACGCATGACTCTCCTAAGGAATCTCCTGAAGGGCATATTTACAAAGAATTGTCGTATGGCAGCATTGCAAGTCATTTTACTGTGTTTCCCTATGGCAATTAGAAAGGGCAGAAATGCACCGTATTTAGAAGATACTTTGCATTCTTGTCCTTTCAGGCAGTGCTGGTGCACAATTAACAGTTCTGCACCAATGCAGGCACCCTTGCACCGTGGTGCAAGGGTTTCTGTGTTGTTGGCATGATTGTTTTTGTGCAGAATGCAGCACACAAGGAAAGAGGAAAACACGAGTAGAAGTAATGGTGTTTCTCCTCGTTATGCCACCCCTGGGTAGGCACACGGTTTTATGCATTCCAGATTTACACCATTTTGTACATCTAGGAATCTGCCAAAATATATGAGCGTTGCATGGGAACACCAACTGCAATGCCCCTGGCTCTCCTCCCGAATGCAGTGTGAGGCAACACAGTGACTAGCGCTGCATTGCCTTATTCAATATCCAAAAGGCCATGAAAAGCTACGCAGGGTTCCTTTATGTGGCCTTGTAGATATGGCTAACATCTGAGCACCACCGGATCACACAAAAAGGGATGTTCCGGCAGTGCAGAGGGCTTGTAAATAAGCCCTGAGTGTTGCACCTCTCTGTTTTTAAATTTCTCTTTATAGATTGTATAGATTTTCATGTTACAGTGAATGTCATGCTACAGCAAACGTCAAGCAGCCACATCACTGTTACACTAATGTCTTTAACGTTGCAACATTTTCATAAGGAAGTCGAAAACATCTAAGTACCAAATGCAGAGACAGCAAGTACATCTATCTGGATCTGCTGGACGTTGCCAGCTATTTCCTTATTCGGCCTGGGGGCCTTTCAGCACATACAGGTCGGGTTAAGAGTTAATCATGATGGGAGACGGTCGGAAGGAAACGCTGATGGGTTGATATAAATATGAGTTTCCCTGTTTCCGATTCTGTTCTAGGACCAAATATCTTGGAGGATTGCACTTGTGATCAAGCTGAAGTATTGGAAAGAGTTTGTGTTAGCTCTTTCTAAAAGTTACAATCCACATCATGACCACCACATGTTTGAAAAGGAGCCCACCGCAGTTCTGTATGTAGTGCATTTTCTTCTATTTCTCTAATTGTCCTGTGCCTTATATGGGGTGTCATATAAGACATTAGTATACCTTGATAGTTTATTCGTTTGAATTTTACTTTTTTTGATAATATCTTGCATGCAAGAAAAACCCCATATCTCTTGGTATCTTTCGTGGGTGCCACCACATCTAATTGCCATTTTCCCATAGTTTCTCCATGAGCTTAAATGTTGTCTAAATGCACGTGATAAAATTTGAATATGGACCACACGTCTTTTCCAAATTGGGTTGTGGTCACAATAATTATATGCAGCTTTGGATCTTTAGGGAATGCTACCTAGGGTTTTTGGAGAGTGCCCACTATGAATGTATTTCTATGTGGCATTTGTACAACACAAACCCAGTTGATAGGCAGCCAAGCTCTGTGCAGGGTCAAGACAAGGATACAGGCAATCAGTGAGTAGAGGGGAAGCAGGGTTCTCTAAGTGGAGGTGGAGTGACACTTCATTTTGGTTTAGTGCCCATTAAAGAGGGGTGTCTTCAGCTCTTTCCTAAATTGGAACAGGGTATGGGCAAGATGGCGACTGTGTGAGCTGGCTGCACGGGTCTCGCTCTGGGAGCCTGGGCTATGCTATGCTGAAACTCATGCTTGGCTAAATATGGATATGCTTCCCCCCTGATTGCTACTGGTGCTATTTGGCTGATCTGGTCTGATCTGATTTTATATTGGTATTGGACTGCTCCACATTTTGCACTTTTCATTGGTATTTGGGCCACCAGCTGAAGGCAAGACAAGTGTCAGAGAGTCGAGAGTACTAACCACCTGAAAAGCACTTAGGGGTTCGAGTTCAAGTTCGTGTTTTGGCCTACACCGGCCATCATGCACAATCGGAGCACCTAAGTAGGAGACCCGAGGACGGGGAAAAGTGACTGCTGTGACCCGATCTGATTTTATGCTTTTTGCTGTATGCCGTGCTTGGCTGTGAAGGAGGACTCTGCTCCCTGTCTGCCCACCCGCCTGCCTGCTGATCACCCGATCCTGGCCCGATCCTTACCCCGATCAACTCACCGTGTGTCACCGATGTACAGACCGGGAAGGGTTGGGAAGAGCCCGTGATTGCGATCAGAAACGTACTGAGGTATTTGGGGATACGGCTCCTTTGATTCCTGCCGCATCTGTCCACTTTCCTGCCCTTCTTACCCTGCAATTACCGGCGCTTTCTGCCTGCTCCTGCACCTTTCAGCTTTCAGCTTTTCTGCTGTCCGCTTCTCCTGCCTATTTGCCTGCTGCCGCCTTGGAAACTCGGTGAGTGAGTGAGTTAAAACGTCATCAAGACACTGCTGAGTGAAGCTTGAAATAATTACACCCCGCCCCCTTAGCCTCGATCTCTGCAAGGCTCAGGGAGCGTCAGCAAAGAACACCAGCTCTAGCTCTAGCTCTAGGGAGCGTCTACAAACAGCAAATCGAACTAAAAGAAATGTGTGAAGTGAAGTGAAGGAGGCCAAGGGGAGGCAGCTGACTCTCTCCCACCGCTAAAAAAAGAAGCCTCCAAGTAGCTTCATTCTTCATTCTAAATAAACACACAAACAAACAAACTGGTATAACTGGTTGCAAGAGCAAATTAAAGCGAGAACGAGAGCACCAGGAAAATAAAAGGGAAGCTACAAGCACAGTGGTATCTGCTGGATTCCTACATTGGTGTGGCTCTTCTGTCAGTGTATAGGTCAATAAGGTTTTAAATCCAAACCTATAGAAATGCCCCTCACTCCAAGACTCATCTATTATTCACCGAGACTAAGACCCTGGTCACCCAGGTCACCCCGAGTACTATAATATACCACACTGTATGTGGCTCAAAGACTTCAAATCCCAGGGGAAAGGTGCCTGTCGCATTCAGGGACTGTCCATTCAGATAAATGTGACTAAACTAATCTACTTCCCTAATGCTCATTTCTGGAAATCCAGGAGTAAAGTCAAATGCGAGAGGAGCCTTTACAGAAGCCATAATGAGAAGCTTAACCAGTGGCCACCTGGCAGAATGCACAAAAGATTACACTGAAGGCATCCACCTTCATGAATATCAGGACCGGCAGGGCGGCTCAGGCGAAAGTAGATAATCTAAGGATCGGTGATCTTAGTAAATTCTGGAAACTATTTACGGAGTTAATGGATCTAGATTCTACACACAGGATGACTCAAGTAATTTTGGACAAGCCTGGGGGTCCACAACTGATCCAGGAGATGTGCAAGGTCTCCATAAATGACGATCGATCAGCACTAGAAACAAAACATACAGTAGCTGCATTGGAGCACGATAATGCTCTAAACCAACTGGCAGGGAGCTGCCAGAGAAAGATTACTAGCACTGGCAGGAGACCGGAAACGGGAGGTCTGAAGGCCCAGGAGGGTAAAGATAAAGAAGGAAAAGAGAGCAATGAGAGCAACAATAACGGTAAACCAAAAAATAAAGCCAACAAGGACAACTCAGACAATACCAAAAGTAAAACTGTGAGTAAAAACACAGATACGGAGAAGGAGAAGGACAAAGAGAGATAATGAGTGGGGGAAATTAAAAAAGCAGGAACAGACCAATGAACGTCCGCAGCAACATCAGCAGCAACACCTTCTAAACATTGAAGATAAATCCGATGATCAGGCTGATGATCAGGCTGATGAAAAGGCTGATGAAAAGGTGGAACTATTGGTCAAAAAAGCTAAAAGGTTACAAACCATTAATAACCTGAAGGCTGCAGCAAAGACAACAGGCCGGGGTCTGGAAACTCAACCAAGGATCTCCAACATATTTACCCCATTACCGAAAGAAACCACGAATTATGATAACAAAAAGGGAAATAAAAGGGAAAACAAAATTGACAACCAGAAAGGGAAGCAACAAGCTACCGCATCGGAAACATTCCCTAAAAGGGCCCCAAAAGATCTAGTAAATGAAAGTGGCACAAGCTCTGCTACAGGCTCAGATCCATCCAGCCAAGAACCCGATCATACCGATTTCATGGGACAAACCAGCATTAGCAGCAAAATGCTACAATCAGAGAACGATGATGCCTCGAATGGATCAAACTCTGATATCTATGAAACTGGAATGTCTATTTCTAGTGAAAGTTAAGAGATCAACTCAGTAAACGAGGAAGAAAAACCGGAGGAAGTCACAGTAAAAATACTAGATCAAACGGGCATAAGAGAAAATAGAGAATATAGAGAACCTGGTCGAGATACAGTTCCAAAAAGGAATCTGGAAAAAAAGAGATCCAAACACAGAAGATTTCACAATCCAATGGATGAAGAAACTACGGATCAGGGGAGCAATCCTGACCAAACTAAGAAAAAATCCAGGCACACACGGAAAAAGTTAACCCCTAAATCTGCAGGGGACGCAGACTCTAAATCACCGGTCAATGGGGGGACCGAAAGGGGCACAAACAGGTCATTTAGAGATTCCGGTAATCCGGATTTCCTGGAAGAACCTTCATTGAGTGAGGTACTGAAGTCGATCAAGGATTTAGATTTAGATGTAAAAATTGACAGTCAACGGAATCATGATGCTATACAACAACTTCAAGGCGCAATTCAAAAAGTGGGCAATACGTGCTCTGAGATAGTAGACAGAATGGCGTCATTTGAAAGCCGCACGGAAAATCTCGAGACAGACGTTGCAAAACTACAAATTGAGGGCAAGGCCCAGGTTGGTATTATTTCTGATCTGATGTCAAAAGTAGAAGATCGCGAGAACCGTGGCATAAGGAATAACCTCCGCATTCTGGGAATTCCAGAAGGGGCAGAGGGGAGTGACCCAAAGGGCTTTATAGACAACCTTTTAAAAACTGCCCTTCCCGAACTTCAAACATGGGAATTGGAACGTGAAGTCCAACGCGCCCATTTCTTCCCCCTAATGCCACCCAAACACTCCCAACGAGCGAATCAATACCCACGAGCCCTGTTGGTCTATTTTGGAAATTTCCTTTTGCGAGAAGCTATATATGACTTGGCCCGACCAACGAGCAAAAGAGTATATCAAGGATATACTTTTTTCGCTCGCCCGGATTTTGCCCACGCAACAGTGGAACGCCGATGGAGGATGCGGCAACTCTTTGCCCCTTTTGAGCAGATTGGAGTGACAGTTTATCTACAAAACCCAGCACGGCTAAGAATAATCTATAAATGAACTTCAAAGAACTTTACCAGAGAGATTCAAGCGGAAGCTATCTTCAAGAACTCTCAGACTCAGGAAAATCAGGGGGGGGGAAATAAGGTTAACTAGTTGTGTACATCAAACTAAATCATAAGATAAGGGAAATCAATAACTAAGATAATCGATCTTAGTCGAAAATATTCTAAAAATCTAGGCACTTTTTTCAAATTTTTCATATACAAGGTTAGCCCAGGCGACCATAGCGAGCAGCAATGCCCGGATCACTTGGACGCCCACACTTGGGTGCTGGACGACCCAGGAAGCCTCAAGATATGGTGAGGGGTGGTGGGGGGGTCTAACAGTAGGGGAGGTGGATATACAGGTATGAAGGAAAAAAAAATTCGACTAGAACACAGGACAGATTCATTAAGTAATAATGGTTAAGTTGAAAATGTTGACAATTAATATATGTGAGTTAAATGATACACATAAAAGACAAAGGTTTGCAATTGGTTTGAAATCTATCAGAGCAGATATAGTTTGTCTACAAGAAACCCATGTTTAGCGGTCTCAACTTCATCTATTAAAAACATTAGGATATAGAGTTATAACCCTACCACCCAACAGAATAAAACCAAAGGGGTAGCTATTATGGCAAAAGGTGGTGGAGCCCAGTTTGCGAGACGGGTAGCAGACAAATGTGGCCGATGGGCCATCGTGGAATGAAACTATGATAAGGGGAACAAATTTACGATCTGCTCTGTGTATGGCTGTGTTACTGCCGATCCCGATCTTTTGAACTTTTTATCAAATGAATTATCACATTGGCCTGTTCCACTGATCGTTTGCGGTGACATTAATCTAAATCTCCCACCTAAGGAGATAACTGCTCATAACTTTAACTACCAGGGAAGGAAGCCAAAAACATTTAGAGCACTCAGGGATCTTTGTAACACCCATGCGATACCTGACTGTTGGGAGATGCAACTCCCAACCGACCCCGAGTATACTTTTTTTTCACATTCCCATTCTAAATTTGCAAGATTAGATTATTTTCTTGTGTCGGATGTAATTATCTCTCACTGTTCGACAGTTAGATTACCAAGAGTCTTTTCCGACCACAACCCTCTAATTATTAATATGGATTTGGGGGATCTGCATAGACCCCGCAGCAATTGGACATTTGAAAGGGCTCTTCTGGCCAACGTAAAATATTGTAACCTTATGGAAAAATGGATCCCTGACTTCCTAAAATATAACCTAGGGAGTTCTCCCCTAGAGGTGGTCTGGGATACATTAAAGGCCGGTGTAAGGGGAGAAACTCTTAGATTTTCCATCAAACACAATCAGGAAGCAAAGCAAGAACTAAACAAATTAAATGATAATCTTACTAGCAAAGAGGAAGACCTGAAGAAAGCTGTCCAGTGTAATGGTAATATAGAAGGTGCAGCAAGAAAAGTTGCGATAGCAAGAAATTAAATAACAGAGACATTCACCGCAAAAGCAATAACCAATGCCATCGTGAACAGGGAGAAAATATATGAGCTTAATGAGCAGGTAGGACACCAACTGACTGTCCGCTTAAGACAACAGATCAGCGAGAACACAATTACTAAAATTAGAGACCCAATTAAAGGCCTGACCTGTGATTCCAAAGAGATTAGGGAAGCGTTCCTTAGATACTATGAAGATCTGTACACTGAGACAGGGAAAAATCAATATAAAATAGATACATATTTGGATCTTGGTATAGGTTGTCAACTACCTGAGACCGACAAAGACAAACTTGCAGAAGCTCCACAATGGCTTGAAATTCTCCTGTCGATAAATAGTCTCCCAACCGGAAAAGCAATGGGCCTAGACGGCATTCCAGTGGAATTCTACGCTAAATTTAAAAAACAACTAAAAGAAATCCTAACCACTCTGGTAATTCAGGTATTTAAGGGAGGGCGAGCACCCGAATCATGGAATCAGGCTAAAATCATAGTTTTTCCTAAAAAAAATAACGATCCGACGGAACTAGGGGCTTACCGCCCCATTACCCTGATAAATAACAATACAAAAATATATTCCAAATTACTCACTAGTCGATTGGCCCCGGTAATCCACAAAATTATTTCCGTAAGACAGCATGGATTTGTTCCCGGAAGATCTACCACTGATCACATCCAGAGGGTGATCACGCTCTTCGACATAGCGGACATAACAGGAGACCCTATGGCACTTATTCTTTTAGATGCTGAAAAAGCCTTTGATAGGGTCTCCTGGAAATACCTATGGACCGCTATGTCGAGGAGTGGGATTGGGGAGACATTTATCAATGCTATTCGCAAGATGTACTCTAATCCAGAAGCTGTGGTCTCGATAAATGGAGAAAACACAGCCACAATTAAAGTATCAAGAGGTACAAGACAGGGGTGCCCTTGTTCACCTCTCCTATTTGCCATATTCATCGACCCGTTCATCCACAGATTGGAAATGAATACTTCGATAATGCCAATAAGGACTATTAATGGCGAAACAAAGTCTTTAGCATATGCCGATGACATTGCCATAGTTACAGCTGATCCCAAAAAATCAGTAGAGGCAATGAAACTAGAGGCAAACAATTTTGGCGAAATCTCGGGGTATAAACTGAACCAGACCAATACTCAAATCTTAATTAACAGCAATAGCAATATTGTGGATGAAAGGGTAACGGATAAGGCAATGTATCTCGGTGTCAATCTTACAGCTAATTTAAACAATCTGGTTAAACTTAACATGGTTCCTCTAAAGAAACAAACGGAAAAATGCCTAAAAAAATGCATAATCTACACCTTACAATTATAGGAAGATGCAATCTAATCAAAATGGTATATCTTCCTAGATTTTTATATTTTTTTAGAACCATTTGCTTGAATTTTGAACCACTTTTATTTAAGGAAATTGATAAAAAATTTTCTCGCTTCATATGGAGCTATGGGAAAATACGAAGATCCAATAGATTTATCACCCTACCAAAAGAATGAGGAGGTCTGGCACTCCCAAACCTTAAAACCTACTGGTGGGCGACAATACTTAAGTATAGTAGCCAGCTGCTAAGGAATAATCAGGAGGATCGCTTACAAAGATCTGTCCCTAACCCTCAGGAACTTATTCTTGGCAATCAAGCAAGCGCACACTTGTGGCGACTGAATTATGACTGCCATTTTAAGAAAGTACGCTTCAAAACTTTAAAGGGTGATAGAGCGCACAGGTCACCCGGCTCTGAGTTCACCAGATTTTCACGCACTTGGGCCCATGACGTGATTGAAAATATAATTTTGTGAGTCGAGTGAGTTTACGCACCACTATCAGTATTTTATGTGTGTTTTCTGTAACACTATTACCATGGCACCTGACTTACTACAGGTACTTACTCATCCTGATGGATCAGGAGCTTGTTAGAGGATAGGCAACAAAATAATTCTAAACATTTATTCCTTTCATTAAATAACACTTTGTAAGTCTTCAAAGGACCACAGACACCTGAGGCGTTTTAAGGATTTTTATGTAAGAATGTAAAATTCAAAGTGACAAAAGTATAAGCCATATTCTGATCAAAACATCGATAAACAGAATTACAAAAATTATGTAACTATGGATAAGGGAAAACACCATTGGGTGTGAAGAGAAATCTATTGGGTAAGGGTAACAGGGAACATGCTATTCAGTTTCAGGCTTATACTAGGGAAGGTAAGTTTAAAACACATTAGTCAGTGAATTCCTAAAGCCTATAAGTGATTCAAACCCTAATCTTAGTCTATCTTAACTTAGATCTTACGCATCAATAATATTCATCACACTTTCTTTAAGCAAAAACAGTTCAATATGCCCTACAGGAAAAGGGAAAAATGGAACATACTAATAAACAATTTGCATATGCATCATTAGAGAGAACAGAGAGAATATCATGGGCATAGAGGCTTTATTAAAGAGCAGGAAGGAAAGGATAGTAGACGGACACCCACGGGTATATTTACCTAGGATAGGAATGAGGACTAACCCTGGCCACGGGTCAGCTTCGGGAAAAGACGAGGACAAGGACCCACAAGGATTTAGGATGCCAGTAGATGAGCAGGTACAGCTCACGGAAAATCAGGACAGGATAACCCTCAGGATTTGGGTCAGGACTGGGATCTCCAAAAGGGCACGACCAACACCTGCAGCTTCGGATGCAACGCCTGCGCTACCCCCTCACTGCACGGAATCCGCCAGTAACCCCGATTGGGTTCTCGAATCTCCCAGCAAAGTGCTCCGCCAGCACTTAGGACTATTTCCACCCCTTGGAGTTTGTGAAAATTCGGACAGAGTGCTCCGCAGCTCTCTGTATCAATCACCTATAGAATCGTGGGGTCGGTGACAGGTCAGCTATTCTGACAAGTCGGACAATTTTTCCTAACTAAACTAAGCTAGTTATACCCTTTTTTGGATCCCCAGACCACCCACAAATGTTGCAAGTGACAAGGTCCCAACTTATGATTGGTCAGGAGAGGTGGTTAGGTCATAGTCCCCACCTAAAATTCTGGGTTCCCATGCTTAATATTTATTCTTCAGTACCCACCCCTTACATTCCAGTTCCCAAGGTATGAGAAAGGTGTAAAACAATAGAGTACACATAAGAATATACATTTGTAACAATTTTAGGTACAGCCGAATTCTCTTCCCAGTGCATGGAAGATGTTCTCAGGCGCATCTCAGCTTCAGGAGCCAGCTGGCTTGGGCTTGCTTCTGCGCGGTTCGGCTTTTACCACATCACGTGACAGGGTTGTCGGAGGTTTCAAAGATGGCGCCGCTCCCAACTCCCAGGTCCCAAGTACGCGGTACATGAAAAGTAAGCGAAAACAAATTAATAACACAGAAAAAATAGAATACACTGTACACCATGATAATCTAGTCTGCACCCCTTACTTCATAATAACTATAGCGGTTAAAGGTTAAGCGGAAATAGATAGAAATGCAAAGCAGCATGGGCAAGCAGAAAGCGTGTTTAGAGACAAGCGGCCATTTTTAGCTACAATGCGCATGAGCGAACTCTCCCTCCAAAACTGCGAGTGCGTCACATCACATGGATATGACTGACGCATGCGCAGACTGAATTTCTGCGAAGCGGCCATTCTGTAGTATGCAAGCAGAGTTAGGATTAGTAGACACATAGGCAAGCGTCTCTGGGACACCCGCGTGTACTGTAAAAGGGTAATATTAATGACAAACAGGATTGGTTAATATTATTACAAGTTAACAAGGTTCGTGAGAGAGAGCAAGTCGCTTTATGTGCGAATCCTTACTCCATCAAGGGTATCTACGCTGCCTAGAATGACATCCGTAAACATCTAGGGCTAGGCCGGTACTCGTACTATACTACTTATATAGGCAACAACAACCTCCCGGATATCTTTTCTGACATGTATATGACACAGTGGACCAGACTTGGTATAATCCAAGTCGGTTCTCTTTATGAGTCAGCTGGTCTGGCCTCATTCGAGTCTCTAAAACACAAATATGGCCTAGAAAATAGAGACTTCTTCAAATATTTACAGGTCAGGGACTATATCATGAAAAAGGGGGGGTAGGGTAGCTCTTCAGAAAAATGAGCTAATAGAATCTATTGTTCATTGTAGCAAAGTAAAAATTGGGGCAATATACACCAAGTTAACCACTGGATTCCCGGATGATATGGATAAACACATAGATAATTGGCATAATAAACTCGGAATCTCAATTATACCCATCCAGAACGCATTCCAGCTATCCCAATCGATACTAATGCCCTCAAAACTGCAAGCACAATTTTACAAAACTTTCTTTCTTCTATATCATACCCCCTATATGCTAGCTAAATGGAGTACAGGTAAAGGGACATTTTGTCCCAGATGCATGATGCCTAAAGAAGATCTAATACATATGTTTGCTACTTGCGGGGCACTATGTACCATCAGACTTGAGATATCCACCTTTTTCTCTGAAATCTTTGTAACAGAAATTGTCATTACAACACCGGAAATATTATTGGGGTTTGATAGTGCTCACCACCCAGATAACATGAAGGGATTTCTATTTGTGTCCATGGCGGTGCTTCGAATCCGTCTTGCCTCTTCTTGGCTGGATAATGTCCCCCCATCTTTCCAACAATGGCAGGCCAGATTACTCTCAGCCTATAGCTTGGAAAAAGCAATATACAGCAGGAAGGGTGTCAAAAAGAAAAAGAAGGGTTTAGAAATTTGGTACCCACTTACACAATGGATCGAAGGTCTTGGACAGTAATTTAACTCAATTTTTGTTATTCACTACTTATATGCAAATGTTTATAGTCTTGTCTTAAGGGTATAGTTACTCGTCATGTTCAGTTATTCGATGTTAGACGATATGATCAATAATATCGTGCAACCATGCCTGTATTTGAGTGGGTGGAGGGCGGGGGGGGGGGGTCCTTAATGTTTTGAAAAATTATGTGCAATAAAAATTGTTTAAATAAAAAAAAAGGGTATGGGCAGTCCTGATCAATCCTAGGTAGATATATGGCGAAGGCGTGTTGAATTTTTCTTGTTTGTAATTCTTTGACTCCAATCTGATGGAGTCCTAGTTGTCAGAGAGCCATTGGAGGAGGTGAGCTTATAAAGCGATTGTGAGGGCTTTGTATATGAAAAAATTGGTTTTGAAGAAGGTGCGGCCTGGAAAGAAGAGCTAGTGGAGTGCCATCAGGGTTGTGTTCATGTTTCTTCAGGCCCTTGAGGTGGCATTTTTCTGTATTTAGGATCCCTTTAAGGGTAATCAGTATGCTGACTGGGAAGCTAAGAAGCAGGGTATTGTCATCTTCCAGATGCAAGGTGGAAGGTGCAAAGGCTTGAGCTGCAGTTCTAAATTCTTTTTCTCAGCAGAATGGTTTCACTTGCTACAGTAGAAAGAACTGGTACCACACTGTGGCAAATGGATTTGGCCCATTTAATCCCCTGGATTTTTTGCATTTGAGAACCCATTTTTTTAACTTTTACTCTGAGGTACATGAGAATGGATTAAAGGGCTAACAGCTATTATCAATCCTTTAAAGCCATTGCTGCACAGCTAGGATAAGCTGCTTTGGGCTAGTTACATGTGAACATGGTAGCACACGTTTGCACACTTGTATGAGCTGTATGTGCGACACTTATCTTGAGCAGACCAGCATCTGCACCCAGGTAGCTTGTTGTGGTAGGTACTCATCAAGGATTAGGTCTGAAGTGGAGTAGGCCTTTTAATGTTAGTGTCATTCATAATGTAGGCCTTTACGGATTACTGAAGGTCTGTGATTCTTAAACTGTATTAAACATTTTAGGGGAAATTTGCACTGAAGTACGATTTTGCCCCACTTAGGCCCAGTGGATCCAGTGAGATGTCAATCTTGGGGTAAACATGCATCCTGAGTGAATGAAGGAATGAATGAAAGAATGAATGAATGAATGAATTTATTTGTTTGGTTACTAAAATCCTGAGTGTAGCTCTGTAGTCCCTGATATCATACCAACACTCCTTATGACACTTTAAGGATTGTTATATTTTTCTGGTTCAGCTCCTAAGCAGTTTCCAGGCCTCTGTCCCCCTGCTGTGTAAAGTTAATTACTTTGCTCTGCAGTAGAAGTATCAAAGGCCTGCCCAGACAATAGAGCATTTAACACTGCTTGACCCAGTTCCTGAGAAAGCAAAGGATGGAGATGAAATGTATATCTGTTGGTTTAATTGTCCCACTGCAAGTGGTCTGGGTCAGCTCAGGCCCCTCGAAACGAAGAAGGAGAGTCAGGCCTCTAGTGCCAAACATGGTAGGGGCTCACCTGTGAAGTTTTGATGGGAAGAAATCAGGCAGCTGTGCCAGCTAGGGGTGGAGTGGGGACGTTCAGTTAATCTCTTACCACAGACAGCTTGAAGACGCCATATTGAAATGCCCCAAAATTAAGTTTGAAGAGGTGTGGTGTGATTATGTGGCACTCTAAGCGTGGCCAGGGGGCCTGGCTTCTAGAACTTTCAACCCCCCCTTAAAAACCCCAGCAAAAGAGAGAGGAAGACGAGAAGACACTTGATCTTGGAGAAACTGGACCCCCAGCTTGTAAATGTGCAGCACTTGTTGAATCAGCACACATTTGAAACCACTAAGAGTGAGCTGATCATGCTAAATGTCTGCCACATTTCTTGCAGATTTGTCAAACTGTACTAAAATATAAGTAATAAATATACGTACATATTTCTGTATGTATATTTATTTGCAAAACGTTTGTCTGCATAGTTATTGTTAGTTCAGAATTGCCATTGAAAATGCATCTTTATTTTCTTAAGAACCTTGGTGCCATTTGCCAAATCTGCATGAAATGTAACCAAACAAAAGTGCACCCCTGTTGAGTTGCTCAAAATATGTCTTATGGAGATCCATCAAATAGGGACCAAAAAAAGGGTGTTGGGGTCCATACTGTGACATTTTCCATTTTACCTTCCATAGGATGTTTTGTTCCTTGGTACAGAAAAAGCAGCTGAATGCATAAAATCAAACTTGGCATGTAAATAAAACCTTACTAAATGAAGTGCCTTTGCTTGGGGTGGTTTAAATAGTTTTAGTAATTTTCAAAGAATTGTAGCACAAAAAGTGTTTCAATCTTGCATAAAGAGGTTAAATTTACAAAATATCTGGACTGTTAATCGGGGAATATCTGCGAACCTGGATACAAAAAAGCTATTTCAAACTGGATGGGCAAAGGAGATTTTCTCAAAGAGACCATTTCACCTCCATAAAATCGAAAGCCAGATTCAGAAATCTGAATCTCTCTCATTGGGTCTCTGCAGAGAAAACCCTCTTTTACTGCTGTCACTACAGGACTTGACACTTTGGTCCCAGAGGCCAAACAATAGAATAAAAAAAGTCAGAAGGGGCATTGGAGGAAGCCCTGACAGACAGGCTCAAGTGAGAGGGTCCCAAAAGGACACCCCAAAGAACATCATTTTAAAATAGTATATTTTTCTGCAGGGTTGGAGGACTCTACAGAAGGTTTCCTGGGTCTCATCGTGGCCTCTGAAGTCAGGAAAACCTGGCCCACATGCAGAACCAGACTGGGAACCAAAAGTCCTTATAAATTTAGTTAAACCAGCCCCGAATCTATATGTAGACAGCAAAGCGATCGGGACTGGCCATGGCAAGTTTGTTTTCTCACCCCTGTTAAATCTTTGAAAAAATTGCAAATTTGGTGCATTTAATGACTCATTTTATTTTCACAGTACCTCGTCCAATTATTGAATGGAATGATGGGTTTTAGAGAAATGGCTACAAGGCTCAATGAATGAATATTTGGATCGTGAGAAGTGTATGAATGAATTAATTCAGGAATGAATGGAAATCAATAAAGACTCAGCTATGTGGAGACAATTGTCTCAATGCACTGACCAAGGGAGGGTGCTCTAGTTTTTATTTTAGCATCTGAATTATTAAATGACCCTACCTACACACTACGACCAATGCTTATGAAACTTGCCTACCAAGTATTTAACAGAGTGCACTGATTTAGCACCACAAAGAATGAAACGCAACCTATTAATGTTTGATCTAAAATGGTATAAGGAGATGTGGTCGCTGTTTGCACAATGTGGAAGCAGGAAACCTTGCATTAATCCTGACTTTCACTTTCCAATGTTGTGTAATCCTAGGCAATTTATTTTTCCATAGACTCCTTTTCCTTTATAGCACATAGGAGCACCTTGAACTATATTAGTTAGGAATGTGTGCTGCACAAATGCAAAAGACTATAATTTTACACAATTTATAGTAGCGCCCAAGGCCACATAAAGGGCAAAATATTGATGACTTTGCTCTTGGTTCACTAATAGCATCATCAGGGCAGTAGTGGTGGGGGCATGAATGTTTAAGTTCCTGATTAGAATCTGTTACTTAAAACAACTGCCGATTAATACAATGTTATGATTTAATATCATCAATGGAAATGCATTGCATAGATCACTTTATTCAGAAACTATTTTGAAGAGTCTTTGATGCATATGTACTAGCTCCTAACGCCACAGGAGTGTCACTTTTTGGACGCTCTGGTGGCGGTATGTCCTGTACCATATTCACAAAGTGGTGTTTTTGAGGTGTAACATGTTTTATTAATATGCTACCCTTTAATGCAGGTATCCGCGTGAAAGGGGCGTGCAAAGGGTGTTGCTTTGGGCATCACACCACAACACCCATTGATTTTTGATGCTGACTCAGATTTACAAGGAGGAGTAAATCTATAGCAGTGCCAAAAATGAATGCCAGGCAAGAGCAGGCATTAGAATGGCGCACGAGGAGAAAGACTTTTATTTTGTCTCGTTTTTGCATTTTCTATGTTTGCTGCATTCTACAGCACACATAGAAATGGCACCAAGCCATTAATCCTTGTTTGGGTGCAGGAAGGTGTCCCTTCCTGCACATAAACAATCATTAAATAATACCAATTAGCTACTTTTATGTTTGCTGCAGAATGCAGCACCATAAGATGTAACAAATATCCAATATGGATTGTTTATGTGCCGGAAGGGACACTTTCCTGCACATAAACAATCCTTCTTTGCAATGCAGGTACCCTTGCACTATAGCAACGAAACCAATCCCTACCATCAGTATAACTGGCCCCCACCCTGCCAGCCAACTGAGAAACCACTGGGTGCAAAGCCCTCTGGGCCTGGCCGCATATTGGCAACCCTGTTGAAATAGGTAATGGTCCTTTGGTGAACCTCCTACAGCAGAGGTCTTCAAAATTTTGTCAGGTGAGCCCCCCCATTTAAAACTTTTTACACCCCGAGCCCCCCCCCCACCATCACCACCACCTGACAAAAATGTTCTGGAAGCTGGTACTCTGCGTCATTGATGGCCCTTCCCTCCTGCAGAGCCCAGGTCACATAGGGCAAATAATAATAATAAATATATTAAGAGTGTTTAGTAAACTGAAGTCTGCTTGCTGGTAGATGTCTGGAGGACCCATAGGACATCTTGAGTTCCCTACAGAGGGCTGCCTTCAGGCTACACCTTTTGTAGCCTCCTGATGGCATCCTCGCCTTTTTAGCCAAATCCCTTTTATGGCACAGGTGGAGAGGCAAAGAGATTCACCCTCCTGCAAATGAGGAACTGCGGACTTGAGATAGCGCTGGTGTTGCATGTTCACCAGTATTACAGAAGGGGCTGCACAAGTGTCTTCTATAAAATATGAGTATTCTCATTGCAGAGATTCCACCCGAGTGAGGAGACTGCTCACAACTGCAGAGCCTCTGCCATGAGGGTGGAGGCCCTTTGTGAATCAGTCCAATTGTGTATATGTGTTAGGTAGAGATCTCCAAGCTGCATCATGATTTGAAGTCAGACTTTGTTGAGACATGTATGACTTGATCCATTCTCCTGCAAGCAATGTTACATTATGGCAAATGGTGAAGATCTGCACATTTTACGTAACACAAAATTCATTAATTTTACAAGAATACACTTACATATAAGAAGTTTCACACAGTCCCACCCAGGACGCAGATAATTTGATTCACAGATAACAAATTAATTGTAGACATAGAATCGACCCTACGTGGATTCAGACCTCATAAAGATGCCAAATAAATGGCGGAAAGGACCTTGAAGTCAGCATGAGCAACATTTCACTTTTTACTTTGTAACATGCTAAAAGATCCTTAAATATAAATTTCACAACTTTCTTAAATTCCATTGCAATCAACATTCAGAAGAAAGGTAAACCTCAGGCAGCCAGACATTCAATTACAAGACTGGTCTCTGCTGAAGCTTGAATAACCCCCATTTCTTCTTGGCTATAGTTAGTTTCCTTTCAAAGCTATTGCTCACGCAATTATCTAAGAGCTTCTTTAGATCCTCACTCTCATGAAAAATCCATTATTAACAAGTTGTGCTCTAACTTTCACTGTAGCCCATTTAGAGCTGAAATAAATACGTCTTTGCTCGTGTCTAGTCCAAAACATATGTGGCCACACAATGTTCAGGTAATTTGCACCAAGAAATAAGATAACCTGACCGCACCAAAACCTCTCACTTTTAATTCCTCTATCACACGGCTAAGCTTTCAAACCCAAGAGGCAATAAGACACAGCTCTGGGCATTCTCACAAATGACACAAACCAACTGCTTGAAACGTAGGCTCACAGCACCTACAACACTTTTCCAACCAAGCCCATCCCCATAGCGTGCCACATCTCTGGTAAAGCGCTACAGCACTCCGGAGTGGGGCATATAGCGCTAATTATCATACATAATATAAAGGGCATTTGCATGCACAATCTGTGAGATTAGTCTTTTGTCTTGGAAGAAAATTCAACGGGTTGTTTTAGTTTTCTTGTAACTAAAATACCATAGGGGGAGCAGTAACATAGATTTTCATTCTGGGTGTGATGGACTTTAAACAAAAAGGCCAGTATAGGATATTTGAAATATTAGGGAGCTGAAATTGATAGATGGCAATTGAATACCTTCTCTAGGCCACTGTATTTGTGTTTTAAAGCCATTTGTGTTTATTTAGGATGGTTTGGTTAAGAGAACAATAACACCACTAGACTCTTTTTTAGCTTCTTTTTGAGCTTCTTGCTCTCCTTTCTGTACTTTCTTCTTCTGGGTCCAAGCTTATGAGGAAAAAAAGCCCCCCTCTACACCTTACCAACTTTTATTAAATGAGTAGAACCAAAGACATTTATTAAACTACATTTACCACACATTCGCTCTCACAGGGACATTATTCCACATCGTGGTGAGGGGCGGGTGGTAGCCCACACCCAGGGGTACACAAAACAGCAGCATGACGCCTTTCTGTTACTAAGTGTACAGCCATGGACTGTAGGTCACTGGAGAGGTCGCTTCCTATGGATAAAAGGAGGAGCACTTTCGGTGTTCCTGAACCTGACAGAGTCTGCCTCTGCGCAAGGGCACCTCCGGGTAGCCATGAGCTATATAAATGTTGTTTTGTTGTGCAATTTTACAATGATTTGATATAAGGCCTGCATGAGGACGTCAATAGCTTACCATAATTTTTCCAATACATTTTATTTCGGGCGACTTTCACACAGAAGCAGTGCATTTCATAGAAATGTAGCTCTCTAAAACTCCCCAGCAGCCTCCATATTAACATAGAAATAAACTACTTAAAAATACAGAAACAGTTATTGCATACATTGGATGGTCTTATTGTAAAGTATTTTTAAACGTGACCACTGTAATAGAAGGTCCTGTGAGCTTGTGGCGTGTTTTAATGGAATTACAGTGATATATCAGAGCTGCCATTACATAAAAACATAATCCCTTTTATAATCTCTGTGTGAGAGGTCACCGCTCCTTTGTGCTACAGAAATGTTCTGCATTTTTTGAAAGTTCTTGTCTTATTGATACGTCCACTAGGACCCTTTATTTATCTAGGCGAGTAAACTAGACCATCCCCAGTGCTGTGTTTTTATTTCCCTCCCTCTTTATTTTCCTTTGGCTCTAGAGCAGAGGCCAGCTGCATCCGTGTACTTCACAGGTCGTTTAAAAGACCATTGAGGCTTTGTTGTTTTTTCACCTCTTAGCACCCCTGCATCTCCAGTCTGCCTATGGCTGAGTCACACAATTGGCGCCTGGAGGCAACAATGAAAGATGAAGTTGTGGCTCCCCCCCCCCCCCCCCCCCGAGGGGATGCTGCGCCCCCCCCGGGGGGCGCGCCCCACAGTTTGAAGACCTATGTCCTACAGGCTGTGAACCATGGAGGTTACCCTCCCACAGACTGTGAGGCGAGGCACAGAGACTGGCTGGAGACTAGGCTCCTCAGATAACCCTTGCTGTGCATTGCTAAAGAGCATGCATAGCTGTGATTGATCATCAGTGGAGGCCTGGGTGCAGACAACCCCACTGCAAACAACCGAGGGGTTGGCCACCTAGAAAAAGTTGGGCGCAGGGTCGAGCCGTCGACATGCCTTAAAAACATCCCCTATTTAACAAGGTGGGCAGTTTTAGTAACAAATTCGACAGGTAGCTGAGCAACAATACAAAGTCTGTTGGAAATCTGTAGAGCAGATGCCCAACACCTTAATTCAGTGTCTCTTCATATAAAGTGATTATAAGTGTTTGTGGAGGGGTGGCAGTATGCTGATCTGAAAAGTAAATATTCATGTTTCCGGCAAAATAGTGAAATTTCATAGATGTGATGATTGATGCAGAAAAAGATTTAACACAACGTTTAGCATACAGAGATGTAGGTAACGGTGTGGTTTCTTTAGTTTGGTGTTATGTCGTTTTTTTGTATGTTATGGGAAAATCTTTTTGGAGGTTCATTTCATATTGTGAGAATTTAAATACTATAAAGATGCGCTTATTTTTTATGACTTGAACTACACTGTGAAACATATTGTTTTAGAAAGTGTATACATTGTCATTGTGGCTAGTGTGAGCTAGTTTAGACATGTTAAGATTAATAATCTATGCATAGGTGTAACTACTGTGTGATAAGGTGTTCGTGACTAGAAGTTTGTCTTCGCCAGTGGGTGTATACCTTGGAGGTGTAGAGGGTATGCTGTTTTGGAGTCTTGAACATTTTTGGCATATTTTGCTTTTGCATCTAGTGTTGTGCTCTGCCAGGGATTAAGGTGTTAACATTTCAAACGAAATATGCCACAGAGCATAGACATGTAGGTTGCTGTTAGGTGAGTGCTGGGAGACATGTAGACATTTCAGTATTACACTCCAGGTGGTCAAGTGAATCTTTGTAGACCAAAAGAATGATGGTGTAGGAAGCGGGTCCGTGTGGATGAAATGCTGGTGTGTCCAGTGGGGATGGGGTGCATGTGTGGAGTTTGCCCCTATGCTGTGTGTGTTTGGGATGTACAGAATTAATGGTTAATGTCCCCTGTAGATATGGTCAGTACTGTAGTGTGATGGACGTCTATGCATCTTGATAATCACTCACTGCTTGGTTTTCCACTTTAGATATTCATATATTTAGCTTTGCGACTCCTTTTCGCACTTGTAGGGCCGTATTTACAACACAGTGACTTAGCGCAGTGCTGCAAGCCATTTTGCTGCACCACATTGAGTCACTTACAAAGCACAGGGATTTTTCATATCTACAACAATTTGACAGATTCATGTGCTCCCCCTGCGCTGGTGCACAATTGACTGCCACGATGCAAGCCTGCCTGCATTGCAAGGAGATTGTTTTTACATCTTTCTGCACAAACAACAATCATGAGAGGTTATTTCCTCTTTCTATGCATGCTGCGGAATACAGCACGGATAGAAAGAGGAAAACACCAAGAGAAATGAAAGCATGTTTCCTCGTTGCATCTTCCTATGCCTCTCCCGGGGAGGCTTAGCATTCTGACACATTTCCAGGTTTACAGCAACACCCATGTTTGTAGATGATGGAGATTTCAATAATATCCTGCCACTGAATGGCGGTGGGTAGTAATTTGAAGAGTCATCCTGTGTTTGCTCGTTGGTCAGTGCCTTAGTGCCAATGTGGATTAATCAGCCATTGAATCTTAATGGTCGGAGGAGCTATTGCTTACTAGGGATTGCAGCTAGTTTATATCTATAATATGAACTTCAGCCTCTGATCGTAGCTATGTTATGGTATTCGAACACATCACTTTGTAGTTAAAAACTGCCTTTCATCATCTGTCTTATACCTTATCAGGCTGTCGAAAGCAAAGAAAAGTACAAGCTGCTACAAGTTCTGAGGAGACTGTATGGTAGAAGGCACGAGAAGTAAAATGAAAAGCACGAGCAAACGACAATTTAGTAATTCTGCAGGCAACAGACGTAATTGCACAACATTTTGGTTCACTCCGGAGTAATATCACAGTCTATCTACTTCTGCCCTTGTATTGTCACATGCAAGAAGACTGAAACACAAACACAAACACTCTCGTATGGATCAAGCACAAATGTAATTAATCTGTTACAGGACACTACGGAAATACATTTGATGATGACTATGTAAACATTATGTTTTACACTTAGCATTACATCAGTGTATTTAGAGGGTAGATTTCTTCATTTGAAAATCTAAACCAGTAAATTAGCCCAATTGTGGAATATGCTTATGGAAACAATGTTGTAGATCTTGTGAAATAACATTGCCTTTTCCAAAATCCATTTCCCAGATTTCATAACAGTTTGCGCTGGCACTAGCACCATGCAAAGTGGCAATAGTGATTTACTTTTGCACTGGAAATCTGCATTTTCATTGTGCCAAATTCACTTTTTCACTGCTTTCTGTCTAGTGGACGTGTTTGGGATTGGACCATCACAAACACCCATATATTTTGACATAAAGCCTCAAAAAGTAACTGTGCTTCAAAAAGTAAACACCTAGTGGAAGCAGGTGCAAGAAGGGGAAATGCATTGATTTCCCCCAGAAACCTACACATTGCATATGTTCTGCACTGCACAGCACCCACCCAGTGCATCCATCGGACCCTTTATGCATAAGATTGTGTACTGGAAGGGTATGTCCCTGTACAAATCTCACACTAGGCAGCACAAAGTCTCCTCTGCACCAAGGTGTGAGGTAAGCTATTTGCTCATCAGGGGATGACACCAAGCAGCAGGCCAATCTTTGCAGCATATTTTGTTGCTACAGTGCATACAAATTAGCACATTTGTGCCAAAATTATTCTTTCCTTAATACAAAACGTTTCTTACTGATTAATGCCACATCTGTCCCTCCGTCTCCCCCTTTCAATCTTTCATGACGCCTGAATTCCAACTATATAAACCTTGACTAAGGTCAGATTTCTTTTATCTCCTTTGGTACAATATTTCCTATTTCTCAATGTTTCTGTCCTACTCTAGACCGCCCACAAGTCATTCACCTGTTCCACTTAAAATTGTGCATATTTAAGAAGGAATGCCATTCACCTTAAATCAGAGGTCTTCAAACTTTTGTCGGCTGAGCCCTCCATCTAAAACTTTTTACACGTCGAGTCTCCCCACCATCACCACCACCTGACAAAAATGTTATGGAAGCTGGTACTCTGCATCATTGATGGCCCTTCCCTCCTGCAGAGCCCAGGTTGCATAGGACAAATAATATTCAATAAATTAAGAGTGTTTAGTAAACTGAAGTCTGCTTGCTGGTAGATGTCGGGAGGACATATAGATCACCTTGAGTTCCCTACAGAGGGCTGCCTTTAGGGGGTGCACTGACAGTGCTGCACCACCTTTTGTAGCCTCCTGATGACTTCTTCGCCTTTTTAGCCAAGTCCATTTTATGGCACAGGTGGAGAGGCAAAGAAAATCACCCCCTGCAAATGAGGAACTGTGGACTTGAGATAGCGCTTGTGTTACATGTTCACCAGTATTACAGAAGGGGCTGCACAAGTGTCTTCTGTAAAATATGAGTATTCTCATTGCAGAGATTCCACCCGAGTGAGGCGACTCTCCCACGACGGCAGGGCCTCTGCCACGAGGGTTGAGGCCCTTTGTGAATCAGTCCCATTGTGTACATGTGTTAGGTAGAGATCTCCAAGCTGTATCATGATTTGAAGTCAGACTTCATTGAGACTTTTATGACTGTTTTCCATTCTCCTGCAAGAAATGTTACATTATGGGAAAGGGTGAAGATCTGCACATTTTACGTAACACCAAATTCATTGATTTTACAAGAATACAATTAGATATAAGAAGTTTTACACAGTCCCACCCAGGACGCAGAGAAGTTGATTCACAGATAACAGATAACAAATTATTTGTAGACACAGAATCGACCCTACGTGTATTCAGACCTCATGAAGATGCCAAATAAATGGCGGACAGGACCTTGAAGTCAGCATGAGCAACATTTCACTTTTTACTTTGTAACATGTTAAAAGATCCTTAACATTATACAACTTCCTTAAATTCCATTGCAATCAGCATTAAGAAGAAAGGTAAACCTCAGGCAGTCAGACATTCAATTACAAGACTGGTCTCTGATGAAGCTTGAATGAACCCCATTTCTTCTTGGCTGTAGTTTGTCTCCTTTCAAAGCTATTGCTCACACAATCATCTAAGAGCTTCTTTAGATCCTCACTCTCATGTAAAATCCATTATTAACAAGTTGTGCTCTAGCTTTCACTGTAGACCATTTAGAGCTGAAATAAATGTGTCTTTGCTCGTGTCTAGTCCAAAACATATGTGGCCACACAGTGTTAAGATAATTTACACCGAGAAATGTATTCTTCTGATTTTCTCATATAGGGTTAAATAATTGCTCAAAGGATTCAAGACGGGACTCCTAACCATGCTGTACTCTTGAATTGAGCACTAGCACAAATGAAGGATTAAAAATCTTCACTAACCCCTAGCAAAATAATACTGGATTTGCTAATCAAATTACAACAGCCAGCTAAGATAACCTGACCGCACCCCACCTCTCACTTTTATTTCCTCCATCACACGGCTAAGCTTTCAAACCCACGAGACAATAGGACACAGCTCTGGGCATTCTCATAAATGACACAAACCAACTGCCTGAAACATAAACTCAGAGCACCAACAACACTTTTCCAACCAAGCACACCCCCATAGCGTGCCACCTCTCTGGTAAAGCGCTACGGCACTCCGGACTGGGGCATAGAGCGCTAATAAATGCATTTTCATACATAATATAAAGGGAATTTGCATGCACAATCTGTGAGATTAGTCTTTTGTCTTAGAAGAAAATTCAACGGGTTGTTTTACTTATCTTGTAACTAAAATACCGTAGGAGGAGCAGTAACATAGATTTTCATTCTGGGTGTTATGGACTTTAAACAAAAAGGTCAGTATAGGATATTTGAAATATTAGGGAGCTCAAACTATAGATGGCAATTGAATACCTTCTCTGGGCCACTGTATTTGTCTTTTAAAGCCATTTGTGTTTATTTAGGATTGTTCGGTTAAGAGAACTAAATAACACCACTAGACTCTTTTTGAGCTTCTTTTTGAGCTTCTTGCTCTCCTTTCTGCACTTTCTTCTTCTGGGTCGAAACCTTATAAGGAAAAAAAAAACACCCCCACCTTACCAACCTTTAAATAAATGAGTAGAACCCAAGACGTTTATTAAACTATATTTACCACACATTCGCTCTCACAGGGACAATATTCCACATTGCGGTGTAGGGGCGGGCGGTTGCCCACACCCAGGGGTTACACAAAACAGCAGCATGACGCCTTTCTGTCACTAAGTGTACAGCCATGGACTGTAGGTCACTGGAGAGGTCGCTTCCTATGGATAAATGGAGAAGTGCTTTCGGTGTTCCTGAACCTGACAGAGTCTGCCTCTGCGCAGGGGCACCTATCTGGAGTCTGCTTCAAAGACCATCAGGTGACCTCTACTACAGACAAGACAATGCAAAACTGCACATCTGTAAGTCAAAGCACTGGCCCCTTCTCTTTCCAGCCCATACATACAGTCCTATGAGATTGGAAAGGGCACGCAGCATAAAGCACACTTGGCACTCTGACTTTTGCCTGTGCACTGTTTTGGGTATAAAATGGGTCAGATCGCTGGCAAGGTACCCCACGCAGCTGCCACTGCAGCATCAACCGTTTCCCATTTCATTATTGAAGCTTGCTCGCTTTCCCGAATTCCGGAGCACCTTTCTTGTGCGGGTCTTGCTCTTCAATGATTTGATATAAGGCTTGCATGAGGACGTCATAACGTACCATAACTTTTCCAATACATTTTTTTCGGGTGACTTTCACACAGATGCAGTGCATTTCATAGAAATGTAGCTACCTAAAACTCCCCAGCAGCCTCCATATTAACATAGACATAAACTACTTAAAAATGCTGAAACAGTTATTGCATGCATGGGATGGTCTTATTGTAAAGTATTTTTAAATGTGACCACTGTAATAGAAGGTCCTGTGAGCTTGTGGCGTGTTTTGATGGAATTACAGTGATATATCAGAGTTTGCAGTCGACATCACTGGGAGCTGCCATTAAATAAAAACATAGGGGCATATTATCAAGGGGGTTTATCTCCGCTTTTTGGGCTTTAAAAGCCAAGAAAGCGGAGATAAAATTATCTCCCTATTACCTAGCTGCCGCTAACACCAGTTAGCGACAGCTAGTAGGAGATAGCGACCATCTTGGGCCCCACTTTGCATGTCAGTGATATTTATCACTAATGAGATGCAAAGTGGGCGTGCCAAGATGTTAGAGACTGAAAACAGCTGCTAACATCGCTATCTCCTATTACCAACTTTTGGAGATATTCGCGCTAAGCGGGAATATCTCCAAAAGCTAACACCTGCCCTGAGCAGTTCTTAGCCATGTTATCCAATGGGAGGTGGATAACATGGCTAAGAGCATTAGCTCGCTAATGCATGAATATCGCTGACTTTTCAGCGATATTCATGCTTTGCGGCGATTTTTACCACATTTGCGTTAAACCTTGGTAATACCAAGGTTTATTTGCGGTAAACATCGCCACAGCACTGTGGTAAATTTTTGTCTCTAACCAAGCAATAGCGATATTATCGCTATTGCTTGGTAATATGCCCCATAATCCCTCGTATAATCTATGTGTGAGAGGTCACCGCTCCTTCGTGCACCAGAAATGTTCTGCATTTTGGGAAAGTTCTTCTCTCATTGATAAGGTCACCAGGACTCTATTTATCTAGGCGAGTAAGCTAGAGCATCCCCAGTGCTGTGTTTTTATTTCCCTCCCTCTTGATTTTCCTTTGGCTCTAGAGCAGAGGCCAGCTGCCCCAGAGTACTTCACTGGTCGTTAAAAGACCATTGACGTGTTAACGAGGTTTTATTGGTTTTTTTTTCACCTCTTAGTGCCCTTGCATCTCCACTCGGACTATGGCTGAGACAGACAACTGGCGCCTCGAGCCAACAATGTAAGATGAAGTGGTGGGTTGGAGTGAGCGTCCACCCCTGAGGGGATGCTGCACCCCCCCTCCACCCCCCAGGGGGGCACGCACCACAGTTTGAAGACCTATGCCTTAAATACTAACAAGTCACAGCTGACCATAGGAGGTTAGAGACAGCCTCCATGGGTTAGATGACTAGACAGGTCAGGCAGCATTGTTTAATTAAGGTATCAGAATATATCTACTAGTCTGATTTCATTTTTGAAACAACTTTATAAAAGGATTGTGGCACAAGTTGTTCCTCCATTGAAAAGCCCCAAAACGAACATTCATTGAACTATGCAGAGCCTACATTAAATGCCTTGTGCGGAATCTTCATCGCTATAGAAAATAAAAAAATAATGCTAAACTTCTTTTTGGTTTGCCAACAAAACGGGTTACTGTAACAGACCCGTTGTAAGTTGTGCAGGCTTAAAAAAAGCAGCAAACTTTATGTTCATTTTATTTCGGAATAGATTTCACTGTTATTGCGGTTTCGCAGCTTTTTGTAGCACTCAGTTGTTTGAGGGCTTGGGAGCATTAATTGAGCCAGCAGACACGAGGCTTGATATGCCTCCCCGTGGGGGCAGAGTCATTGTTGATGCTCTGGAAGTTTTTGTGCCCTGAAATGCGCTTTAGATCAGCATGTGGCACATTGGTTTCCTTCTCTCTCCGTGTGCTTGTTTTCCTGGTGCTGTGGCTGGCAATTCATTTCTCAGCAGGTAAGCCTGCAATAGCACTTTATTACAGCCATCTTTGTCCTGAGCTTGCTCATCCTCAATTTTCTGATCAAAGGCTGCCAGGAGGGTTGTGGGTTGTTGTCTAGGTTTTGAGAAAGGCAACTGTGTAGCTGGGTTTCTGAGTGACATTTTGTGTATTTCTTTGAAATTCGCACGTTAGTTTGTGACCGATTCTGATAGTATGTGCTGTTACAAACCGTGTCCCCGTTTGAATCTATACATTCTCTCACTTTGCACATGAAATGCACTTGTAGTACTGATTTACTTTTTTAAATGATGATGACACCTCCACATATTTACCGAAGAAGGAAAATATTTCATTCCCCTCAGTTAAAATACACTTCATTTTTACTGATGTTCTTTTCTTGATTATTACTGACTTAAATACTACTGTCAACTGGTGAGTCTAAGCAACATCTCACCTTGTGAAAAGTCGCCAGCATCCTCCGTGTTCGTTAAGCTGCAGACATGGCGAACATGGGTTTGGCAGTCATGAGGGTCTTCTTGGGAGTTGTGGGTGCCGTGATACCCTGGTTCATCCCCAAGGGTCCTAACCAGGGAGTCATCAGTACAATGCTAGTGATGTGTGCCGCTTGCTGTTATCTCTTCTGGCTCATAGCCATCTTGGTACAGGTCTACCCACTTGGCCGCAGCCAAAACTTCCTTGGAAGATGCTGTTGCAACAGACTTTGAAAATGCCTTATTTTTGTAACGAAGCCTTGAAACTTTTCGTGTATTGCCGAATTTTCTGATTCATATCTCCCTTTTGGGGCAAAGTGTTCTCTGTTTCACAAACCTGTGCCGTATTTTCGTGTGGAAATTATAAGTACACGCGACTAAATTATGTGTCTTGTGCAAACGACAAAGTCAAATACATTTGCCTATTGGACGTGTAAAGGCATGGAATGCGTTTTGCTACAGAATACATTATATTTTAATGAAAAGCATATTGTTTTACATTTGTCAATTTCACTGACGTTGCAAACCACTTCAAGCACAGGCACAACCCACTGCTTTGATTAAGGTGGTACATTTAGTGAAAAGGGTTGTGAAGGAGTCCTTCATTTTTTTCACTTTTACTTTAAAGGTTTGCACAACAGATTACAACTTTATATATCATATGTGAGAAACAGGAGTCTAAATCTATTCGTTTCTTGCAGATATATCAAAATCTGTGTCTCCACTGTTCTGTTGGACGCCCTACAGTAGTGCCAGCATAATGTGTTGTAATATGCTTGAACAACAGTGGGCAGACCTGGGTGGAAAATGAAGTGAAGCAAGTGCTGCAAACATCAAAACTTGATATAGGCTTAGGGCCTTATGACAAGTTTTGCAGTCCGACCGCCCAAAGACCGCAGCCGCCAGGACACAATAGATATTCCAACTGCTGTAAAATGAGTTTACCTCGATGTTCGCAGTGTTGCTGCACAGTCCTACAATGGCGGTGAGTACTTTTCAATATGTATTAAAGTATGTGTGAGTATTTCAACTACATATCTGCCAAATGTACACATATGCATGATACATGTGGGTAAATACCACCTACCCATTGCGGGAGTCTGATCCATAAGTGGGCAGTTCTGTCAATAGGTGTATGGTGCAAAAAGTACCTACCAGTAGATCACCACAGACAGGGTCCTATTCCTTGGAGTGAAAATACTGCGGTGAAGGAGGGACCTGAAGAAAGGGATTCACATCAACTGCTTCTGGAAAGGACAGGAAAGAGGTGAGTATGCACCCCAAATCCTTTGTTTCCGCCGACCTTTAAATGGTGGTATAACCGCCGTGGTCAGCTCGTGGAAAAGTCAACTCGTAATACAGGTGGCGGTGTAGCCCCGCTGTACCGCGCTATGGAAGCTGCTTTCCCCCAACTACGAGCCCGGTGGTGTGCTCAGCAGTTCAGCCATAGTCTTTGCAAAGGCAAAAAAGACTAGCTCGCAATATGGCAGTTCGACTGCCAAGCTCACGGAGGTCAGATCACGACCACGAGTACGGCAGTCCAAGGACTGCCGAACTCATAATACGGCCCTTATTTTTTTGTTTAAATCTTATTCCTGGTTTTTGGAAAACATATAGAAACATGATATAGGTTGACATTTCACTAGTAATACTTGCCATACATACATCATTAGTGCATGAGAAAAAGCATGTGATGATTATTCGAATGAGGCATGGCACTTCCAATAAGTGGGGAGCATGTGCCATAGTGAGCATTTGTTGGAGTGCTTGTGTTGCTCGGTTGACTCGGATTTGTAGGGCGCAGGAGCTCACAGCAATGCTTGCCTTATTCCCAGTGTAGGGTCTAAAACTCGTGTGGTTGATGTAGGTGTAAACTAGGAGCGGGGTTATTGGCAATGGTGATTGTTAATGGAGGACTGTGGTGAAGGGGAAGGATGGTGGGAACTGGGGAAATAATTCTATCCAAATTTTGCTCCGCACTTCCTTCCAGGTCTCATTAAAGGTGTAGTAGCATAAGCATTATAACTCAACTGACTCATCAGGCCCTGGAACCTCATGAAGGGCTTGTAATAATGCCATTATTGCATTTTCATTTACTAAGAAAGGTGAGATGAATGTTTGTACTATCAAGCACATGAATGACAACAAGGTGTAGTAAAAATTTGTATCTAGTCAGAATCCTTAGGGATTGAATTAGGGCCATCTACCAATGTAATGCTGGATCTCCTTGAAAACATTAGGTATTAGCCATTGGCACTTTGGAATAGCCTGGGAGATGAAAGAGGAAGACATTCCTGCCTATGGTGGTACTAGAAAGCCTGGCTGCCTGCTGGTGAACACTAGAGGAGCTTTTTCATTCTGATCTAGGACCTGTCAACAAAAATATGGACGCCGCTTTCCTGACCTGATTCATGGGATATTTGGTATTACTCATACAGGACCAGCTGCCTGTTTGCTGTGGTAACAATTATTGTGAGGTTCCGGTGCTTGGAGAATGTCACCTGTAACTGCCTTCAGGAGATCTGGGACACCCGATGATATTTAGAAGAAGCAAGCTTGAAAATCCCATAAAGAACCAAGTTTTGCCTAAAATAATTTGTTTTGTGGGGCCTTATTTGCAGGATATACTCAAAATCTTCAGGCTCCAGAGGACTGGACCAAGGCAGGAGGACCAATTACGGCCAAGGCTCAACCTTTGGAATGCCTTTTTGCCTTGCACTATTTCCTGCACATGTTCCATTAATACCTTTATTTGCTAACTGTAATGTTGCGCACACACCACTTCACATATGTTTGCTGCTCAGACTAACCTACCAAAAGCGAAAAATGGTTTTCGTCAATGAAACCAGTTTAAATTTTTTTTAGACTATTGTGTAAAAGTGTACCTGTATATGTGAACACATCTTCCATAGTTATTCAGTTGAAGAGTAACTACTCTAAATATTTCAGCTGTGTTAGACGTATTTGAAAATTATGGCTTTGGTTTTATACATTTGTTTTTCTATAATTTTTTCTTTTTAGAAATAACGATATTAGCAGTACTAACAGTTCATTGCTGTGGAAATTGCACATTTAAAAAGGTTTATTAGGAGAAGAATAGGAACATCAAAGGATCAAAGGATCAAAATAAGCTTTATTCGATATTACCAAAGAATATCATATAAGCATACAGTAACAGAAAAAATAATACAGTGCATTTAGGCAATTTCATTCAAATAAAAGATTAAAGAAAAAATGATCATCAAATAAAAAGAAAAATCAAAGGAACCGGTGTCAACTTACATAAAAGATTAAAAAGATTAAAAAATCTAAAAAAGAGGAGTAAACTTAGGTAAGACTTTGGAATGTTCAACATCACCGCTCCATGATTGCTACGTCCAAAAACAGTAGGATAGGATCCCAAACATAGTTAGTTCCGTTCCACCCCCTGGTTGAGATGCCAAAAATGGGGGTTGGAATTAGTTATTACCACTCCCAGTATTTCCCAAAAAGATCATGATGTAGACCGATCATGTAGGGTATGATTTCACATAAGGGGGAAAACCAGGGATTGAGGGATAGAAGTCATATAAGTCCCATATAGATATTGGGCCGTCTGTCTCTTGTGGCGGCCAGGTTTTCAAGTAAGGGACAATGTTTGTGTCTCTGAATCTCACGAGTACCAGGTCCCCAGGAAGATCCTTATGAAGAGAACCTAGCCAGTCCACCCTCCTGACGCTCCTTATTGCTCCATATAGGTGACGAGGCAATGGCCTATTATTTGACAGCCAGAATTTGGTTTTGTTAAATAATTCATGTTGGCTTTCAATTTTTCCAGGTGGAAGAGCAGGGACGCCAGCAAGTATGCAGACGAATGGGGCCGCTTCTGGTGGTAGATGGATTGAGTTAATCTTGTCATGAACTGCTCTAGATGCGGTCAACTGGGGAAAGGAGACACTTGAAGAGTGTTTGGTTACTTTTTGTCCCACTGTACTAGGGCCAATTAATAGTTTTTGGCAGCTTTTATCCCGTTTAAAGCCTTCATGAATAGGAGGTGACTTTGGACGGTTGAATGTGTCACAGTGTTTGTCAGCCGACAAATTTAACTTGATGGCTGACTCTAATCCAGTAAGCCTATCCCCTAACATGTTAATTTTTTCCAACAACGGGGCTATCAGTGAGCTAAGCAATTGTTCAATGAGCGGTAATATATGCGGGTGTATAAGAGGGCTTAAGGGATCTTGGGGCTCAACAGTCGATGGGATCGTTGGAGAATTAACAATGCGTGAGCCTGGAGGCGGTGTTTGAGTCATTTTCACTAATGGAACCTGGGGGGGTGCAATATGTGGACTACAAGTTTTGTTGAGTAATGTGGGTTGCTCCATAAAAGTGGGCTTAACTGATGGTATGATGTCGCTTTTAGGCAAAAAGGGAGTTTCTGATGGTGCATAGGTGGTTTGGCATAAGAGATTTAGCTCGTCTAACCATGAGAACTTTTGCCCAGTTCCTGCTACGCTAGCTGGGTGATCCACTTTAGAAGTCATGATAATATGGGAATACCAGCAGATGCGTGAGAATTAGTCTTTACCTTCGTGATGTAGTAAAGCCAAGGGGGGTGGCCCGCCCCGTCCCCCTCGGGTCCTCTGAGGGCCACAGAGGGCCCGCCCTTGTCCCGGGCTTCTCCCGGCGCGTCCCGCGCGCGATCCCGCGGGACAGGAGGCGTTCCGGTGTTTGTAGGCGCCTCCAGGCGCAGCCTTCAACGTCCCAGGTGCGCCTCGCCACCTGGGCACCTGGGAAATGGAGTCCTGTGAGCTGTGGTTGCCTGCCCGGCCGTTCCCCTCACGGCGCTCGGTGGGCTGAAGGATGGCGGTAAGGCTGGAAGTGTGGGGCTGTGCAGCTCTCCTCACGAGCTGCCAAGGAAAGTAGAGTTTTGACCCCCACGGAGCTATCGGCGCTCCGGTGTTTGTAGGCGCCTCCAGGCGCAGCCTGCAACGTCCCAGGTGCGCCTCTGCCACCTGGGCACCTGGGAAATGGAGTCCTGTGAGCTGTGGTTGCCTGCCCGGCCGTTCCCCTCACGGCACTCGGTGGGCTGAAGGATGGCGGTAAGGCTGGAAGTGTGGGGCTGTGCAGCTCTCCTCACGAGCTGCCAAGGAAAGTAGAGTTTTGACCCCCACGGAGCTATCGGCGCTCCGGTGTTTGTAGGCGCCTCCAGGCGCAGCCTGCAACGTCCCAGGTGCGCCTCTGCCACCTGGGCACCTGGGAAATGGAGTCCTGTGAGCTGTGGTTGCCTGCCCGGCCGTTCCCCTCACGGCGCTCGGTGGGCTGAAGGATGGCGGTAAGGCTGGAAGTGTGGGGCTGTGCAGCTCTCCTCACGAGCTGCCAAGGAAAGTAGAGTTTTGACCCCCACGGAGCTATCGGCGCTCCGGTGTTTGTCGGCGCCTCCAGGCGCAGCCTGCAACGTCCCAGGTGCGCCTCTGCCACCGGGGCACCTGGGAAATGGAGTCCTGTGAGCTGTGGTTGCCTGCCCGGCCGTTCCCCTCACGGCGCTCGGTGGGCTGAAGGATGGCGGTAAGGCTGGAAGTGTGGGGCTGTGCAGCTCTCCTCACGAGCTGCCAAGGAAAGTAGAGTTTTGACCCCCACGGAGCTATCGGCGCTCCGGTGTTTGTAGGCGCCTCCAGGCGCAGCCTGCAACGTCCCAGGTGCGCCTCTGCCACCGGGGCACCTGGGAAATGGAGTCCTGTGAGCTGTGGTTGCCTGCCCGGCCGTTCCCCTCACGGCGCTCGGCGGGCTGAAGGATGGCGGTAAGGCTGGAAGTGTGGGGCTGTGCAGCTCTCCTCACGAGCTGCCAAGGAAAGTAGAGTTTTGATAATAGGAACATCATAACAATGAAGAAGGGAAAACAATAATTGGAACAGCATGACAATATAAATATGATGAACATTATGCTAATCCATACTAATATAATAAAGAGAGAGCCCAAACCTTTGAGGCAGGTAATCTCAGGAACCACAGCACCAATCACAACACCCAATACAGCATTGGAAAGGGCAGTTGCAGCATAAAGACATAGGCTATGCAGACGCCCACCATATACATTTAAAAGGTAAAAGAACCGTGCCAGCAAAGTAGTCCCTTGTGGGCGTGTCTGCGTTGTACTGAGGGCGTGTGCTGGGTGCATGACAAACGCTGGGGGCGTGTGGTACGTACCGCCCTTCACGCCATGTCTCATATCGTGTGCCAATCCCACCCTGCTGCCTTTAAATACCCGTATTTAATTATAACAAGGGTACCCAATCAATGGCTTAGGACCACAGGGAAGTATTCTCTGAAAAAACAAAGGTCCTTAGCTCATCAGAATCAACATGAACACAATAATATAGGCCATAATAGGAGACTATATTTGCCTCTGCCCAGCCGGGCAGGGTATTTCTTTCAAATGATAAGAAGGTGATACTTGGTTAGAAGGCACAATCCTGTACCATACTTTGAGATAAACAAACAACATATAAGGAAAATGGTTATACAGGGAAATTTGAGCAATGTTTGGCCACTTTTAACTCAGTGATAAAAAATCTCAAGTATCGCCAAAACACACTAGACACAGCAAGGTAGAACGCAATGGTTAGGCTGTGAAAGTGTTTACAACAGTCGACGTTTCGATCCCTTTTTGCTCTAGTTAGTTGGGATCATCCTCAGGACTAATGTTTTAAAAGCATTTGCCTGCCTGAATTACTTTAGAATCCGCCTGTTTAGGGAGGAAAAAAGAAGGAAAGAAGAGAGGGGGCCAAGGGCAGCATTACTCGCTGTTTCTTCAACGTTCAAACATGTCCATTATTTTGCACATTTCACTTTTAACCGGAATCGGCTTATAGTGTTTATTGACTGGTTGTGGAAAGTACGTCTGTCATACACTAGCTGTTGTACGGGTGAGTAGTGATTTTGTGAACCTTGAAATAGAGTTGCAAAAAACAAATTCGAACTGCCAACCTTAGCTTAGTTGGCTCTCACATACTAATCTCTTCACAATTATGAATGACGGGGCATTTAGATTCTATTAGAACCCTCGGGTGTACAGTCAATCGTAAACATTCAAACCATGCATCGCGGTGGTAGACGGAGGATATGGCTTACTCCAAATACAATTAGTAAAATGAGAACGGCGGGTGTAGTCTTTCCAACAGTGCCTGTGGCTGGAGTGGGTGAGAGACCTGGGGGTGAGGAGGGGGTTTTTGTTAAAACCAAGGAGGGCAATATGACTGTTTGAAAAGCAAATGATTGGCGGCAGTTTACCTCTGTGCTTAATCGCAACTGGTCGAGGTCTGGGCAGTATTAATCTGCTGTGAAGTCCGGATTGCTTCTAAGGAGAAGGAGTGGATTCAGTGAGTTACACTCATGAAAACCAGAGACGGTTCCGAGTGAGGGTGAAATGTAAAGCTCAGAACGCGCTTACCTTGGAGAGTCTTTCGACTTGGAATGGTAGGGATAACCGAGGTCCAGAACGGTTCTTCGGATGTTTTTCTAATGGGAAAAACGGGACGGTCAGTCTCCAATTAATTTTAAGGGATTAGGTATTGGCGGGTGAAACAATTGCAAGCTGTTAAGACCTTATTTGAACTAGAATTGCCATAGGTAACAAGTTACTTTACATCCACTCTTGACAGATTCAATTTAGAGTAAAGTTGTCCAGTCTTCTGCTCGGTTTAGACCATTCCTTATTGTGTCGAATTGAATCATTGTCCTTAGTTCCACTGTT
Organism: Lissotriton vulgaris; assembly: GCF_964263255.1. NCBI lineage: Eukaryota > Metazoa > Chordata > Amphibia > Caudata > Salamandridae > Lissotriton > Lissotriton vulgaris. Next base: position 1,982,997,730 of record NC_141689.1, read on the forward strand.
TTGAGCATCTGCGAAATGTCCCCACCTCGAGGTGGCACTTTCAATACTTTGAGTATTGTCCATTTGATGTCATTCTCGTTGTGCCCTTCCTTGATGAAGTGATCGACCAAAGGGGCGTTGGCAGTTTTACATCTCACTCTGCTCCTGTGCTGGCAGATGCGCGTCTTTGCTTTCTGTGTCGTCTGTCCAATGTACAGCTTCAAGCATGGGCATTGTATAGCATATATTACATTCGACGAGTTGCAGTTGGAAAATTCAAGTCTTTCAAACATGGTGCCATTGTGAGTGAATTTTCTGCCCTCCACCGTGTACTTGCAAACGTTACAACTACCACACTTCACATGGCCTATAATGGGCGGTAAGCCCCAAGCTGAGGCAATTGTTGCACATTGTGGTGTGGATGGGAGCGCTGCTCTCACTAGATGGTCTTTGAGATTTTTACTTTTGCGGAAGGCAAAGAGTGGGGTATCAATGTTTAGCACACCTGCATTTACTGTTGGCCAATGCTTTTTGATAGATGTTTTAATTGTGTTGGACACTGGTGAGAATGTGGTGACCACTTTATAAAAGAATTCGTCCCAGACACGACCTGCTATGTGAGAGATAGCATGTCGATGATCAATCTCGTTGAACATCTTGAATTCGACCCCACTAGTGAAACCCTCTGCACGTTAGACGTGGAATCACTGTATACAAACATTCCACAAATCGCAGCTTTGTTAGTCATTCAAAAAGTCCTTGACACCCGCCCTCATCCACACAGAGTTCCAACCCTTTTTATCTTACAATTATTGGAACTATGCCTAACGAGAAATTTCTTTCTCTTCGACAACATGTACTTTCAAGAAAAACAAAAGGTACCTCTATGGGGGCTATTTTTGCCTCTAATTTGGCCATACTTTTTATGGATCAATTAGAAGTTGGATCAATCTTGACACCATCTAACCCCTTCCACTGTGGTATAAAGCTGTGGAGGCGGAATATAGACAATATTTTCCTCATATGGAACCAGCCTTTGGAATCCCTGACCAATTTCCTACACTGGCTGAACAATAAGTGCTGTGGGCTTACCTTCACACTCAGCCATGAAAAATCTTCAATAGCATTTCTGGATCGCACCATCTTTCATTCTGAAGGTGAACTTTTGACCAGACTATACAGGAAACCCACGGAACGCAATACGCTTTTATACTACAGAAGTAATCATCCCAGGGCCCTGAGGGACTCGTTGCCATACTCGCAGTTCCTCAGAATCAGGCGTAACTGCTCATTTAAAACTGACTATTTTAGAGAAGCCACAGTACTCTCCAACAAACTGAAAGACCGAGGCTATCCGGGCAGGATAATAAAGCAAGCCCTTAAATGAGCATGGTATTGTCCCCGCGAGGTCCTTTTGGTGCCCAGAGACAAGGACCAGAAGGAGAGAATAGCATGTGTCACCACATTCTCACCAGTGTCCAACACAATTAAAAAATCTATCAAAAAGCATTGGCCAACAGTAAATGCAGGCGTGCTAAACATTGATACCCCACTCTTTGCCTTCCGCAAAAGTAAAAATCTCAAAGACCATCTAGTGAGAGCAGCGCTCCCATCCACACCACAATGTGCAACAATTGCCTTAGCTTGGGGCTTACCGCCCATTATAGGCCATGTGAAGTGTGGTAGTTGTAACGTTTGCGAGTACACGGTGGAGGGCAAAAAATTCACTCACAATGGCACCACGTTTGAAAGACTTGCATTTTCCAACTGCAACTCGTCGAATGTAATATATGCTATACAATGCCCATGCTTGAAGCTGTACATTGGACAGACGACACAGAAAGCAAAGACGCGCATCTGCCAGCACAGGAGCAGAGTGAGATGTAAAACTGCCAACGCCCCTTTGGCCGATCTATTCATTAAGGAAGGGCACAACGAGAATGACATCAAATGGACAATACTCAAAGTATTGAAAGTGCCACCTCCAGGTGGGAACATTTCGCAGATGCTCAATAGAGAGGAACTAAGGACAATGATTCAATTCAACACCATAAGGAATGGTCTAAACCGAGCAGAAGACTGGAGAACTTTACTCTAAATTGAATCTGGCAAGAGTGGATGTAAAGTAACTTGTTACCTATGGCAATTCTAGTTCAAATAGGGTCTTAACAGCTTGCAATTGTTTTTATGGTCTGAAATGTAATGTTATTTGATCACTTTTATCACTTATGTCACCAGCACTAAATACACTTTTTTAACGTATAAGCACTAATAAGGATTTTCACGTAATTTCCAAATAGACAATTGGTAGTCCTACGTTTATTTTCCAACTTGGTTTTCAAGTGTCACCCAATCCAATTCCCTCTCTAAGATGGCCGACACTAATTCGTCAGTCCCATTTCTATAACAATCTCCCCTAAACGCGACATACTCTAACCAGCGGAGTACACTCGCTATCACTGCTCCTCGAAGCAGCAGACAGATTGGACATTGTATCCAACTCTACAGACTCCCGATTCCACGGAGCCTCCAGACCTTCGAGGTAAGACCTCCCAATTCCGGCTTACCTGCATTCACCCACCAATACCTAATCCCTTAAAATTAATTGGAGGCTGACCGTCCCGTTTTTCCCATTAGAAAAACATCCTAAGAACCGTTCTAGACCACGGTTATCCCTACCATTCCAAGTCGAAAGACTCTCCGAGGTAAGCGCGTTCTGAGCTTTACATTTCACCCTCACTCGGAACCATCTCTGGTTTTCATGAGTGTAACTCACTGAACCCACTCCTTCTCCTTAGAAGCAACCCGGACTTCACAGCAGATTAATACTGCCCGTACCTCGACCAGTTGGGATTAAGCACAGAGGTAAACCGCCGCCAATCATTTGCTTTTCAAACAGTCATATTGCCCTCCTTGGTTTTAACAAAAACCCCCTCCTCACCCCCAGGTCTCTCACCCACTCCAGCCACAGGCGCTGTTGGAAAGACTAGACCCCCCCAGTCTCATTTTACTAATTGAATTCGGGGTAAGCCACATCCTCCGTCTACCACCGTGATGCACGGTTTGAATGTTTACGATTGACTGTACACCCGAGGGTTCTAATAGAATCTAAATGCCCCGTCGTTCATATTGTGAAGAGATTAGTATGTGAGAGCCAACTAAGCTAAGGCTGGCAGTTCGAATTTGTTTTTTGCAACTCTATTTCAAGGTTCCAAAATCACTACTCACCCGTACAACAGCTCGTGTATGACAGCCGTACTTTCCACAACCAGTCACTAAACACTATAAGCTGATTCCGATTAAAAGTGAAATGTGCAAAATAATGGACATCTTCGAACGTTGAAGAAACAGCGAGTAATGCGGCCCTTGGCCCCCTCTCTCCTTTCCTTCTTTTTTCCTCCCTAAACAGGCGGATTCTAAAGTAATTCAGGCAGGCAAATGCTTTTAAAACTTTAGTCTTGAGGATGATCCCAACTAACTAGAGCAAAAAGGGATCGAAACGTCGACTGTTGTAAACACTTTCACAGCCTAACCATTGCGTTCTACCTTGCTGTGTCTAGTGTGTTTTGGCAATACTTGAGATTTTTTTATCACTGAGTTAAAAGTGGCCAAACATTGCTCAAATTTGCCTGTATAACCCTTTTCCTTACATGTTGTTTGTTTGTCTCAAAGTATGGTACAGGATTGTGCCTTCTAACCAAGTATCACCTTCTTATCATTTGAAAGAAATACCCTGGGCAGAGGCAAATATAGTCTCCTATTATGGCCTATATTATTGTGTTCATGTTGATTCTGATAAGCTAAGGACCTTTGTTTTTTCAGAGAATACTTCCCCGTGGTCCTAAGCCATTGATTGGGTACCCTTGTTATAGTTAAATAGTCCTGAGCGCAATCACGAGATTGCAAGAGTTTTAAGCTATAAAATTCCCCACCCTCAGCCGAGGGTAGGCCCCCCTAGTACCTCTTCCTCCCCTCATCCTTCTCTTACTCCCACAACTTGACATGTCCAAGCACGCTCCACTCTACACGGATGATTATATTCAACAACTTTGCCAAAGGCCCTCTCTCCTGTCTGACGCGCCTAATGTAACTAATAGTCCCCTGCCAGAACAACTTGAGAAACTTCGTAAAAAAGAGGTACGATTACAACTAATGGTCCTAATGCTAACGGATTATTTGAAGGCCGAGGTTATCCCACTAGGTCTCCAGGTCCGAAACATTCCCGGTATCTTTACTGACAACCCCAAATATATTTCCAACTTTAGTTATATTGGAACTACATGTTCAAGACATTGGCTTGTCCTGCGAATAGATATAGCAACAGAAACGCTTCTGTCTTTAGAAATAGAGATTGCTGATATAGAAAAGCAACTAGCAGAAGCAGATCCCACCTCTGACTGCAAAAAACTCCTGGACCAGATACAGAAAACAGTCGCAGAGTTCTATCGAATTGAGCAAAATAAGAAATCTAACTAAGTAAAAAAGGACATCAAATCATACAACATTGAGAATACGTACCCATACCTACAGAAGGATTTCTACACCAATAAGAATTACTCCCATCCACAGACCAATAAACCCTGGGGTCGGTTTAACAGCCGCCAGAACCTAGTTGGCTTCTCTGATACGTCCGCCGACTACTCTGACAGCTCAGACCCCGGAGAAGGGTTGAGCATAAACACAAGACGAGGAGCGGGCAATCCCAATTTTTTAGGCAGAGGTCAGCCCAACACCCCCCAAAGCGGGCGAGTAAAGAAACCACAGAGATGGCACAACCCCCCAGGAGAGAGAAAGACCAGAAACAACTTTTACCAATGGTGATTGAAAGATCACCAGAGGCGATACCGATCTTTAACCTCTCTAAACACACCTTGTTAGGAACTTGAGCTACTAAAGAAGGGTCTGACCTTCGTACCAACAATTCGCCCAAATTTTATGGAATTACAGGCTGAACTCTTACGTTTGTTTAGAACAATTCGTCTCAAAGCCTTTTTCCAACTACACCCAAGCCCAGTTACTAATTCCAACACCCCTTTTCGACCCCCATCTACCTTTTCACCTTCAGACTCAATGATACCCCCCGAAATTGTAGCATTTGAAAAACTGGTACTCGGGGACTTGGCTACTTTGCAGACTAGCAAACTCTTCACTCCGTATAACATCTCACTTGATGAAAAGAAAGCAATTGACTCACTAAAAAACAACAACAGTGTGGTGATCAAAAGTGCAGATAAAGGTGGTGGAATTGTTATCCAAGAGACTGAAATATACAAGGCGGAAATAATGCGCCAATTGAATAACACTGATCATTATCTGAGGCTCCCAGGGAATCCCACTAAGAAAATCCAAGAGACGATTACCAAACTCACATCTCAAGCATGTACGGATGGTTTCTTAAGTAAAAAAGAATATAACTACCTCAATGTGAAATCTCCTAGATGTCCAGTAATTTACACACTTCCCAAGATTCACAAGAATCAGAGAAACCCTCCCGGCAGACCAATTGTATCGGCATGTGGCTCAATTCTTGAACCATTAGGTGCATATGTTGACCACTTTATAAAAGAATTCGTCCCAGACACGACCTGCTATGTGAGAGATAGCATGTCGATGATCAATCTCGTTGAACATCTTGAATTCGACCCCACTAGTGAAACCCTCTGCACGTTAGACGTGGATTCACTGTATACAAACATTCCACAAACTGCAGCTTTGTTAGTCATTTATGAATTCCTTGACACCCGCCCTCGTCCACACAGAGTTCCAACCCTTTTTATCTTACAATTATTGGAACTATGCCTAACGAGAAATTTCTTTCTCTTTGACAACATGTACTTTCAGCAAATCAAAGGTACTTCTATGGGGGCTATTTTTGCCCCCAATTTGGCCATACTTTTTATGGATCAATAAGAAGTTGGATCGATCTTGACACCATCTAACCCCTTCCACTGTGGTATAAAGCTGTGGAGGCGGTATATAGACGATATTTTCCTTATATGGAACCAGCCTTTGGAATCCCTGCCCAATTTCCTACACTGGCTGAACAATAACTGCTGTGGGCTCACCTTCACACTCAGCCATGAAAAATCTTCAATAGCATTTCTGGATCTCACCATCTTTCATTCTGAAGGTGAACTTTTGACCAGACTATACAGGAAACCCACGGAACGCAATACACTTCTATACTACAGAAGTAATCATCCCAGGGCCCTGAGGGACTTGTTGTCATACTCACAGTTCCTCAGAATCAGGCGTAACTGCTCATTTAAAACGGACTATTTTTGAGAAGCCACAGTACTCTTCAACAAACTGAAAGACCAAGGCTATCCTGGCGGGAGAATAAAGCAAGCCCTTAAACGAGCATGTTATTGTCCTCGCGAGGTCCTTTTGGTGCCCAGAGACAAGGACCAGAAGGAGAGAATAGCATGTGTCACCACATTCTCACCAGTGTCCAACACAATTAAAAAATCTATCAAAAAGCATTGGCCAACAGTAAATGCAGGCGTGTTAAACATTGATACCCCATTCTTTGCCTTCCGCAAAAGTAAAAATCTCAAAGACCATCTAGTGAGAGCAGCGCTCCCATCCACACCACAATGTTCAACAATTGCCTCAGCTTGGGGCTTACCACCCATTATAGGCCATGTGAAGTGTGGTAGTAGTAACGTTTGCGAGTACACGGTGGAGGGCAAAAAATTCACTCACAATGCCACCACGTTTGAGAGACTTGCATTTTCCAACTGCAACTCGTCGAATGTAATATATGCTATACAATGCCCATGCTTGAAGCTGTACATATGACAGACGACACAGAAAGCAAAGACGCGCATCTGCCAGCACAGGAGCAGAGTGAGATGTAAAACTGCCAACGCCCCTTTGGTCGATCACTTCATCAAGGAAGGGCACAACGAGAAGGACATCAAATGGACAATACTCAAAGTATTGAAAGTGCCACCTCGAGGTGGGTACATTTTGCAGATGGTCAATAGAGAGGAACTTATGACAATGATTCAATTCGACAAAATAAGGAATGGTCTAAACCGAGCAGAAGACTGGACAACTTTACTCTAAATTGAATCTGGCAAGAGTGTATGTAAAGTAACTTGTTACCTATGGCAATTCTAGTTCAAATAAGCTCTTAACAGCTTGCAATTGTTTTTATGATCTGAAATGTAATGTTATTTGATCACTTTTATCACTTATGTCACCAGCACTAAATACACTTTTTTAACGTATGAGCACTAATAAGGAATTTCATGTAATTTTCAAATAGACAATTGGTAGTCCTACGTTTATTTCCCAACTTGGTTTTCAAGTGTCACCCAATCCAATTCCCTCTCCAAGATGGCCAACACTAACTCGTCAGTCCCATTTCTATAACAATCTCCCCTAAACGCGGCATACTCTAACCAGCAGAGTACACTCGCTATCACTGCTCCTCGAAGCAGCAGACAGATTGGACATTGTATCCAACTCTACAGACTCCCGATTCCACGGAGCATCCAGTCCTTCGAGGTAAGACCTCCCAATTCCGGCTTACCCGCATTCACCCGCCAATACCTAATCCCTTAAAATTAATTGGAGACTGACCGTCCCGTTTTTCCCATTAGAAAAACATCTGAAGAACCGTTCTGGACCTCGGTTATCCCTACCATTCCAAGTCGAAAGACTCTCCAAGGTAAGCGCGTTCTGAGCTTTACATTTCACCCTCACTCGGAACCGTCTCTGGTTTTCATGAGTGTAACTCACTGAACCAACTCCTTCTCCTTAGAAGCAATCCGGACTTCACAGCAGATTAATACTGCCCAGACCTCGACCAGTTGCGATTAAGCACAGAGGTAAACCGCCGCCAATCATTTGCTTTTCAAACAGTCATATTGCCCTCCTTGGTTTTAACAAAAACCCCCTCCTCACCCCCAGGTCTCTCACCCACTCCAGCCACAGGCACTGTTGGAAAGACTACACCCCCCCCGGTCTCATTTTACTAATTGAATTCGGGGTAAGCCACATCCTCCGTCTACCACCGTGATGCATGGTTTGAAAGTTTACGATTGACTGTACACCCGAGGGTTCTAATAGAATCTAAATGCCCCGTCGTTCATATTGTGAAGAGATTAGTATTTGAGAGCCAACTAAGCTAATGCTGGCAGTTCGAATTTGTTTTTTGCAACTCTATTTCAAGGTTCACAAAATCACTACTCGCCCGTACAACAGCTCGTGTATGACAGCCGTACTTTCCACAACCAGTCACTAAACACTATAAGCCGATTCCGATTAAAAGTGAAATGTGCAAAATAATGGACATGTTCGAACGTTGAAGAAACAGCGAGTAATGCGGCCTTTGGCCCCCTCTCTTCTTTCCTTCTTTTTTCCTTCCTAAACAGGTGGATTCTAAAGTAATTCAGGCAGGCAAATGCTTTTAAATCTTTAATCCTGAGGATGATCCCAACTAACTAGAGCAAAAAGGGATCGAAACGTCGACTGTTGTAAACACTTTCACAGCCTAACCATTGCATTCTACCTTGCTGTGTCTAGTGTGTTTTGGCAATACTTGAGATTTTTAATCACTGAGTTAAAAGTGGCCAAACATTGCTCAAATTTGCCTGTATAACCCTTTTCCTTATATGTTGTTTGTTTGTCTCAAAGTATGGTACAGGATTGTGCCTTCTAACCAAGTATCACCTTCTTATCATTTGAAAGAAATACCCTGCCCGGCTGGGCAGAGGCAAATATAGTCTCCTATTATGGCCTATATTATTGTGTTCATGTTGATTCTGATAAGCTAAGGATCTTCCCTTTAAATACCCCTGCACCCATATTCATAATCCACCGTTACTCCCTAAAATACCCCAACACCCTTAAACACTAACCCATCTTAACCCTATAAATATACCCTGTACCCCAAAACCCAAACCTATCCCTAAACCCTAAAAAATACCCCTGTACCCCAAAACCCAAACCTAGCCCTGACCCTATAAATACCCCTGTACCTCAAACCCCAAACCTACCCCTGAACCCTAAAAATACCCCTGTACCCCAAAACCCAAACCTAGCCCTGAACCCTAAAAATACCACTGTACCCCAAAACCCAAACCTACCCCTTAACCCTAAAATACCCCTATACCCCAAAACCCAAACCTATCCCTGAACCCTAAAAATACCCCTGTACCCCAAAACCCAAACCTTGCCCCGAACCCTAAAAATAACCCTGTAACCCAAAACTCAAACCTACCTCTGAACCCTAAAATACCCCTGTACCCCAAAACCCAAACCTAGCCCTGAACCCTGAAAATACCTCTGTACCGCAAAACCCAAATCTACCCCTGAACCCTAAAAATACCCCTATTCCCCAAAACCCAATCCTAGCCCTGAACCCTAAAAATACCCCTGTACCCCAAAACCCATACCTATCCCTAAACCCTAAAACTACCCCTGTACCCCATAACCCAAAACTATATCTGAACCCTTAAAATACCCAAACACCCCAAAACATATACCTCAGTACCCCAAAACATATACCCCTATACCCATACATACCTTATCCAAACATTTAAAAAACATGCTTTTACCATTCATGTATTTACAACGAATTTCGTTGTAAATGTATGCATGGTAAAAGCATATAAAATGTAATGCCATGCGTTCTAATGGCATAGCGGAGTCATGGTACTTTCGTAATGAAAGTATTCGGAGTGATGGTATGCGGAAAGAAAGTTGCGGAATAATGGGTGTTTACCCTCCCCTGGTAAGTACATTGGTGGCACGGCGGCCCACATCTCCAGCAACATACTCATATTTTTTCACCACCCATTTCAAAAATGCACAGGTCTCGCTCATTGATGGCCAGCACCGACATACACTTTTAGACACACTTCCGGCCACAAGTTCTAGAATTGTGAACTTTAGAGCTGGGGAGCTACGTTCGAATCTCGGCATCAGCTCAACATCCTGTGATTACAGACAAATCGCTTTGTCTCCCCGTGCCTGCCACAAATGGATGTGTTCTTCTGTAATGTAAATTGTGCTCATGCCATGTTGCCGAGTTCGCGCTATATAATATTGCAAGGAAAAATAAAGTAGGGAAACTCGAGTTCACAAACTACTGAACGCGCACTCTTAAGTGCATCAGCAGTGCACAGTGAATCGGAGCCTTTCACAGGCCTGTCACTGATAAGAAATGCTATCAAAACAAAATCCTACAAAATAATATACTACTGGCCGGCAGCAATTCATACCCGGACAACGTCGGGACGGGCTGCTAGTACAACAGTAAAAAGGAATACAATGTATAAAGTGAAATTAATTAATTGTATAACATAAGTTATTCTAAGGGTTTGGTGAATTTCCTAGGTAATAGAAGGGAGAGAAGGATAAAGGGACGGGAGGAGAAGGGAATGAAATTACTTGAACCACATTTTAAAAAGATTAGCATTATTAGGTAGATATAAAAGAAATGAACACATGAAAGGTTGTTAAACAGAGAATTCAATAACGATAGGGAGGTTTGAAAGTCTGATATGGTGAAGGTTGAGAGAAGTTGGAGCAGGTACTAGTAATGTTAAAAAAGTAGTGACAAGTAACCATAGTAAATCACTTGTATGAGATAAAAGGATATGCTCTGCACAACGTGTAACCAGTTTTTGTAAGAGAGTTTAGCTGTGCATTTCCAGTTAACGGTAATCTTTTGAAAACCAATGGCAAGTAAAAGGTCCTGCAATTTATTATTGGAAAAATCAGACTGCCACTCATCCTGGAGGTCACTTAGGAAAAGAGAGGCAAAGGTAAATGGAATGGAAACTGGACAAATGCAATGAAGTGCTAGGAGAGCCGAAATGGAGCACCTGAAATCAGTGTCAGAAAATTGGAGATGATAAATGAGGAGGTAGGGGTATTGGGCAAGATATTCCTGTAAAGAAAAAAGATAAATAAAAGATTGCTCTATAGATAAACAACATGGTGAGAAAGGGAAAGAGATGTGAAGTATCCAAAAGAAGCTTAACAAAGATAAAAATCCTTATGATACGCTGGAAGTCAGTAAAGTTCACCACTCCATTACGTTTATGACGTCTGAGTTTAAATAGAGAGATCCAAGATTTTTTTATTCCATCTCGGATAAAGGTGAATCAATTTTCCTAAAATATGTTTTAGGCAAATGGTATACTTAAAGTATAATGATTGTTTGGGCAGTCATCATTTTAATGGAAACTGAATGACCCCACGAAGATAAGATAAGAAGGTTACATTTGAAAAAGAAGGGAGTCAGTTTTACAAAGAAGGTCGGTAAGATAAAGGGAAATGGAAGAAGAGAAAGCATTGGTAAGGTAGAGTCCTAAATATTTAATTTTAATATGAGCCCAGACAAAGCTGCAAGTATTATATAGTTGTTTAGTACATTATTAACTCAGTGGTAGAATTTCAATTTCAGTTTTATTAAAATTCACTTTATTCTAGGAGATGTTTGAGAAAGAAGAAATATCTTGAGAATAAACTGATAAAAAAGCTTCAGGATTAGAGATGAAAAAGAGACTATCATCAGCATCTGCAGCTAGTTTTAAATGGTGTGACTTACATTAGAAACCGGAGATCAAGTTTTGTCCAACTTTTAAAAGAAATGGTTTCAATGCCAGAATAAAAGAGGGAGGGAATAGGGGACATGAATTTAAACCATTCACCCCAACAGACGCTTTGGAGAATCAACAGGGTATATATGTGGGAAAGAATGTTTTGTCCTGAACTGTACCATTGTAAAATCTTAAGCATAAAAGACCAGTTAGGTCTATAAAAGGCTTTTTTTGCATCAACAGTGATTGCAGCAAAAGGGAACCTAAGGGTAGAAGCTTGAGTTAAGACATTAAAAAATTGCCTTGTATTGCCAAAGCCCATTATCCCTTTAATAAAACCAGCCTGCTCTTGGCCAATCGATTTGGGTATAAAAGATGCTAACCGCAAATCAAGAAGTTTCGCAAAGATTTTATAGTACACATAAACTAAGGAAATAGGCGATCATTTTTACATAAGGTAAAATCTTTACCTTCTTTCGATATAAGGCAGATAACTGCTTCAAAAAATGTGCCTTTGGACATGTTAGATGAAAAGGAAAAAAATAAGTGTAACAATTTGGGTAATAGCTTAGGGGCAAAGTGAGAATAACATTATACAGTGCAACCATCATGCCCAGAAGTCTTGACTTTCTTTAAGAGGTGAAGATCTACTTTAGCACAATCGTTTCACATTTAGAGATAATTAGCAAGAAGTTTATCCGAATTAATATGTCCACCATATTACTGAGCATTTAATTAAAATACAATGTATTCCATAGCAGGCCCTATTCCATACCTTTACAAGTCCAAGATGCAAATGTATAAGGCTTTTTTATTTGCACAAGACACATAGGATGCTGGTGACTTTTCACAGGGTGAGACATGTTCCTTAGACTCACCAGTTGACTGTAGCATTTATATCAGTAATAATCAAGGAAACAACATCAGCAGAAAATCAAGTGTATTATTACTTGGGGGAACAACATGTTTTCCTTTATCAATGACTATGTGGAGTTGCCATCGATAGAAGTGTTATTAAAGTGAGATTTTGCTGTAACCAAATCATGTAATACATTAGGTGATTTGCATGAGTTATATTGATGTCCCAGTTGTTTAATTGTAGAAAGTAATTGAGTGTGTTGCATATGTAAGGATTTCTTTTTGTTAGAAACCTAATCTATAATGAAGCCACAAGTGGTATCCTTGAAGGTGGTCTGTGTAAATTGGGGAGAGAGGAGAAGGGTAGAGGTGAATTCAAGAAAGGAGGAAGAGAAGTGGGAGTCTGTCAGTACGGTATTATTAAATTGCCATCTATGAGGTAGCAGGTGGAGTGGTAACAAATCAATGTCGGCTATCATTGGGGTGTGATCTAAAATTACAGTTGGTGCAATTTTTACTTTAAGAAGATGCTGAGAATGGTGTTTACTAAGGAATAAATTATCTAGTTTGATCAGTGAGGTATGTGGTGGGGAACAAGGTGTGCTCGCAAGCTGTTGGGTTACACAATCTCCAGGAGTTTATTAATGACCTGTGGGAGATGAAATAATAAAGTTGTTTGTGCATTGTATGAGGGATGAGCTTGACTGGGGATTGTCTATCTAAAAAAGGGTTAGTAATTTGATTATAATCACCAGATAAAGAAAAGTATTCACCATTATATTGAAGACTTCTGTTCTCAATATCCAGCATAAATAAAAATCATTATGAGTGGGGCTACAGATCTTAAAAATAGTAGAAGGAATGTTGTTAACAATGAGCTTAGTAACAATCCATCTACCGACATTATCAGTTTCTTCTGAAATAACAGACACATCTATATGCTTATTACAAAGAAGAATAGCACAATTTTTCTTGGTTGTACTGGGGAATACTCACACAGTACCCACCTAGGACCTCTTTAGTTTGCATGCTTCCAAATCAACAAGATGAGTTTCTTGTAGAAGCACTATATCTGGAGTACATTTCACTAGATGGGAGAGAATTCTCTGTCATTGTATAGGATTATTCAAACCATTAACAATCCAGATAAAAACTCTGAATTATGACAATTTGACAATTTGAAACAGGTCAAGACAAAAAGCGGATCCAAAATAAATACTTAGATATACGGAGATGGTTAAGAAAGGAAATGAAAAAACAAACAACCGACAGGGGAGAAACAAGGAGAGGCGATATTAAAAGAGGAAAAAAAGGAACATGAGAGCATAAAAGCAGACAGTACAAGCCATAAACATGGCGACTGAGGGGTGTACCTGATTGGGATGATAAAAAAGGCTGGGAGTGATGACAGCACATCATGTGGACAGACTCAAGGAGCTACGCGTGGCACACTACCATGGAAAGAGGATGTTGACAGTAAAGTAATTTGTAACCTGTAATGAAAAAGGTGAGGAAGCAATATAGATATATATTACTGGGTGTGAAGAAATAGCACCATATACAACAAATACATGGCATGTGGAAGAAAAAGAGATGCAATATAAATAAATCAACAGCTAGAAGGGCCACCAATCTTTATGAAAGTAGATAAGTTGTCCTGAAGAAATGTCTTATATTTCTCCGGATCTGTAAAGGTTAAAATAAAAAATCCTTTTATGCGACTTAGAAAGCAAGGGGATGAAGCAGACCAAAACAAGCTCCCCTGCTCCTCAAAGTTGGCTGAAGAGAATAAAATTCAGCAGTAGACCTGGAAGCATCTTGTGTAAAGAATAACTTATGACCAGACCAAATAATTTGCTTCATATATTTGGTAGCTTGTGGAATTTTATGAAGGCCCATATATTCCAAGAAAAGAATGATAATTTCCCTAGATTTAGTTGAAGTAGAGCCTATATAATAAAGTTTGTGAGTATATTGTATGTTGAGTTTGGGCAAAGTGGAAATGGTAAAAATATGTGATAAGCAAGTAGTGAAAAAAGAAGCCAGATCTTTGTCCTCATCGTCTTCAGAAAGACTATAAATACAAAGATCATTGCACCTGTTTCTATTTTCAAGCTCTTCAGCATGATGTTTAAGGCAGGAAATCTCTTTTTGCAATGCAACAATCTTGTAAGTTTAAACTTTGGTTTAACTGAGACAGAATCCTAACTTTACGACTAGGATTTTGTCTCAGTTAAACTTAAGTTTGTCTTAAGTTTAACTTGAGACCAAAACTTAAGTTTAACAGAGACAAAATCCCAACTTTAGTACTCCTAAAGGACTTCTGTAAAGTTAGGATTTTGTCTCAGATTACTTTTGTGAATCGGGCCCCTTATTTTTATTATTTATCTTAATGTGTTTTAGTTCATATATTAATTTTTATGTTTTATTATTGTTTGTATAATTGGTAATCATATTTCTAAATATAGTTTGTAATTTTAAGGGATAAATACATTTTTATGTAATTGCTACTATTGATTTATAGTGTTGTCGCTTTTTGCTAGGATTGTAGGATATATGGTGGGATGTTAATTACGTAATAATTATTTAACAAGTAACTATGAATTAATGATTAATAATTGAATTGATTATTAATTATGCAAATTGTGTAATACTTATATTTTGTTGTTATATTTTCGGTTTGGGCTGCTAGTTTGTAGGTGTATAGGGTGGGAAGGTAATTGAGTAACAGTAGGGAAAACTTTGGAATACCGAGGGATTACATTTACTATTCCCACTCTAGTCTGTGCAACAGTAGATAAAGTGATGGACTTTGGAGGGATTACATTTACTATTCCCACTGCAGACTCTGCAAACATGCCTACTGGCACACCCGTGGCTGGGGGATGAAGTCCCCTTGGCTGCAGAGGGTTCTTTGGGGCCAGCAAGACCTCCACTTTTAGTTAAAGGCTAGGGAAATTGGCATTGTCAGTGCTTGTTTATTTTATAGTATTGTCTAATTAAGGAGGGGTATGTCACTCTATCTCAACAGTACTAGTTAAAACAATAATTGATATGTTTGTTATGCACATCTATAGGCCCAGTAGTCTTTTTTTTCCCTCAAAATACATCCCAATTTTATTCACATTCCTACACACAAAAAACAACAGTAAAATGAACAGTTATTCTGCAATTCATTGAATTGATGCCATATTATTGTTTAGCACTTTTCATGTCACTGTCTTTACATATGCAGTTGTTCACCTTAAAAATCAGAACGCAGACAGTTAGTGTTTTTTTTCCCTAAAGCTGGTTTACAAGCTCTCTAAATGCTTATATTCTGCATAAATGTTCCATTAGCATTTCCTTTTTTGGACATCGATAATTCAAAAACCACATTCAAGTGAATTTTGAGAGTAATATGCTGCATTATAATTTTTAAGTAAATATACCTACTCTACTGTGGTGAGGCGTAAATGATAAATTGGTGGAAGTGCAAACACATGGGAAGGTGCAAGTAGAAATGATGGAAAGGTAGAACCATGGATGAATAATTCATGGATATATTCATGGCTCGATCAGTATAAAGATAGATATATATATATATGAAAGTGTAAAAGGATGGTTAGGTGTGTGGGAAGATGGAAGAGATAACGGTTAGATGGGTGGGTGGGTTGGTGATGGGATGGAAAGGGATGTGCAGATGTATGGATGGAACAAAAGAAAATGAAGGGTCAAATAATCGATGATAAAAGAGTGAAAGGAACTGTTACAAAAAGGATTGTATTAGCTTGATTCACATGTTCTGTATATAGTTAAAGTTGACTTTGTAACTTTTGTTTCTGTGCAAATCACTTAATCCTGTTGCTTTTGTTTAATTTGCCAGGCGCTACTTGGCGGCTCCTACAGCAGTGTGCTACGTGCTGTTCAAGTGAATTCGATTTAGTTTTTCTTGTGTAAGTAGTGCGTCACGTTCCCCATGCATTGCAAAAGTCATGTTTTCGGCAAAAGTGTATTTTAGCACGGTTTCCAGCTCTTATAACTTAAATATTTTGCCTTGGTAGGCGATGTTTCAGGGCAAATCACTTAATCCGGCCACATATAATTTTTTAAGTAGTGCGTCACATGCTCCTTCCTCCCCATGCACTGCACATGTAATTGACTGGTCAATGTTGTATTTTAGCACGCTCTCCATGTTTTTTAATAACCTTAAACTTAATTTGCCCCCGGTTCTATCTCATTATACAGATATCTCAACCATGAGATGTACTGGTCTCCACAATCTGTCCTGCCCATACAGTAGACCACGTGGTGGTAAACAACTTGACACACCAGATCCACTAATTGCTCTCCTCTGCATATGTTATCAGCTGAAAATTGCAATGTAAATAAAGTGAGTGACCAATCTTGGCCTAACATTTGTATAATGCAATGCTATTTTCTATTTTGCTTGCCAAATATATCCTCTGATAATTGCTTTTCATCCCCAATCCTATTGAGAACAAATGTTTTGATGTACATCTAAATTAATCTTGGACATATGTACAACATATACATTTTTATCTCTTTTTTCAGTTTGCTATAAAATGTTTGTTGCCGAGGTTGAAGAAAACTATATCCTCCTGTTCCAGCTGATTGCACCGATGTCTCAAATATGGCATTTACTAGTACTCAAAACACGACTACTCGACGAAGTTAAAAGTAACGGATATATGTACTTGAGGGGTTTTCGGTGGCAGATAATCTCAATTTCACACTTCTACGAATGAGTCTGATACAGGGTGGATCTCTGCATAACTAATTGATGATTAGGTTTTAGGATGGCATACAGAGTTCCCAACCTTCTTACTTTTTTTCTTAAAGGATTCCAAATTGGGGACAAATATTAGGCTGTGCAGTAGAGGTTGACGGTGTTGCTCCACTGGTACTTAAGCCTCCTCATGAAGCAGTAGGAGCCTCAATCAATCTCCTTAACTCTTCCCTTGCAAAGTTGACCGTATTCTTAGTCTGCAAGTACTTCTGCATACTTGCAGTTCCACACCAGTCCTCTTTATTGGGGTCTCCTCTTGAATGCAGTCTTGCATATGCAGCAAGTAACTTTTCTTGCATTCACCTTTTTTAAGGCTTGTGAAAATTAATTTCAAAACATTCAATAAATACGGTGTCACTATGCATTGTATCAAATGCTTTATTAAAAATATGCAGGAAATGTTCCCTTTAATTGTTGTTAACTTCTTTACAAAAGAATTTAAAAGGAGAAAGTAGGAGATGAGTAACAGTGGTAGGCCGTTATATCTCAAACTGCAAAAATTGATAAAAAGGGTGAACCAAAGTCTGCATGTACAATGCCAGTGTAAGTGTTTCAGGCACACTGGAAACATAAAAATATATATATATATCGTCAAGTGTTACTTTGACTTGTAATGTTTGACCTCATTTAGTCACATCAATCTAATTTTAAACACTTATTTTCTTTTTTGCTTTGCAGATTAACTACAATACTTCTTTTGGAATCCATATTATATGTTGTTTATTATATTGTTTTGTTAGTTCTAGTTCTAGGTATTTATTGTTTTGTTATCTTTTGGTTATATTTCCAGTTATTGTTTTAATAAAAGTTCATTAAAAAAGTACATATGTCTGTTTTTTTTTGTGGGGGTAGCAGTCATCAATAGAAATGATATTTATAATTGGAAGTATTATTCTGAGGCTAACTCATTAGCAACATAGTGTGGTGAACTTTTAACCTCTGTGCTCACGTAAGTGTTCCATGAACGGTTACTATGGTAACAGGCAGAAAGCCATTTGGGGGTAGGGTTAAAAGTTACTGGCTGTACAAAAAACGTAGTATTTACAAAGGATCTTCTACATCACAGAAAGGAAAGCAAAGTAAAACAAAATACTCTGTACCAGATTTACAATCCCTTTGCACCAATTTCGCGTCCAACCCCCCCCACAACATTACAAGTATGTGGGCTTCAACAACCCCCCTCAAGCCGCGAGAACCACCACTCCCTGAAATTTGTATATTACGGGACGCAAACTGCGTGGTCTAGGTTTATATTTATTCACATGCCACCTTGCATGATGCACCACTAGGATACAGCAGGCCTTCAGCACCAGGAGCCGCAGTGTCAACCTGACTGAGACCTGGGATAAAAGCTGAAAGATCAGAATCAGCCTAAATATCCTGAACTCGCTGTTCGGAGTGAAAAACCAGAGTCCAGAACCACTCCGATGAAGAGGAGCTTCTGAGAGGGGCACAGGTGCGACGTCAGCACGTTGATGGACAAACCCCAGCAGCTGCAAGAGGTCGACCGTAGCCTGGAGGTGGGAGACAACTGTCTGGGGCGAGTCTGCTTTCAACAACCAGTCGTCGAGATAGGGGAAGACTGGAACACCTGATCTCCGCAGATAAGTGAATAAACATGTGAATAAATCTTTCTACTGTTCTACGAGACCATATAATATTGTCCATAAACCACTACAATCTGCGTTTCAATATGCATGGCATCTATTAAAGAGATAGTGTACATTTTACAGATGAAGGAAACCAAGTCATCCTCATGAACTTTAGACTCTGCATCGGTACTTACTTGTAATTATTAAAATCTCTCAATAAACACAAGGGCTCTTTGTATAACCACCTAACATCTATACACATAAGCTTGATATATATCTCAAAAATAGATGCTTTGTTTTTTTCAGCGACCAAATGCGCGGATCCAACGCGCATCTTGCGACTTTTTTTGTAAAAAAATGTTCTTGCTTTTTTTGCCCTACAGGTCCCTATGTCACCCCCTGAGCAGGTCTAGGGGGTCAGGGTGTGTCTAACCTGCCCCTGTTCACGTTTTGCCAACATATTTTACAGACTTCTTCACCCTCGCTTCTATGAAGGCACAAAATGGCTGCCAACAGTTCCTGGTTTCGAATGTTTTCAACCGCTTGACAGCCAATTAGAATTCATCACGTGATTGGAATGGTGCGGTTATCCTACGAGGCCAATCCTCGCACAATCCGCGGATCCTCTGCGCCCAGAGATATATAAATGACTTTACCCACAATTTTCTCAAAAACTACTAAACAGATTGACACCAGATAGGCCAAAGGCACAACTCAGAACTGAGGACTACCTCTCTGCCAAATTTGGTGTAATTCCATTCAGCCGTTCGAGCTGTAGCCGCGGCTAAAGGTCCTACGAGAAATTGCATACGGAAAATGCGTTTTGGGACCCCCTTTCTTCTCAGCCCCCACTCCACCAATCACCCCCAAACTTTAAGGGAAGGAGCGGGACTGAGCTGGCCAAAACTTTGGCAAATTTCAGTAAGATTCATCAATCAACGCCAAAGTTATTGGCAATAGAATGTTATATATATATATTGCCTTGTCTCTTCTCACCACAGTTACCACGGCTGAAGTCACGGCACAGCAACAGGTCAGTTCATAAATATTTTTATTCACACACCATGTGCAAAATAACGTGCATCCAATAACGGACGGCCTACGCGTTTCGGCTACTCCTAGCCTTCCACTGGACCATAGAGCCCTTGGATCTAGACCTCATTTTTAAAGTGCTCTGTGTAAGTACCCTCTTCCCTTTCCATGGTCATCTAGACCATCAACCCTGCAAAGTTTTTTCTGGCTCACCAAAGCAGCCATTTTGCATTTAAACATTTCAGTAAAGTACTATGCTTGTTCAAAACCATTCAAAGCCGAATTATAGTATATACATTATTAACATTTATACAATTTTATGCACAATTTTGTTGCATTTTCAATTTTCTAACAATTCATGAATCTGTGACTGGGGGTGAATGTTTTGCCATTGTGCAGCATTCCGTCCATCATCTTGTGTGTTTTGCTGTTCACCCTATGTGGGAAGGGTATGCCCAGACGTGTGTCCCGTGCTCTCCACACCACTGGAGTCAAGCTATCCTGGCTGATGATGGCTTAGAGACAGAAACCGGTCCTAGGATGCTTGATTCTGCTCCAGGGAAGACATGGCTTGGCAGTTCGGGCTGGATTGTTCCCATGAGGCACAGGGTCAAGGCTGATTTGCATATGGCCATGTCTGAACTGGGGTGGTGTGGAGTGTATGACATTGTTCTGCATTCTGTCCATCAAATGTTGTTTTTGCATTTGTCACCCCGAGTGGGACGGGTATGCTCAGACGTGAGTCCCGTGCTCTCCACACCACTGGAGTCAAGCTATCCTGGCTGATGATGGATGATAGCCAGAAACCGGTCCTAGGATGCTTGATTTCGGTCCAGGGAAGACATGGCTTGGCAGTTCGGGCTGGACTGTTCCCATGAGGCACAGGGTCAAGGCTGATTTACATATGGCCATGTCTGAACTGGGGTGGTGTGGAGTGCAAAAAAACAATGGATTTAGGCCCAGATCCCTGTACTGGGGTGAATGTATGACATTGTTCTGCATTCTGTCCATCAACTGTTGTTTTTGCAGTGTTCTCATGCGCAGCATCTTAGCTAATACAAGCAGACATATTATCAGGAACAAGATTATCAGCATAGTTACTATTCCATAAAATACAAAGGGAGAAAGCATGTTATAATGCTAAATGGAAACAGGTTTAAAATATACCTATATTTCACCCTCCCTTGCTAGTAGGTTATTTTATATCTACAGAAGGTCTCTTGGGATTATTAAACGCGCCAAAATCAGAGGTGGCCACAGCTGCATATATGTTATGTCTAGAACGTGCGCTGATCAGTCCGAACAACAACCACTGTATTGAAATAACCTTGAAGGCCTTGGCACTCACTGGTCAGACAAAGCTTACCAAGTGAGGCTGCTAATATAAAAAAAATATTATTCTCATGTGAAACAAAACACTTTGCTAGACTCTAAACATTTATTGTAATGTGTGCTGTGTGCAAAAGGCAGCAGAAAGGAAAAATGGTGTTTAAACTTCTAATAAGCTCATGTCAACTTAACACAGTGTGAATGTAAGTCTCAGCCCCACAACAGTACTCAGGGCCTGGACTCTGCCTGCTGTGATCCTACCCCCAAGTGGTGCCAACACAGTACTGGACACTTGCAAGTGGGCCTGAAGGTGCTCTGCCAGCCCAACTGTAGTTCTAGCAGGAGTGATGCAGCGCAATGTATCGCCTGGAAGCTCCACATTGGAGCTGCCTCTACACACCACATTCTCAGTGCAGTATCCCTCATCTCCTCAGAACCATAGTTAAGTGAAGGATCCTTGATGCAGGATGTGACATCGCATTCTTGCAGCTCCTTGGAACCGCCACTGCTTGATGCATCCTCAAATGACGATTTAGCATCGCAGTCCAGTAGCTGCTTGGAATCAGCTCTGCTTGATGGGAAACAGCCTTTACATTGCATACTTTACATCGCATGCCATTACAACGCGGTCGTTACAACGATCTTGTTGTTACATTGTGAACCGTGACTTCCTCTTGGGGGCAGAAGGTGTTGGATTTACAATCCAACCCCTTCCCTGCTGTTGCACAAACTGGAGAACCGTGACTTGCTGTAGGGGGCAGAAGGTGTTGGAAGGTGTTGGATTTACAATCCAACACCTTCCCTGCTGTTGCACAAACTGGACTTGGAAAAGTAAATTATACTATTCCTAAGTCCAGAGCACCCCCTACCGTAAGTCGTTGTAACAACTTGTGATGTAATGATTCGCGATGTAACAACGCAGTAACGACTGCATTGAAATGGCATGTGATGTAAAGCATGCATAGTAATGACATATATTCCTTCCTGATGCATTCTTGACATAGAACCTCACCTCACAGCCCCACAGCTCCTTGGAACCACCAGTGAGCAATGCAACCTCAATGCAGGACCTCACAGAGCTCCGAAATAATTTACTTTGTTTAGTGGGCCTTACGTGTTCCCTGTATCTTGCACACACTTAAACTTGTTATGTTTTCCTGGTTTGGCGCAATGGCACAACCAGATAACCTTAGTTGGCCCTTATGCTTTTTAGCACTATCTTTAACTAAATGTTTAAAATTACATGGTTCTACTCATTCGAGTTTTGTTAGTTTGGTGTCAAATCTTTATTACATTTTTCACAATTTTTCTAAATTGGTTTGGGATGTTTCTTTGCGTTGTTTTTTCACTTTATTACTGTTTGAGTGCTGCATAAATACTTTACACATCGCCTCAAAGTTAACTCTACTACTTTTGTGCCAAGCTACCTGAGGGTTAAACACAGGTTAATTTTGGGTTTGGTTGCGTTTTACCCTGACAAGGATTGTGTTTTCTGCTTGCGTAGAGTTTCACCCCAACCCTTAACCACTAACCCAGTTTCTTACATAATGCATTTAAATTTGTGAAAGGAGTAAATGACAGGAGGGAGTAGAAGAGAGAAGGAAAAATGACAGGCATACACAGCACCAGCTAAGGGTCAAGAGGACACTAAAGTGCTGAAAAGAAGAGATGATGACGGAACAACTGCTATTTCAGGTAATTTCGAATAGCAACGAATTTAGAAATTATGCACAGCCCTGGAGAAAAGGATTCAATCTGAGATACAACATAATAAAGATGGAGTCAGGGTGCTTTGTTTCTTGATGTGTGTAGCATTTTGCTTACCCCCAGATAGTAACTCTGCCAGTTAAAACGGAAGATGCAGGCTTATGTATGCAAAGCCGTTAGTTTAAAGATTTAGCTAGCATCAATAGGGAGCTAATAAAGTGAAATCAGGACCAAGGTTAAGACTTTCAAGTAATGGAGAAAGTGTGTGCTATTGCAAGTAATGGCATGCTATTGAGCCCCTAGGTATAGCAGCAAGAAGGGTGTATTGTTTATTTTCCACAGAACCAGAGCATGCCTGTCAATTTATATTTGACTTCAAGAATATATAGAATGGGTAATTGTGAATATAGGGGATGTTTTTCACCAAGGTGTTCTGTGCAATATCAGATAAACAAGAAGAGTGAAGCTAAAGTTGTCTGTGATGACACTTAAAACCTGATTTGCAAAACATGTGCATTATTCACTTTTACCCTTATATAATTTTATTTTATATATAGCCCACCCCTTTTTTCAGCTCAGATGAGGAGTACAGAGGCAGATGATTTTCGAGGACCCATGCATAACAAGGAGTCCTATCACTCAATTCCATGTCAATACAAGAAGATACATCCTATACAATTCACCTATTCAACCCTTGCAATATTCTCTCTCACTCCAATAACAATGAAATGAATCCATACCTAGCATCATTTGTAAGTTCACCAGACTCATTCGCGTGTAAAAGACTTCACACACTTCAAACATTAAGGTGGAGAGCGGACCAATGAAAAAAACATTCCTATAGAGTAAGAGCCAATGCTTTGAATGTCAGGTAGATCAGTTGCACTGCACCAGGCACATTAGGACCAGCCATCGTAGTAGCACTTCCGGGTCAGTAGAGGCATAGACGGCGTAAATACCTTGCGTATGCTTAGGTTTAGCAACAGGGATTGTTATGACTAATTAATTAAAGTTTCAGTTCACACTTAAGCCATTTGTTCCATTAAACCACGACAAGGCAGTCAAGTAACCATCACTTTGGGTATCCAGAGAGGGTCTGTTGTATAGGTAGCACGTCCCTAGAAAAACTGGGACATTTTGCAGTGGGCAGGTGGTCTTGGAAATGAGGTCCTGTTTTCTGTAGGGTCATTACAAATTGTTGACTAGTTTTATACTTTAAAATACCCTGCTTTGTCCACCCTCTGAACAGAGCTGTCTTAAACTGATGAAGAAAAGAACAAAAAAGAAAATGTTAATATTAGCTGCACTGATTAATTTGTGACTCCCGGACAGCTGAGTGTTGAAAGAACATTTGGGCAGATTTATGTTAACTGGCGCATCCCCAGGGATGCGCCAGTTAACACGCGCCACAGTTCGCCACAGCTCCGCCAGCCATGGCGTAAAAACGGCACAGATGCGTGACGCATCTGTGCCGGAAATGTGGCGCATTGCTGGAGTTGCGTCGCAAGCGCGACGCAGCTCCAGCAAGGCTCGGGGGTGACGCATTTTAACAATGCTGCGTCAAGACCTACGCCTGCTTCAAGCAGGCGCAGGCTTTTGACGCAGCATTGGCTTAAAAGTGACTGAGTGAAATCTCATAGATTTCACTCAGCCACTTTTGCGAGGCGCACCTGCCCCGGAACGCCCACCCTGCGCCGGAACGCCCACAAGCGGCGCAGGGCTTTACAACGTGACGCATCTGCCTAGATGCGTCACGTTGTAAATCGTTCGTAGGGATGCGCCACGATTACGCCGCCTTGCGTGACGCAACAGCGGCGTAAACGTGGCACAAGGGCCTCATAAATCTGCCCCATTGTTTCTGACTCTGCCTTTAATCCCCATGTCCAGAAAAGTTTACAGGTTCTTGTTGACCTGCAAGAATAAACTGGACCATGTCATGCCAGTGAAGTTTCTATGGCACTGGGGAAACTCTTGTTTGTGACAGCAGAGTAAAGAAGTTCCTGAAAAAAGGTAGTGTATCGTTTACAGTTGGGCATATCTCTTGCTTGTTCATGTGAACTTGTTTACTGTGTCTGGAAAATACAGACGGTTCTAAAGTCCAGGGAAGTTGGTGCTAGCAGAAAGAAATCCAAAATCACTTGGAATTGGAAAACTTTGCTGTGGAATAGAACTAAAGGAGTGAGTAGCTACCTTGCAATGGGAACCTGTGGTCTAGGGTCGGTGGGGAAACTGCTGAAGATTTAGAGATGTTTAGGGCTTTCATCTCTTGAGAAGGGGGGCAGGGTATAAGCTAACCACAATAAAAAAAACATTATTTTAGTCACTAATGCTTTATCTTTGTGGTTTTCCCCACTTACCAGTGTTTGCAGAAGTGTGCAACTATAGCACAAAGGATCAACATATTTATCTGACCCTCTGAGACTTTCACAATCACCTTCCAGCTTTGCCCCACAGAAACCATCTTGGACATTGCAAGATTTATCAATTTTACTCAGAGACTTCAAACAGCGAGCCCACAAGGGTAATACTATTGATGTGCACTAAAACACTCACGGCGGAATATGCAAACACAACAGGTGATGGACCGAATGTGGATCAATGTCACACACTCATCCCAGTCCAAAGATCTGGGCCCAAATCCATCGTTTTTTTGCACTCCACACCACCCTGGGTTAGACAATGGCGATGTGCAAATCAGCTCTGACCCTGTGCCCCATGGGAACAGTCCAGTCCGAACTACAAAAGCCATGTCCTTCCCAGAACGGAATCAAGCATCCAAGGACCGGACCGGTTTCGAGGTAACACCTCTCATCAGCCTGGCTAGCTTGACTCCAGTGGTGTGGAGTGTCTGTGACCCATGTCTGAGCATCCCCAGCGCACTTAGGGCGGAATATGCAAACACAACAAGTGATGGACCGAATGTAGATCAATGTCACACACTCATCCCAGTCCAAAGATCTGGGCCCAAATCCATCGTTTTTTTGCACTCCACACCACCCTGGGTTAGACAATGGCGATGTGCAAATCAGCTCTGACCCTGTGCCCCATGGGAACAGTCCAGTCCGAACTACAAAAGCCATGTCCTTCCCAGAACGTCCCTGAGTGTACTGGGGTAGCTCAGACCTGGGTCCCAGAGCCTCCACACCACTGGAGTCAAGCTAGCCGGGCTGATGAGGTGTTACCTCGAAACCGGTCCGGTCCTCGGATGCTTGATTCCGGTCTGGGAAAGATATGGCTGTGTAGTTCGGACTGGACTGTTCCCATGGGGCACAGGGTCAGAGCTGATTTGCATAAAGCCATTATCTAACCCAGGGTGGTGTGGAGTGCAAAAAACTATGGATTTAGGCCCAGATCCTTGTACTGGGGTGAATGTAAGACATTGATCTACATTCTATCCATCAAATTGTTTTTTTGTGTTTTTTTTCTAAAACACTCACAAGGCCATGCAAATGGCCACGCCCACAAGGACAGGTGCTGGAGGTTGAAACTGTGCATTTCAAACAGCGCTTGCAGTCTCCATTTACTGAATGCCACTGAAGAAAGGTCTTTACCTGAAACGCGTCTGGCACTTACTTTGAAAAGCTGTTCCTCGATGGATTCCTGCTGGCAGGCTACCATGAATACAGAGAGCTAAATCTACCTTCGTGTGGCATGTCTCTTCAAAAGGGGTTACCTGTTTGTTGGATGTAAAGAAGGCCGTATCCCGGTCGTGAAGAGAAGGCCACCGCTGCTGCGGGTCAGCTGCGGCACCAAGCGGATGCTGCAGCCCTTGAACGAAGGTGAGCCGGAGACTTTACAGGGAAGGACCCAGCTCGTAAGCTCTGAATTGGCAGTCACAAAGCGGGGCAGGCACCATCTTGGACATTGCAAGATTTATCAATTTTACTCAGAGACTTCAAACTGCGCGCCCACAAGGGTAATACTATTGATGTGCACTACAACACCCACAAGGCCATGCGAATGGCCACGCCCACAAGGACAGGTGCTAGAAGTTAAAACTGTGCATTTCAAACAGCGCTTGCAGTCTCCATTTACTGAATGCCACTGAAGAAAGGTCTTTACCTGAAACGCGTCTGGCACTTACTTTGAAAATCTGTTCCTCGATGGATTCCTGCTGGCAGGCTACCATGAATACAGAGAGCTAAATCTACCTTCATGTGGCATGTCTCTTCAAAAGGGGTTACCTGTTTGTTGGATGTAAAGACGGCCGTATCCCGGTCGTGAAGAGAAGGCCACCGCTGCTGCGGGTCAGCTGCGGCACCAAGCGGATGCTGCAGCCCTTGAACGAAGGTGAGCCGGAGACTTTACAGGGAAGGAGCCAGCTCGTAAGCTCTGAATTGGCAGTCACAAAGCGGGGCAGGCACCATCTTGGACATTGCAAGATTTATCAATTTTACTCAGAGACTTCAAACTGCGCGCCCACAAGGGTAATACTATTGATGTGCACTACAACACCCACAAGGCCATGCGAATGGCCACGCCCACAAAGACAGGTGCTGGAAGTTAAAACTGTGCATTTCAAACAGCGCTTGCAGTCTCCATTTACTGAATGCCACTGAAGAAAGGTCTTTACCTGAAACGGCTTGCAGTCCTCCATTTACTGAATGCCACTGAAGAAAGGTCTTTACCTGAAACGCGTCTGGCACTGTACTTTGAAAAGCTGTTCCTCAAGCATGTCTCTTCAAAAGGGGTTACCTGTTTGTTGGATGTAAAGACGGCTGTATCCCGGTTGTGAAGAGAAGCCCACCGCTGCTGCGGGTCAGCTGCGGCACCAAGCGGATACTGCAGCCCTTGAACGAAGGTGAGCCGGAGCCTTTACAGGGAAGGAGCCAGCTCCCACAAGGCCATGCAAATGGCCACGCCCACAAGGACAGGTGCTGGAAGTTAAAACTGTGCATTTCAAACAGCGCTTGCAGTCTCCATTTACTGAATGCCACTGAAGAAAGGTCTTTACCTGAAACGCGTCTGGCACTTACTTTAAAAAGCTGCTCCTCGACGTATTCCTGCTGGCAGGCTACCATGAATACAGAGAGCTAAATCTACCTTCGTGTGGAATGTCTGTTCAAAAGGGGTTACCTGTTTGTTGGATGTAAAGACGGCCGTATCCCGGTCGTGAAGAGAAGCCTACCGCTGCTGCGGGTCAGCTGCGGCACCAAGCGGATGCTGCAGCCCTTGAACGAAGGTGAGCCGGAGCCTTTACAGGGAAGGAGCCAGCTCGTAAGCTCTGAATTGGCAGTCACAAAGCGGGGCATGCACCATCTTGGACATTGCAAGATTTATCAATTTTACTCAGAGACTTCAAACAGCACGCCCACAAGGGTAATACTATTGATGTGCACTACAACACCCACAATTTCTAATATGTATTTAAACTTCGAGTTTTATCCTATTTGATTATTTTGATAAATGATTTTGACCGGAATTTTTCAAACATGGTATAAGACATTTACCCTTATGTATGAGATTTATTGTAATATTGCTTGTTTAATGTGGTTTCTGATTTCTCATCTTCACCTTACAACAGTAGTCTGTTAACCAACTCCGTGTAATATGAGAGAGGAGAAACTGTTGAGCAAAACAATATTTAAACACTTGGGGGCATATTACCAAGCAATAGCAATAATTATCGCTATTGCTTGGTTAGAGACAAAAATTTACCGCTGAGCTGCGGCGATTTTTATCGCAGATAAACCTTGGTATTACCAATGTTTATCGCAAATGCGATAAAAATCAGCCGCAATGCATGAATATCGCTGAAAAGTCTGCGATATTCATGCATTACCGAGCTAATGCTCTTAGCCATGTTATCCACCTCCCATTGGATAACATGGCTAAGAACTGCTCAGGGCAGGTGTTAGCTTTTGGAGATATTTGCGCTTAGCGCGAATATCTCCATAAATTGGTAATAGGAGATAGCGATGTTAGCGACTGTTTCTAGTCGCTAACATCTTGGCACGCCCACTTTGCATGTCATTAGTGATAAATATCACTGACATGCAAAGTGGGGCCCAAGATGGTCGTTATCTCCTACTAGCTGTCGCTAACTGGTGTTAGCGACAGCTAGGTAATAGGGAGATAATGTTTTCTCCGCTTTCTTGGCTTTTAAAGCCAAAAAAGCAGAGATAAACCCCCTGGATAATATGCCCCTAAGTTTGTTGGAGCATGTCATGTGATCAAGACCAGGGTTCCCGGTCGAAACTCGTCATGCTGTTGGAGAAATAAAGCACTGAAAGAAACTTACCTGCTATATGGTGGTCCTTTCCTGGTCGCATATATTGCATACTGGCGGTCGCCAGTAGTTAGTTATAGTTAGGACCTAGTTTCCATAGGAAATCCACAACATTCTATTTGGAATAACTTTGGCCCCGGCGGACGAATCTTCGTGAATTTCTCCAAGAAAATGGCCTGCTCGGTTCCGCTCCTTCCCTGAAAGTTTGGGGGTGATTCGTTAAGTGGGGGCCGAGAAAAAAGGGGATCCGAAAGCGTGTTTTCCCCATGCAATTTTTCATAGGGACCTTTAGCCAGGGATACAGCCCGAACGGCTGAGCGGAATTACACGAAATTTGGCAGAGAGGTAGAGTTCTGTTCGCAGATTGTGCTTTTTGTTAAATGGTGTAAATCTGTTCTGTAGTTTGAGAAAATTGCAAGTAAAATCATATCGATATCTAGAGACGGAGTTCGGTACGCGTACTGAAATCTGTTCAATTACGAGCGCTAGCTGCATGCTGATTGGCTGTGAACTGTCTGTCAACACTCAAAACCAGGAAGTGTTGGTGGCCATCTTGTGCCTCGCTAGAACCGAGTCACAAAAAAACAGTAAAACAAAGTTGAGGAATAAGGGAAAGGGGTAGTGTATAGACATTCTGACCCTCTAGGCTTGCTCAGGGGGTCGTACATGGATGTTTAGGCTCTATTTTTTTTTTTTTTTTTTTTTTTTTTTAAATCACGGCGTACGTGTATGAAAATACGTACAATTACGAGCAGGAGCTGCATGCTGATTGGCTGTCAATACTCCAAACCAGGAAGTGTTGGCAGCCATGTTGTTTGTCGGAAGAGCAGAGTCACAAGAAAACAGTAAAACAAAGTTGAGAAATAAGCAAAGGGGGCAGGGTAGAAACATTCTGAGCCTATAGTCTTGGTCAGGGGGTGGTACATGGATCTTTAGGGTCTTTCGGCAGGAAAGTGAAAAATTACAGGCATACACAGCACTAGCTAAGGGTCAAGAGGACAGTAAAGTGCTGAAAAGCAGAGATTATCAAATAAGCTCATGTTAGATGTGCTTCGATTGGAATTCCATAGAGCATATTATCAAACCCATTATCGCCACTTTAGCGGCACTTTCCTGCCGATAAAGTGGCAAACATTTTGTCACCCAGGCTTGATATTATGGCCCTCTCTCGTTTCACAAATAAAGCTAACACTACAGTTTTATGAGTGCAGTGTACCTGGTATATTTCAGTTGTTCTAGTGCCGCGTTCAAGTGGTGTCTATATGGAAGTGCCTACTGCATTACTGACGCCCGTTATGGTGACTTATTTCTAATGCATTGCTATGAAGGCTTTGTAGATCTAGGCTGCTGGGCTTCCCTTGTATAAAGAGTGCGGCCACTGGAGTTAACCATTCGACTTGAACTCTGCTTCTATATGTCAAAGTATATTCAAGAAGTTGCAGAGAATTCCATTGCTGTTGCTCGATAGGCCGTGGTTGCTTCTGAACGATGATTGCTGAAGGAAACAAAAGGACATTTTGATTAGTCATTGTAAACTGAGTTGTGTAACTACTATCAAAAGTGAATTTTAATGTGGGTTCTTAATATTCCGTAGTTAAGACTGTTGCAGCTCCAGCAAACAAAGGAAGATCAATAAGTTAATAGAGACCTGGGACGGCCTCGTGACGCAGAAAAAAAATACTATCATGGATGCCCAATTAATAATAATAGAGGCCTAAGCATGTGGTGTAGTACAGAAATATGACACAGAATGTTCTGCACGCACAATTTTTAAGATTAGAGGTGTATAGGACCTCGTTAATGTTAATGTTAATGTTAAAATGGGACTTTTATAGCGCAACGGCTACTCCAAAGGAGTGTCCCGGCGCTTTGAGCTCCAGACCATGGAAAAGAGCAAGAAACATAACAATAACAGAAAGGGGCCCAAAGGAGGGGAAGAATTATCCAGCAAACAACCAGGTTTTCAAGTTTTTCCTGAAGACAAGCAGATTTGAGGTGTTTCGCAGGGACAACGGTAACGAGTTCCATAGCTGAGGAGCGAGGAAGCTAAAAGACCGGCCGCCTAGCCGAGCCTTTTTAATGCGTGGTACCCAAGCCAAAGCCAAGGCTTCTGACCTGAGGGATCGTGCAGGTCGATAGAAGTCCAGCCTCCTCTGGAGATACTTGGCGCCACTGCCATGTAAGGCCTTATGAGCAAGAGTCATGGCCTTGAACAGTATCCTCTTCCGCACCGGAAGCCAGTGGAGGGATACAAGGAGATTAGAGGCGCTAGTGCGGCGATGAAGGCCAAAAATGGCACGCGCAGCAGCGTTCTGGGTGATCTGCAGACGTTGGAGGAGATATTCAGGCAAGCCCAGATATAGGACATTGGCATAGTCCAATCTGGACCCTATAAGGGCCTGAACAGTGATCCTCCGATGTTGCTCCGAAAGAAGGGGAAAAAACTTGCGCAACATTCTGAGTATCCCAAAGCAAGTTCCCGTAAGAGTGGAAACCTGGGATTTGAGCGAAAGCTCGTTGTCGATTTTAACTCCCAGGTTCTTAGCCCACTTAGAGGACTGTGTGGGAGGGAACATGTCGGCAGGCCACCATCCTCGCCAGTCTGGTTCTGATGGGCATCCGAAGAATAGTATTTCGGATTTGTCCGAGTTGCACTTGAGGCTGTTATGTGAAAACCAGCTAAAAACAGCCCCAAGGCACTCACGGATCCTTTCTCCATCGAACTCTTCGCCCTTGCGACAGGTGAAAAGGAGCTGAGTGTCGTCAGCATAAGAGACGATCCGGGCCCCATAGGACTCCGCCAAAGTCGCCAGAGGGGTCATAAGGATGTTAAATAGAGTGGGGCTCAAAATAGAGCCCTGAGGCACTCCGACTCCCAATGGCGGCATCTCGGCGGATCCGGGTGGGACCCAGACCGTCTGGCGGCGGTTGGCCAGAAAGGAAGAAAACCAGTTGAGCACCGTCCCCCCTAGCCCGATGTCACGGAGCCTGGTGAGGAGATCCTCATGGGGGACGGTGTCAAACGCCGCCGACAGGTCTAGCATAACTAACATTACCCTGCCTCCCATGTCCAGCACCTCTTTTACGATCTCCGAGACTTCCAAGAGCGCCGTCTCGGTGCTTAAGTTGGAGCGAAAGCCCGATTGGGATTCATGAAGTAAATCATTAGACTCCAGAAAGTTGGAAAGCACGCTGTGCACGTGTTTCTCCAAGATCTTGGTCAGTGCTGGAAGGAGCGAGATTGGCCTGTAGTTGGAGGGTGCCTCTGGGTCAAGATTGGGCTTCTTAATCAGAGGGATGACCATGGCTTGCTTCCAGGTCTGGGGCAGAAAGCCCTCGCTCAGGGATAGATTAAGAATGGGATTGGCTATAGGGTTTATGGCATCTGCCATTTTTGCCAGAAATTTTGCCGGGCACGGATCTAATGGTGAGCCCGACTTGAGGTTCCTCATCAAGGCTAAAGATGTGGCAACCGAGAGGGGAGGAAAATCAAGCAGAGCTGGGCCTGAGGGAGACAGAGACGCTGTCTCGATCGGCATCGCAGACACATCATCTGGGGCTCTCAGCGGAAAGGAAACCTGGATTTGCCTAATTTTGGTGGTAAAGAAATTGGCAATAGTGTTAGCCCAGGTCTCTGCTGGAGCACCCTGAGTGGAGATGGACCGGGGGCTAGTGAATTCGCGCACGATTGAGAAGATCTCCTTACAGGAATTGGCAGCATCGTCAATCCTTTTGGCAAGATACCGTTTCTTGCTCTGAAGGACTAGTTCATGGTATGACTTCATCGTGGTTTTATACCGTTGTTTAGCCTCGGGCTCATACTGGACTCTCCAAGCCCGCTCCACCACTTTACATTGCCTACGGGCATGGGCTAGTTCCTCCGTGAACCAGGGGGCAGAAACCCGTCGAGCAGCGGACCTGGGTGACTGTAAGGGAGCGAGCTCATTTAATCTGGCAAGAAGCCAGGATTGCAAGCTCTCCAGATCTTTCTCCAGGTCCCCAGTACAAGCCACAGGGTGATCAGCCAGAGCATGTGTGAGCATATCTGGGGTCACCCGATGAAGTGCCCTATAACTGCTGCCCTGCTGTCTCGTGGCGCTAGCCGGGGAAGCCAAGGTAGAAGGTATTTCAAAATGGGCAAGGAAATGGTCAGACCAAACGATTGGCAGAAGTGTTACATTCATGATAGGTATGGTGGAAAAAACCTGATCAAGTGTATGGCCTTTATCGTGGGTCGGACCAGAAAGATAAGGGGAAAGACCCAGGGTGGATGCGAGATCCAACAGTTTGATGGCATTTTGGTCATTGTGGTCGTCCATATGGAAATTAAAATCTCCCGCAAGTAAGCATTGCTCCGATCTCAGGACAAGGACCGACATGACCTGTTGGAGATCATCAAGAAAGGAGCCCACTGGGCCGGGAGATCTATAGACAATCAAGCCCTTCAGTGCTTGTTGCGGCGATAGGGAGATGGTAAAAGCTAAAGAGTCAGCCCCTTCGATGGTGTGAGTATGCGTGACCGTGCACAAAAGAGAGTTCTTCACAACTAAGGCAACTCCTCCTCCCCTGCCCTTGTCTCTATCCTGTCGATGGATGGTATAATCAGTGGGAATGGCAGCCACAATGTCCGGGTGGGAGGAATCATTGGTCCATGTCTCCGTGAGCATCAAACAGGTGGGACTAGTCGTTGATAGGAGATCAAAGATCTCTTGAGTGTGACGATGCAACGACCTCGTATTGAGGAGTAGGCAGTGATGTTTTAAGCCACTCTCCTTAACAGGAACAGGGGAAAGGAGGGAGCGGACAGGGTGCCAGAGACAGACAGGGCACTTATGCTTACCCCTATATCGGCCTGGAAAAACTGACAGACACGACACATTCCAATTGCGCAGCGAAAGGAGCTCCTGAGCGGAGTAGGAAAGCATAGTGGCCAGAAGTACCTGCCACGCCAAACGCCTCCGGGACGCTGACGGGCGCAGACGGGCAGGACTCTGGCACGACTCCGGCGCAGATCCGGCGCGGCCGCTGATCGCGTCCGCTGCGCGGAGGAGAGGGTGAGCTTTTTGTAGCGCTGCTAGAGCGCGAGGGTGAATAGTCCTACCCCCAAGATGGCGGCCAAAATGAGATCCCAGCCCTCGGCGTCAATACTCAGCCGAGTGCGGTCTCAGAGTCCCAGGCAAGGGAGGGGGGGAAAGCGAAGCGCTTACAAGCGCTGGGAGATCAAGTGACAGGCAGCGCTGTGCTCCTACACGCTTTTAACACAAGCGCGAGCACAAGCTGCAAAAGGCACACAATAAAAATGGCAATGTTAAAATTACACGAGCAGAGTTTCACAGCCAAAAGAAAAGTAAGGAGACCTCCCGGCTTCCGCCTCAGGAGGGGAGAGGTAGGTTGGTAGCAGATGGTAATCACCTGCTAGATGATCCGGTACCCTTTTGTAGCGCTGCTAGAGCGCGAGGGTGAATAGTCCTACCCCCAAGATGGCGGCCAAAATGAGATCCCAGCCCTCGGCGTCAATACTCAGCCGAGGGCGGTCTCAGAGTCCCAGGCAAGGGAGGGGGGGAAAGCGAAGCGCTTTCAAGCACTGTGAGATCTAGTGACAGGCAGCGCTGTGCTCCTACACGCTTTTAACACAAGCGCGAGCACGAGCTGCAAAAGGCACACAATAAAAATGGCAATGTTAAAATTACACGAGCAGAGTTTCACAGCCAAAAGAAAAGTAAGGAGACCTCCCGGCTTCCGCCTCAGGAGGGGAGAGGTAGGTTGGTAGCAGATGGTAACTTATAAAGAAATATTTCAATTATGTAAGTACAATTTAAAACCATTGAGGGGTAGGAAAGCCATATGAAGGCCAAAAAAAATATCATTATGCATATACAATTTACAGTGGATGCTGATGTTGTGACGTCTTCTCTTACCTTTGCTTCTGTTGTCTTTTGTCGTGTCTTGAAAGGCTGCGGTTTTGCTGAGTCTGGGGTGTTTCGACAGTCTGTTTGTCACCGCAGCAGAGGCAGGCAAAAGAGAGCGTGCTCACGTCAGTGCCCGCATTATATGGGAACCGTGGGGGCTGACCAAACCAAGCCCAGGGCCGTCATTGGTAGCATTTTCGCGGTCTGCAAGAATGATGGCCCTGGGGGACATGCCATTGGCTAATGTATTGGTTTGCAGGCTAAATGATAGCAAGCATGCTAGGTGGTGGCATGTGGGTAGTGTGGGCGGGCGTGCACCGCGCATGTGCAAGTATGAGTATGTGCACTAACAATTAACAACAGAGAGAGATGGGGAGGTGTTATAATGTATGCAGAGGCAGGCCCAGAATCGGATCTGCAATGAGTCAGCACTTCTAATCAGTCTCCTTAGCGCGCCCTGAGCTCTGATTTGTCACTGAGCGGGTGATTGCGCCATAGTTTGTACTGCTTATCATACTCAGCGTAAACCGCGCATACGGTACGAATATGCTTTGACGTTACGTGTTGCATTAAAGCTTTAGTGTGACGTCATGTAGGACATTCTGTATGCAAAAGGGGCAATGTTTCTACTTGGTTTAAAACATGTATGTATTTAATGTACATACTAAGGGCAGACATTTGGGATAACTATGAATTTTTTTAATACTTGTAATAATCATATATTAATTTAAGAAAGAATCACACAAATCACGGTGGAACATCATGCGTACTCGTATTGAAAGAGCTGCGCAAGCGCATCATAAGCGTACGCAAAGCCATGTGACTTTAAAAGGAGAGATTTGATTGGTTCATAACTTTTCCTATTGCGACTGTTGAAATTTCCGTCCCATAATAATTATTCGACTTTGACTTTCTAAGATGAAGCATTTGTTCTGAGAATCTTCTCAAATAGAAGGAAGATCACAATAATAAGAGCAATGGAGTCATCTTCCAGCAGTTCTTCAGAGGGAGATTTCATTCCTGAAGAATGTCCAAAGAAGAGCAAAAAAAGCTCTAAATTGGAAGTTTTTCACTTTTCCTGAAGGTCAAAAAAAGGTTAATGCTCCAAAAGTAACCTGTAAAATTTGCGAAACAACTCTTTCAAGAGGTGATCCATGTAAAAAATACTCCTTTGGCACAGCAAATATGGTGCGACACGTGAAAAACTTGCACCCCAAGAACTTTGCTCGAGCTGCAAGACGGAGTTTGCACGAGAACCCACCTGCTTCTGCACTAAGGAAATCAACTGCGGCAGCAGCATTTTCAGCAAGCAGTCCACACCCACATATTGATTCTGACTTTGCTAAAGTTCAAAGTCTATGCATTTATTGCGATAACCTTTTGTGTTATGGGAACAGTCTATAGACTTGATGAAACGCAGGATGCAGGATCATTGCTGTCCTCAACATTAGTTGTTTGTTTTTTCATTCTTTTGTTCCGCTTGGAATTTGTTGAGAAAACACAAAAAAATACAAAACAAAAAAACAGTTCTTTTTAGAACTACCTTCACTGGTCAAAGAAAGAACTATGGGGCATATTACCAAGGGCATTATCGCCGCATTAGCGGGACTTTTTCCCGCTAATGCGGCGATAATTTTATCGCCCTAATACCAAGCTGTCGCTAACACCAGTTAGCGACAGCTTGTAGGCGATAGCGGGCATTTAGGGGCCCACTTTGCATGTCAGCGATAATTATCGCTAATGACATGCAAAGTGGGCGTGCCAAGATGTTAGCGACTGAAAACATTCGCTAACATCTCTAACTCCTTTTAACAACTTTTGGAAATAATCGCGCTAAGCGCGAATATCTCCAAAAGCTAACGCCTGCTAAAAGCAGTTCTTAGCCATGTTATCCAATGGAAGGTGGATAACATGGCTAAGAGCATTGTCACAATAATGCATGAATATCGCTGATTTTTCAGCGATATTCATGCATTTCGCAGGATTTTTACCGCTTTTGAGATAAACCTTGACAATATCAAGGTATCTCAGCGGTAAAAATCCTCGGTGCTCGGCGATATTTTTTTTCCGCTAACCAAGCAATAGCGATAATTATCGCTATTGCTTGGTAATATGCCCCTATATTTCTATGTTAGTGTGTAAAAGTCTGTCAGAATGAATGTGTAGTTCATAAATAAATGAATGAATATGTTACTAGTGTATGGAGAATGTGAAAGTGCAGAACTATAAGGAACTGCTCCAGCATAAATCTATAAGGTGTTTATCTATAGTAGACTATAGTATGTCCAAAGCACTTGAATGTATCATATGTACATAAATATGTTACAAGTCTATGTTTCAATTTGCGCTGCTAGTGAAAGTGCCTGGGTAAATTTGTATGTGTTAGGGGCAGATTTACAATCCCCTTGTGCCTCTTTTACACAGCCGTTGCGTCACTTTTGTGACACAGCGGTGGTGCAAAAGATGTGCCATGGTGTGTGCTAATCACAATGTGACGCATCTGGAGGGTGTATTACATTGTAAAGCGCTGCACCAAAAGAGGCTTTCTTCTGCAGAAGGGGGTGCAGCAAGGCCTCCTAAAAGTGACTGAGTGAAATGTATAACATTTTATTCAGTGACTTTTGAGCTTATGCTGCGTCAAAACCTTGCACATGCTTGAAGCAGGTATAAGGATTGATACAGCATTATGAGCATAGGGCCCCAAGAGAATTGCTGGAGCTGTGTTATACTTGCAACCGACGTCAAGCAATAATTCATCCAAACATTACTTTGCAATTTAGTTTTGTTATTATTTTATAATAAGAATATGAAATATAATCTAATAAATATAAATATTTATATAAAAATTATTAGAAAGTAGTAAAAAAGAGAAAGACATAATAATTAATACATTTATAAATTATCATTTACAAAACCTTTGAAATTCACTGAAAAAACCATA
The DNA here is from genome assembly GCF_964263255.1 of Lissotriton vulgaris. Taxonomy (NCBI): domain Eukaryota; kingdom Metazoa; phylum Chordata; class Amphibia; order Caudata; family Salamandridae; genus Lissotriton; species Lissotriton vulgaris. The sequence continues at coordinate 1,983,035,656 of NC_141689.1, forward strand.
GGTTTCACAAACGTTATAGTTAGGAATTCGCATTTAAAAAACCTTGCAAGGCTGATTTGCATATGGCCATGTCTGGACTGGGGTGGCTTGGTGAGCAAAATAACAATGGATTAAACCCAGATCTGTGACTGGGTGTGAATGTTTTGCCATTGTGCAACATTCCGTCCATCATCTTGTGTGTTTTGCTGTTCACCCTATGTGGGAAGGGTATGCCCAGACGTGGGTCCCGTGCACACTAGGCCACTGAAGTCAAGCTATCCTGTCTGAAGACGGCTGATAGCCAGAAACCCGTCCTAGGATGCTTGATTCCGGTCCAGGGAAGACATGGCTTGGCAGTTCGGGCTGGACTGTGCCCATGAGGCACAGGGTCAAGGCTGATTTGCATATGGCCATGTCTGAACTGGGGTGGCTTGGTGAGCAAAATAACAATGGATTAAACCCAGATCTGTGACTGGGGGTGAATGTTTTGCCATTGTGCAACATTCCGTCCATCATCTTTTTGTTTTGCGCATGAGAACACGGCATTGGAAATAAATATTACAAACTTGCACTTGTCTTCTTTTACTTGCTGTTTTGGACTGGTATGAGAGTATAACGAAAGAGTGTTCATGTGTTCCACATTGCCTGATGTAATCTAAGTTCCATGTTCTGGGTTGTATAATCATTGGTGTTATGAAAGAGCCAATGAGACACTGATGCTAGTCTGGTAGGGGATGTTTGGTACTAAGGGGAGTTTTGGCACACCCTAATTCACTAAGGTTCCAAGTCTCTATGCACAGTTCTGTGTAGGAGCAGAATCCCTGCTACATGGCGCCCATACGATGGTGGTCTATTATATGACGCTTGAGTAGTACTTCTATCGGTCCTTACCCCCTTCACTATTGTTTCCGGATAACGGTGGTGTCTGACAAACCTACCTACAGTTACATAGGTCTTTTCAAGCTTGAATCTTTCAAAATGGTTTCCTTTTGAATTACTACCCAGTTGTGCTACATTGTTTTACATTGTACCTCTTCTTCTCTGTGTCACTATGGCTAACGTTCACATACTGCAGCATAGTCGCTTTGCAGTCCACAATCATTTGCAGGCTTATATGTTGGTTTGAAGGGCATGGCAGGTATTTTGGTGGTGAATGCTAAGGTTGCTTACCCGTTTGAGATTTTCTATTCATAGGTGACGTTTCCTGCAGCAGATGCGGCTACTCATGTGTTTAACACTTACACTCACACTGCCATGCCCTTGGAGTATGTTCCTTACTGGAGACAGGAGATTCAGATTTCTGCATGGCAGCACCGTATTTGGTTTGATGGCGCCCTTCTCCACAGTGTAACGGCGATTAGATTGGGTCCTTTGTCGATTTCAGGCGCTTCTTGGCCGGTTTTGGCTGGATTCACCCCGCATCCTCGTTCGAGTTAGTCCCCGTGGCTGAATTACGGACCTTGTATAACTCTGCTATCAGTGTTATTCAGGCCCTAGTTCAATATATTACCCGCAATTTCCAGGGCGGGCCCCTGGTGTTGCGGCCCTTTCAGCTGGACCGAGCGGAATGAAGCTTAGTCCTGTGATGGTCAATGCGGTTATGGGCAAGCGTCCCCAGGATAAGGATGATATACCTTTTTGGCTTGCTGAGAAGTTTGACCAGCTGGAAGCATTATTTCCTAATTCGACTCCCATAGAAAAACACAGGATTCTTACAATTAGTTTACCCAAGGACTTGGTACCAGAAGCCGGTGACTGCGAGTCATGGAGTTGGATTTTTGCGGCAGTATGCACGAGGTGCTTCGGCACTCTGTCAATGGCTGTCCTTCCAATGGTCATTAAGCGTGTTCAGGACGAACACGGACCGGAGGCTGCGGTTGAGTTGGGAATGAGACTTGTGGGCTCATTTGATGTAGTTTCTGATCTGGTCCTTTCTAATATAAAGGGAGATGCGGTGAACTTTCAAGTGGCTAATGCCTTATGCGAGGTCACTGATGCAGACAAACCCCGACAGTTACCGAGAATTATTACGGCAGCTTATAAAAACATTGGCCGCAATAGTTTAGGTGTCAAGCCCTTTTCTGCTAAAGATAAAAAAACAAACTCAGGGTGCGAAGTCTGAAACAGACGTTCAAACCACAGCTCCAAAGAAAAATTGGAACAGAAATAAAAAACAGGGGAAACAGCAACAGAAACAGGAGTCCCATCCCCCATCACCAGTGCCTGCATCTACTGAGCGCGTTTATGATTTGCGCGACCGCACTACGATTAAGTCGCCTGATAGATTTCAGGTTCCTGATTAACTCTCCTCGTTCTTTACAGGACACATCGGCCTCTTCGTCCGGTGGTGGAAGCTGCGGCAGAGGTGGGGGTGGCCAGCAGAGTCGCGACCAGCCCCGCCCAAAAGATGGAAAAGGCAAGCAGGACGATTTTTCACAGAAAAGACCTCAATTTCAGAAAAAGAAAGTTGCCGCTTTAAAAGCGAGATATGCCACAGATAGTGAGAACACAGCTTCGGAATCAGACATGGGCGCTGACGTTGTTGGACAGCGCGGTGGAGATTACCATAGTACGAGAAGCCCTGCGTCCACTACTGAAGGTGACAGCGACTGACCAATATATTGTTGTAGAGACAGCTGATACTAGAGTAGCTCCCCCTGATAGGCTTTTTGAGATTGTCCTTTTAATTGAAGGTGACATACAACGTACCCTCAAAGGGGTATTTTGGGAACATCTGACAATTACCTATGACATTTTGTTAGCGGAGGAAGACTGGCCCCCACCTTTTGTTCTTGCAGTTCTGAGAAGGGAGGAGGTAATCCTCCCTAGTTTCGTGCACACACTGTCCAATGAGCATGCGCTGAATTTTGCAGAAGAGTGGGCTAAGGCCCTTGCGCCTGCTTTGTACCGTACTCACTGTGGTTTGGATACATTTTCCCCACACCATGAGATTCACTTACGGTCTATGCCACAGCATCAACCTCAAAATCCTATACGGCGTGAAGTAAAAGCTTCTGTGGCGGAAATCCTTGAATAATTAGAATATCAAGGAGTGATTGAAACTTGTGTGTCACCGATAAATAACCCACTATTTACTGTGACCAAGCCTGACGGTTCGTACTGTTTGGTATTGGATTACCGGCATTTGCCATACCTGTGCAGTACAGAATACCCATGGCTCAGCTTTGGTGGATGGTTTTGAGCGCAAACGGTTTAAAACCACACTTGACATATCCAACATTTTTTTTGCCCACAATTTGTCTGGTCTGAGTTCCCAATGGACCAGTTTTACCAGTGGTGGCAAACAACGCCAATTTAAACGCCTGGCCATGGGCTATAAGAATAGTCTGGGTGTGTTTGCTGCCGGCATTGTCTCTCTTTTGGAGAGAGTGGACCCGGATGCGTGTTTGTATGTGGATGACATCTTTCTCACAGATGACGAGATTTGGGCGCATCTGTGTCACGTTGATCGCATTATTTGTAACTTTGCAGACTTCGATTACAAATTCAACTTTGCAAAGTCTCACATTGTGGAGTACACAGTGTTGTTCCTGGGCTATGAGCTCAACAATGTAGGTTGAGGTTTAGCTCCTCACTTCTTGGAGAAATTTGCACAGCTGTGTTCTCCTACAACACTGAAAAAATTACAGTCCTTGCTGGAATTTTTGAATTTCGGGCGCACATATATTCCCGAATATGCCCAGCGTATCAAGCCTTTGTATGCTTTGATACAACCTACTTTTACCAAATCGTGCTGGCTGCCTGAACATTCAGCCATTTTGCAATCTTTGCATGCTGATCTTCCAGAATCTAAATTCTTACTGACTCGTGATAACCAGACCAACGTGGTGATCAGAATCACGCTGGACTGGTGGGTTTCACATCCCTTACTTTTAACGAAGGTGACACAGTACCTATCGCTTACAAGTCACACTTGTACACTTCGGCTGAAATGCGGTTTTCCACTGTGGAAAAAGTTTTGACAGCAGTGTAAATGGCGATTCTTAAGGAACGTGCACTGTTGCAGGGAAAGCGCATGTTGGTTGTTACCCTGTATCCTGCACTAGAGGCAGTGACCAAAGCCAGTGTATCTAATTCTAAAGCTTTGCACCCACGGTGGATACAATGAGCTTCATCATTGACAGCTCCGGATTTCAGATTTATTTTTGATGCCTCCTTGCAGTCACATGAGTTTTTGCAGTATGACTTTGTTCATCCTGCTCCATTAACCATGCGGACTTTGGAGAATTTCCTTTGTATCATTTACACGGATGGTTCAGCAAAAGTTGTGCATGGGTCTAAGCACGCATACGTCTCAGCTTGCGCCATTGTGGTAGGTACCATGGTGAATGATGAGTTCAAGCTTGATGTCGTACATACGCAGACATTAGGGGACTGTACCTCACAAGTGACAGAGCTCCATGCTCTGATGCTTGCATTGGAGTACGCTGATCCTAGTGTGACTATTCTTATTGTGAGTGACTCTTACTACTGTGTCAAATCTGTTCTTCTGGATTCAAAATGATTTTCGTGATTCCAAGGGTAGCACAATAAAACATAAAATGATCTTGGTCCGAGTGGCTGAACTTAAAGAGCATCTGCCACTCGTGTATGTAATCCATACTCTTGGTCATCAACGTGTGGGAGTTCATGCTGTTGGCAGTAGTTTGGCCGATGAGGCAGCAAAAACAGCAGTTTCGACATATTTAGTTGCAGCAGTTACACGTTCCAAAAGTAAGATTGATTATGACATCTTGGCAGCTATTGCTGCTACTGAGAAGGAAAGTAAATATCCTATGGGGTTTCCTTCAAAGTATTCTTATCATTTAAGTCCTGATAAAGTTCCTCATCTGAAAATACCGCATGTTGGTGAAAGATTGGTTTCCAACGCGGACTGTAGGTCCACACTGATTACAGCTGTCCACGAGAGTGTTGCGTCTACGCATGCAGGCGTTTCGGCTACTGTATCTCAGTTACAACAGCGTTGCTGGTGGCGGGGACTGTACAGGTAGATATGAACCTCTGGGCACCTCTTATCTTCATGAAGCTTGGTCACTGCCATTTACCTATAGGTGCCTTATGGAGGGAAAAGAGGTTTATTTGAATGGGATTGCACTACAACACCAGATCACTCATTATTGTGTAGGAATACCCAATTGCATGGCTCTTGTAATCAGAATGAGCCAAATTTAGCCTGTATTTTAAAAAGTACACCGACACCTGCTATCATACTCACCTTCACATTACTATCAAATGGTAGTTATTTACTTTTAAATAATGAGGATTGTTGTGGGATGGTAGCCGGCATTCCTTACGTGGTTACAGTCAGTGAACGTGTAGTCTGCTGTAAAAACGTAATGTTTCCTCCTCCGCATGGGAAGCTCGATGTTTTCATCTGGCCGTCGATTCCAACCTTGAAAGCAGAATTCAACAAGATGAGTTGTATAAGAGCTCTATTGTCTCAGAAAGAAGTTGCCCTCAGATCTGCTTGTGAAACATGTGTCCTTCACATGGCAAAGTGCATGCTTTATTAAATACGGCTTTGCCCTTGCATTTCAGTGAATTAATTCGCACTATCTTTAATGCGTCCTCCACCACAGGGCTGGCTCACTTTTTTAAAGTTGTTAGCAGTGGCCTTGTGACTTCGTTTCAAACTATATTTGGTGTGTTCCTGGCATTTTTTCATTCGATTTTTTCCAGCCTGTTTGGAGGATTTCCCTTAATACTTGCTCTGGTTGCAGGCTTACTTTTGTTGTTTTGTTTATTTCAAAATGGATGCACGTCCTGTGTTGCGAGATGATCTGTCACGGCTGTTGCTGCTCCGCAACCAAATGCTTGAATATTATGGAGCGTTGCCTCTTGCTACATTGAGTGCAGCTTATGCATTATCGTTTCGATTTTCCTTTTTCTCATACCTCCAGCATGCCTTTCATTGCCTGAGTTGCGATTTTGACTGGGCCCTGGATTTGTGTCTCTGCAATACGGTGTCTCCCAACGCGGATTATGATCAACTGATGAGCCCCTCAGTTGCTCATGAATTGCTTTGTTCTGGAGAAGGGATTATGGCCTTTGCAGTGATGCATGGAGTCCTGGGACGTTGGAATGTGTTTGCAGTGGCGCATGATTTCTTGGCATGCAGTTACATTGAAGAAGACCCGATTCATCCTCTGATGGTGCTAGAGGCTCCGGTTATTGAGGAACATGTATGTTCCTTCCCGATGCTAAATTGGATGGCTGAAATGTTTTCAGATGAGAACAATGACTTCCTAGTGGAGGCTGTTGTGACATACTTTGTATATACATTGTTAGAGTGAGATGTGTTATCGCTTCTCTCTCTTCCATGGCGAGGTCTCATGTTGGACATCGGATTTTTTAATTTTTTTCTCTCGTCTTCATTTTTTTTTTGGCACCCAAGCCTATTGACTTCCCTATGCCCATGGATACAATTGCTTGATTTGAAGTATTTTCTATTTTTGGAGTTTGCTCCCATTTTTTCACATGTGGCAATTGGAACTTGATTCTGACTATTGTTCTTAAACTCTGCTTTCCAATTTTGCCCCCTTCTTATCCATGCTCAGATCAAGGGAGGGTGTCGTGGGGTTGAGCCTTGCATTCACACTGTGTTAAGTTGACATGAGCTTACTAGAAGTTGAAACCCCATTTTTCCTTTCTGCTGCCTTTTGCACATGGCACACATTATAATAAATGTTTAGAGTCTAGCAGAGGGTTTTGCTTCACACAAGAATAATATGTTTTTCTATATTAGCAGCCTTGCTTGGTAAGCTTTGTCTGAACAGTGAGCGCCGAGGCCTTCAAGGTTATTTCAACACTGTGGTTGTTGTTCGGAGTGATCAGCGCACGTTCTAGACATAATATATATGCAGCTGTGGTCACCTCTGAACTTGGCACGTTTGGTAATGCACTGCGAAGGCATGATCACACACACTTGGAGAACATTCGTATGCTGAGAGCTGGTGCAGAATCTGATGTTATCCACTTCTGCTAAATACCAGAGGTATGGGGCCGCCTTTGTAATCTAAAGAGACCTTCTGTAGATATAAAATAACCTATTAGCAAGGGAGGGTGAAATATAGGTATATTTAAAACCCGTTTCCATTTAGCATTATACCATGCTTTCTCCCTTTGTATTTTATGGAAGAGTAACTATGGTGATAATCTTGTTCCTGATAATATATCTGCTTGTATTAGCTAAGATGCTGCACACGAGAACACAGCGTTAGAAATAAATATTTCAAACTTGCATGTGTCTTCTTTTACTCCCTGTTTTGGACTGGTATGAGAGTATAACGAAAGAGTGTTCATGTGTTCCACATTGCCTGAAGTAATCTAAGTTCCATGTTCTGGGTTGTCTAATCATTGGTGTTATGGAAGAGCCAATGAGACACTGATGCTAGTCTGGTAGGGGATGTTGGGTACTAAGGTGAGTTTTTGCACACCCTAATTCACTGAGGTTCCAAGTCTCTATGCACAGTGTGTAGGAGCAGAATCCCTGCTACAGTACAAGGTGTTTGGAGCCTTTTCTGTCCATGATGCGCTGATCAGGAGGCCATTGGAGACTCACTAGTGGTCCTGGGAGAGGATTTAGACTGACCACTAGATCGATTGACCTCGAAGCTGAGGTACTGCGTTTGAGTCTCAGCAGGGATGTTCGACATCCTGAGATTCTAGGCAAATCATGTAATCTCCCTGTGCCTAACAAAATGAATGTGTCCATCTGTAACGCAACTGGTGCTCATGTAAAGCGCTCTGATACCTTCCTGTGGAGTTTGTGCTTTATGAAACTTCAACAACAAAAAAATGCAGGTCCAGTCCTTCTCACTAAGGCAGCAGGATAGCAGGCCAGCAGAGTCGCGGGAATCAGAGTAGCAGGAATCAGAGTAGCAGTCCTTCTTGCAGCAGAGCAGCAGAGCAGTCCTTCTGATGCTGTTGAAGAGTTGGTTCTGAGGGTCCAATATTTATACCTGGTGCCCAATTAGAAGTGGGAGAAGCTTCTAGAGTTTTATCCCTAAAGAGGTGTCTGGAATTTATTTCCTGCCTGCCCTAGTCCCAAATTGTCTTGTGTGATACCCTTTGTAAGTGTGCTGTGGTAGAGCCTTTGTGATGTGTAAATGTGCAGGTGACAGCTCCTACCCCTTATCCTGACAAAGATGGCCCATGGCACCATTACCTGTTCCCCCTATGTCCTAATGTCTGGGAGTAATTCACAAAGACCAACTGCCAGCTACACCTAGACATATGACCCAGGATACAGGTTGCAAACCCCAAATGATTAGGACAAGTCACTGCCAACAGTCTAGAAGTGGCATTTTCAGAATTGTTTTTTTTCTTTTCTTTTTTATTGATTATCATTATGGACACAAGCTCAAGATCAGCGCATTTGCGTGCCAAGTTTCAGACACTAGGATGATAATGAAAAGATTGACCAAAGGCTATGTCGGTCAAACTCGAATCTGGGGAACTGGATTCGAGTCTCGGCAATGAAGCTGAACATTATGTGATTCTGGGCAAATCACTTAATCTCCCTGTGCCTAACAAAAAAATGAATGTGTTCTCATGTAATGCAACTAGTGCTATGTAAAGCCCATAGCTAGTGGACAGCTCTCTAGCTTGCAAGCAGCAATATTTATTTATTTATTTATTTATAGTCTTATAGCGCGCGTGAATCAGCCCCGAAGGGGTATCTCCGCGCGTGGCTTCTGAGTGAGTTAAACAAACTATAGGTAAGGGGAGGCAGAGGGAGGCTAAATTAATCTTGTGTGAATAAGTAGGTTTTTAATTTCTTCCTGAAGTTGAGGAGGTTGGCAGTTTGTCTTAGCTGGGGGGGGGGGAGGGAATTCCACAGCAATGGACCTTTAAGGGAGGGGGCTCGGCCACCCTGTCTCGCTCTTTTTACTTTAGGTACATATAGCAGCATAGTGTTGCTGGAGCGTAGAGTGCGTCCGGGAGAGTAGGGAAAGAAGATATCTTTCAGATATTTGGGACCAGACCCATAGATGCATTTGTGCATGATGCAGCAGAGTTTAAAATGTATCCGCTGTTGTACTGGGAGCCAGTGAAGGTGGGAAAGGAGGGGACGGGAGGGGGTACGGGGAGGGGCATTCAGGATAAGTCTTGCCGCGGTGTTCTGTACCACCTGCAGTCTGCGCAATATGTCACTACTTCTCCTCCATGGGTGAAACCAGTATTGCCTCGGTCTGCAGGAACACACACTGGTGCATCACGCTTCATACCCATGTATAAACAAGAGGTAGGTTTGCATGGTGATGGATTGTTTAACCGCATCATTGCTAGTGCACATTCCCGTGCTGTGCTGCAATTTTAAAAATCCCTTGTTATGTGACAAGGTCAACTCGTCATAAGCACAGCGCAGGTAACACCCATGACGAGTTGACCTTGTCACAAGCATCGAAGGGGTTAAGAAGTCTTCCAGAACCTGGAACATAGGGGGTGCCATCGAGAAAGAGTCGATCAGGCATGCAGAGTTACGTGGGGCTGGTAATACGTAATTCTCTCGAGCAACCCTGTGGTTTCCCCTGCAAGTACTGTCTGGCAGTACAAATGGGCCTTCGGGGAATGCATAGCCCATAGTGTGAAGACGGAGCTTGCCTAGTCTATGGCATGCACCCGCATCTTCTGAAAATGGCAATTCTGGATGTCGTGACAGGGGTACAGAGGGGACATTCAACACCTACAATATGCCCTGTGTCTCAGCTCCCGTCAGGCCCACATCGTGCACCCTCCATGTCCAATGCTGAGCGCGTCCTGGTCTGTACAGGGCCTTTTGCAGTGGTGTAGGGGCCACTTGATCATGTGCCTGTGCTTTATGTACCATACAGGATTGGGCTCAATTGTAGTAGAGCTCCATGTCTGGGGCCCCTAGGCCTCCATGTTCAAAGGGCAGTGTCAGGGTCTCCCACGAAACTCTGGGCTGTTTTCCAGCCCAAGAAAGAACTATCAAGTTCGAGCCCAGTCTGCACCTGAAAGTTGTGTTTAGAGGGAGCGGGAGGTTAACAAACACATAAAGAAAGTTGGAGCACAATCATTTTAGCTTTTGCCAATCCTCCTGCCAGGGACAGCAGCAATGCGGCCCACTGCCCTAACCAGGTCTCCAGTCAGTCCATGAGTCTCCCATAGTTATATTGCCTTAGCTCCTCAGTATTACGGCTCAACCAGACCCCCAGATATTTCAGTGGCCCTCCCCCCAGCTGAGGGGATATTCCGACTGAAACCGTTCAGTGGCTGTCATCAACTCAAAGATAGTTGGTTTTCCCCAATTGATGGTTATGCCTGAGAGGCCACTGAATCTTGTAATTTCCCAAGTTAGAGGGTCTAAGTTTTCTGCTGGGCGTTTAACATATAGGGTCACTTTGTCGGCATACAGAGATACCAGAATTACCCTTGGGATAAATGCCAGGCTACAATGTGCATGATCCTGTCTAGCAGCCAAAGGCTCCAAGGCTATGGACAAAAGAAGAGTGGATAACAGACCTCCCTGTCTGTTTTCCCGAGACACAGGGAAAAGGAGGGGAGACCATCCCAGTGTCCAAGTCTTGCCATCAGAGAGAAGTACAGGAGGGCAATCAATTTAAGAAATTTAGGGGTAACGCCCAAGTGAACCAGGAGGGCAAACAAATAGGGCCATTCCAAGGCATCAAATTCCTTGGTAGCATCCAGAAATATTGTAGCCGCCTGAAGTGAGGGATCTATCTCTTGCATAGTCGCGTAAAATGTGCGCAGGTTGTGAGCAGTGTCTCTACCAGGAACAAAGCAGCACTGGTCATGACACAGCACAAGGGGAAACGGGGAGTAGTCATGCAGCAATGAGTTTAACCAGATTTTATTGTCCAGATTAATCATTGATAATGGCCTATAACAGTCACATAGCAGAGGATCTTTATCTGGTTTTAAAATCATGATGATAAGGACTTGCCGAAGCGAGGGGGGGAGTTCCCCTTGCTCCAGTGATTCATCGTACATGTTTATGAGATGTGATGCCAGCAGCCATGCAAATTCTTTATGGAAAGTGGCTGTCAGGTCATTCAATCCTGGGGTTTGTCTTTGGGAAAGGCTCGGATGACCCAAATCACCTCTGAAAACATCTCATCTAAATAACTACGGTGGCCTCCCTCTCACCAGAGCAGCTGGATAGAGTCAAGGAAGGCAGGCAAGATCCAGGTGGGCGGCATTTTGCCTAGCCCCGTACAGTGAGGAATAGAAGGATATAATTTCTGCCTGGACAGCGGCCTGGTCAATCACCATCTTACTGTCCATTGTACATAGCTGGATAATGTAATTGTTTGCCCATAGTTTTTTAATTAGGCCTGTAAATGTTTTGCCTACTCGGTCTCCCTCTCCATACCTCCTGGCAGGTGCCTCCTTCCCTAGATAGTGCCTCTCCCTTATGGCAGCCTCCTCAAACTCAGCAATCTTACTCCTAATTTCCCCAAGGGACTCATTTTTTGTACTGACAAATAATTCACTTTCTAGGTCCCATATGTCCTCCTCGAGGCACCGGAGATCACCCTGCAATGAGCGCAATACTCCTGCCTGCTTCGCCTTACACTCCGCCCTGATTACAGACTTAAATGCCTCCCAGGGTGTGGATAGGGATTTCACCATGCTCTCATTCAGTGCAAAGTATTCCACTATCGCATTTCGAATGGCCTCTCAAAACAACATGGTCGAGCAAGGCACCTGATGGGAGTTGCCAGCTAAACACTGAACTGGGAGGGCCTAGCAAGGTGAATTCAGGTAATACCGGGGAATGTTCGGATAGGATTCTGCCTAGGTGGGTGACCTTGGAGACCTATGCAAGTACATCCTTCAAAGTCAACGGAAAATCTATTCTGGACCACGTGGGGTCGCCAGGGATACACACATGCCTTCCTCACGATGTGAATGTTGGAAGCGCCATATATCAGTCAGGTCATAATCCTTCATAATAGTCTGCAGTTGTGTTGCCACCCACAGGTGAGGACTCTGGGCGCCACCCAATCTATCCCTGTCAGGGTCTAAAATTATGTTGAAGTCCCCTCTTCATGAGACTGCACTTGGGCCCAACATGTCTATCAACCTCCAAACATCCACAAAAAAATTAGGGTCGTATACTGATATCAGTCTAATTGGGTTTCCCCTCAACGTGCTATCAGCATTAGCAGGCAGTCCATTTCTAATGATAATCACAACCCCTCTCGCATAGATGGAATAGTCTCCAACATGTTTCTCACCAATTCACCCTGCACGCAAGTGCATACAAATGTTCTCCATCAAGTGAAATTCTTGCAAGAAACTGATGTCAGCCCCATGCCAGTTGAGATACATCGCTACCAGCCTCAATTTCCTTCTGTCATTTAGTCCACAGACATTCCAGGGTATTGGTTTTAATGTGGTCACATTCACCTCAGGAGCTCCCAGGTTCCCTGCAGCAATCTCAATTGCGCTCAGCAAGCTCATTGCCCAATGGTGTATGACTAGAGGAGGTCAGCAAAGGAAGGGAAGGAAAGTAATGGAAGGCAGAGAAGGAATAGCAACATTGTAGTGAACTAACAAACCCCCGGTAACTCCACCCCCATCCACTACCGCCACCCAATCTGGCTGAATTACAACCTCCTCCCACAGTAAGAGAAAGAGAGTAGGAATCATCCTTGTGGGGGAAGCGCTAGGAGCCCAGGGCTTCTCAGCAAATGGATGCTGAGTGGCTGGAAGCAGTTGACAAAGCTAGGGGAACCCCCAGCTTCGAGTGAGGCAGAAAGAACTGTTGAGTACATATAAGCAGGTTCATGAAACCCATGAAGGGTGAGCCAAGCATCTTTGTAAGTGGGGATGGGACGCCCAGCTAGTCCAGCCCAGTACCAGCAATTTCCTGGGTCAGCAGTGCTCAATGCGTTAGTCGTTTTTGCTGAGACAGTCCTCCTCTTTCGCCGTCCTCTCTGATCGCCTGGGCGGTTTAATTGGTCGTAGATCTCATGCAAATTTGGCGGCCAACTTAGGATCAGTGAAGTACCAATATTTGCCTTCATGGAAAATAAGTAATTTTGTTGGATAAAGAAGAGAGTACTTAACATCCTGTGTCTGGAGAATCCAATTCACCTGTATAAACTCTCTATTTGCCACCTGTATAGCGAGGGTGAAGTCCAGGTAGAAAGACACAGTATTACCTTGATAAACAGTTTATTGTTAGTCTCTGGCTCTACGTAACACAGTGTCCCTGTCTCTGTAGTTTAGTGGGCAGGCGATTATCTGCCTGGCCGGGGCGCCCGATGGAGGCCTTGAGATGACCCCTCTACTATGCAGACCGCCAACAGGGAATCCCAATATAGGGACTGCAGCATTTCCTCAACATAATCCTCAACTCTGGTCATGGCGGTGGAATCCAGGATTCCCACGATGCACACATTATTTTGTCTCGATCGGGCCTCCAAATCCTCGTTCTTGTTCCTAATCACTTCCAGGACTTTTTCTATGCTAAGCATTTTTTCCCGCATCGCCACTTCATCATCTGCCAGAGTGGATGTGTGCTGGTCGACCTGCCCAATGCCTTTGTCGTGGCTGGTCACCATGTCCTTTAACCTATCCCATCTGTCAGCCATGGAATCAATTTCTTAGTCGAGGGCTGTGAAAGATTGCTCGAGATCTCTGAACAGTTTACAAATATCCGGCTCCTATGTGGACGAGGCACTCATATTCAGCTCTGACTGTTCATTCTCCAGTGGGCCAATGTTCTTAGGAGGTTTGCGTTGTTCGAAGGTCAGCTTATTTTGTCGGGTATCTGACTTCCCAATCTCAGTCTTATGCCACTATTCGCACACCAGGGTACTTGTCAGTTCTACATCAGTAGGTTCGCCCAGCCACTCTCTCCCTGAAGGCGCCAGGGCTCCCAGACGTGCAGGCCTCCTAGCCTCTCTTGAGCCTCACTGCATAGCATAGGGAGGGGTCCCAGCTCTGTTACACCTGCAATCTAGTTCGTCAGGCAAGGGGCATGTGTCTCGCTGGGCAAAACCCTTGCTCCTTATTCCATGGGTGGGTAGCTGCCCTCGTTCACCGTACACCAGCGTGCAAGTACCTCCTTCAGCTTGGCTCACCGACAGATACGTAAGGGGGAGGCTCCCCTGCCATTTTGCTAGACCACCTTTGGCCCGGCTTTCTTCAGGAGGGCCGATGTCAATATGTCAGACCTCCTCTTACTGGCTATCCTGCTCACTGCAGTATGTTTGTGGGTCCACTCTTTGCTCCTCTTGTCTATCACCTCTTTTCTGGACCCGCTCACCTGTCCATCTCCCATTCGTAGCCCACTACTGCTCCTTCCCAGGCTCCATTGGTGCTATGCAGTCCACAGGCGCAGGCACTTTGCTGCCCAGGCCAACATGCAGGCCTACTGCAGGGCACTCAAGGGACCAGTTTGGGTAGGTCTACATTCCCAGCAGCTCAGCTACGATCAGCATCCACACCATCGTGTCTTTGCGGGGGGCCTTCCACAGCTCACTATCAGGCTCCCCCCGCCGTGTTCCTCACCTGCTGTGCACCAATCCCACCCACAGTGGCAGCCTCTCACAGGGTCCACAGCCGATCCGACCAGGCCGTTCCTTGTGTGTAAAAGTTGGGAGAGCAGCAGACTTACCGCCCGATCTGAAGCGCCACATCAGAGGCTTCTCTGCTCCTGGCCTCCTTGCTCCTCTCTACTCTCTGGGCATCGCAGCATTCCCTTAATGCACAGCCAGGCAGCCTGGCCACTTGGTTGATCCTGGCCTGATGCCAGGGCGTTAGCGCTGCCCTCCACGCACACCCTTCGGTCCGCTAGACTCTCTTCTGGCCTTACTGCTGTCTGGCGGGCCACTGCCATTCCCGTCTCTGCCGTTACGGCCCCAGCCTCCTCGTTTTGACTTTTTTCGCCATGTTACTCTGTAGGGCACATTGAGCCCCCCGATCAGAGGGGGGAGCCGTGGCCGGTGTCTTGATCCTCTGAGTGATCTTTCTGCTCCACTCTACCCCTGCTCCCAGGTGTCCTTCAACCATACAGCCCGTGGAGCCTCAAGGGCCGCCATTTTGGTCCCGGCTCAGCCTGCAGCGCATTTCACCCCGGTGTATCGCTGCTCACTGTATCACAGGTCAGCCAGTGTGATCCTCAATGGTCACAAGGCAATCACCTTCCTTTTTTCAACCTTGATACCTGCTGGATTTTTGATAGATTGTCTGTCCAGCTTGCAAAGCTTCACAGTGTGGCTGCCATCTTGAAGCCGGGTTCACTATTGCCCCCCTGCATTTTCAGAATTGTGACTTAAAATGCAACTCTACTTTTAAAGAGGGTTTTAAAAGACAATTCTTATAGACCAAGTTCACCGTTCCTAAAGGCACAAATTGAAAGTTATCACTTATTAAATGTAATTAGGCAACCAAATGTTATCCTATTGGAGAGACAGGCCATGCAGTAGTAAAAAACAAATTAAAGATGTTTTCACTACCAGGATATGTAAAAGTCAAACATACATGACCAACTTATTAAATACAGAGCACCCTGTCCTATGGGCTGTTTAGATCTTACCCTGGGCGTCACTTATGTGTATTAAAAAAGAAAGGTTAAGGCCTGGCAAAGGGTTTTTTGCCAGATCGAAATGGCAGTTTACATCTATACACACAGACTGCAATGGCAAGCCTGAGACTCGTTTTAAAAAGGCTACTTAAGTGGGTGGCACAATTAGTGTTGCAGACCCACTAGCAGCATTAATTTACAAGCCCAGGGTACCTGCAGTACCACTTTAATAAGGACTTACAAGTACATTAAAAAGGCCAAATGGGTGTAAGACAATTCTGCCATGTTACAAGGAGGGTGCACTAGCACTTTAGCGCTGGTTTGCAGTCGTAAGGTCTGCAGAGTCCTAAAGCCAACAAAAACAAAGAAAGCTAAAAGTGGAGGATTGAAGGCAAAAAGTTGGGGGGAAACCATGCCAAAAATTTCAGTTCCAACAGATTCCTTGCTAATAATTCAATTGATTAACTGGCATATATATTAATATACTACAGGCCACCCCTCTTTGATTTTCGCCATGTCCCAATGCTAGTGAGGGATACTCTATAGGGTCAAGTGGAACTGTAAGTGAGTTTGTATGTCCTTTTGCACTTCTCTAAAGAAACCTATTTACTAAAATACTCAAATCCGGACTTTCCATTCTTTTCACTATTTCTATTGCGCTTTGCTTGTTATTATTATGTTCTTGCTCATTGTACAGTGCTCAGGTGCTCTTTGGGGTTTGGCCTGCTCTAAACACAAACATTGAATACAGATTAAATCTGATACCCAAGATGAAGAACTAGGATTACAAGCAGGCAAGATTTATTTTCCTGAATCTGATTCTAAAGTCATGCCATCAATGTGCACGTTTGCTTACCTTGCTAAAAGTAGTTTTTAAATAGAAACACATAGGTAGAGTTAGTAATTTGGCAACCGCTTAAATGTAGTATGTGACTTGTAGATCATGGGACAGCAGTGTCATCTATGTTATGAGTTTGTGGGAATTTATGGAGGCAGTCACGTTTTTCTTCTACCAAAAACATGTTTGCGCTGTAGTATTTTAAAATACACATACAGCCAGGGCTTTAAAATAATTATTAAATGTGGCATACTAAAAAACATTTTATGATGCGAGGACAACAAAAAGTGGCAAGATGCCTGGAAATTAGGAAAAGAAAAACATTGCTAATCTAGGTTGCATAATGATTATTACTCTCATTTCGCCAGGAAACCTTTGATGGAGGGTTTGCTTAATTAAGGTTTACAGGCACATTGAGACCCCTGTTTCATTTTACAACAGACATGGATTGTAATTAAAGTACAGTAGTAAAGACTCAGCAAAAAATAAGTGTATGTTTGTACTGTCCTTGTTCTTCCTCACAGCCTGCTCGCCTGAAAGACTTTTACCTCACTCTGGAGCATATTAGCAACAGAATGCGATAATTATCGCAAATCGCATTAAGCTCATTTTCTTTTATCGTCGTCTATCGCTGGTTGACATCTCCGTGTTAGCGGCGTATTAGCAACGCTTTTGGCAGAGGCAATGTCAAATCCAGCGTAGACAGCGATAAGCAGCAATAGCGTGAGAAATCAAGCGATAATTAGTAAGCTCTAATGAAAAGCTTGCTAAAAGCAAGTGTGAACTTAACCACACATTCACCTCCAATACAAAACATGGATAAGTCAACTTTTAAACAGGTGTTACATTTCTGCAATAACCGCGGGTCCTATGCCGCATTGTTAATAATGTGAAGTTATGTTTACGATTGTTTTCATGTTGTATTGGTAACGCCTTCTTTTCATGTCATTAGCAAAAAATATCGCTGACATGCAAAGCAAAAACGGCAGATATCTCAAGAAAACAAGCCCTAAAGCATGTTACCGTTTTCTTGTTGATCGTGTGATGAAAAAATCTCTGCTTTTTCGGCGATATGTGCCGCTAAAGTGGCAAAATATTTCTTGATAATATGCCCCTCAGATCTTTTGCGACTGGAAAATGGCACCTTCCTATCAGCCCCTGCTGACTGTCAATTGGTTCTTCAGGTCTATGTTTGCCCCACCTACAAATGGTAACTCCTCTAGCAACCACTCTTTTTTGTCATGTTTGGTGTTTGAACTGAGGCCCATAATCCTCTTACCACCACTCTACAGTGCAGCTAAGCCATCTGTAGCTCCATCCTTTCCTGACATTTCCATCCCCATTCTTCAGTCATCACATAAACCTTCTCTTATATGCCATCATCGCATCTCATGAATCTCATCTATATGAACGCAGTCAATACACATATCACACCTCTTAAGGCACTTTGCTCATTTCCTTTCACACTCATTCTCATACCATCCAGCTTAGTCCAGGGCCATGCAGTTACCATTGCCGTCCTGTCATGTGGAACAACCTAGATATTCACTATGTCACATATACCTATCTTACTTCCCCTTACTTTGATCAACACATCCTTGACTTTACTATTACTCGATCATTTGCAAGCCATGCGCGAACAAAACCAGGTTTGGCATTACCTTCAATAATAATGCCTACATCCAGTGTTTGATTCTTTCTACATCCTCCTCATTCTTGTTTGAACACTTTTTTTCAGAAATTCAGGAAACGTTGCAAAGCCTATCTAACTTTTCTACCATCTTAGGGGCCTATTCACAGTATTTTCAGTGGTAGAATCTAGTTTAGATTTCCAAAATACTCTATTTAGGTCGAGCATTTGAGACCTCCTGTATATACTTTAGTATATACTTATATGTGATGTACTTTGTGGGCTCTTGAGATCAGCCCCAGGACTTGTTTGCTTCCGTTGAGAGACTTTTTTTCTGTTCAACTAACTCCATTTAACTTTCTTGATAGAAAATGACTAGCAGAGGTCAGTAAATTACCAGAATCACTTTAGCATTCTCTAGATTCCAGTCCATAGAAATTGTCTTCCATGAGCACCTGTAGACAATATTATTTTTTTCAAATCTTGTATATTCAGTGATATGACCACTGAAGGCCCTGATTTTATATTAAAAATAGAGCTTTGGACTATACCATTTCCCAGTGAAAGGCAATATTTCTCTCCATGGGTTCCTTTACCTGGCATGTCACGCAGTTTGGTGCTTACTTTCCCTCCATGTTAAAGAACAGTAGATGTTTCAGCACCCAGGCTAATGTGCTGCATAGCTAAGTACATATAAGGTCCCAAAGGCGAGACCCATTGCATTGCAAATGCTTGTTTCATCTGGCAGGAATTCACAAAGGGATTCTGGTGGTCTTAAATTCATTTACTACTTAGGGTTTCTGTGCCACAAGTGTAGATAATTCCGCAGTAGTAAATTCCACCTAAGGGTTTGGAATTGAGTGTTTCAATGTGTACTTTGCCTTGGAGATTCGGGAATGCTCACAAACATTTACATTTGTGGGCATTCCCAAACTTCTCTTCAACTCTTTCCATCGTAGAAATGGTTGAAAACTTACTCCAGCAAGAGCTATGGAGGAAATACAATGGAAAAAAACTGTGCATGGGCAGAGGAGATTCGATTACTCTGGCATGAAGTTATAAGAAGAGTCGAACACACCACCACCAGAATAGTCCAATAATTATTAGTATGCCTGAAAATGTTTGCCTGGCACAGTTTTCTTGGGTTACTACTAGTGATATTGGTGAATATTAAAAATATATAAAAGTGCGTTCAAATGAAGATCTAAATCACTGCCTGCACACATTTTGTTTTTGCTGGTAAATAGGACCCTCTGACTACATCCCCTCCTTCTCCTCCCTTAGCATTGTGTAATGCTTTGTTTCTGATTTCTTGGTATGTGTGCACAGATATTCTCCTAAATGCATGTCTCGAGCATGTTCACTTGCTGAATATGTATACTAAAAGTAAATAAAATGAAACATGTCTGCCCATAAGTGACTTTGCACGATTATGGAATGAGCTAGCTTTACATGCATATAGTATAGAGACTATTTAGTCAAACGATCATACCAAATAAATGGATTGGAACACATAATGTGCAAGACAAAAATGTGCAGTGGTACTTTCTTGTCTTTTAATTGCGAGCGTTCTACAAAAAACTCCTATTGACAATTGCAATGTCTTAAAATTGGAAATTATACGTAGTTTATTGTATATAGCTGGTTTTGGGATTGTGTATTATGTTGAAAGCATTTCGATTTTAATAATTATGGGCCAGATGTAGGACACCAAATACCGGTCGGTAACGGCCGATTTTGGCCGTTACCGACCGGTATTTGGTGTTTGATATGTAGGGGCCTTTAAATTTACAGAATCTGTAAATTTACCGATTCGGTAAATTTACCGATTCGGTAAAATACTGAATCGGTAAATTTACTGAATCAGTAAATCTATATGTAGGTGGCACTAGCCACAGGCCACAGGCCCTTAGAAATTCGTTATTTACCACCAAATACTATTCAATGGTAAATAACGAATTCCTGTGTACATGCAAATCTGTGCATGTACACCTGTGCCATGTGGCACACATATATGCCCTAAGGGCATGTATGTGTGTCACATGGCACACAAGCCAGAATCAGGGGTGCAACAGGGTGTCAAAGTGACACCCTGTTCCCCTTGACAATTCGGTAATTTTACCGATTCGGTAATTACTGAATCGGTATTTGCCATTGATTCCTTTGGGCCTCAAGGCCCATAGGAATCAATGGCAAAAATACCGAATCCTACCGATTCGGTATTTTTTTCCAAATTTTTACCTACCTCTTTTACCGAATCTAAAATACCGAATCGGTAAACAATTCGGTATTTTAGAGTCAGTAAATGAGATTTACCTATATCTGGCCCTATATTCTTTAACTGGTAAGTAGTAGTGGTCAGAAGCCTGCAACATCTATGCTAGTGTCTGACCATAAGCCAGGTCCGTTCTGCAAACTGTTAAAACTTGACAAATCCTAGTTGTGAACCATTCCGGTGTATACAGCCCTCTGTACACACTGGAATGTTCCATCCCTACAGCATCTAAAGGAACATCTTGGGCAACTAGATGTGGATTCTATTAAATACAACACCACCCTGCTACCAAGCAGGAAGGGCAAGTGTGCTCTAAAGCACGATAGAAAAAATATATAAGGAGGCCCCCTATTGGTAGTTGTATGGGACCAGGGGGAAATTGATGAGAAAATATGGGGTGTCCCACTCTTACAGGCCTGAGAGCCTGTTGTACAGTGTAAGTACTATTTGTACCTCTGTGTATTGTGAGATCTAATTAGACCGGGATCAATCTTTCTTGTGGGATTTACGACAAAAGGTAGCAAATACCTGATGTGAAGCTAATGCACAAAACATGAATAAATTCAGCAGATATGTTAGTAATTGTAACAAACTTGTTTTTAATATTACCAAATGATTCAGACTGTATGAAATAACAATAAATTTGTACACTTTTTTATCAAAACGTATCTGTATTAGTTTATATTACCGCCACTCTGTGTCTATAATAGACATTGTTACAATTAAAATCCAAAGGTCCATGACCTGAGGAGGCACCTCTTGGAGATCAGGGACTCACTCTAGCAGAGGACTGGAGGGCTCAGTCATGTCCAGTTGCAGCTCCAGGCAGGCTCAGGGGCGGCGGGTCAACTGGATAGTTGCAGGGAGGCCTCTGGAGCTTGTGGTGTTTCTGTAGCTCAGGACTGCAGGACAGCCAATTGACCATTGGAATCAATCAGGTTAGCCTGGGAGGAAGAGAGTTGGTTCAGTCTTCCTTATCAGCAAGCAGAGCAGAGAAGACCTTAAACAGTCCTTTGAGGCGCAGCAGAGAGGCCCTCTGGTACCAGCAGGGTAGTCATCTGGGATAGAAGGCACCTCAAGCAGCAAGGCAGTACTCTGGGGAACAAGCAGTCCTTCTTCTGTGATGTCCAGAGGCCCAGGAGTGTACTGAAGAGTTTTTCAGTGGGTCAAATTTGTATACCCAGTGTAAGCCTTTGAAGTGATGGGATCTTCCAGGCTACCCACACATCTAGTTCAGATGCGTTCTTCATTTTCCCTGCCAAGGCTTCAAGAAGTCTGGAGTGAAAAAAAGACCAGTGTCAAGTTCTTTTCTGTGTGCTGCCTGCAAGCCCTTGAAATGTAAGTGGGGCAGGGAACAACTCCACCCCAACCATCCTGGCAGAATGGCTCATCCTGCTAACACCTGGGTCCCCTTTATCTCATTGTCTGGGAGGAATATACAAAGCCCAGCAGCTAACCTATTCACAGTCATGTGACTTATGTAGCAGATACCAAATGGTTACGGTAAGAAAATGTCTTGTAAAAGTGACATTTTCATCATTGTGACTTAAAATCTGACTTAACCATTAACACGGATTTTAAATTACAATTCATTTGAGTCCAAACATGATATTCCTACCTGTTCCCAATCCAAGGTTAGCACTTATTAAATGTAAGACGGTAACCCAATATTCCCTTCTGGGAGAGGTAGACCTTACAGTAGTGAAAAGCTAATTCAGGAGTTTTTCACTACTAAGACATGAAAAATTAAAAACATATATCCTACTTTTGAACTACAATGCACCCTGCCCTAATGGGCTATTAAGAGCCCACATTAAGGGTGACTTACATGTATTAAAAAAGAAGGTTTGGGCTTGGTAAAAGGTTTATTTTGACAAGTCGAATTGGCAGTTGTAAAACTGCATTGCTGGCTGAAATTGCAGGCTAGAGACGTGCTACATAAATAGGTGTCACAATGAGTGTTGCAGGTGTATTAGTAGCTTTCAATTTACAGGCCCTTGGTGCATATAGAATCTATTATGCTAGGGACTTAAGAGTAAATTAAATGTCAGTCAGGTGTAAGCCAATTGTACCATGTTTTAGAGAGAGAGGATAATCACTTTAGCACTGGTTATCAGTGGTAAAGTGCACAGAGTCCTACTGCCAACAAAATCTAATTTCATAAAACAGGAAGGGTGGAGGCAAAACATAACATAACATGTGTATTTGTAATGCGACCATGCAGAAAGGGCCAGGATCAAAAACCGGGAATTCCTAACAGGCACTTACTGAATGTTCCCACAGGAGTGAGCTCGATGCACACTGTTGAGTCCCAATTTGCCCCAGCCTAAAACTAACTATTCATGTTATGGATAAGCAAGGCAACTGGAACCCAAGGTGGAAAGGGGAGTGGGAGATAAAAGATACAGCTCTGGATCCTGGGACATTCCTTGGAAGACTGCTGATTGGAAATATGCTGTACATCAATTCCTGAAGGCCGAGATTAAGATTAGTGATGTGAAATGCACTGATGTCCCATATATCACCCATTGTTTTAAAGGCTATACCTGGTTCATCCCATTTCCCCAACTATCTGTCTGAAGACTTCTCAAGAGACTTTTAATGGCAAGGACAGGAAGGGACAGAAATCCCTGGAGCTGGACAACCTGCTGGTATATGTATAAGTAGTGAATTGTTAGTTTATTAGATCATGGATATATGAACTATACATTCATTAAGGCAACAAGTGCTCTCAACAATTCTAGTAGGGCCTTAGAGTGACGCAATGGCAAAAGTATATCCATTAACACCTCCCCACACACAAGTCAAGAGGATAAACCCAAATCCCCCTCCTTGCATCCCTTCCCCCCCTTCTATTCTTCACATCAACGAGACTCAGGAAAAACATAACGTCTCAGCACACCATGCCCTAAACCCCGTCCCCCTGTTACCACGCCGGGATTGAGTCTAGACTGAAGGAAATTACACAGGTACTAGAACAACTTAAATCTTACCTACAGAAGCTAACAAGCTTCACCACTGAGCTAGCCTACAACAGGTGGCCTCCAGAAATATCTGCAAACAACAGGCAGATCCTCTCTGTTAAATTCATACACCATTCTGACTGGCCAGTAAATTCTTACAACTCCCAGACACCCCAGCACACTAGATGGCAATACACTCCCCTACACAACTCCTCCTCGAGACCGGCCAGATCCAAAATTCCTTTATCAGTCAACGACATACAAGCCATTCTCTGCACATACAAGAATGCACACCATGACCTGCCACATAGCCTAAATCCCATCTTAACAATTGTATTCAACCCACACAGAGAACAGAGATCAACATCAGAGAGGTAAATAAGGCCAGCCTCAAACAAGTACCCATCACAGAGAAAACCTCATCGGACACCAAACCCCACCTGAAATGCCTACTCCTAAATTGTAGATTGGCCTGGAAACACGCAGCCCTCATAGCAGACCTTATCCTCAACCATGACCTTGATCTTCTCCTTCTAACTGAAACTTGGCTTGTGTACGCTATCGTTTGTGGTTGTCAAAAACTTTACATTGGTAAAACTAACCAGCAAGTAAACACAAGGATTACACAACACTGCTCCCGCATCAAAAACAAAGTACTTAGTGCCCCCATGGTCCAACATTTTGCAGATAAAAAACATGCCGAAAGTGATTTCACATGGACAGTACTATTTACAATGCCCAGTAAAAAAAGGTCTTGTCGATATTGAAGAAACCTTATTGCGTAAAGAGGCCTTCTTAATTATGAGGTTTAAGAGTGCCCAGACTGGACTGAACAGCATGTCCGAGGTCTCAAGGTTATAAGCTTTTGACTGTATAGCGGTTTGTAGTGCTCCACTAGACTCCGCCGTTCCTGCAGGTGTATTAATTTTATTCAGAAACCCAGTTGGGACTACAGCTACCACAATTCCATGCATCGGATCCTTGTCTATATCCCCGCCCCTAAGATGGCGGTGGTTTACTTTGATTGATTCAGTCAGTCTATAGCGATGGAGCTGTGACCAAATCGGTGAGTGCATGCAGTAACAAGCGTGTTTATACAACCCGCAATTTTAACCGGAGTCGAAAAGTAAACGTCTCCAATTGTCGATTGCCAGGTACCGGTCGAGGAAAAAGGTGCAGAGCGGCATAGCTTGAAAAACGCTGGCTGCTTGATAAGGAAACACAGCGGCCAGATGGGAGAATCTGCAGCATTGATTTGCAGGTAAATGGGCACCAGAAGCTCTCCGTTTTTTGCCACTCGTTTAAACAGATTAACGAGCAGCAAGCTGAACGGCTATCCTGTTTTAGAATTGTTATCTTGCCGTACTTGATGCGCACAGCGCAAATATTTATATATGTGCACCAGCAGCACGGGTTACGCGCTTAGATGCAGATAATACATTTTCTGTCGCATTGCATGTCCTCGACCTTAGGCGACATATATACTCAGCCCCGCCCTTTTTTTTATTGTAGAACGTCCGCTTGTATATATCGAGACCTTAAGTGGGAAGAAAAGATCGCTGAGAGGCTTTCGATTTCACACTGTGCCTCCAGGTACGCTTTTGCGAATTAGCACGCTCTTTAACATCTTTGATCTGAACAGCCTCATTGAATCTAATGTAGCGACTTGGGTATGCTATTTTCAGGTCGACAGAGGACCTCACAGAAACTGAATAACTGGGACAGGGAGAAGTACTTACGCCTGTCCAAGGTATGAACCCCCTTTTCTTTGGGCTTGCTCACGTGTGCACAACTTGAACCACACTATGTTTGCACATTCTGAGTTTACTGTTATCTTGCAGATAACACTGTCTCGCTAAAGTGTTGGTGTGACAAGATCATCACGATAATTGCTCCGGATTTACTAACAGGTACAGAAAGGGATTAAAGGGGTATGGGGTACGGTCACCTATAAGTTAATGATGGTTGGTGACACGCTGCTCTCTTTCTTTTCTTGAATACACCTTACAGAACTCCATTGATTGAGCCCTGATGAGAGTCCGTGTACTTTGTCCACGGATTCGAAATGCGTCGGCAGAATAGAAAGAAACATGAAATATTCAGGATTGATTTCTGAGTCTGATTAATGTTCCAAATTAATCTGTGTTCTTCGATTTTCTTCTTTGAACGTGTGTCTATCATTGAGTTGAAATATTGACTGTTTTGAATATGTGTAAAGATTTATTGTTTGCTAGTGTTCAATAAGAAAAGGTGTACAATATTACTTTTGTTTGTTGAAATAATCCATTTAGGGATTTATGATTTTTTGTATTGTTACATGTTGAGTGTTACATGTTGAGTGTCTTTCTCAGACATATGATTTCTGTTTTTAAATGTTGAAAACTTCTAAGTAAAGGGTATAAATAAAATATACCGTACAAATCTGGAATCTAGTTCGATTTGTAGGCTCGGATTTATGAGCATTTGAAAAGTGGTGGGGTTGGCATTTTGTTCTTTCAAAACTATTATATGGTCCAGCTGACCCTATGTCCCGGGACCTACCTCCCTAACTATCCAAAATACCTAGGCTAAAGCATTGCGAGCAACAACAGTCCCCTATGTAAATTTCATTTGATCTGTCACTCTCCAGGCAACAATCTCTCATTCACCGAACAAATCATGTAAATCATCTCTTCTAAAGAGGGGCAACACTGCTCCAAATCTTCCTCTGTGACTTCAACCTTCATTGGAATGACCATAACGACCCCACAGTTAACAGCCTGAAAACATTCCTAACTGACCTTTAACTTGTCTAATTCTGCGATAGCCGAACGCACATCCTGGGTGCAGCACTGGATCTTGTCATAGCTAGGTCAAACTCCACCATACTTAAATCAGTCGGCCTATGTGATTGGACGGACCACCATAGCATCTCTTTCCTCCTCATTGAACCGATAAAAACACATAAACTCCAACCTAAGAAACCCAAACAATGGAAAAGAAACACTAGCAACATTAACCACAACGTCATGTCATCCCTCAGCAACCATCTACTACTACCACCAGCCGACATGACAGATGTCCACAACCACACAACCTACTATAACAACTCGATGACAAGCATTCTTGACACAGTCATGTTCTTTCATCTAAAAAGGCTGTCCTCTAAAGACTCCAAACCTTGGTACAATATGAGCCTAAATGATCAGCGAAGCAACTTAAGACTAGCGGAACGGGCCTGGAGATCCTCACCATCCCTAGAGCAATTTAAGCAACTAAGATCATGGAGGAGCATCTACAACAATCACATCAAAATCTCCAAAGCAAAGTTCTTCAAAGATCAATGAAACAATGCTAGAAATCGACCAAGAAAACTGTTTGAAATAATCAAACATCAATCCTCTCATCAATACAACGACTCCTCATTAGGTCCCAACTCGCAACCTAATTGCAACTAATTTTTCTCCCACTTTTTGGAAAAATATAAAATGTAGAAAAAGAGCTTCATACAGCAAACAAACATCTCACATTGTCACTTCCCCTAAACCCCCACGCACCACAGACTGTACAAACCCCAAGCCAACATTGAATTATCCTAAAAATAAAGGACCTCATTTATGAGGCCCCTTGCTCCATCGGAATGTCACTTTTTGCAACTTTCCGTGGCAGAGAAGCCTGCGTGATATTTATCAAGCAACACTAAGCCACTTTTTTTGGCTTAATGCTGCCTGATAAAAAGCAATCACTTTAACGCGGTGTTCTGCCTTAAAGTGGCATGCAATGGGTGTTGCTGGGGGCATTCCCAGCAACATCCATGGCCTTTTGACACTGCCCCAGATTTACGAGAAATCGAAAATCTGAGGTAGTGCCAAAAGCTTACGCCTCCGGAGGCGTAAGGGAGGCGAAACAGGGAGAAATATCTTCATTTCTCCTCGTTTTTCCTTTTTCTACGTGTGCTGCATTCTGCAGCACACGTAGAAAGAGGAAAAGCCTCTTGTGATTATTTTTGTACAGAGAGGTTTCCCTTCCTGTACAAAAATAATCATCCCCACAAGGCAGGCACCCTTGCACCATTGTGCAAAGGTGCCTGCGCTGGCGTAGGCAGCCCACTGTGTGCTGGCGCAGGGGAAAAGGACAGGAATGCGCCGTATCTCAGATACGGTGCATTCCTGCCCTTTTCTTTTGCTGTAGGGAAGAGCAGCAGGAAGACCTGCTGTGCTTCCTTACGGCAAAACCTCATAAATGAGGCCCAAAGCATCTTGGAACACTTTCAAAAGCTGTGACGAAAACGACATCCTCAAGCTTGTAACAGCACTCAAATCATCAAATCACTTCTACAATCCTCTTCCAGCCAACATCTTCAGCGAGATCAAAAGTTCTCTTATACCCATCTGGACAAAGATAGTGAATGCGTCACTATCACAAGGAACCCTTCTAGATTGCCTAAAAGCAGGACAGGTAACCCCTATTCTAAAAAAAACTACAGCAGACCACACAATCCAAGATAACTACTGTTCAATATCCACTATTCCTTCTCTAGCAAAACTCCTGGAGAAATGCGTCCATTCCCAATTTGGCAACCATATAACCCAATTCCACCTCATTGACCAGTACCAATCAGGTTTCTTGGAGAATCATAGCTTGGAAACTGCCCTAACACACATTGTCGATGACGCGCCCAGAATACTAGATCAAAACGAGCCCAGCCTCCTAATCCTCCTAAACCTATCATCAGCCTTCGATACAGTCAGACATAACAGTCTCCTGGACCTACTTGAACACAGAATGGGTTTATCAGGGGTTGTCCTAAAGTAGTTTGCCTCCTTCTTAGACAATCAAACTCAAAGAACCAAGATTAACCAATTGCTGTCCACAACCACGCTAGTCACCCTGGGAGTTCCTCAAGGTTCCTCCTTATCACCTACCCTCTTCAATCTATTCATGGAACCCTTAACTGATATTCTGAAACTCTTTAATGTTCATTACCACATGTATGCCAATGATACCCAACTATACCTAAGAATATCATTTTCGGATGACATCCGCTCACTCAACAGAAATTTGCAAAAAACCCACAACTGGCTGACAAAAAACCCACCTCAAACTCAATGTGCTCAAAACAGACTTTCTCCTAATCTCCCCACAAGAACTCGACGAAATAGAAAACTGGATGAAACACTTAACAGTGTTCAACTGCCCACCACACATTATTGACTCTGCTAGATCACTGGGAATAATACTCGACAACCATCTAGCCATGCAGGAACAAATCAGCACAGCCACCAGAGGAGCAAACTTTCATATGAACATTCTCAGGAAACTAAAACCCTTCCTCAACGACAATGACCTAAACACAGCCCAACAAGCTCTAGTGATACCCAGAATAGACTATGGGAACACAACCCTATGTCGCTTACAGAGATCCAGAGTAGTTCCTCTAAGAGCCTCACTCAACGCAGCTGCAAGACTTGTCACCGGCTCCAGAAAGAACAACCATATCACCCCTGATCTAAAGGCACTGAACTGGCTCCCTTATGAGTCAATATCATAGCTAAAAAGTGCCTGCATGACAAAAAGCCCTGCACTTCAACACACCAAAGTATCCAGCCAATGAACTGGAATTATCAGGCAGTAGCATAACTACGAGAAACACCAACCCCTTGCTATTGAAACCACAAAGATTTCGGAAAAAGAAAACCTATTTATTTATTTATTTATTAGGTTTCTAAAGCGCGACAGCTACCCAAGAAGGGTTTCCCGGCGCTGAGAGACACTATGTTCAAAACCTACACACGCACCTTCTACGGCCTAGCACCTAGGATCTGGAATGCCCTGTCCCCGGCAATCAGAATGAACCCCTCTACCACCTCCTTCAAAAAAGAAGTCAAACTACTTCTAATGAATAAATCTCTACCCTGATCCCAATTCAGGTGCGAGTTGGGTACCAACCAGATGCAGCTCACCTACCAGGATCCACGATGAACTCTAAGCAAGAATAACTAACGCACCCCTGAATACCTACAGACCTACAACGAGTACGGACAACATTTATGCTCTCCTGTTAGCTACTCATATCTACGTGCATAGTTCTCACTTCATTTCTTTTGATGTAACATTTGTAAAGTACTCAGATACCCTCACCGGGTCTAGTTTGTGCTATTTAAAACTTTATAAAGAAAAAGAAAAAGGAAATGAAATAACGTACATACCACAAGGTATACCAGGAAGCGCCTTGTATCTAAATACCATTGTCTTGTAGAATATAAAGGTAGATTTCAACGAACACAAATAAAATCTAGACACATTCTCTATTGTTGTTGGACTTGGCCCTTTTTAGGAATAAATTGGGGATTCCCTGGTGAGTGTTTCAGCTGATATGGGACTTTTAGAAATTGTCACGTCGGCGTGCTATGTGTCTGCCTGCCTGATGTGAATTGCATGTCTGGCTTTTGAGTGACAGGGGCTGGTGTGTGGCTCCAGGAGGGGCAGGGTGAGTCAGCGCTAGACTGAATGGGATATCTGCACTTGGAGATTAGGAGTAGTGGGAGGGGGAAGTCCCTGGTCCCTGAATAGGATGATGCCTTCCGCAGTGAATGCTGGCTCTGCCCCCTGTGGTGTGTCTGATGACGAGCCTCCATCTAACAGGGAAGAGGAGCCTGGTAAACAGAGTGCTCCAGAACCAGTTGGAACTGGTTTCCCCAAGCCCCGTGCTTTGTAGACAAAGGGGAAAAGTAGTTTAAAGGTAGGGGCTGTGACCCCATGAAAAATGTTGTTCCTGTGTCTTGGGGGGCCGGTTTGTTGCTGCTGGGTTTCAGGAGGAACTGCCACGAGGAGCTGCAGGGCCCTGTGTGCTGGCCTGCCTGGGCCCAGCTTTGTCCCCTTGACCATTAAGGACTTTTTCAAAAATGGTGGGCTTAGCTCCATCTGATGCGCTGTATTTTATTTTCCAGGAGAGAGAGGTGAGGCTGTGAGGGAAGCCCGGCGTGTGGGATTTCCCCCTGCGCTTCTTATTGAAGTGGGAGCCCCGCGTTGTGCCAAGAAGAGTTGTGCCACCCCGCATTTTGTGCTATCTCGAGGGTGCCCACCCCGCATGGTTGTGTGCACAAAGAACAGGAGCCTACCCCGCTTTTGTATTTATTTAATACTTATCCCCACCATGTGTCTGCCTTTGGTCTGGCGGGTGCCCACCCGGCTTTGCACCACGAGGAGGAAGAGAAACGGCCATCGCAATCGCGCAACAACCAGGAAGCCAGGTACGTCTGCCTGACTGTGGGAGGGGCCACTGCCATGAGGAGCCAGGTGGATAGAGAGGCCCCGACCAAGGGGAGACTTCCTGCTCCTTTCCACTGTGACCCAGAAGAAGGAGACCTGACCAGTCGGCCTCAGGAGCGCACAGGAGGGAAGCGGGTCCGCAAACAATTGAACCGGCCCTGAGTGGAAATGGGGCCTTTGGCCAGCACAGGAGGCCAGGCGAAGGACGCCTGCTTGTGGGCGGGGCTCCCGGTGTCGAGGGAAGTCCCGCGTCTGAAGTCTGCAGCAAGGCAGAGAGAAGCACCTGAAGCTGATCCACCGGTGGCGAGATGGATGCCTCTTGAGTCGCTCAGCAGCCAGAGAATGGTGAGAGGGGCTGAGCTTGGTTGCCCTATGCTCCAGTTTCTGTGAGGGCGGGAGCCTCCTTCATTTTGGGCCATGGGAGACGAGGGGTAGTAAGGTGTTGACTGCCCTCCCCTCTAAACTGCCCCGCATCACTTCTGGTGTTGCCCAAGAGTTTGGGACAATTTTGATGATTAGAGTCCCAGTGGGGACTCCAGAGGGCACAATTAGTGCCCATGCTTATTCCTTTTCGGGGCATTGTTGCATGTGGGCAGTCCAAGGGCACAGTGGTACCGATCGGGGTACATTGTCGGTGCCCATTTGGCTACATTTATTGAAAGAGCCCAGAGCGTGGCCCATACCTCAGCGCCATTTTTCCTGTTGGCCGCATTTGGTTAGAGTCCCAGTGGGGACTCCAGAGGGCACAGATAGTGCCCGTGCCAACATCTTTGCCTGCACATCTGCATCGCAATTAACAGCAGCTCCCACGTTTAGGCCTGCGCAATTGCGCACTTTTGGGATTCCGCTGCATTGGCAGCCAGCCCTGACACTTTGGGACAAAGAGCAGTGAGCCCCAGTGAAAGGTCAGTTGGCCTGGGGTCAGTTGTAAGTTGGTAGGGTGCAGGGGTCTAATGTGATTTATTTCTAAAGTACCAAATGTGATGTGTACACCCTGGTTTATGCCTCTAATGAGGTCTATGCTTCTTATGAGGTTATTGCATAATGTGTTTATGCTGGTGATGCCTACTGCATAATGTGTTTATGCTAATGAGGGGTGGGCCTAATCTGGATATGCCTAATGTCATGCCATGATATTTTAGGATGGTGTCTAATGCTAATGTGATAATGCTTAGGTCATTATGGTACCAGTAGTTACGGGTTGTGTTTTGCATATTCTTACCTGATCTGATAGATCTGAGCATGGCCCGATCGGCCTGGTCCTGTACATAATCCCCTGTGAATATTTCCTAGTGCCAGTTGGCACTGTGTAAATGTGTGATTATGTTTCTAATGTGTTTATGATAAGTCAAAGGCTATTTTTGATATCACTTTGTGTGGAGTTTCTTTTGTAGTGTGCCTAGTGTGCTGCTGCTGTGAGTGTGTGTTGCGCAAACGCTTTTCACATTGCCTCTGGGATAAGCCTGACTGCTCGTGCCAAGCCACCAAGGGAGTGAGCAGCGGTTAGCTTCTGCGGGTAACTCCTTTGGCCTAACTAGAGGGGTGGTTCCTGCCTGGCTTTGGCACAAGCCTTAGCCAACCAGAAATCCCATTTCTAATAATTGTTCTATAAGATACATGCATACCAAAACCTTCAACGTTCTGGAAACAAGGATAGGTAAGCTAACATCAATCACCAGTCACGTATTATACCACACTGTAATCAATCATGTAGACATAGATTCATGGCAATAACAGTCTTTCCGGGAATGCACTGCATCCTTTTGCATGCAGTAAATATAAATCAAACAATATCAGAATATCTTTGCTCTATGTGCGTAATTGAATTACAGAGCATGATATCAGAATGATGCCAGCATGAGGTAATACAAAACTTCTCGGGACTTCAGGAGAAGGAATATTCCCCAACACCGAAAAATAATGCTAGCGCGTGAGCACGGTTACTGTCGTCAGAGTTTAAAAATCATTTGTTTCTTGTTTTGTTTAAAGTGCCAGGAACAAGGTGTGCTGAAAGAGAAGATGAGGCAAAGACGCAGACGAAGCCGCCTAAGAGCCACAGCCAGGAATGCACAGGAAGCAGAGAATCATGTAAGGCAATCTAGCAAAAGAAGCGGGTGGAAGACTGGAATGACAAACATTGTTTCCAACTTCCTACACATCCAAATAAATAGTATTCATGATCAAAATAGCCACTGTCTCGTGATACCGGGTGAGTCTTCGGCTCTCAATGATTATATTGTTTCCTGTACTGCGGGAGGACACCACCCACAGATATCAGGCTGAACGCTGGCAGATTCATCCGTAGAGACAGACACGACATGTCTTGAATTGCAGAAAGAATGCATTCAGGGATTTCACCTGGAATGCCTTAGAGACTGCAGGCAAAGACAGGGATGGCAGGGCACTTGGGAAGACCGTTAACTCCCCTTTTCTTTGATTAATTACAGGCTCCACGAGTAGAATGTTCTTTTTCAGCTGAACAATGGATGGAACATTTTAGCAAGATCTATTCTGAGTCCCAGTAACAGAAGTTCAAGTGAGTTTGGAATGATCCAACTGGAGTAACCTCCCACAGAGGTCACTGAAGTCGTTTAGTGCTAGAAAAGAAAGCTCCAGTCGAAAAGCCACTGGCCCGGATTTATACTAACATAATATTCTGTTGTGGGCCCCAATATTAACAAATGTTGTCAGGGTTGCCTTTGTAAATGGAATTCCTTCTTCCTGGTCTGATGCCATAGCTGTTCCCATTTTCAAAAAAGGGAGAAAGACATGATCCCAGCTGATATGGGCCAATCTCCCAGCTTGACTGGACAGTAAAGATGTTACGGGCTGTTTTGTTAGCCAGACTAGAAACCTGGGCCACAGAGAATAAAATTGTTTCAGAGGTTCAATATTGTTTCTGCCAGGCTTAATCCATTGAACAATGCCTTAATTTATACTTGCTGGTTCACAAATTCGCAAACGCTAAAGAGGGTGTGGTACACATGGCATTTGTGGACCTAAACTGTGCCTTTGACACAGTTAACAGATAAAAACTCGTGTCTATTATGGTGAATGGGAATGGAGAAGAGTTTCATTTCCCTGCTATGTCCCAGTATGGGTATCCTATAGCAGTGAATGTGAAGATGTTATTAATTCTAAAAGAGTGGTGTGCCAGAGCTTAGCCCTGGCCCCTTTTTTTACCTTGTACATCAATCTACCATAATACACTCATTGAGCATTGAGAAAGAAATGCCCCAATTAGGCAACCACCCCATTCCTGTACTGCTGATGCAGTCGTGTTGGCCAGGACTGCCAATGGTCCCCTGGGCCGATTCTAACCATCAATTTAACCAAGTTCAGTCACAGTGATATATGGGCCCCAAAACCCAAGAAAGCAGGTACATCATGTTGATAATATTACAGTTTTTGTATTGTGGATCTCGATATGGGCTAAACAAGAGACAAACGTCTTGCAGTCTATACTAAGGGAGTGTATGTTCAGGTTCAAAGGTGCTATGTATTCCCTGGTATGATTATATAAAAGAAATCTTTCATATCCTGGGAGCTCCTGAACTGTTCGCAGTCCCAGAATCAATGGTGCATACCATAAAACAGAAGGTTAAACAACTGTATTTTAATCAATATGAAAATGTCAAGTTGAGGGGTCTCCAACATTTTCTGTAATAAGATCTACTTTTGTTCAATGAAAATCATTCCGAGCTACTAATAGTAGTGATGTAATGGTGACCATCCCTTCTAAGATTGCCAGCAGAGATAAGAGCTGTACATTAAGCAGGTTCTGCCATCAGTAAAGCAAAGCAACATTATTAATTTGGAATTCCTCTATATGGGTAATGCATACAAGCCATAGCTGCATTTCCCCTGGCACCAAGGTAACAACATGAGTAACAAATCTCTCCAACACAAATAGCAGCTTTAAATACATTTTGAAAATTCAACCATTTTTCTCCAAACATCAACTTATTAGTTATAAATATACACACAGTATCATCTCGACTACATGATTTTGTAATTTTCATGTCATAGTTCAACCCAGCAAAAACGTCTATAGTAATAGGCTGGACTGCACCCAGGAGAGCTAATGGTAGCTCACGATCTACTCGTTGGAGACACTGAGATATCCTACAATGCTTCATTGACGTGAAAGTTCCCAGAGCCCTACTATCTCCTAGAAGAGTCCTCAATACAAATTCTATCTGACACGTTCTACACTGAATATTGTACATAACTTCCATTGTATGTGGACAGTGCCCTACGACCAAGGAACTGTTCGTGTGATAAAAGTTCAGAACAAAGCACATTGCATTTTGTCTTACATGTTGCGATTATTTACAAGCTCCTGCACTGCCTTTGTGTCACTTTTTCCCATATAAAAACTGACACACTTGTGGCAAAAAGGCCTTGT
Source organism: Lissotriton vulgaris (assembly GCF_964263255.1). Classification (NCBI taxonomy): domain Eukaryota; kingdom Metazoa; phylum Chordata; class Amphibia; order Caudata; family Salamandridae; genus Lissotriton; species Lissotriton vulgaris. The sequence goes on from NC_141689.1 coordinate 1,983,070,547, forward strand.
AAATAAGCCCCTTTATTCTGCTGCTTGGAAACGTTATTTACTTCCGATCTTAAGATCATTCCATATAAAACGGTGTAGGCCAGCACCAATAGCATCTCAGCTGCTTCCAACCGAAATACGCAGTCTGGCTGTACTTAACGTTTATTCGAAATACCCTGGAGGCAAGGAAGCTTTATTGTAAAATAGATTATTGAAAATGTAAGATTAACTACATTGTTTTTTTATTTTCATGGATTAATGGGAATTATTTGAAAGGTGAATTCTATGTGACTTATGGGCGATTTTAGCTGAAAATGTTTTTGAAATTTTATGCATTGTAAAATCTTTGCTAGAATTAGCAGTCACTCAAGCACAAAGAAATAGTTTAACGGTCATTGTATTTATTTCTGTAACTGCACTTTGATGACTTTTAAGTTGCTTAAGGATATTGATATATTGTTCTTCACACCCACGGGTTCTAGAGACCGTGTTCAGCCTGTAGTACGTCTAAGAGTTTGGGAGAATGCACGCTCCCTTGTGAAAAGCACTAGGGCCCGACTGAAAGGGCAGCAGCACTCTGGGTTCTAGCTTTTTTCCCCTTAGGGCAGCACTGTCTGCCATTTGACATTACTGCTTTTAAACCATTCCTAACAGGACTCCACATCTGTAGTCTCACGCCCGGAAGTACAAATATAATGACCTAGGATGCAAATACTGTGTCATCATGCTGGTAGATTTGTGGTAACAACAAGTGGGAAGTGGGTACATGGCTTCCATAGTCACCAAAGAGATAGTTACACTTGCGCGAGCGGCTAGGTATTGATCTGTAGGTTCAGTAGTTCGATGCTAAATTATATACATTATTAGAGTTTACATCTCTCTTCCATACCGAGTGATGCCTCACTGTGCTGTACTTCGTGCTTGATTAGTGTGAGGTTTATGCATGGCACTAGGCTCTCTGCCACTCTGCACGCATTTTGTTTCTTGATACCAGCATATTCTGTACGAAATACATAGCTTAATAGTTTGTCAATTCTGTTCTGCTACTAATATTAAAATTACGCTTGGAGTTTTCATCAAACAAGCTCATGTCATCAGACGCCCTCCATTGCCGCATGGCATGAATTATTACAGAATGCCATGCCCTTCATAATTTCCTTGCTTGCCCAGAAGACAGCTAATTCCATTCTACAAAGAAGAACTTCTGGCACCGTGTCATGTGCCTGCAGGAGCCTACAGGCGTTTCTCACATTTCCAGTCTCTGTGTAGTTAGCGAGGCCAACAAAAACAAGCAACAAAGAAACAAACCCAGACTCCTAACATGCGCTGCAGTTTGTAAAGTAATACAAGCTCCAAGAACCGCTTTTTGCAGCATAAAATGATAATGTCCTCAGTTCTTTCCGAAGCATTACACAGAGCATTCATAGCTATCAGCGATAGCTGTCCTACCGCATATTTCATTGATCTTTTAGTGCCGATATGGGCAAACCTCCCCTTCAAAAAGGTAAATGGCTACTTAGCACACAATGAATCAAATAAATCACACAACACATGGTAGGGTGGAAAAAAGTTTGCTGCAGGTTTTATTTCATAAATGAAATATTACAACATGGTGGGCTAAGTTACAAGTGACCCAAGGGCAGGCAGCAATGAGTAACCTAAGCAGCCTCCCAGCCTGAGGAGCCAAACGGCACAGTGGACCAACTCATTTGGTGCTACAATTTTATTTGGGGAGCTTTTTCCCTTAAATACCATGGACCACCACTCCAGGGTTATTACTCACACCTTGCATTTGTCACCCCTCGTGGGATGGGTATGCTCAGACGCGAGTCCCAAGCTCTTTACACCACTGGATTCAAGCTGAAGAAGGCTGGAATGCCAAAAACCGGTCCTCAGAAGCTTTTTTCCGATCCAGGGAAGACATGCCTTGGCAGTTCGGGCTGCACTGTTCCCATGAGGCACAGGGTCAGACTGATTTGCATATGGCCATGTCTGAACTGGGGTGGTGTGGAGTGCCAAAAAACGATGGATTTAGGCCCAGATCTCTGTACTGGGGTGAATGTATGACATTGTTCTGCATTCTGTCCATCAACTGTGGTTTTTGCATTTGTCACACCTCTTTAGAGGCAGAGTGTCACCAAGCAAGCCCCCGGTTGCTCAGGCTTGCAACCAACTGAGGGACTAATGAGCCACCATTGCTTACATCCCAGGCTCCTGCTGTAAAGACGCCTCAGGTTCTGCAATGAGCAACACTACTGTGCTCCCTAGAATGGTTCCCTTATGTACCAAACTGCTTCCCGATCGCCCTGTATCTCTGCCATTGCCATGGACGTGGCCACCGTCACATCTAGGGCCCCCACACCAAGGCAGGCTCCCACAGTTACCAGAGCCCCTTGCAAGACCAAGTCCATGTCAACCTCTTACAGGTGTACCCCATCCTTACTGAAGTGCCCCATGGCATTTGTATTGATTAGGCCATGCATTATGAAACCAGAACCCCTCTGCTCAGTGAACTTGTGCTGTTTACCTTTCTGAAGGAATGTTCAATGGTATCCCCAGATCCGGCTCCATGCCATACCCTGCGCTGGTTTTCTTGGACAACCCTGACAAACAGTGCCCCATAAATTCACAGATTCCATCCATTGTAGACTTTGTTGCCTTGATTAGGGTGCTATTCAGAAAAGGGGGTGGTGATGGACAGAGTATCTGAATTAAACGGAACACTCCTACCCAGTCCAAAGATCAGGGCTTGATCCATCACCGTTTTTTAGCTCACTGCACCGGATCACTGAAATAATATCGAGGGACAAAATATCGACTTGCAAAAATATTGTGGACAAAATATCGACAGTCAAAATATCGAGTTTATATCTACAAACAGGAAAAGTACAAAAATATCGAGTACAAAATATCGTTTACAATAATATAGTTGTAAAAAATATTGACTTTATTAAAAAGAGTGTTAAATTAAATTAATATTAAAATTTAATTACTAAAATATACGTAATACTTAAATTAACTTATAATAATTAAATATTAAATGAAATTAATAAAAATAATATTTTACAATCATATTTGTTAAAACATATATATATAGTAACATACTATAATTAAATAAGATACTATTATATTACCGTACGATACCAGAAGTGTAAAAAATACTATTCCCACTCCAAAGAGTGCAAGCGTAGGGAAAGCGTTGGATAGCGTAGGGGTTAAAATTAATATTCCCACTCCAGTGGGTGCAACAGTAGGGAAAGGGTTGGATAGCGTAGGGGTTAAAATTACTATTCCCACTCCAGTGGGTGCAACAGTAGGGAAAGTGTTGGATAGCGTAGGTGTTAAAATTACTATTCCAACTCCAGTGGGTGCAACAGTAGGGAAAGTGTTGGATAGCGTAGGGGTTAAAATTACTATTCAAACTCCAGTGGGTGCAACAGTAGGGAAAGCGTTGGATAGCGTAGGGGTTAAAATTACTATTCCCACTCCAGTGGGTGCACCAGTAGGGAAAGTGTTGGATAGCGTAGGGGTTAAAAATACTATTCCCACTCCAGTGGGTGCAACAGTCGGGAAAGCGTTGGATAGCGTAGGGGTTAACATTACTATTCCAACTCCAGTGGGTGCAACAGTAGGGAAAGCGTTGGATAGCGTAGGGGTTAAAATTACTATTCCCACTCCAGTGGGTGCAACAGTAGGGAAAGTGTTGGATAGCGTAGGGGTTAAAATTACTATTCCCACTCCAGTGGGTGCAACAGTAGTGAAAGCGTTGGAAAGCGTATTTTTAATAATTACATTTGTAAAAATCACATATTAACAAATTAATCAAATAATATAAAATTATTAACAATTACTATTTAATTAATTAACACATAAATTAATTTACATTTAATTTTAAATTAATATCAAATAATTCATTTACATATTTAATTAATTATAATTAAATTACTTCCCACACCATTCCCCTATAAACCCACAACCCGCTACAGAATTACATTACGCAATTATTATAAAAACTTAATTCATTTAATAAATTTGTAACATTAATACACACTTTTCACACATATTATTACATAAAAATACACTATAAAATATTATATATTATTAAAAATGCGATATTTTTGCTATCTATATTTTATACAGTCGATATTACTTCACTTACCCTAAAAACAATATTTTTGTAGTCGATATTCTGTCCAGTCGATATTTTGTCCAGTCTATATTTAAAAGTCGATATTATGTCCAGTCGATATTTTGGAGTCGATATTTTGTCTGTGCACCCACTGCACCATCCCAGCTCAGAACCTGGCTACATGCAAATTAGTCTGTCCCTGGCCCAGTGCATCATGGGAACAGGGCAGGCCAAACTACCAAGCCAATTCTTATACTGGAAAGGAAACAAGCTTCCGGGGACCCGTTTCTGGCATTACAGCCGTCTTCGGCCCGGCTTGCTTGAATCCTGATGGTACAGTGAGCAAGGGACTCACATCTGAGCATACCCTTCCACGCTTATGGTGGACAAAACGATTCAGAAAGGTACCCGGAAGCTTGTTTCCTTTCCAGTTAAAGAATTGGCTTGGTAGTTTGGTCTGCCCTGTTCCCATGATGCACTGGGCCAGGGATAGACTAATTTGCATGTAGCCAGGTTCTGAGCTGGGATGGTGCAGCGAGCTAAAAAATGGTGATGGATCAAGCCCTGATCTGTTGACTGGGTACGAGTGTTCTGCTTAATTCAGAGACTCTGTCCATCACAACCCCCTTTTCTGAATTGTTTTGTCCACCATAAGCGTGGAAGGGTATGCTCAGACATGAGTCCCTTGCTCACTGCACCATCAGGATTCAAGCAAGCCGGGCCTAAGACGGCTGTAATGCCAGAAACCGGTCCCCGGAAGCTTGTTTCCTTTCCAGTAAAAGAATTGGATTGGTAGTTTGGTCTGCCCTGTTCCCATGATGCACTGGGCCAGGGATAGACTAATTTGCATGTAGCCAGGTTCTGAGCTGGGATGGTGCAGTGAGCTAAAAAACGGTGATGGATCAAGCCCTGATCTGTTGACTGGGTACGAGTGTTCTGCTTAATTCAGAGACTCTGTCCATCACCACCCCCTTTTCTGAATTGATTAGGGTGCAGCGTCCCAGGGATAGGACGACCAGCCACCAAGGTGATTTACTAAAATGAGAGATGTGTACCCACCCCCAGGTAGTCTGTCTTGCAGCTTTGGGACCAAAAGGCACTGATGCATGACGGGTAGACTCAATCATGCTATCCGAGAGAGTGAGAACACTTCCAAGTGTCATAAGTATATTTGTTAATAAGTTGTTACTTGCGGTTACCTAATTCAGTTATCTTTACCCTTTTTTTTTCTGATGCGATACTTTTTTTTGTTTGAATATCTTTTATTGATTTTTAGTTATTCACTCACAGTATTCAACATCAAATGAAGTGAGGTAATACAATATGACATCTTACAATCGTTCAAAGTGATGCAGGAAAAAGAAAAGAATCCATGAATTGCTACAGAGCATCTCATTTGCGTCACATCACAAAGCAATAAGAAAAAACTAAAGACTTAAAAAAAAGGAAAAGCATAATTTGCGCTCACAAGGACCCTATCATGGTAAGGAGAAGTCATGCATCTCAGAAGAGATAGCTCCATTGAAAATAGAAAGGGTAGTTTGTGATCCGGGATTATGTGGTAAGGCCTCTAGTATAATCTGTGCGAGTGGAAAAGGTGCGTGCATTATAATTGGTTTTAGAGAGTGTACAGCCTTATAGGCATACAACTTGCGCTTCTCAGGTCTGGTGGGCGCGTGTCAATGAGGTGTAATGACCTAGCTGTGTATTCCTCTCCGCCTACGCCGGAAAGCGGGTGCGTGATTCAGCGTAGCAGGTAGTGCCATTGGTGAACGTCGTTATATAAAGGAGCAAGATTCGGATAAGTTGATATGCATAGCGTCTTAGCAACTAGAAAAAACTTTGTAAAGCGTAATAGACCTCTAGGTCACAAACTTGTAAGAAAGAGAAAAGAAAGAATAAGATAAGAAAAGGAAAAACCAAAGTGGGCGCGCATGTGGCATTTTTATGTGTTGGTGTGAGTGTGTGTCTCTAGTTCCGGGGGGTGGCTAGCGCGGGGGTCCAGGAGATCAAGAAGCCGGTTACTATCTTGTGCCTCCTAGAGGAGAGTAGGTTGGTGACTGTGTCCCAAGCATGTCAGCACCGCGGTTCCGGAGTATTCAGTGAGTGGATCTAGTACGTGGCTGCATGCTATGGTTGAGAAGGGTTGTATGCAGATACCAGTTATGTACCAATCATGGAAGCCTATGTAGCTCCCCTATCCCTCCTGTCTGCCTGGCGTGGCCGAAAGCGGTTGTGTCTGGTCTATTCCTCTACTGAGGCACACTCCGTGGAAGGACTTCAGGGTGTCTTCCCAGATCTGCGCAATAGGGTACTTCCGTAATCCCGCGGTTTCCCCTCTATGAAGGATTCCGCTTTCCGCCCTTGCCCAGTTATCGAAGGAGTTGCACCAGTATGTTGCCTGTGGGGGTTCGCTGCGTTTCCAATGTTTAGTGATTAGTCTCTTTGCCGTGATCAGCCCAAGGTCCCAAAACCTAGACTGGACTTTATTTAATTTCGTCCTCTTGTTCAGGCCTAGTATGCATGTCTCCCACGTGTGTCGCAGCTCCTCTCCTACATCCTCCGATAGCACCTCCGTCACAGTTTGCCAGTACGTCCGTAGCGTGAGGCACCACCACATCATGTCGAGGAAGTCTGCACCTACGCGGGAGCATCTCGGGCAGGTTATATGACTAAACAACTACTGCCTAAACCACGACTTCCTGAACCATGAAAGCTTTTCAACGAGCTTTCCTAAACCACTACTTTTTTTTTTACAACGACTTTCGAAACCACGAAAAGAATCACCTCGTGACTGGCCAATAGATGCCAGTATTGTAATAACAATACTTTCTCAAAATATTTTTTTATTGCTCATTACCTATTTCTTTGTTAATTTATTCTTCGTTTATTTTAATATATTTTCATATTTTTTTTACCTCACGAACTCCAAATTATTCTCAGCTGCAGACCTTCACATGGGATTCATGACTCCTCTTTTTATTTCATTCTTGTTGACAACGTGTTAAAGCTGAGCTGGCTGCTGAATAAACTGTTTCATTGTCAATTGCTTATCGGACTACGAATACGAGACATTTTTAAAAGAACATTTCTGCGCTTTTGCACTGCCAAAATCAAGAGGTATGTATTTTTGAATTGCCCTCCGCGTTACTTGCCTGCCCTTACTGAAGTTGTTAAACTAAACTGCTTTGTCGATAAACAAGGTGTCTTAAAATAAACCAGATTACGGTCGGGGAGTGGCAGATGGCGAAAAGAGGAAGCTAATGCTGGTACCACACGTGACTCTCTGCCATACTTCAAAATATAATAAAAAGCACCAAGCGATGTCAAAGTTATGATGAAAAGTACAGGAGTGTTGAAGCGATTTACCAAGCTTCAGCTTAGAAGCAATGTGGTCTGTTAATTTACATCTGTTCAGGTTTCTATTACAAAATGTCCTCTTCAGTTTATCCCGCCTAAGATTAGACGCGACAGAGTACTTAATTATGGCTCATTCTTTTACGTCAAGTTGAGCCAGTGCCATAGAGTAGGTCAGATTGACTAGCGGAGATGAGATGACTGACATGACGTGACATGACGAATCAGCTTCTTTGTGAACATTGCTCTGCCCGGAAGCAGTAGGACGAGTGACGTGCCGGTCTTCCTCGGTCTTCGGGGGAAGCAGGATGAGTGACGTGCAGGTCGTGGTAGCGGTCTTCATGGTTGAAGTCTTCGTTGTTCGAGATTCGTCGTGATTTAGAATTCGTTGTAAAGGTAAGTCGTTGTTTAAATTTCGTTGTTAAGGTTGTTTCCCTCTCAGGCATGCAGACGTTGTGACCTCAAAGTATCTATTAATCTTGTCAGGTGACAGATATGCGTGATGGATAATATAGAGTTGGAGGAGTTTGAAACGGGAATTGCGAGGGATGGTGGTGCCTGACAGGACTGCCGCCCACTCCTTATCTGTCCATGCCCTTCCCCTGTCCTCCGCCCATTTATCCCTTAAGATCTGGAAAGGGCATTGCGTATGAGACAGGAGAGCCTGTACTACCCAATGCACCAGGTGTTAACCGTGTCCCATGACATGCAGATATTGCACTAACAAGTGCGTTAGAAAGATCTCCCCAGCCCTGCGATAGCATATGTAGAATCGCTGCATGTAGGAGGAACTGCCCAGCCGAAAGGCCTGTGTCTGCTGCTAGTGCCTCAAAAGGGACCAGCGCACCCTCTGTACAGAGGTCCCCCACCGTGTCCACCCCCACTTGCGCCTAGCGTGCCAGCGCCACCTCCGTCACCACTCCCCTGTCTCTGGGTGTGCCCAGCAGTGGAAGCACCGGGGCATATGGTGTCATTGCGCGGGTGAGTTTTAGGCACCTCACAAAACATTTGCGAGCCACCGCTAGGTGTAATTGTTTTGGGCAGGTAGTCTTGGCCAGCGGATGAAACAGTGTGTGAATTTGTGTGGAGGTCCATATCGTGTCGCCTGTGGCGGTATCACACAGGTTCTTCCCACTTAGCCATCCGGCCACCCACTGCAGCTGTGCTGCCAAGTAGTACAGCTCCTGATTAGGGACCGCCAGGCCTCCAGCGTCCGAAGGTGCGTAAAGTTTCTGTCGTGCCACGCGCAGTCTCCGAGTATTCCATATCAGTCCTCTGACTGAGGTTTCTAGGTCTCAAAAAATGCGAGTCGGGACATACACCTGTATATTAGCATAATAGTATAGAAGTCTAGATAGGGCGATCATCTTCGTTAGTGTGACTTGAGCAGGGACATTCAGGGGCAGGGTTTTCCAGAAAGACATCTGTGCCCTTAGGGAGGATATGGCTTGCGTTATGTTGCCATCCAGTACTTCTGGCAGGGATCAGTAGATATGTATTCCAAGATAGCGGAATGTGGTGGGGTACCAAGTGAGTCTCATTACTAATACAGCTTTAACACTCCAGTGTGTCTGCGCTGAAGGAGTACACCCCAGATTTGGCCCAGTTAACCTTCAGTCCAGACATGGTTTCAAATACGTTGAAGGTACCAGACAGGGTCGGTGGGAAGTGGGTTAGATCCCTGATATACAATAATAAATCGTCGTTTAAAGATACCACGTGTAGGCCGTCCGCTAGAGGAATCCCCCATTCCATGATGTTGGCAACAGCAGGGCCATTGCTGGACTTTGTGAAAATAATCCCCTGAATGGCACTTTAACCTCATTTGACCCCCCACCCCCAATTGGGATAATTCCACTCCATGTGCCACCCAGCTATAACGTTAGCTGATTAACCTAGAAATTAGATCTAGTTGATACAGTAATTAATTAAATTAATTTAATAAAGTGTCTATGAATAAAACAATGCACAGGCAATTGAACATTCCAAACGTTCTGTAAATGTGCACCATTTTGGAATTGACCGTTAAAATTAAGCTAGTCGCCTTAGATCAATTCATGCGTCCAGTGTAAGTGTATCAAACAGAATATAGTATGAACGATAAGTGGCCCCAATTGAACTAAAATAATAGGCGTAGTGTGGGTGGGTTCTCCCAATGTTGCCTGGCGGTGGCGGAATTGCCTTCACTCAAGCAGTCCTTGAATATGCTGGGTTTAGTCAACAATGGGAGCTTTGGACTCTGGTGTCAACTTTTGGGTTATGTGAGGTATGGCCTTGAATTCCTGATCCCCTCGTGCTGCGGTGTATCTTAATAACTGTGACAGTAGAATAAACACACAAAATGTTTAAGGATAAGGCCTGAAACCTGCATCTATTGCATTTCCTTATTCCCTCTCCGGAGCGCAGAGTCGTCAGTTATTTAATGTGAGGTTGGTCCTGTTTTTAAGTTGGATTTTGGCAGCATTATTTCCTGTTTAAAGCAGGCTCCTAATGAAGAATATCACTGACATATCGACCACTTCAACCTCCTAAATAATCACCAATCATGCTTCCGGGCGAATCATAGCAATTAAAAACTCCATCCCTCACTCCTCTCCCTCAGCAATATCCGCAGCCCCTCCCCCCAACACTGTCACTCTGACCTGTTTCCCCGCACTCGATCCTGATTCCCTAGCCAAGTTGGCCATTCGGGTGAAATCTGGCTCCCCCAAGGACTGCTGCCCCCCTTCTGTGTTCCGCGACATCTGTCATACTTTCCCGCACTGCATTTTATCCCTTCTCAACACTTCCCTCAACTCTGGCACAGTTCCTAGATCTTTCAAGGAGGCTGTACTGGTGCCCTTGCTAAAAAAAAAACTGGCGCGGACCCTGCGGTCCTCGCCAACTACCAGCCCATCTCTCTTCTGCCCTACCTGTCTAAAATCTTGGAGGCACATGTGACCACCTGCCTCTCGCATTTCATCGAGGAATCCAACTTCCTGGAAATGAACCAGGCCGGCTTCAGACCAGCCCATTCCACCAAGGCTGTGCTCCTTGCCGTGTTGGACAACCTCAGATGTAATGCCGACAGAGGCCGTCCCCAGGCATTGGTCCTACTGAATTTGTTGGCGGCATTCGACACGGTGGACCACAACATCCTACTCCACCGTGTCGAGTCCGCCGGAGTCCGTGGGTCTGCTTTGTCCTGGGTCAAATCCTTCCTGGAGGGTAGATTCCAAGCAGTCAGTTTGAGCCCCTTCAGCCCTACCAGTGCACCTTCATTTTGCGGGGTCCCTCAGGGTTCTTCCCTTTCCCCCCTCCTTTTGAATTTGTACCTTCAGCCTCTTATCCATTCCCTAGGCAGCTGGGACGTCACCGTATTCAATTACGCGGACGATCTACAAATTATTTTTCCCCTCTCCTCCCCTGACGCCGTCACCAACTTCAAGGCGGTCATGATACACATCCAGCATTGGATGAACCAAAATCAACTAAAGCTCAACCCTGGGAAAACTGAGCTCCTCCTCCCTGGGAGAAGCGCTTCCCATTGGGGCCCACAATTTTGGCCATCTGAGCTTGGTCCATCTCCTCCCCCCGCTGGCTGCGTAAAGAGTCTCGGCGTCATTATTGACTCTGAGCTTACTCTTAAGGCCCAGGTGAGCGCCGTAACATCCTCCTGCATGTTCCAACTATACAGGACACGGAAAGCCGCCCACCTCCTGACCCCTGAAGTTCTGCTACAAGTTTTAATAGCACTGGTGATGTCCCGTCTGGACTTTTCTAACTCTTTGTATCTCGGTCTTTCTAAATCCCTGCTGTCTAGGCTACAGATCATTCAAAACCAGGCTGCCAGTTTGGCATTTAAAATCCCCAGATGGCAGTCGGCCAAACCCTTACTACATCAGTTACATTGGCTACCAGTCAGCGAAAGAATAGCCTTTAAGGTCGGCTGCCTGGTCTTCAAAGCCTTGACTGGTCCCTCTCCTATTTTCCTGAAGTCCCTGGTTACCCCCTACTGTCCCCCCCCCCGAACTCTGAGGTCTACTCACCTCCAGCTTCTAGTCACTCCCCGGTTCAAACTTACCAAATTAGGTGGTCGCAGTTTCTCTCACCTGGCCCCCAAATTATGGAACTCTTTCCCACTCTCACTTAAATCCTCACACTCTTTGGTATCATTCAGGAAGTCCCTAAAACTCTGCTTTTTTTCACATCCCCACTAAAATCCCTCCTGTTTAGTCTCAGTGTCCTATCAGCGCCAGGAAACTCACGGTGAAAGTGCGCTCAACAAGTGACCATTAACATAACATAACATAACATAGCATGGAATCAGCCATGTCACACATCATAGATGATGCTCTACAACTTCTCGATCAGAACGAAGCTTGTTTCCTCATCCTATTAGACCTCTCCTCAGCATTCGACACGGTCAAACATGATCATCTAATAGATCTGCTGAAACACAGAATGGGTCTGTCAGGACCAGTACTTGACTGGTTTACATAATTTCTGCATAACCGGACTCAAAAATTCAAAGTTAACAACACACTGTCCAAACCAGTTCCTGTAACGTTAGGTGTACCAGTACCACAAGGCTCCTCGTTATTCCCCACACTCTTCAACCTCTTCATGGAACCACTCACCGATCTGCTACAAACATCCAACGTGCAATTCCACATGTATGCAGACGACACTCAACTCTACCTCAAAATCAACACCGTGGATGACATTGAGCTACTCAACAATACTCTTAAGAACAACAAATCATGGCTGGCACTGAATCACCTCAAGCTGATTGCCTTAAAAACTGAATTCCTCCTTATTTCCCCACCTTCCAAAGTCCCCACTATGCACAACTTGATAAAACACCTCACAGCACTTGATGTTCAACCAACCATCGTGGACTCAGCGAAATCACTCGGTATAACTTTGGATAGTAACCTCAACATGCTACGAGGGGAGCAAACTTTCAGATCAATACCCTAAGGAAGCTAAAGCCCTTCCTACCCCCCAATGACTTCAAGCTAGCGGTTCAGGCCCTAGTTTTACCTCGACTGGACTATGGAAGCGCTCTTTATGCGGTCTCCCCAAGACCACTACAGCCCCCCTAAGAGCCTCTACCAATGCGGCAGCAAGACTAATAACCAGCTCAAAAAAAGGGCCCACATCTCACCTGATCTTAAAGCATTAAATTGGCTGCCATTTGAAGCCAGAATTCACCTGAAAATAGCTTGCATGACGCACAGGGCTCTACATTACAATGCGCCCAGATATCTCACACAAAAACTCACAATATCTGGAGGTTCAAGATCCACTAGGAGTGCTGACAACCTACTCCTGAAACCACAAAAATTCAAAAAGAAAAAAACGTATACTTGCTCCTTCTCCGGAATGGCACCTAGGATCTGGAATGCCCTACCTCCAGAAATAAGACTGAACCCATCCTCCTCTTCCTTCAAACTGGGTGTAAAAAGAATCCTTATGGCCAAATTCACATAATTATTGCCTCACTTGACTTTGGATCCCGCATGTTGTTATATTTATCAGAATTTACTATCATCTCCCATCCATTCTTATTTCCCACCCAGTCAATGCTTGAATCCTTCTTTTCACAGCTGTGCGCCACTTATTTTTGTCGTCCTTGCCTCTAATGTTTTGTTCAGTCATCAAGCCCAATCGGTACGGTGTCACACCTTACTTGTCCATCCCCTCCTACCATTGACTGTTCTCTGCTGCCACAGCTTCTCGTCCTCATTATCCTGAAATGTTTGATTTGTCAACTGCCTTTATACCATCCTTATGTTTACATTGTATTTTATTGTGCTTATGTCTATACACTTCTCTACTGTGAAGCGCTCTGATACCTGCAAGGGTCTTGTTCGCGCTCTATAAAACTTTCAAATAAAATAAATAAAATAAACAAAGACAGAAAGCATGGGCTGACACTGCAAGTAACCATCCGTCGCGAAAGATCCAAACTAATCGCCAGGAAAGCAGAGGACCCGCCTCTTAAGGTGGCAGGAAGATTAAATGACACACAAATGTGGAGGTACTGCAGCTGAGGGGACCTGAATGTGCCTGCATAAGAAAGGGGTGTGGGTCAGAATCATACCCCCTCAATGACCCGATTCAGGAGGCTCGCCATTTCTGCGGCCAAAATTACATTTATTTTGGCTTCCTCCAACTAAGACTGCCTCTGCTGCAATAGAAGCCGAATTGGGGGCGGGGGATAAATACATTCTGTTATTTATGTATTTAAAAACTCTGTTTCTTCTGCTAAAACGTGGGCATGTATGCACCATCAATGGGCCTGCCCCACGAGTCCCTGCACTAGACATTAGTTTCAGAGGCAGAACCGTTCAACCCTGAGGCCAACCTCAATAAACCTACACAGATGTAACCCTGCTCAACAAGAATTAGAAACAGTGTGGGAACCAGAAAGTCCCGAATTAGACTGGGTCCAGTGACTATCGGCTGACTTTCGCGTGACCGCTTAAATGCAGACGGTGACTAAAAAGTGATAAGGCTGGGTTCCACTACAGAAATTTAACATGGAACCTCTGGTCGATGTCTCTTTTTACCTGCTGAGAAGTGTAAAGGTGAGAAACAACGCATCACAATTTAACTTTCCAAACCAATCAGGACTTAAGGACCACAGTCTCCAACTTCAGTTTCGGGGGTTTATTACAATGCCAAAAACAATTGAATATGAAAGCACCTCAAGACGTGGTTGTAGAAATACATGGGAACTTATACAAAACCAAATCTACGGATTAATCTACTCCGGTGAATCATGAAAAGAATAAACAATTCCAAAAATAAAAACACAACCAAGGACTGCTCCAACATTTAGGTCAGATTTTATCTGTCTCTAAAAAGGAAAAAAGATTAGACTATCCCTACACTATCTCTAAGGTGACATCCCTACTTAGCATCTCCCAGGCAAAATCCGTTAAAAGGTGTCACCTTGTGAAAACTTCCTAAAAAGCGCATTCACAGTGGAATGAAGATGACTAAGAGACTAAGACTAAAGAGTTTGTTTTAAGATACTCTTCCCAAATCAACCCCCTGACTCCTGACTCATCCTGTCTCCCTTTACCTCTCTGAACCTCTCTCTTTCTCCTTCTGCCTCTCCTCCCTCAGGGCACTTTCCCTAATACAAAATGCAAAAGGGTAGAACACGCCCCCAGATCACCTCATTAACGGACACCTCCCCTAGGTAGTTTTCCACTGTCTTCTCCATGTGGATTCCGATGACCTTGATTCCCAAGCCTCCTCAGTGAGAAAGAACACTGGCTCCCAATTATCGCTTTGTTGCTTACATTGTTGCATATCTCCTCCATGCCCAACTCCTAAAACAAAAGGCGTTAGTTCTAACTAACAAAGGCAGCATCTTCCACCTGCAACTGAAACGTGAGAACAGAACATCCTTGCATACATATGAAATTCGCTGACTACTTCTAAAAGAGTTAAATCGCACAGGGCTTTGGCCCATTGACAGGAACCAGGTAGGGCCAAAGATACAATATATATAAAAAAGTACTTGGATTCCCACTTTTCAATTTATCAAGAACCACCCTATATTCTTTTAGTGGTTAGGTTATTTAAATCAGCCTCTCATTTTTTATTTTTGATATTTTCTATGAATAGGAATTCTCCTCAATGCTCAGAACCACATAAAATTTATACAGTAAAAGACACTAGTTACACATATATACAAACATTTTGAACCAAAAATAATTTGACATCAAAGAAACACCAAATATACAATAATTGCTCCAATTTTCAGTTACAAAAAAATATATAACGCTACTCAACATATTTCATCACACCGAGCAGCATAACTGAATTTCGCCTATTTGTAGAGCACCAAACAACGAACAAATTTGTTATCAATACAAATCTCTTAGAATCAATACAAATGATTTAGTTGATTCCTGCACTTCAACATATCAAAACATGCCGACGCGTTTCCAGCCCCGTATATATTCTTCACGGTCTTTCATCAGGGATTCTTACTATTGGCAAGATGGATAATCTATGAAGCAAGTGAGAGTCACAGTAACTAATCATTGAAAGTACTTCTAACCTTCCTCACAGCCTGTATTTGTACTCAAGGTCACATCACATACCTTCTTGAAGATTCTTAAGTTGTGGCTATTTATGAACTTTCAAAAGTGTGGAGGACAGCCTGTAAGAAACAATTCTTCAAATCACTTATGTCTGCTGTATTCAAATAACGACTACTACCAGCAGGCAAAGTGTCAGAGCCTACCTTGAATATCTGCTTATTTGTGACAGCGGTAGAATTTCGGATGTATTATATTGCAGGGGACCAATGGGTGATGGCAAATCTGCAGAGAAACAAAACCAACGAAAATGGGTGTCGGTATTCCCCCTTTGAACTTCGTTTCCTAGTTGATACAACAGCCTTTACATTGTCCTACCTTTAATCGCTTAATGTGGCAGTTCGGACCCGACCATCTTCTTCTTGCGGTCGGTCCTATTCACAACAGAAGTGGCCAATGTGCTCATTAGTGTGGGCTCTTATCCCCAGCTTTCAAATATCTTACACTAACTACCCAGCCGCTCCCTCACCTCAAGTTTGGCAAGACGGTCAAGGCGCCCGTCCCCGCGTTCCTATTCGGCTCAAATCTTCTTACGTAGTCACTTTCTCCCGTTCTACAAAAAATCGGAGCCACAGTTAATGACCGGCTCGCGAACAACAGGCGGTCTTCTATAAACCTACTTTGGCTCATTCTCACCTGCTTGAACTCTTGTCAGGCGAGGCGACGTGTTAACCTTCCTCGCAGTAATCCTCCGCTAGTTAGTTTACCTAGACCCCGGAAGTGGTCCCTAGTTAAACAGGTCAATGCGCCTCTCAGGATGCTGGGACCTGTAGTCCCATTCTAATTCCACCATACCACATTATCAGTATAAGCCGACAATGGCCGCCTCCACATTTATAAATTCCACAGTGTGTATATTTCAATATTAGGCTCTCAGACGGTCAAGTGTGGCCAAGTATAAATGCAATCATGAAATGATGGATTCTAGTCTGAACAACTGCAGCCAGATTATGCAACAGGTAATAAAAGTCAAATCACTCTAGATAACTCAGACATTTCATGATTGCATTTATACTTGGCCACACTTGACTGTGTGATCGATGAAGTGGAGAGGCCTTCGTCCGATTGCAGCCAAATGCCCTAACCAGCGCATTTACGTTTTAAATAAATGTTAAAGCCTATATATTTCAAAAAATGTAGAGTAAAATATATATTTAAAAAAATTTAACCACGAAGTCCAGTGGCTTCATCTGAAAGCCTGGATTCAGCAACAAGTTTATAACCAATGCACGTTGTTATATTTAGAGAACGGCATCAACACGTCCTCGTTGTATATGCACTGAGAATTCTGGTTTAGGTGTCATATTAAATGTCGCTCGGCGTGTTTGCTCACTACCAGCTAAAGAAAACATGGATTAAAATGAAAGTACTGCATTATCGACCAAATAAATGATTCTTCCCTACTGCATCAGGCTGATGTAAATGAAGTCTTATGCCCACTAGCCTGTCACGAGACCCAGAATTAATCAACAACAGCTTCTAGTACTACAACAATGCTTAAAGATGCCGTGGCAACGCATCACAGCCACCTGCGAGTCCCGAAGAAGGCTGCGCATTGCCAAACAGTAAGAAGGATTATCCAATACTTGCTGAGCCCAGGCAAGATCAGGTGCGCCTTTGTTTCCCTAACAGCTGTAACAACTTTGTATTTGCATTTGGTCTTTTTTTATATATTGGTCGAACTGGACCTGAAGGTATTGGAGTCCTTTACATGAGCACCAGTCACGTTACACAAGGACACATACATTTTTGGTAGGCACAAGGAGATTAAGTGGTTTTCCCAGATTAACAGGATGTAGGGCTGATGTGCAGACCCAAACCTGGGTCCCCAGCGCCAAAATGGGCAGCTCTGACTGTTACGCCTCACCATTTGTTTCCGTATAGTGAATAACCACACAGCGGACCAGTAGGGGTATCTACAAAACCTTACAGCCTCGGCAACAACGCCTCCAAACAACCAACAAAGAATGTCTAATTCCTCACAGCATTTGTCTTTCATGATAGATAGCAAGGAAATTGCGCACATTATCCTCCATTCTCAGTCTTTCCTATATAGAGGTCATTGCGTCAGCAAATATAGAGGTCATTGCGTCAGCGACCGTGGACTGAATGTACTCGGCTCGAAGATACCGTGGAGGCGCGGGATAATCAGAGGTGAAACCGGAACGTGAGATCCCTGAAGCAGAGGCAATTTAAAACCAGTTAGAGTATTTGCTGCGCCAACCAGGTATGCATCCCACTGCCACCATTAAAATAGGTCAGCTTCTCAACAAACATGGCAGCCTTCATCTGAGGCATGTTTCCTTAAACCAGGAATTTTAAAACCCTGTTACCGCCAGAGACCAGCACACTCAGTCTGGGTTGACGGGACTGCGTACACCTGAAGTGTCCAGTAAATTGCTGCCCCAACTACACTCACTTTGCCACTAGATTCAAGCAAGCCGTGCTGAAGATGGCTGGAATGCCAGAAACCAGTCCTCGGAAGCTTGCTTCCGGTCCAGGGAAGACATGGCTTGGCAGTTCGGGCTGGACTGTTCCCATGAGGCACAGGGTCAGACTGATTTGCATATGGCCATGTCTGAACTGGGGTGGCAGAGTGGGATAAAGAACGGTGATGGATTTTACCCGGATCTGTTGACTGGGTGTGAGTGTTTGATTGATTCAGATGCTCCGTCCATCACACCCCCTTTTGTATCGCATTTGGCCGCCATAAGCTTGGCAGGGTATGCTCAGACGTGAGTCCCTTACTCACTTTGCCACTGGATTCAAGCAAGCCGTGCTGAAGACGGCTGGAATGCCAGAAACCGGTCCTCGGAAGCTTGTTTCCGGTCCAGGGAAGACATGGCTTGGCAGTTCGGGCTGGACTGTTCCCATGAGGCACAGGGTCAGACTGATTTGCATACGGCCATGTCTAAACTGGGGTGGCAGAGTGGGCTAAAGAACGGTGATGGATTTTACCCGGATCTTTTGACTGGGTGTGAGTGTTTGATTAAATCAGATGCTCCGTCCATCACCACCCCCTTTTGTACCGCTTTTGGACGCCATAAGTGTGGCAGGGTATGCTCAGACGCGAGTCCCTTGCTCACTTTGCCACTGGATTCAAGCAAGCCATGCTGAAGACGGCTGGAATGCCAGAAACCGGTCCTCAGAAGCTTGTTTCCGGTCCAGGGAAGACATGGCGTGGCAGCTCGGGCTGGGCTGTTCCCATGAGGCACAGGGTCAGACTGATTTGCATATGGCCATGTCTGAACTGGGGTGGCAGAGTGGACTAAAGAACGGTGATGGATTTTACCCAGATCTTTTGACTGGGTGTGAGTGTTTGATTGATTCAGATGCTCCGTCCATCACCACCCCCTTTTGTACCGCTTTTGGCCGCCATAAGTGTGGCAGGGTATGCTCAGACGTGAGTCCCTTGCTCACTTTGCCACTGGATTCAAAGTAGCCGTGCTGAAGACGGCTGGAATGCCAGAAACCGGTCCTCGGAAGCTTGTTTCCGGTCCAGGGAAGACATGGCTTGGCAGTTCGGGCTGGACTGTTCCCATGAGGCACAGAGGCAGACTGATTTGCATATGGCCATGTCTGAACTGGGGTGGCAGAGTGGGCTAAAGAACGGTGATGGATTTTACCCGGATCTTTTGACTGGATGTGAGCGTTTGATTGATTCAGATGCTCCGTTCATCACCACCCCCTTTTGTACTAACTACAACTACCACTGACTGGATCTGAGAGGTAAGCCCTTTGTTGGTGGTTGTTACTCTAAATATATGTCTGTTCCCTAATTACATAAATTGTGAGTAACCCACCACACAGCAGGAGTAGAGCCGAGGCAGGAATCAACATGGATATGGTTGAGCGTATGTGTGTAATTAAGCAACGCTGTTCCATGCGAGATCCAAATCATTTAATTTCATTTCATTTCATTAAGCCTTTATTGCGATTCTTCATCATAAAAGACAGTGGTTATCAAATTATTACATAGTACATTCATTTTAAAATACACCAGAATTTCCAGAAACCTAAAACTTACAGCTATACCACATCAACACCAACTAATAAATAAATACATATACATTTACATTTTAAAACCAATTCTAAAAAAGAATTAAATATTTAAACCAGCATAAAGACTTAAACATCTAATAATTACAATGGTTGTATATTCTTTTAAATATTACTGACTCCAACCCCTAACTTCAAGGTCCCAGCTTGAATCTTTGCATAGCTATTTTGCCCCCCCCCCCCCCCCCAGTGTTATCACGTAGTACCCATGCCCAACTCAAAAACTTTGCTACTCCAATTACAGCGAGGCTGGAAGTATCAGATTTCAGGCTCCAAATCAATTATTTAAAAAGATGTGGATACCGAGAACGGAATTTAGGCAAGCTCACCTAACCAAGAATGGACCCAGAGGCTCCTCTGCTCATCCTGATGTGGCCCCGAAATTCTTCTGCTTCTGGCACCCAGACAGCGGGGAGCTAAGAGGCTGGCACCAGGGTAGGGCTGGAATAAGTACCTAGCCCTGACCCACCAGACGCTAGAAATTACTTGGGGAGAGCACGGGAATAGAGGAACTCCAGGGGAGAGGGTTCCCCCTCGAGTAACAGGTGGCAGTCTTAATGATCCCAATAAAAAAGGGACATGACCCATCAAGTTCCCTTGATGCATGCTGCCATTTAGTAGTAAAAGAACATTGCTGTAGAGTCCCAAACCGGAATTTCAAATAAAGTGTCTGATCTGTTTTCATATATATAGCAAGGCACTACACTCCTGTGTTGAAGGCTAGGGGATTGATCTTCCTGATCTCTGCACCACCCATGATTTTCTTTTAGTAAGTCATTAGAAGTGATAGGTGTGATTTGTTGTGTCTCAACCCCAATCTAAGAGCTATTTTTACACTAATCGCTCTCAGTCTCAGATCTGAGCAGAGGGGTATAAGTGGGGTGTTTCTAGGGAGATTGGTCAGAGAACGCCTAAAGCAATTTTCAACTTTCTCCAACACACTACTATCTTTGTGACCTCACCTGCACCATACATAGCAGCCCCCACAACTTGCATGTTATAGATTTGGAGTGCTGGAGACATTTGGTGATATTGGGAACCCCTTAGAAACCTTGAAATTTCCCCGGAATCCTGTTTGAGCTTTAGTCTGCACTTTACAATACGAGGAGCCCAATCAAAATGTTCAGCACCCCTAAATATTCAAAGAATCAAACTCGCTCCAAGCATACTTCATGATGCTCAGGACTGGGCCTAGAAGATAAACGTGGATTAAAAACCATGTACTTAGTCTTGCCGATGGTGACCGTTAAGCTCCTCGGTTTGCAGAAGCACCCAAACTGATCCAAAAGCTTTTGGAGCCCCATCAGAGATCTAGAGATCAGGTGGGTATCGTCTAATGAAGGAAAGGCGGGGATCCTAACATCAGCAAGGCTCGGTGCATCATTCTTGCAATTCTCCAAGGATGCCACCAAACCATTGATAAATAACAAAAATAAGATTGGAGCAAGAACGCACCCTTGTCGGACACCCTGATTACCAGGGATAGCGTCCAGAAGTTTACCATGGGACCCACAACGAACCTGAGCAAAATTACCAGTATGTAACCTAATAAGGACACCCTAGAAGTATTTAGGGACACCCATCTCCTCCAACACCTTCCAGAGAACATCCCTAGAAACTAGGTCAGAGCCCGACCGGTGATCAACGAATGTCACATATAGATGACTTCCCCCAAGTGTAGTGTATTTCCAATACAATAACTGGAGATGGAACACTTGATCAATAGTATTTACGCCATCCCTGAATCCAGCTTGTTAATATAGTGGTGTCCATAAGCCAGCCACGCAAGCTACCCAGAATAACCCTACTAACAGTAGCGGCTCCTGGAGGGAGTGCTGCCTGGCGGTGACTCGGGGTGGGGGAGGGCCTGGGTGGGGGGTAGTAAAGTCCGGATTATGGTCTAACGGAGGTAAGTATACAAATAAATGAATAAACCGAATCTCAATGCGCGCGCTGCATCGCATTTTCCGATGCAGCGCATGCAACAAAATTTGTTTTATTAATTTATTTGTATACTTACCTCTGTTAGGCTAGAATCTGGAGTTTACTACTCCCCACCTTGGCCCTCCCCCGCCCTGCGTCACCGCCCAGCAGCATTCCCTCCGGGAGCCGCTACTGCCTACTAAACCTTTTCTATGAGCTATTGGGCATATAATTGAAGGGACGCTACCTAGAACAGGCCTTAAAATTTTTAATTATCTCAGCCCCTGCCTAGGTAAGTAGCACTAGTGTACCTTTCAATATAACACTAAAGGACAAGATTAAGTACCGCACCAGATGTTATTTTCAGCCCAGAAAAGATCCCCTGGGACTTTGTCCAACCCTGGAGCTTTAATTGGAATAATCCAGACAGCTGGGTCTATTATCAGGAATACCACTAAATCATATTGTGACCAGTGCAAACTGGATCTAATGCAGTCTCCAGCCACCTTTGGCCCCCAGTCTGATGCTTTTCCAGTGGCAATATACGAGTTTATGATGGAAGGGTTTCTATACGAGATCGAACCTGCGGGACCCAGGAAACTATATCTGCAGTTTGAATAAGGTACTCTTCTGCTTTTCTCCTTCACCTCAGGCTGGACTGGTGCACATGAAAGAGGCAGGTGGGATAGGTCCGCCTGCAGTGCCAGTAAAGAATCTGTGGAGCACATCTTATTCTTTCGTCCCGCATACGCCAAGGTGAGGAAAAAATGTTTCCTTCAAGCATGTTGAATACTAGTGGTAAGAACGCTCGGAGAGGCCGTTCTTATTTTACGGTGTAATACAAAACAAGGCATTGTCTTTGTCATTTGTCGTTACCTTTTGGCAATGGAGAAGATCAGGTGTATGTTCCCCAAATCAAATACGGGGCCCGATACACTGATAACACCAGGGGCTTTTAATGTTTCTGACACCTCACCCCATTGGTAACCTGCGATGCTGTGGCATAAGATTACAAATGCCCCAAAATAGCTGAGAACGGTCACGATTCGCACCGCACTTGCACATACTGGGAATGTTCAAGGTCTGTTTGCTCCCACATGCATTGGCACTTTGTGTATAGATGGATCAAAACTGTAATTGCATATCCTTGTGATTTTACACATCGAGCTCATACAGTGCTCCAATAGTATAGATTGTATGATTTTGTTTTATGTTGGTTTTACCTATTTATGGTGTGAAATAACACAATTGTAATGTTTTATATCGATGAAACTGTCTTTTTTACTGTTATTGCTTGTAGCCAAAATAAAGTATTTTTGAATGAATGAACAATCAAATCCAGTGCAGTCCTAACCTCTGAACTAGTAATAAGGTGAATGACTTAATTGGAGAAATCCGGTTGAGGGCTAACTGGCCCAGCACTCGCAGGACAACAGTCGGCTGAGAAACTCACTAGAAAATTAATAACGCGAGAATAAAGCTCAGAAAAATGGGCAACAAAATCTGCTGCCAAGATGATGTCCATGTGGGAAGAATTTCCCAATCCTCCATTGGCTAAAATGTGCCAAAAGGAACGATGATCATTTTCCTTAATGGCATTTCTGTTCTGCAACTAATATTAAATTTGCACTTGGAGTTTTCATCAAACGAGCTCATGGCACCCGACGCCCCCCATTGCAACATAGCATGAATTATTACTTAATGCCATGGCCTCCATAATTTCGTTGCTTACCCAGAAAACAGCTAATTCCATTCTACAAAATAGAACTTCCAGGCACATGCCACACGTGCCTACAGGAGCCTACAGGCGTTTCTCACATTTCCGGTCTCGACGTACTTTAGCGAAGCCAACTAAAACAAGCAACAAACAAACCCGGGCTCATAAAATGCGCTGCAGTTTATAAAGTAATACAAGTTCCCATAAACATTTTCTGCGCCATAAAATTTTAATTTCCTCGGTTCTTTCCGAAGCATTACACCGAGCCTTCGTAGTCATAAGCGTTGGCTGTCCTGTGCATATAGGCACGCTGTGCTCTGCTGATAGATGTTTTCTTTCAATTAGAGCAGACACATCGATTTAGACAGCGATCCCCTGCGCCTGTATCTCCGGGCCGAGCATCCTCAACTAGTAGCACACATGCCGGTGTTATCCCGGATAGGATTGCTTCAGATAACAATAGAAAGAGGTAGCGCCCGCCCTGAAATGTGCACATCATCCTACTAACCCATTCCGTATCTTTTACGTTGTTTGAGGATGAACGTGCCTTATAAAATACCTGTCCTTTCTTTTCAGGAGCCTCGTGATATGCTACTCACAACCGCAGGCAATAAAGTCATTGCAAGTTAAGCGTCCTCTGTGGCCCGCGAGAGGCGATGCATCGACCTAATTAGATCCCAGGGGAT
This sequence comes from Lissotriton vulgaris, assembly GCF_964263255.1. Classification (NCBI taxonomy): domain Eukaryota; kingdom Metazoa; phylum Chordata; class Amphibia; order Caudata; family Salamandridae; genus Lissotriton; species Lissotriton vulgaris. The sequence goes on from NC_141689.1 coordinate 1,983,094,502, forward strand.
CTTAGAATTTGTAAAGACAGATGGGTAAAGCAAATGGAGGATACAGAAAACTCATGTCTACAGTATCTATACCTTTAACGAGTATAGGTCCGCGATTCTGAACAATACGATATCAATGCAGCCTTAATTAGCCTAGGCCTCTCCAAACGCAGCACTAGAATACGTTTAGGAAATAACTGGCAAATTGAATCAATATTTTGGGATTCAGACTTTATTTGCACAATGTGAAAACAATGAGGGAGTGGGGTCCATACGCCTTTTACCAGCACTGTGGGCCAACTAACAAGCCTTGCTTCGTTCACATGAGGTTATCTTTTGGTTTAGGAAAGGATGATAGTTCCAGCTCTGATTTTGTTTCGTTCATCTCTTCTGCACGAATTCCGTCAGTTCTGTTATAAAATTCAGGGGCGGCTGGTGACATTTGAAAGTGGTGGGGCGTAAACTAATTTGCATATTGCACCGCAGCGATCGAGCGCAGCGAGCGAGCCCGAACCACCTTGCATCCATCCATCCATACATCATTCATTCATGCATCCACCCATCCATCCACCCATCATGCATGCATGGATCCATACATCATTCATACATCCACCCATACATCCACCCACCCATCCTGCATCCATACATCATTCATTCATGCACCCACCCATCCACCCATCCATCCATCATGCATCCACCCATCATGCATGCATCCATGCATCCACCCATCCATCCACCCACCCACCCTGCATACATCATTCATTCATGCATCCACCCATCCATCTATCATGCATCCGCCCATCATGATTGCATGCATCCATACATCATTCATGCATCCACCCATCCATCCACCCAACCATCCTGCATCCATACATCATTCATTCATGCACCCACCCATCCATCCATCCATCATGCATCCACCCATCATGCATGCATCCATCCATACATCATTCATGCATCCACCCATCCATCCACCCACCCATCCTGCATCCATACATCATTCATTCATGCACCCACCCATCCATCCATCCATCCACCCATCCACCCATCCATCCATCCATCATGCATCCACCCATCATGCAAGCATCCATCCATACATCATTCATTCATGCATCCATCCATCCACCCATCCATCCATCATTCATGCATCCACCCATCCATCCATCATGCATCCACCCATCATGCATGCATCCATGCATCCATCCATACATCATTCATGCATCCATCCATCCACCCATCCATCATGCATCCACCCATCATGCATGCATCCACCCATCCATCCACCCATCCTGCAGCCATACATCATTCATTCATGCATCCACCCATCCACCCACCCATCCATCCTGCATCCATCATTCATGCATCCATCCATCCATCATGCATGCATCCATCCATGCACCCACCCACCCATCCACCGAACAATCATTAATGCACCCACCCCGCATCCATCCATCATTCATGTATTTTTATGACCATATAAAAATAAATTATGGAGTGTAACAAGCCTTTAGGATTGATGTTGAAGGATGTGCCAGTTTACATATTACATCACCCCTACCTTTTTATGCTGGAAACCTTCTACCGCCCAGGTATTTGCCATCCTGTAAGCCCTAGGTATGTACTATACAAATTCACATACAAACATACACCAACATGCATGCAATAATAAATGCATATATCATGCTATTCCGCCTCTACCGTTTGTTAACATTTTGAAATTTTATAACCTTAGTTCAAAGAGTACATTATATTCGTGGTGACAGTTGTTAACTCATTTTCTGGAAAATGTTTATAAAATGAAATCTGTTGAAGGCTGTTGTTGAAACTATCAAAAAATAAATTCTGAGAACTTTTACATTTCCAAAACCCCATGCCATGAAATAAACGGGTGACTTGGAATAGACGCACACATTTCTGCAGCAGATGCTTTAACACACTGAACTATCTCAAGTCATTTGTGCAAGCTAGTGGCAGCACTTACGTTTAATCTTGGAGTATTACTATATGTCGACTCGCCACATAACGTACCTTGTGTGCAGCCACACGCGTTTCATACCCTAAGCATATGCAAATGACCCCCTGACCCGTCGCGGCTGGCATGAAGGGGCGAGAGTTAATTTATTGAAAAGAACTTACCATGCATCTCCTCCGGTCCCGCAAACGAACTTCTCCCCGCTCTTTTCTTTTGCAGCTCAACAGGAAACTAACTTCAGTGCCAAATCAGGAGATTGGATGCGACGGGGGGCCGGGCGGCTGGCATTTGATAGGGCATGGGGCGACATTACTAAAAACACGTCACCGCCCCAACATGAGCCTATCTTTAGACGCCTGCACTAAACTACGCATGCGCAGCATACCTAATGGGTCGTGAATGTGAGTGAGGGGCAACGCTCCTCACTCACATGCGCAGTCAGATGGCCCATCTTCTGGACCCCTGCTCTAGCGGCTTGCCTGCGTGCGCCGTGCGCACTTTCACAAGTGAAGCACAGGCCGGCCTGGAAATGTAAAAAGACGAATTGTGAAAGCAATTTGTCTGCTTACATTCCTGTTGCCGGCCGGAACTGCAGTGAGCAGTTTCTTTTGCGGGGCGCTGCCCCGGCGCCGCCCCGGCGCCCCTATGGACCAGCCGCCACTGATAAAATTACAACACCGAATTTGTGATCATGTAGAGAAATTTCTGCCCAATCCTGATAGTTCAAATGACACACTAGTGGCAAAAAGGCGAGTGTCTAGTAAACATTCAAATTAATTTATGGATTTATTTTTAATAACTTCCTTCATGCACTATTTTAAGTGCTGTATTCGTGTTTCTGAATGGGGTCCTGGGGGGGGCGGCCGACCCTACGGAGGCCTGCCCCGCCCCGCCCGGGGGAATTTGGGGCCGGTGAAGGGGGGGGGGGGGGGGTAGAGATGGCGCCGCCCGGGGACGGGGTTAGGTGTTTTGGTAGCTTTTGGGCTGGGGGCGGGGCTTGGTTGGGCTTCTTTTGGGCTGGGCTGTGGTAACCGTCCGGCCACGCGGCAGAGACACCATTTTAAGTGAGGTGTCTCGGCCGCCGGGCGGGGGGTGGCAGTTGGACAAATTTTCTGATGGACAAATTTTTCAAGTCTCCATTGTTACTAGCGGCACGAGCGGATGGCCTGCAGAGGAATGGACTTCACGATTGTGTGTGTACGATGGGACATTGCAGGCTTTACGATGGGACATTTCAGGCTTGAAACGAGAATTTCCCGGCGCGGGACACATCGCTGGACGTAGGAGGAGCTCGGGAGAGCAGCATGCGGCTCCACGCGACCGAGCGGATGGGCCTGTTCTGGCTGGTGCGGGCGGTCAGGCTCCCACGTGGGACTAGATGAGTCCCATCTGCCCCTACCCGAAGGGTCCATACGGCCGCCGGGGTGCTACTTTGGGGCAGGGGGGGTAAAGACTGATGTTCTTCTTGGGGGGTGAAAATGTTTGGGAGTGTACGCTGGGGGTATGGACTTGGCGCGAGAGGCGATGCATCGAACTAATTAGATCCCAGGGGATCTTAGAATTTGTAAAGACAGATGGATAAAGCAAATGGAGGATACAGAAAACTCATGTCTACAGTATCTATACCTTTAATGAGTATAGGTCCGCCATTCTGAGCAATACGATATCAATGCTGCCTTAATTAGCCGCTGCCTCTCCAAACACAGCACTAGAATACGTGTATGAAATAGCTGGCAAATTGAATCAATATTTTGGGATTCAGACTTTATTTGCAGAATATGAAAACATTGAGGGGAGTGGGGTCCATTCACCTTTTACCAGCACTGTTGGCCAACTAATAAGCCTTGCTTCGTTCACGTGAGGTTATCTTTTAGTTTAGGAAAGGATGATAGTTCCAGCTCTGATTTTGTTTCGTTCATCTCTTCTGCACGAATTCCGTCAGTTCTGTTATAAAATGACAACACCGAATTTGTGATCATGTAGAGAAATATCTGCCCAATCCTGATAGTTTAAATGACACACTAGTGGCAAAAAGGCGAGTGTCTAGTAAACATCTAAATTAATTTATGGATTTATTTTTAATAACTTCCTTCATGCACTATTTTAAGTGCTGTATTCAGTTTCGCGCCTTTTCTCATGGTCACGGCCTGGCGTGGCGCGCGCCACTGTCCTGAAGGACTGCCCACAATCATGGCGGTGCATCGCCTGTGAGGTAGTTGAGGCGTATGATACAGGCCTCTGAGGAACCTTTCTCACGAGAATGGTCATTGGTTGAAGACTTTTGCCACCTGCGCGACTGCATTTCGGGCAGCGGTGGCGTGTGCAGTCTGGGTGACTTGGGGGGAGGGGCGGCAGTGCTGCACAGCCGAGCAGTTCTGGAGGTGAAGGCCCGGTTTGGTTGCATTTGTTTGTGCACATTCTTTGTACTGGGCGGCGAGCGCTTTCCTTTCTGGGCGCGGCCAGACCATGGGGGGCGGATGGGGGCAACAGTTGGGGAGTTGCAGGGGGGGTGCCGGATTGTGTTTATAGTGGTGCAACTAGGCTGCAATACAGAGACCTTGATGAGATTGTACTGTAGGAAATTATCAGAGTGTTCCAACCGTACCCATATGTCAAAGGGATCATAGAAGATAGTCTACAAGGAGGATTCAGCAGATATTTAAATGGGGTGTGAAGTGACACTTTAAGAAGCCTCTGGTGGAAGTACAGGATGGGCACCACAGTGGTGTTTTCCCCATCATTCATTACTAGAAGGTAAAGGGACTGGACGCAGGGGAAATTATAGGTGTCAATCACCTCTCCCTTGAAAAGGACTGCATTCGGGGCACAGGCTGCATATTACATTACGGTCTGTATAGGGAAATCCGGCCACTGTGATGCAACGGGGATTTACCCAGTGAAGCTGACCGGCGGTACTTTTAGTAAAATGCTGACAGGGCAAAATAGAGTGGAAAAAGTAGGCGCCCCTGTTCTCACGACCCTGTCCCCACCGCAGCCTAGCATCCACCACTCCTGGTGGTTGGGCGGGAAATTACCAGTTTGATGAATTAGCATCAGGTGGGATTGTTCGGAAGTGAGCTGCTGCGCAGAAAGGACTCCCTAACAAGGCGGCACCCAGCTACTAGTGATGGCTGGTGGTCCAGTGGGGGGCACCCGCTTTACAGGGGGTGGCTGCTGGTCTCCTGGGGAGCAGGGGAAGGCAGGGCAGATCTCTCTAGGCTCACGGTATGCCTGCAGGAGGAGACGGCGCATTCTGCCGCATCCCCGTGAGTTCTGTGGTTCGCCGCGGCACGCACGTTAAATCACACATGCAAGCCCCTGGCATGGTTTTGTGCCCGCCACGGGCATATTTAGGATATTTAGGCCAGTGGCTTCGTGCACAGTGCGCCACCCCCCCATCCCATCGCAGAAGGAGGTCCCCCCGGCCCGGGATACTGTTCTGCCTCCTGCCCATTCCAGTTAGATTCGTCTCCGTCGGGGGCTCGATAGTATTGCGAGAAGTGGGGGTGGAGGGGGCGACAGGTCGCCTCAGTGGCAGTGGGCGGGTCTTATCCCCAGCGCCCACCGTTGCTTCATGTGAGAGAATGTATAGTTGCCTCAGGCTAAGGAACACGCAGTTGGCAACGTGCCCCCCACAGCTTTAAGTGGGCCGGGTCCTGCCGGTGCCCAGCACTGACTATTCTACAAGCTGGTACCGGGACGGGCCCTGCCGGGCTCAACAAGTTCGGCATTAGTCTGTGAATGGAAGGAAATCTTACCCCTGCAGCGGTACACTGTTTTGACGTAACTTTTATGGTTGGCAGTTAGATATGGTAAAACTCGAAGTGCTTTCCCTGAGCATTTACAAAGACATGTTCATAAAATTTGGTAGGCTCTGGCGATTACTTGATTTGCTCAGAAACACGGTACCTTGAGCTGATGCTGAGACACACACCTGCTTCCTGTGCCCCTGAGTTAGCAGCTTGCTAGCCGTTACGCCACGACCACTCGCACAGGAACCAATGCATTTTCAATAGTATATGCAACAAAGCCATGGTGGTATGTTGTATGTATGTAATATATCATTTTATCTAACTAACAACCTTTGGCGAAGCCAGTGGTCATGGCTTCTGGTAGGTGTAATGTGACTTGTCTAATATGAGGGGAGGCAATAACAGAAGCAGCAAAATACCAGTTAGGCTGAGCACATGTTGGTGTTGATAAAGGGGGGCCCAGTGCAGGGGTGGATTGTCTAGAGTGTCTGGGAAGGGCTATGGCGTCTGGAGGACTAAGGGTTGCTTGGGGCGGCCTGGGTGAAGGTCGGGGGGGCCGGGGTTGTATGTAGGGACACGGGGGGCATGGATAGGGGGGTCGGTCGGGCCTCATTCGGGCTCCGGTGCAGCTCTGTCGGTACCCTGGGGTTCTGAAGGGGGTGGAGTCTACCCGTCTCGCAGGGTAGGGTTTTTTTTGCAGAGCGTACTGGATCCTTTTCTTGCGGTTATGGTGGACATGGGGCGTTTAGTTGCTGACTACTTTTTTGGGGGTCGGCCTAGGTGCAGGTTGGGGGGGGGCTCGAGCGGACGGTACGGGCGTTATAGGCGTGAACAGGGACAGCGTCTCGGTTAAGCCACGGGCGTTGCAAGGGCATTTGGGGGTCGTGCGTGGGTGAGAGGTACATTCTTTGCAGCAGGCTTCTTCCTGGCGGACAGGCTCTGGGGGGTGACGCACTGTGTGGAGGACTTCTTCCCGGGCGCCAGGGAGGACGCACGGTCCCATGTCGGTGGTCATTCGCCGCAGTGAGCTCGACTCCATGGTCAGGGAGCACACCCGCCGGAGGACAAGGGGGTCGCAACACGCGGTGGGGGTCTGATGCGGAACGGGGACGCAGTCTGTCGGGGGTGGCAGGGTATGGTAGGTGACGGGGGGTTGGGGGCACTGCGGCAGGGGTTTCTTCCTGGCGGACGGGCTCCGGTGTGGGACGCACCATCCGAAGGGCTTCTCTCTGGTGGGATGGCCGGCTTCGGCGGACTGCCTGCAGGCGCTGGGTGGCTTATCAGGCCTTGGTTGACAAGGGGGCCCTAGGCGCCAGAGAGGGGGCACGGCCCCGGTTCAGTGCGGTCATACGCCGTAGGGAGCTCGATTCCGCGGCCTTGAAGCATGCCCCGGGGGGGGTGACTTTGACTGAGGGCATGGCCCTATACATTTAGTGACCGAGGGCATGGCCCTATGCGTGGGGACTGAGGGCATGGCCCTATGCACTGGTGACGGAGGGCATGGCCCTATGCATTGGTGACGGAGGGCATGGCCCTATGCATTGCCGCGGAGGGCATGACCCGATGCATTGGTGACAAGGGCAGGGCCCTCTGCTTTGTGCGGGGGCATGGCCCTGTACATTGGGGACAGAGGGCATGGCCCTAGGCATTGGTGACGGAGGGCATGGCCACTATGCATCAGTGACGGAGGGCATGGCTTTCTGCATTGGCGACGGAGGGCATGGCCCTATGCATTGGTAACGGAGGGCATGGCCCTATGCATTGGTGACGGAGGGCATGGCCCTATACGTCGGTGACGGAGGGCATGGCCCTATACGTTGGTGACGGAGGGCATGGCCCTATACATTGGTGATGGAGGGCATGGCCCTATACATTGGTGACGGAGGGCATGGCCCTATACGTGGTGACGGAGGGCATGGCCCTATACGTGGTGACGGAGGGCATGGCCCTATACATTGGGACGGAGTGCATCGCCCTGTGGTTAGGGGGGAGGACCGGCCGGCGGTTCGAAGGCATGGACCGGACAGCACGGGGCTTGAGGGGGGTCCGCGGCATGCCATATAGTTAGGGGGTGGTCCTGCCGAATGGGTCATGCGGCACGTCCCGGGTTAAGGGAGGGGGAGTCCTAGGGGGGGGTCGAGGACCGTTAGCACGTCCCTCGAGTGGCGGTTCTTCCTAATATATGGGGGAAGAGTAGGAGAACTGTTTGGATTATCGGGGGGTAGGTCAAGCACAATAAAGTATTTAGCCAAGTGGAGAGGCAAATTGACGTTATGCTAATTGTTACTGTTTGTGGATTGTGGGAATCAGTTAGGGGAGGGGGTGGGGGTGAGGCAGGAAATTACATATTTATGAGGTTTAGATTGTGCGGCGCAGGCCAAGGATGTTATTGTGTAGGATGCACCTGCTTCCAATAAAGCGGCCTTTATCACACTTACATTGAGTCTCGGGTCGGTGCTTTCTTCCCCCCCTCCTTTCTCCAATGGGCCCCAGTGGGGTCCTGGGGGGGCGGCCGACCGAAAGGAGACCTGCCCCGCCCGGGGGAATTTGGGGCCGGTGAAGGGGGGGGTAGAGATGGCGCCGCCCGGGGTTGGGGCTAGGTGTTTTGGTAGCTTTTGGGCTGGGGGGCGTGGCTTGGTTGGCCTTCTTTTGGGCTGGGCTGTGGTAACCGTCCGGCCACGCGGCAGAGACACCATTTTAAGTGAGGTGTCTCGGCCGCCGGGCGGGGGGTGGCAGTTGGACAAATTTTCCCCTCCCTCCCTCCCTGGGTCATGATTCGGGGGGGGGCCCAAGGGTAGGCATCGCTCCTTACGGGGGAGCTTCCTTTGCGGGGGAGTTTGGGGGCGACGGGGATTTTGGGCAATGTTTTTGTTGGAGGCTGGTGCAAAAAGGGTTTTTTTGGATTGGGTGGGGGGGGTCTTGGCATGTCGCTGGAGCAGGTGTGGGGTGCATTCTGTATGTAGGGGCGGTTCTTCCTAATATATGGGGGAAGAGTAGGAGAACTGTTTGGATTATCGGGGGGTAGGTCAAGCACAATAAAGTATTTAGCCAGGTGGAGAGGCAAATTGACGTTATGCTAATTGTTACTGTTTGTGTATTGTGGGAATCAGTTAGGGGAGGGGGTGGGGGTGAGGCAGGAAATTACATATTTATGAGGTTTAGATTGTGTGGCGCAGGCCAAGGATGTTATTGTGTAGGATGCACCTGCTTCCAATAAAGCGGCCTTTATCAAACTTACATTGAGTCTCGGGTCGGTGCTTTCTTTCCCCCCCCCTTTCTCCAATGGGCCCCAATGCAAGACTTGATAATGAGCCATTAAAAAAAAACAATTGTGTTGTTCACCTTTTATAATTCTATCTTGTTTCTCCAAATTCACCTCTGGGTTTTCTACTTTGTGCATTCCACGGGATTTTAATTTTGCCTCAGGAGTCTGGTTTACAAAATTCTCCGATGCATTTATGCAATCTCAGCGCCTCATTCAAAATTCAGGGTACAGATATGTATGTTTGTGAACACATATCAGGTGTGTCCCTCTACAGTGACAATTGCCCAGTTAACCCAAAGGTTGCTTTTGTGAATTGGCGCTCTTATATTCTCTGCAAAAATGTTCAGCGGAGTTAATATCTATGGGAAGTCCTATCCTTCCCACTTCTCCCCATTTATTGCGGCGCGGCGCTGAAGTAATATGCCTTCTGTTTTATTCCACTGAGCTGTGCTAAAGTAATATGCCTTCTGTTTATTACATTCATTTCAAAGCAATCCCCTCGTTTTCTTCAGCACGACTCAGAGTTTGGCCGAGGCGCTGCATCTCACTGCCACAGTGCAACTAATTTGTGCTAATTAAACCACTATTACAGCTCCTAATGCTCCAAAGAGGCACTGCGGTTGTCTGTTTAATTATTTCGAAGGGCCACATGTACACAGTAAAAGATATCAATGGGGGAGTGAAGAGGTGGTGCTCAGCGGCACCAGTGTAGGCCTATCCTCCTCTTCTGAAAGTATGGTTAATCAACAAAGGTCCACCTCACGTGGAGTTGGTATGTATCCTGATGTTCGTGGAATACACACACTGTGTTAAAATACCCCTCACACACCAAAAGGGCCCTTGGTGTCATGCTTTATCATCGGGGTCTTCCCGCCCAGCTGCGGGACGGGGCAGTGCTGCAACAAGTGACTACGCTGGAGCACATTTTATTGTGGGTGCTATGTGAGTGAATGGGAGTGAGTGTCAGTAGGGTCAGTGTTGTGAATAAGTGGTGTATAAAAAATACCTGACCTAGTGGTAGAAAAAACTATTTAATAGACACTGGCTGGTATTGGTAAAAAAAGTGATTCGGAGAGGTGAAGCAAGTTAATGAGCTTACTCTCCTGTGCGGGTCAACATGTTTCGGGGCGCTAATCCCCTTCGTCAGGACCAGGGTTGGATCCCCCTGTCACTCACTCATGTTATTCCACAAAAGATAAAGGGTGTATGTACAAAAGAAAGTGATGATGTACTATTTATCAATGTGTAAAAATAATTTTATATTTACATGTGTCCCTAGCTATATCAGTACTTCTGATGTAATAAGCCTGAAACAACAGGAGAACGCGGTTGTTAATGCACGGATCCCAATGCGCTGACATTATAGTCACCTGTAAGGGAGAAAAGATGAAGGACTGCACACATATATATAGACATATTTGCTGCCTATATCTGATGAATCCTGAGGTTTTTCAGTGAGGTAACATAAGGTGCTATACAACATCTTAATAGGCCACACATGCACTAGAACACACACACAGTCTGTAAGGTTGGGATACAGCATGTATATTGACGGTGATACATACTTAGAGAGATTGGGATCAATGCCTCATGAGCCAAGTCTGGACAAAGGGTAATGGAGGTCCATCTGTAAGGTGGGAGAGCAAAAGAAAGGAAAAAGGAAAAAGGGAATGTTTTCTTTTCCCGTATATTTTGGCTGTCCTAATGCTGGTAGTTTTAGGCTGTGAGTCGCAGTTGTGGGCTGCTGACTATGTGACCCAATCGGCTATGCCGTACTTACTTAACCCCCAGCACGTCGGTGCTTCCTCCTTCGTCCGTGGCTTCCGTGGTTATGAGGAGCCATGGTCGGGTGGGGTTCTTTTATAGTGGTGTTGATTGGGTAATGAGTCGTTAAATTGGAGTACTCGATATAGATGTGTCCTCAATGGACCTGAATCCTAGGTTACTGAGTCGGCCATTATTAAAATGGTTATTCTGTGTCCGTTTGTTAGTATTGCCAAATGTACGAATTGTCTGCTAGAATATTATTTGGATATTATTGTGGAGTATAGGGACGTAGTCAGAGGTGGGGTAAACATACGCGAGCGGAGATGCTCCTGCGCGTGTGAGGGCTCTGAAAGAGGGAGCTGATCCGGTCGCGCATGCGCGGAGATTGGTGTCTCAACGCGCATGTGCGAGAAACGGAGTAGATGCTAATCCGTTTGCGCATGTGCTGAGATCGAATTCTCAGCGTGTATGTGCAGGAGGGGCCATGGATCCCGGGATACTCCTGGGAGATGGAGATCCAGCAATTAATTTAAATAAAATGATAATGTGAAACAAATTGTACAATTATTGGCTGATGTATTTGGGAATGCTTGTCAAGGGGGGGATGATATTGATTGTAAGTTGTTATCTTTGTGGAGAATGAGTTTATTCTGGGAAGGAAGTTGAAAACTTAGCAATTAGATAATGTGGCCGCAGGGACTGAGCTCTCGTTTTTCGCACATATCTGGTATGACCTGCAGTACAATCCTATAGGTGGGTAAGGTTGTGTTTGTCAAATCTTGAGTTGGGACCATGGTATTTCATCCAGTACAACCCTATGATTGATTAGGGTTATGTTTGTCAAATCTTGAGTTGGGACCATGGTATTTCATCATTCAGGTCGGTCTGGTGGGTACCTAGTCGATACACCCAACGTTGCTCTTTTGAAAAGAGGTCCTTATCATTCTTGAAAGCTTCTATCACTGTCCATTTTAGGTCGTGAACACTGTGTCCCATCGTTGCATAGTGCGTTGCCATTTTTGTCGTTGTTTTTTTACAACGCACATTGCTGCGGTGTTCGCCCATAAGCACTTTCACTGGCCTTGTGGTCATGCCCACATATTCTTTTTTGCAGGGGCAAGTGATTAGGTAGACCACGTTGCGGCTATTACAGTTGGTGAAGGAACGTTGTTCCCATGTGGACTGATTGGAAAAAGTGATTTTACGACTTTTTTGCGTATATTCACAGGATGCACAAGTGCCGCTAGGAAAATGTCCACTGACTGCTGTTAGTTTTGGAGGGTCATTGTTGCCAATGTTTCTTGGTCTTGTGTGGATCAAGAGATCCTTTAAGTTTTTACCTCGTCCTTGTGAGAACATGGGTTTCGGGAAATTCAGTTTGCTGCAGTTAAGTATTTTCCAGTGTTTATTCACAATTTTTGTGATGCGATTCGAATTTGTATTGTATGTTCTTACACAGATGGGGTGTGAATCAGGTTCTCTTGTCTGTGTAGGTTCTAACAGGGCCTCTCTGTTGTTATTCCGGGCTCTCTTTTTTCCTTTGTTTATAACAGTTTTAGGGTAGTTCCTGTCCAGTTGTTTGCACTCTAAGTCAGCTGCTTCGGTTTTGAAATCTTTGATATTGCTGCAGTTGCGCCGCAACCGGAGAAATTGCCCATAAGGTAGATTATCGCGCAAATGACGCAGATGGAAGCTGTTATAAAGTAGCAAGCTATTCTTAGCAGTAGGTTTGAAGTGGGTGCATGTTTCCAACTTCTCCTCAATGGGATAGATGTTTAAGTCTAGGAACACAAGGTTCTCCTTTGAGACTGTGTGAGTGAATTTGATAAAACGATCTTGTTGATTGAGCCAGGTCATGAAAAAATTGACTGAATCTTGGTCTCCCCTCCAAATCACTAGCACATTGTCAATGTACCTTTTCCATGTCACAAAAATGGTTCCTGTAGGGATTTACATCGTTGAGGATTTTGGTTGTTTCAAGGTGGTGCACGTACAGACCGGCTAGACTAGGAGCACACGTGCTCCCCATGCTCGTGCCGTGTTTCTGTAGGTATTATGTGCTTTCTTTTGAAAAAAGTTCTTCTTTAGTGATAGGGAGATGCATTCTAGTACCACTTGTCTCGGTGTGTGGTATTCCCAAAGTGTGGAAAAGAGGACTTCTTCTATTATTTCCAAAGTTTCTTGGTGATGGAGGCTAGTGTAGAGGCTTTCTACATCTAAGCCTAAAAGAAGATCTTGTTCTGGATCAAAATGCGCTTCCTTGACCAATTGGAGGACAGCTTTGGTGTCTCTAAAGTAGGTGTCGGTCGCTTGCACTATAAGTCTAAGGAATGCATCTGCAAATTTTGACAAAGGCTCGAGGATCGAGTCTATCCCTGACACTATAGGGCGACCTGGTGGATAGGGTGCATCCTTGTGAATCTTTGGTATTGTGTAGAAGTAAGGTGTTTTGGGGTTTTCCTGGATTAGGAAGTCACTCTCTTTTTTGGTTATCCAGTCGTGTGCTCTGGCTTCCTCGATCATTACCAGAATGCAGATCCTCACCTATTCACATAGTCACAACACACAGTAAGTTAGCCATCCAGCATGGAGGACGCTGGCGGCCTCACCTTCGACGACGAAGAAGTCGATAGGATCATAGCTACCCTGCGCCCTTTTGAAGGGCTGAGCAATTCCGAACCAGGCACGAATGATGGTGACTGGGATGAACTAGCGGCTCTAAGGAGAACACAAATAAAGACAGCTTTACATAGCCTGCTTATGTCAGAGTATCTTAAGTAAAAAACAGCTCAACAGGGCCTAATAGTGAAAAACGAACCATTCATTTTCACCCATGATCTCGAATTTAAGAGAGACTGGTCCTTAATAAGTTGGAGATGCACTAGGGACTGGCTAGTCCCTATCATAAAAACTGCAACCAAACTGACACAAGAACTCAAAATAGAAATAACAAATTTAGAGGTGAAGATAAAAAGTTACCTATCCCCTGCAGCCCTAAAATTACGACTAGAAGAACTGAACCAAGAAATGACGAAATTTGAACTAACTCTGAAAAAAAGCAAATACAAGAAACATAAAAAAGACACAGAGAGCTTTACACACGAACACATTTATCCCTACATCAAAAAAGACTATGTGTCCTGGAATCACAATAGTGATCAGGATACTGACTTTTCAGACACAAGCTCAAACAGTTCAAATTCTAGCAGAACTAGTAATCAAGGAACAAGAGGAGGGATATCTTCCCGCAGAAGGCCATATTCACATGGCGGCAGAGGCTGGGTACCTTATCAGGGGCCACCAGGCTTTATGAAAGGCCCCAGGCTTTATGCAATACACACAAGTTCCACCCTATATGGGCAATCAATTCCATCCATGGGACCCACAGGCACCTTTTTTAGGCCAGCGCCAAGGCTCCAGAAGGAGCCGAAATCGAAAAGGCACACGGGTCCACTGGAACCCACAACCAGTAGTGCCCCTGGGAGTATCGACCAGGAGCCAAACAGCATCAACCAGCCGGGGAACCTAGTAGTAAACCTATCAGATTACCAACTTACAAAAGACCAAGAAAATGTCTTGGGTAAGGGACTAGGTTTTGTACCTACCAACAAGATGGACAAATTCAAAGTGTGCCAAGAAATGAAGGAATTTGTGCGGAAATTAAAACTAAAAGCCTTTTTTCAGAACTCTCAGAGTGACACTGTTGATCAATCAGACACAGGTCTTAAGAAAAAATCCACTTTCACCCCAGTAGACTCGTCCATACCAGTTGAACTGCTGGCATTTGAGAAAGCAGTCATGGAGGACCTAGAAAACCTCCCAACAGATATGAACAAAACCTACCAAAACATCACCAAGCTGGAGAGAGCTGCGCACCATGAACTTTCCAACAACCACGATATTGTAATCAAACCAGCCGATAAGGGTGGAGCTACCGTCATACAGACCTATGACAACTATGATAGAGAATGCAGGAAACTATTAGAGGATACACGTAACTATCAGGTACTCAGAGAAGACCCCACCGAAGAGGTGAGGATCTGCATTCTGGTAATGATTGAGGAAGCCAGAGCACACGACTGGATAACTAAAAAAGATAGCGACATCCTAATCCAGGAAAACCCCAAAACACCTTACTTCTACACAATACCAAAGATTCACAAGGATGCACCCTATCCACCAGGTCGCCCTATAGTGTCAGGGATAGACTCGATCCTCGAGCCTTTGTCAAAATTTGCAGACGCATTCCTTAGACCTATAGTGCAAGCGACAGACACCTACTTGAGAGACACCAAAGCTGTCCTCCAATTGGTCAAGGAAGCGCATTTTGATCCAGAACAAGATCTTCTTTTAGGCTTAGATGTAGAAAGCCTCTACACTAGCCTCCCTCACCAAGAAACTTTGGAAATAATAGAAGAAGTCCTCTTTTCCACACCTTGGGAATACCACACACCGAGACAAGTGGTACTAGAATGCATCTCCCTATCACTAAAGAAGAACTTTTTTCAATTTGAAAGCACATACTACCTACAAAAACACGGCACGAGCATGGGGAGCACGTGTGCTCCTAGTCTAGCCGGTCTGTACGTGCACCACCTTGAAACAACCAAAATCCTCAACGATGTAAATCCCTACAGGAACCATGTTGTGACATGGAAAAGGTACATTGACGATGTGCTAGCGATTTGGAGGGGAGACCAAGATTCAGTCAATTTTTTCATGACATGGCTCAATCAACAAGATCGTTTTCTCAAATTCACTCACACAGTCTCAAAGGAGAAACTTGTGTTCCTAGACTTAAACATCTATCCCATTGACGGGATGTTGGAAACATGCACACACTTCAAACCCACTGCTAAGAATAGCTTGCTACTTTATAACAGCTTCCATCCGCGTTATTTGCGAGATAATCTACCTTATGGGCAATTTCTCCGGTTGCGGCGCAACTGCAGCAATATCAAAGATTTCAAAACCCAAGCAGCTGACTTAGAGTGCAAACTACTGGACAGGAACTACCCTAAAACTGTTGTAAACAAAGGAAAAAAGAGAGCCCGGAATAACAACAGAGATGCCCTGTTAGAACCTACACAGATAAGAGAACCTGATTCACGCCCCATCTGTGTAACAACATACAATACAAATTCGAAACGCATCACAAAAATTGTGAATAAACACTGGAAAATACTTAACTGCGGCAAACTGAATTTCCCGAAACCCATGTTCTCACATAGACAAGGTAAAAACTTAAAGGATCTCTTGGTCCACACAAGACCAAAAAACATTGGCAACAACGACCCTCCAAAACTAACAGCAGTCAGTGGACATTTTCCTTGCGGCACTTGTGCATCCTGTGAATATACGCAAAAAAGTCGTAAAATCACTTTTTCCAATCAGTCCACATGGGAACAAAGTTCCTTCACCAACTGTAATAGCCGCAACGTGGTCTACCTAATCACTTGCCCCTGCAAAAAAGAATATGTGGGCATGACCACAAGGCCAGTAAAAGTGTGTATGGGCGAACACCGCAGTAATGTGCGTTGTAAAAAAACAACGACAAAAATGGCAACGCACTATGCAACGATGGGACACAGTGTTCACGACCTAAAATGGACAGTGATAGAAGCTTTCAAGAATGATAAGGACCTCTTTTCAAAAGAGCAACGTTGGGTGTATCGACTAGGTACCCACCAGACAGGCCTGAATGATGAAATACCATGGTCCCAACTCAAGATTTGACAAACATAAACCTACCCAATCATAGGGTTGTACTGGATGAAATACCATGGTCCCAACTCAAGATTTGACAAACACAACCCTACCCAACTATAGGGTTGTACTGCAGGTCATACCAGATATGTGTGAAAAACGAGAGCTCAGTCCCTGCGGCCACATTATCTAATTGCTAAGTTTTCAACTTCCTTCCCAGAATAAACTCGTTCTCCACAAAGATAACAACTTACAATCAATATCATCCCCCCCTTGACAAGCATTCCCAAATACATCAGCCAATAATTGTACAATTTGTTTCACATTATCATTTTATTCAAATTAATTGCTGGATCTCCATCTCCCAGGAGTATCCCGGGATCCATGGCCCCTCCTGCACATACACGCTGAGAATTCGATCTCAGCGCATGCGCAAACGGATTAGCATCTACTCCATTTCTCGCACATGCGCGTTGAGACACCAATCTCCGCGCATGCGCGACCGGATCAGCTCCCTTTTTCAGAGCCCGCACACGCGCAGGAGCATCTCCGCTCGCGTATGTTTACCCCACCTCTGACTACGTCCCTATACTCCGCAATAATATCCAAATAATATTCTAGCAGACAATTCGTACATTTGGCAATACTAACAAACGGGCACAGAATAACCATTTTAATAATGGCCAACTCAGTAACCTAGGATTCACGTCCATTGAGGACATACCTATATCGAGTACGCCAATTTACGACTCATTACCCAATCAACACCACTATAAAAGAACCCCACCCGACCATGGCTCCTCATAACCACGGAAGCCACGGACGAAGGAGGAAGCACCGACGTGCTGGGGGTTAAGTAAGTACGGCATAGCCAATTGGGTCACATAGCCAGCAGCCCACAACTGCGACTCACAGCCTAAAACTACCAGCATTAGGACAGCCAAAATATACGGGAAAAGAAAACATTCCCTTTTTACTTTTTCCTTTCTTTTGCTCTCCCACCTTACAGATGGACCTCCATTACCCTTTGTCCAGACTTGGCTCATGAGGCATTGATCCCAATCTCGCTAAGTATGTATCACCATCAGTATACATGCTGTATCCCAACCTTACAGACTGTGTGTGTGTGTTCTAGTGCATGTGTGGCCAATTAAGATGTTCTATAGCACCTTATGTTACCTCACTGAAAAACCTCAGGATTCATCAGATATAGGCAGCAAATATGTCTATATATATGTGTGCAGTCCTTCATCTTTTCTCCCTTACAGGTGACTATAATGTCAGTGCATTGGGATCCGCGCATTAACAACCGCTTTCTCTTGTTGTTTCAGGCTTATTACATCAGAAGTACCGATATAGCTAGGGACATGTGTAAATATAAAATTATTTTTACACATTGATAAATAGTACATCATTACTTTCTTTTGTACATACACCCTTTATCTTTTGTGGAATAACATGAGTGAGTGACAGAGGGATCAAACTCTGGTCCTGACGAAGGGGATTAGCGCCCCGAAACATGTTGACCCGCACAGGAGAGTAAGCTCATTAACTTGCTTCACCTCTCCGAATCACTTTTTTTAACAATACCAGCCAGTGTCTATTAAATAGTTTTTTCTACCACTAGGCCAGGTATTTTTTATACACCACTTATTCACAACACTGACCCTACTGACACTCACTCCCATTCACTCACATAGCACCCACAATAAAAGGTGCTCCAGCGTAGTCGCTTGTCGCAGCACTGCCCCGTCCCGCAGCGGGGCGGGGCGGGAAGACCCCGATGATGAAGCATGACACCAAGGGCCCTTTTGGTGTGTGAGGGGTATTTTAACACAGAGTGTGTATTCCACAAACATCAGGATACATACCAACTCCACGTGAGGTGGACCTTTGTTGATTAACCATGCTTTTAGAAGAGGAGGATAGGCCCACCCTGGTGCCGCTGAGCACCACCTCTTCACTCCCCCCATTGATATTTTTTACTCTTCAGACAGCGCACAGCTGTGGAAGCTCCTTTCCCCATTAAAGAAACCAGTATTCCTGGACCCAAACAGATTAGTTAATTCGGTTTTCTCTGTTCTATTTTTTCATTTTTCATTGTTTATCACTCTCTTTTGTCACGAACATCCCAGTTAGGTCACATACATAGTCACAACACACAGTAAGTTAGCCATCCAGCATGGAGGACGCTGGCGGCCTCACCTTCGACGACGAAGAAGTTGATAGGATCATAGCTACCCTGCGCCCTTTTGAAGGGCTGAGCAATTCCGAACCCGGCACGAATGATGGTGACTGGGATGAACTAGCGGCTCTAAGGAGAACACAAAGAAAGACAGCTTTACATGGCCTGCTTATGTCAGAGTATCTTAAGTCAAAAACAGCTCCACAGGGCGTAATAGTGAAAAACGAACCATTCATTTTCACCCATGATCTCGAATTTAAGAGAGACTGGTCCTTAATAAGTTGGAGATGCACTAGGGACTGGCTAGTCCTTATCATAAAAACTGCAACCAAACTGACACAAGAACTCAAAATAGAAATAACAAAACTAGAGGTGAAGATAAAAAGTTACCTATCCCCTGCAGCCCTAAAATTACGACTAGAAGAACTGAACCAAGAAATGGCGGAATTTGAACTAACTCTGAAAAAAAGCAAATACAAGAAACATAAAAAAGACACAGAGAGCTTTACACACGAACGCATATATCCCTACATCAAAAAAGACTATGTGTCCAGGAATCACAATAGTGATCAGGATACTGACTTTTCAGACACAAGCTCAAACAGTTCAAATTCTAGCAGAACTAGTAACCAAGGAACAAGAGGAGAGATATCTTCCCGCAGAAGGCCATATTCACATGGCGGCAGCGGCTGGGTACCTTATCAGCGGCCACCAGGCTTTATGCAAGGTCCCCCGGGCTATATGCAACACACACAAGTTCCACCCTATATGGGCAATCAATTCCATCCATGGGACCCACAGGCACCGCCTTCAAACTACTATGGCCCACCGCCTTTTTTAGGCAAGCGCCAAAGCCCCAGAAGGAGCAGAAATCGAAAAGGCACACGGGTCCACTGGAAACCACAACCAGTAGTGCCCCTGGGAGTATCGACCAGGAGCCAAACAGCATCAACCAGCCGGGGAACCTAGTAGTAAACCTATCAGATTACCAACTTACAAAAGACCAAGAAAATGTCTTGGGTAAGGGACTAGGTTTTGTACCTACCAACAAGATGGACAAATTCAAAGTTTGCCAAGAAATGAAGGAATTTGTGCGGAAATTAAAACTAAAAGCCTTTTTTCAGAACTCTCAGAGTGACACTGTTGATCAATCAGACACAGGTCTTAAGAAAAAATCCACTTTCACCCCAGTAGACTCGTCCATACCAGTTGAACTGCTGGCATTTGAGAAAGCAGTCATGGAGGACCTAGAAAACCTCCCAACAGATATGAACAAAACATCACCAAGCTGGAGAGAGCAGCGCTCCATAAACTTTCCAACAACCACGATATTGTAATCAAACCAGCCGATAAGGGTGGAGCTACCGTCATACAGACCTATGACAACTATGATAGAGAATGCAGGAAACTATTAGAGGATACACGTAACTATCAGGTACTCAGAGAAGACCCCACAGAAGAGGTGAGGATCTGCATATTGGTAATGATCGAGGAAGCCAGAGCACACGACTGGATAACCAAAAAAAGCGAGCGACTTCCTAATCCAGGAAAACCCCAAAACACCTTACTTCTACACAATACCAAAGATTCACAAGGATGCACCCTATCCACCAGGTCGCCCTATAGTGTCAGGGATAGACTCGATCCTCGAGCCTTTGTCAAAATTTGCAGACGCATTCCTTAGACCTATAGGGCAAGCGACCAACACCTATTTGAGAGACACCAAAGCTGTCCTCCAATTGGTCAAGGAAGCGCATTTTGATCCAGAACAAGATCTTCTTTTAGGCTTAGATGTAGAAAGCCTCTACACTAGCCTCCCTCACCAAGAAACTTTGGAAATAATAGAAGAAGTCCTCTTTTCCACACCTTGGGAATACCACACACAGAGACAAGTGGTACTAGAATGCATCTCCCTATCACTAAAGAAGAACTTTTTTCAATATGAAAGCACATACTACCTACAAAAACACGGCACGAGCATGGGGAGCACGTGTGCTCCTAGTCTAGCCGGTCTGTACGTGCACCACCTTGAAACAACCAAAATCTTCAACGATGTAAATCCCTACAGGAACCATGTTGTGACATGGAAAAGGTACATTGACGATGTGCTAGTGATTTGGAGGGGAGACCAAGATTCAGTCAATTTTTTCATGACCTGGTTCAATCAACAAGATCGTTTTCTCAAATTCACTCACACAGTCTCAAAGGAGAACCTTGTGTTCCTAGACTTAAACACCTATCCCATTGACGGGAAGTTGGAAACATGCACCCACTTCAAACCCACTGCTAAGAATAGCTTGCTACTTTATAACAGCTTCCATCCGCGTTATTTGTGCGATAATCTACCTTATGGGCAATTTCTCCGGTTGCGGCGCAACTGCAGCAATATCAAAGATTTCAAAACCCAAGCAGCTGACTTAGAGTGCAAACTACTGGACAGGAACTACCCTAAAACTGTTGTAAACAAAGGAAAAAAGAGAGCCCGGAATAACAACAGAGAGGCCCTGTTAGAACCTACACAGATAAGAGAACCTGATTCACGCCCCATCTGTGTAACAACATACAATACAAATTCGAAACGCATCACAAAAATTGTGAATAAACACTGGAAAATACTTAACTGCGGCAAACTGAATTTCCCGACACCCATGTTCTCACATAGACGAGGTAAAAACTTAAAGGATCTCTTGGTCCACACAAGACCAAGAAACATTGGCAACAACGACCCTCCAAAACTAACAGCAGTCAGTGGACATTTTCCTTGCGGCACTTGTGCATCCTGTGAATATACGCAAAAAAGTCATAAAATCACTTTTTCCAATCAGTCCACATGGGAACAACGTTCCTTCACCAACTGTAATAGCCGCAACGTGGTCTACCTAATCACTTGCCCCTGCAAAAAAGAATATGTGGGCATGACCACAAGGCCAGTAAAAGTGTGTATGGGCGAACACCGCAGTAATGTGCGTTGTAAAAAAACAACGACAAAAATGGCAACGCACTATGCAACGATGGGACACAGTGTTCACGACCTAAAATGGACAGTGATAGAAGCTTTCAAGAATGATAAGGACCTCTTTTCAAAAGAGCAACGTTGGGTGTATCGACTAGGTACCCACCAGACAGGCCTGAATGATGAAATACCATGGTCCCAACTCAAGATTTGACAAACATAAACCTACCCAATCATAGGGTTGTACTGGATGAAATACCATAGTCCCAACTCAAGATTTGACAAACACAACCCTACCCAACTATAGGGTTGTACTGCAGGTCATACCAGATATGTGCGAAAAACGAGAGCTCAGTCCCTGCGGCCACATTATCTAATTGTTAAGTTTTCAACTTCCTTCCCAGAATAAACTCGTTCTCCACAAAGATAACAACTTACAATCAATATCATCCCCCTTGACAAGCATTCCCAAATACATCAGCCAATAATTGTACAGTTTGTTTCACATTATCATTTTATTTAAATTAATTGCTGGATCTCTATCTCCCAGGAGTATCCCGGGATCCATGGCCCCTCCTGCACATACACGCTGAGAATTCGATCTCAGCGCATGCGCAAACGGATTAGCATCTACTCCGTTTCTCGCACATGCGCGTTGAGACACAAATCTTCGCGCATGCGCGACCGGATCAGCTCCCTCTTTCAGAGCCCGCACACGCGCAGGAGCATCTCCGCTCGCGTATGTTTACCCTACCTCTGACTACGTCCCTATACTCCGCAATAATATCCAAATAATATTCTAGCAGACAATTCGTACATTTGGCAATACTAACAAACGGGCACAGAATAACCATTTTAATAATGGCGGACTCAGTAACCTAGGATTCAGGTCCATTGAGGACATACCTATATCGAATTCGCCAATTTACCGACTCATTACCCAATCAACACCAATATAAAAGAACCCCACCCGACCATGGCTCCTTATAACCCCGGAAGCCACGGACGAAGGAGGAAGCACCGATGTGCTGGGGGTTAAGTAAGTACGGCATAGCCGATTGGGTCACATAGTCAGCAGCCCACAACTGCGACTCACAGCCTAAAACTACCAGCATTAGGACAGCCAAAATATACGGAAAAAGAAAACATTCCCTTTTTCCTTTTTCCTTTCTTCTGCTCTCCCACCTTACAGATGGACCTCCATTACCCTTTGTCCAGACTTGGCTCATGAGGCAATGATCCCAATCTCGCTAATTATGTATCACCATCAGTATACATGCTGTATCCCAACCTTACAGACTGTGTGTGTGTTCTAGTGCATGTGTGGCCTATAAAGATGTTCTATAGCACCTTATGTTACCTCACTGAAAAACCAGAGGATTCATCAGATATAGGCAGCAAATATGCCTATATATATGTGTGCAGTCCTTCATCTTTTCTCCCTTACAGGTGACTATAATGTCAGCGCATTGGGATCCGCGCATTAACAACCGCGTTCTCTTGTTGTTTCAGGCTTATTACATCAGAAGTACCGATATAGCTAGGGACACGTGTAAATATAAAATTATTTTTACACATTGATAAATAGTACATCATTACTTTCTTTTGTACATACACCCTTTATCTTTTGTGGAATAACATGAGTGAGTGACAGGGGGATCAAACTCTGGTCCTGACGAAGGGGATTAGCGCCCCGAAACATGTTGACCCGCACAGGAGAGTAAGCCCATTAACTTGCTTCACCTCTCCGAATCACTTTTTTTAACAATACCAGCCAGTGTCTATTAAATAGTTTTTTCTACCACTAGGCCAGGTATTTTTTATACACCACTTATTCACAACACTGACCCTACTGACACTCACTCCCATTCACTCACATAGCACCGACAATAAAAGGTGCTCCAGCGTAGTCGCTTGTCGCAGCACTGCCCTGTCCCGCAGCGGGGCGGGAAGACCCCGATGATGAAGCATGACCCCAAGGGCCCTTTTGGTGTGTGAGGGGTATTTTAACACAGAGTGTGTATTCCACAAACATCAGGATACATACCAACTCCACGTGAGGTGGACCTTTGTTGATTAACCATACTTTCAGAAGAGGAGGATAGGCCCACCCTGGTGCCGCTGAGCACCACCTCTTCACTCCCCCCATTGATATTTTTTACTCTTCAGACAGCGCACAGCTGTGGGAGTTCCTTTCCCCATTAAAGAAACCAGTATTCCTGGACCCAAACAGATTAGCCAATTCGGTTATCTCTGTTCTATTTTTTCATTTTTCATTGTTTATCACTCTCTTTTGTCACGAACATCCCAGTTAGGTCACACACATAGTCACAACACACAGTAAGTTAGCCATCCAGCATGGAGGACGCTGGCGGCCTCACCTTCGACGACGAAGTAGTTGATAGGATCATAGCTACCCTGCGCCCTTTTGAAGGGCTGAGCAATTCCGAACCCGGCACGAATGATGGTGACTGGGATGAACTAGCGGCTCTAAGGAGAACACAAATAAAGACAGCTTTACATGGCCTGCTTATGTCAGAGTACCTTAAGTCAAAAACAGCTCCACAGGGCCTAATAGTGAAAAACGAACCATTCATTTTCCCCATGATCTTGAATTTAAGAGAGACTGGTCCTTAATAAGTTGGAGATGCACTAGGGACTGGCTAGTCCTCATCATAAAAACTGCAACCAAACTGACACAAGAACTCAAAATAGAAATAACAAAACTAGAGGTGAAGATAAAAAGTTACCTATCCCCTGCAGCCCTAAAATTAAGACTAGAAGAACTGAACCAAGAAATGACGGAATTTGAACTAACTCTGAAAAAAAGCGAATACGAGAAACATAAAAAAGACACAGAGAGCTTTACACACGAACGCATATATCCCTACATCAAAAAAGACTATGTGTCCAGGAATCACAATAGTGATCAGGATACTGACTTTTCAGACACAAGCTCAAACAGTTCAAATTCTAGCAGAACTAGTAACCAAGGAACAAGAGGAGGGATATCTTCCCGCAGAAGGCCATATTCACATGGCGGCAGAGGCTGGGTACCTTATCAGGGGCCACCAGGCTTTATGCAAGGTCACCCGGGCTATACGCAATACACACAAGTTCCACCCTATATGGGCAATCAATTCCATCCATGGGACCCACAGGCACCGCCTTCAAACTACTATGGCCCACCGCCTTTTTTAGGCCAGCGCCAAGGCCCCAAAAGGAGCAGAAATCAAAAAGGCACACGGGTCCACTGGAAACCACAACCAGTAGTGCCCCTGGGAGTATCGACCAGGAGCCAAACAGCATCAACCAGCCGGGGAACCTAGTAGTAAACCTATCAGATTACCAACTTACAAAAGACCAAGAAAATGTCTTGGGTAAGGGACTAGGTTTTGTACCTACCAACAAGATGGACAAATTCAAAGTGTGCCAAGAAATGAAGGAATTTGTGCGGAAATTAAAACTAAAAGCCTTTTTTCAGAACTCTCAGAGTGACACTGTTGATCAATCAGACACAGGACTTAAGAAAAAAGTCCACTTTCACCCCAGTAGACTCGTCCATACCAGTTGAACTGCTGGCATTTGAGAAAGCAGTCATGGAGGACCTAGAAAACCTCCCAACAGATATGAACAAAACCTACCAAAACATCTCCAAGCTGGAGAGAGCTGCGCTCCATGAACTTTCCAACAACCACGATATTGTAATCAAACCAGCCGATAAGGGTGGAGCTACCGTCATACAGACCTATGACAACTATGATAGAGAATGCAGGAAACTATTAGAGGATACACGTAACTATCAGGTACTCAGAGAAGACCCCACAGAAGAGGTGAGGATCTGCATTCTGGTAATGATCGAGGAAGCCAGAGCACACGACTGGATAACCAAAAAAAGCGAGCGACTTCCTAATCCAGGAAAACCCCAAAACACCTTACTTCTACACAATACCAAAGATTCACAAGGATTCACCCTATCCACCAGGTAGCCCTATAGTGTCAGGGATAGACTCGATCCTCGAGCCTTCGTCAAAATTTGCAGACGCATTCCTTAGACCTATAGTGCAAGCGACCAACACCTACTTGAGAGACACCAAAGCTGTCCTCCAATTGGTCAAGGAAGCGCATTTTGATCCAGAACAAGATCTTCTTTTAGGCTTAGATGTAGAAAGCCTCTACACTAGACTCCCTCACCAAGAAACTTTGGAAATAATAGAAGAAGTCCTCTTTTCCACACCTTGGGAATACCACACACCGAGACAAGTGGTACTAGAATGCATCTCCCTATCACTAAAGAAGTACTTTTTTCAATATGAAAGCACATACTACCTACAGAAACACGGCACGAGCATGGAGAGCACGTGTGCTCCTAGTCTAGCCGGTCTGTACGTGCACCACCTTGAAACAACCAAAATCCTCAACGATGTAAATCCCTACAGGAACCATGTTGTGACATGGAAAAGGTACATTGACGATGTGCTAGTGATTTGGAGGGGAGACCAAGATTCAGTCAATTTTTTCATGACCTGGTTCAATCAACAAGATCGTTTTCTCAAATTCACTCACACACTCTCAAAGGAGAACCTTGTGTTCCTAGACTTAAACATCTATCCCATTGACGGGAAGTTGGAAACATGCACCCACTTTAACCCCACTGCTAAGAATAGCTTGCTACTTTATAACAGCTTCCATCCGCGTCATTTGCGCGATAATCGACCTTATGGGCAATTTCTCCGGTTGCGGCGCAACTGCAGCAATATCAAAGATTTCAAAACCCAAGCAGCTGACTTAGAGTGCAAACTACTGGACAGGAACTACCCTAAAACTGTTGTAAACAAAGGAAAAAAGAGAGCCCGGAATAACAACAGAGAGGCCCTGTTAGAACCTACACAGATAAGAGAACCTGATTCACGCCCCATCTGTGTAACAACATACAATACAAATTTGAATCGCATCACAAAAATTGTGAATAAACGCTGAAAAATACTTAACTGCGGCAAACTGAATTTCCCGAAACCCATGTTCTCACATAGACGAGGTAAAAACTTAAAGGATCTCTTGGTCCACACAAGACCAAGAAACATTGGCAACAATGACCCTCCAAAACTAACAGCAGTCAGTGGACATTTTCCTTGCGGCACTTGTTCATCCTATGAATATACGCAAAAAAGTCGTAAAATCACTTTTTCCAATCAGTCCACATGGGAACAACGTTCCTTCACCAACTGTAATAGCCGCAACGTGGTCTACCTAATCACTTGCCCCTGCAAAAAAGAATATGTGGGCATGACCACAAGGCCAGTGAAAGTGCGTATGGGCAAACACCGCAGTAATGTGCGTTGTAAAAAAACAACGACAAAAATGGCAACGCACTATGCAACGATGGGACACAGTGTTCACGACCTAAAATGGACAGTGATAGAAGCTTTCAAGAATGATAAGGACCTCTTTTCAAAAGAGCAACGTTGGGTGTATCGACTAGGTACCCACCAGACAGGCCTGAATGATGAAATACCATGGTCCCAACTCAAGATTTGACAAACATAAACCTACCCAATCATAGGGTTGTACTGGATGAAATACCATGGTCCCAACTCAAGATTTGACAAACACAACCCAACCCAACTATAGGGTTGTACTGCAGGTCATACCAGATATGTGCGAAAAACGAGAGCTCAGTCCCTGCGGCCACATTATCTAATTGTTAAGTTTTCAACTTCCTTCCCAGAATAAACTCGTTCTCCACAAAGATAACAACTTACAATCAATATCATCCCCCTTGACAAGCATTCCCAAATACATCAGCCAATAATTGTACAGTTTGTTTCACATTATCATTTTATTTAAATTAATTGCTGGATCTCTATCTCCCAGGATTATCCCGGGATCCATGGCCCCTCCTGCACATACACGCTGAGAATTCGATCTCAGCGCATGCGCAAACGGATTAGCATCTACTCCGTTTCTCGCACATGCGCGTTGAGACACAAATCTCCGCGCATGCGCGACCGGATCAGCTCCCTCTTTCAGAGCCCGCACACGCGCAGGAGCATCTCCGCTCGCGTATCTTTACCCTACCTCTGACTACGTCCCTATACTCCGCAATAATATCCAAATAATATTCTAGCAGACAATTCGTACATTTGGCAATACTAACAAACGGGCACAGAATAACCATTTTAATAATGGCCGACTCAGTAACCTAGGATTCAGGTCCATTGAGGACATACCTATATCGAGTACGTCAATTTAACGACTCATTACCCAATCCACACCACTATAAAAGAACCCCACCCGACCATGGCTCCTCATAACCACGGAAGCCACGGACGAAGGAGGAAGCACCGACGTGCTGGGGGTTAAGTAAGTACGGCATAGCCGATTGGGTCACATAGTCAGCAGCCCACAACTGCGACTCACAGCCTAAAACTACCAGCATTAGGACAGCCAAAATATACGGGAAAAGAAAACATTCCCTTTTTCCTTTTTCCTTTCTTCTGCTCTCCCACCTTACAGATGGACCTCCATTACCCTTTGTCCAGACTTGGCTCATGAGGCATTGATCCCAATCTCTCTAAGTATGTATTACCATCAGTATACATGCTGTATCCCAACCTTACAGACTGTGTGTGTGTTCTAGTGCATGTGTGGCCTATTAAGATGTTGTATAGTACCTTATGTTACCTCACTGAAAAACCTCAGGATTCATCAGATATAGGCAGCAAATATGTCTATATATATGTGTGCAGTCCTTCATCTTTTCTCCCTTACAGGTGACTATAATGTCAGCGCATTGGGATCCGCGCATTAACAACCGCGTTCTCTTGTTGTTTCAGGCTTATTACATCAGAAGTACTGATATAGCTAGGGACACGTGTAAATATAAAATTATTTTTACACATTGATTAATAGTACATCATCACTTTCTTTTGTACATACACCCTTTATCTTTTGTGGAATAACATGAGTGAGTGACAGGGGGATCCAACCCTGGTCCTGGTGAAGGGGATTAGCGCCCCGAAACATGTTGACCCGCACAGGAGAGTAAGCTCATTAACTTGCTTCACCTCTCCGAATCACTTTTTTTAACAATACCAGCCAGTGTCTATTAAATAGTTTTTTCTACCACTAGGCCAGGTATTTTTTATACACCACTTATTCACAACACTGACCCTACTGACACTCACTCCCATTCACTCACATAGCACCCACAATAAAAGGTGCTCCAGCGTAGTCGCTTGTCGCAGCACTGCCCCGTCCCGCAGAGGGGCGGGAAGACCCCGATGATGAAGCATGACACCAAGGGCCCTTTTGGTGTGTGAGGGGTATTTTAACACAGAGTGTGTATTCCACGAACATCAGGATACATACCAACTCCACGTGAGGTAGACCTTTGTTAATTAACCATACTTCCAGAAGAGTCTATCAATCAATCAATCAATCAATCACAGATATTTATAGAGCGCACTACTTACCCGGGGGGTCTAAAGGCGCTTGGGGGGTGGGGGGTGTGTGCTGCTACTGCTCGAAGAGCCAGGTCTTGAGCTTCTTCCTGAACGAGAGGTGGTCTTGGGTCAGGCGCAGGTCGGGAGGGAGGGAGTTCCAGGAGAGGAGGATAGGCCCACCCTGGTGCCGCTGAGCACCACCTCTTCACTCCCCCCATTGATATTTTTTACTCTTCAGACAGCGCACAGCTGTTGGAGTTCCTTTCCCCATTAAAGAAACCAGTATTCCTGGACCCAAACAGATTAGCCAATTCGGTTTTCTCTGTTCTATTTTTTCATTTTTCATTGTTTATCACTCTCTTTTGTCACGAACATCCCAGTTAGGTCACACACATAGTCACAACACACAGTAAGTTAGCCATCCAGCATGGAGGAAGCTGGCGGCCTCACCTTCGACGACGAAGAAGTCGATAGGATCATAGCTACTCTGCGCCCTTTTGAAGGGCTGAGCAATTCCGAACCCGGCACGAATGATGGTGACTGGGATGAACTAGCGGCTCTAAGGAGAACACAAATAAAGACAGCTTTACATGGCCTGCTTATGTCAGAGTATCTTAAGTCAAAAACAGCTCCACAGGGCCTAATAGTGAAAAACAAACCATTCATTTTCACCCATGATCTCGAATTTAAGAGAGACTGGTCCTTAATAAGTTGGAGATGCACTAGGGACTGGCTAGTCCTTATCATAAAAACTGCAACCAAACTGACACAAGAACTCAAAATAGAAATAACAAAACTAGAGGTGAAGATAAAAAGTTACCTATCCCCTGCAGCCCTAAAATTACGACTAGAAGAACTGAACCAAGAAATGGCGGAATTTGAACTAACTCTGAAAAAAAGCATATACAAGAAACATAAAAAAGACACAGAGAGCTTTACACACGAACGCATATATCCCTACATCAAAAAAGACTATGTGTCCAGGAATCACATTAGTGATCAGGATACTGACCTTTCAGACACAAGCTCAAACAGTTCAAATTCTAGCAGAACTAGTAACCAAGGAACAAGAGGAGGGATATCTTCCCGCAGAAGGCCATATTCACATGGCGGCAGAGGCTGGGTACCTTATCAGGGGCCACCAGGCTTTATGCAAGGCCCCCGGGCTATATGCAATACACACAAGTTCCACCCTATATGGGCAATCAATTCCATCCATGGGACCCACAGGCACCGCCTTCAAACTACTATGGCCCACTGCCTTTTTTAGGCCAGCGCCAAGGCCCCAGAAGGAGCAGAAATCGAAAAAGGCACACGGGTCCACTGGAACCCACAACCAGTAGTGGCCCTGGGAGTATCGACCAGGAGCCAAACAGCATCAACCAGCCGGGGAACCTAGTAGTAAACCTATCAGATTACCAACTTACAAAAGACCAAGACAATGTCTTGGGTAAGGGACTAGGTTTTGTACCTACCAACAAGATGGACAAATTCAAAGTGTGCCAAGAAATGAAGGAATTTGTGCGGAAATTAAAACTAAAAGCCTTTTTTCAGAACTCTCTGAGTGACACTGTTGATTAATCAGACACAGGTCTTAAGAATAAATCCACTTTCACCCAGTAGACTCGTCCATACCAGTTGAACTGCTTGCATTTGAGAAAGCAGTCATGGAGGACCTAGAAAACCTCCCAACAGATATGAACAAAACCTACCAAAACATCACCAAGCTGGAGAGAGCTGCGCTCCATGAACTTTCCAACAACCACGATATTGTAATCAAACCAGCCGATAAGGGTGGAGCTACTGTCATACAGACCAATGACAACTATGATAGAGAATGCAGGAAACTATTAGAGGATACACGTAACTATCAGGTACTCAGAGAAGACCCCACCGAAGAGGTGAGGATCTGCATTCTGGTAATGATCGAGGAAGCCAGAGCACACGACTGGATAACCAAAAAAGAGAGCGACTTCCTAATCCAGGAAAACCCCAAAACACCTTACTTCTACACAATACCAAAGATTCACAAGGATGCACCCTATCCACCAGGTCGCCCTATAGTGTCAGGGATAGACTCGATCCTCGAGCCTTTGTCAAAATTTGCAGACACATTCCTTAGACCTATAGTGCAAGCGACCGACACCTACTTGAGAGACACCAAAGCTGTCCTCCAATTGGTCAAGTAAGCGCATTTTGATCCAGAACAAGATCTTCTTTTAGGCTTAGATGTAGAAAGCCTCTACACTAGCCTCCCTCACCAAGAAACTTTGGAAATAATAGAAGAAGTCCTCTTTTCCACACCTTGGGAATACCACACACCGAGACAAGTGGTACTAGAATGCATCTCCTTATCACTAAAGAAGAACTTTTTTCAATATGAAAGCACATACTACCTACAGAAACACGGCATGAGCATTGGGAGCACGTGTGCTCCTAGTCTAGCCGGCTGTACGTGCACCACATTGAAACAACCAAAATCCTCAACGATGTAAATCCCTACAGGAACCATGTTGTGATATGGAAAAGGTACATTGACGATGTGCTAGTGATTTGGAGGGGAGACCAAGATTCAGTCCATTTTTTCATGACCTGGCTCAATCAACAAGATCGTTTTCTCAAATTCACTCCCACAGTCTCAAAGGAGAACCTTGTGTTCCTAGACTTAAAGATCTATCCCATTGACGGGAAGTTGGAAACATGCACCCACTTCAAACCCACTGCTAAGAATAGCTTGCTACTTTATAACAGCTTCCATCCGCGTCATTTGCGCGATAATCTACCTTATGGGCAATTTCTCTGGTTGCGGCGCAACTGCAGCAATATCAAAGATTTCAAAACCCAAGCAGCTGACTTAGAGTGCAAACTACTGGACAGGAACTACCCTAAAATCGTTGTAAACAAAGGAAAAAAGAGAGCCCAGAATAACAACAGAGAGGCCCTTTTAGAACCTACACAGATAAGAGAACCTGATTCACGCCCCATCTGTGTAACAACATATAATACAAATTCGAATCGCATCAAAAAATTGTGAATAAACACTGGAAAATACTTAACTGCGGCAAACTGAATTTCCCGAAACCCATGTTCTCACATAGACGAGGTAAAAACTTAAAGGATCTCTTGGTCCACACAAAACCAAGAAACATTGGCAACTATGACCCTCCAAAACTAACAGCAGTAGGTGGACATTTTCCTTGCGGCACTTGGGCATCCTCTGAATACACGCAAAAAAGTCGTAAAATCACTTTTTCCAATCAGTCCACATGGGAACAACGTTCCTTCACCAACTGTAATAGCCGCAACGTGGTCTACCTAATCACTTGCCCCTGCAAAAAAGAATATGTGGGCATGACCACGAGGCCAGTGAAAGTGCGTATGGGCGAACACCGCAGTAATGTGCGTTGTAAAAAAACGACGACAAAAATGGCAACGCACTATGCAACGATGGGACACAGTGTTCATGACCTAAAATGGACAATGATAGAAGCTTTCAAGAATGATAAGGACCTCTTTTCAAAAGAGCAACGTTGGGTGTATCGACTAGGTACCCACCAGACAGGCCTGAATGATGAAATACCTGGTCCCAACTCAAGATTTGACAAACATAACCTTACCCAATCATACGGTTGTACTGGATGAAATACCATGGTCCCAACTCAAGATTTGACAAACACAACCCTACCCAACTATAGGGTTGTACTGTAGGTCATACCAGATATGTGCGAAAAACGAGAGCTCAGCCCCTGCGGCCACATTATCTAATTGCTAAGTTTTCAACTTCCTTCCCAGAATAAACTTGTTCTCCACAAAGATAACAACTTACAATCAATATCATCCCCCCCCTTGACAAGCATTCCCAAATACATCAGCCAATAATTGTACAATTTGTTTCACATTATCATTTTATTTAAATTAATTGCTGGATCTCCATCTCCCAGGAGTATCCTGGGATCCATGGCCCCTCCTGCACATACACGCTGAGAATTCGATCTCAGCACATGCGCAAACGGATTAGCATCTACTCCGTTTCTCGCACATGCGTGTTGAGACACCAATCTCCGCGCATGCGCGACCAGATCAGCTCCCTCTTTCAGAGCCCGCACACGGGCAGGAGCATCTCCGCTCGCGTATGTTTACCCCACCTCTGACTACGTCCCTATACTCCGGAATAATATCCAAATAATATTCTAGCAGACAATTCGTACATTTGGCAATACTAACAAACGGGCGCAGAATAACCATTTTAATAATGGCCGACTCAGTAACCTAGGATTCAGGTCCATTGAGGACATACCTATATCGAGTACGCCAATTTAACGACTCATTACCCAATCAACACCACTATAAAAGAACCCCACCCGACCATGGCTCCTCATAACCACGGAAGCCACGCACGAAGGAGGAAGCACCGACGTGCTGGGGGTTAAGTAAGTACGGCATAGCCGATTGGGTCACATAGTCAGCAGCCCACAACTGCGACTCACAGCCTAAAACTACCAGCATTAGGACAGCCAAAATATACGGGAAAAGAAAACATTCCCTTTTTCCTTTTTCCTTTCTTTTCCTCTCCCACCTTACAGATGGACCTCCACTACCCTTTGTCCAGACTTGGCTCATGAGGCATTGATCCCAATCTCTCTAAGTATGTATCTCCATCAGTATACATGCTGTATCCCAACCTTACAGACTGTGTGTGTGTTCTAGTGCATGTGTGGCCTATTAAGATGTTGTATAGCACCTTATGTTACCTCACTGAAAAACCTCAGGATTCATCAGATATAGGCAGCAAATATGTCTATATATATGTGTGCAGTCCTTCACATTTTCTCCCTTACAGGTGACTATAATGTCAGCGCATTGGGATCCGCGCATTAACAACCGCGTTCTCTTGTTGTTTCAGGCTTATTACATCAGAAGTACTGATATAGCTAGGGACACGTGTAAATATACAATTATTTTTACACATTGATAAATAGTACATCATCACTTTCTTTTGTACATACACCCTTTATCTTTTGTAGAATAACATGATTGAGTGACAGGGGGATCCAACCCTGGTCCTGAGGAAGGGGATTAGCGCCCCGAAACATGTTGACCCGCACAGGAGAGTAAGCTCATTAACTTGCTTCACCTCTCGGAATCACTGTTTTTTTAACAATACCAGCCAGTGTCTATTAAATAGTTTTTCCTACCGCTAGGCCAGGTATTTTTTATACACCACTTATTCACAACACTGACCATACTGACACTCACTCCCATTCACTCACATAGCACCCACAATAAATGGTGCTCCAGCGTAGTCGCTTGTCACAGCACTGCCCCGTCTCGCAGCGGGGCGGTGTAAGCGTGGGGTGGGAGCGGACCGGAATAACAAGCGTGGAGGCCGTATGTAGTGGGCTATCTCGTAGCCGGTGTTTATTATAGTACAATTTTCCAAGGGTAGGGCACAAGGGAAAAGAGAGTTCTAAAGGATTGCAGGTTCCGGGTCCGAGGTGATGAGTCTTCGTGCGCTGAACGTCCAGGGACAGCTGTTGGTCTTTGACTGGAGTCGGGGCTGGTCCTTGAGGCAGCAGTCGACTCAGCTCCCGGACGGTGGTTCCTCGGAGGGGGGGGAAAGGAGAGAGAGAATAGGGGCCGTTAGATCTGTCGGTCAAACCGAGGGTAGGAGACTGTTTCCTTCACCGGAGTGTTGGGGCTAGAACGAAGGTGAGGAAAGGGAGGGGAAGGTAAGAGAGGAGAAGAGACAGCACGGTCAGGGTGGAGGGTGATTTTGTGCCAGGACGTGGGGGAGGTGTTATCTACAGTCGTGATTGTGCCACTCTCACACGAATATACACTCTATTCACAGTGCGCGGTGAAACGTGAAGGGGGGGGACTCTATTGTACAAGGGTTGTATTTACAGCCTACTATTTACAGACACTCGTACCGCCTACTATCTACACACACACGGAACTGGTACTCACTTGGCCCGCCGCAACTCCGTCCTTGAGTTGCAGCCGCTCTCCAGCGTCCTCCTCTGGACTCCACCTTTCCTCCGTCCAGACCTCGTCTCCTGGTTCGGGTTCGCCTCTCTTCTCCGGGGGTTCTTCGCACGCCGTCTCCTGCCACGAGTCTTCCTGCTTGAACGCGGTGTTGTCGGTTCTTCCTGCTTTTCTGTGGTCCGCCTCCTGAAAGGGGGAGGGACTTCCGGGGTCGCGGGGATGCACTTCCGGTGTGTTCCGCGTTGGGACTGGTTCCTGCAGGGAAAGAGAAAGGGGTGGAGTCCTGGTTGTTTTGGTTGTCCGGGCAACAGGGAATGGTGGTTGTGACCGGGAGGGGCGACGTGGTATCCGCGCTGACGGCGCCGTGGTCCCATCACATCCCCTTCCCCTAGCTGTCCTTCTTGATCGGGTAAGCTGACAAGGATATCGGGAAAGATAGTCAGCGTTTGCTTGATCAGCGCCTTTCCTGTGGAGAGTCCTGAACCTGAAGGGCTGCAGGGAAAGGAACCAACGAAGGACTCTTTCGTTGTGTCCCTTGTTACGGGCCATCCATTCCAGCGGGGCATGGTCGGTGTACAGAATGAATTCTCTGCCTTCTAGGTAGTAGCGGAGGCTGTCCACCGCCCATTTGATGGCTAGGGCTTCCTTTTCCACTACGGCGTAGTTTCTTTCCCGGGGAAACAGTTTTCGGCTTAAAAAAAGGATGGGCCGTTCGTCTCCATTGGGGTCTTTCTGTGATAGGACAGCCCCTAGACCCTGTTCGGAAGCGTCAGTCTGGAGTATAAATGGCTGTGAATAGTCTGGGCTGATGAGAACGGGACTAGACAGTAAGATGTCTTTCAAGTGGTGGAAGGCATCCAGCAAGGAGGGATGCGGTTGTCGAAGGGCCTCTTCGGTTTTAATGGATTTCTTTAATAGGTCTGTGAGGGGGGGCTGCTATCTGTGAAAACCGGGGGATAAAGCGTCTATAATACCCTAAAAGGCCCAGTAAGGCTCGTAGTTCTTTCTGGGTTTGGGGAAAAGGAATGGAGTGGATAGGCGTGATTTTGTTGTTTTGAGGGCGGATCAGTCCTTCCCCCAACAGGTATCCTAAGTACTTCACTGTCTGAGCGGCCAAGGTGGTTTTCAAGGGGTTGATCGTGAACCCATAGGACCCCAGGGAGTGTATTACACTTTTCAGGTGACATAAGTGCTGGTCCCAATCATCACTATAGATGATTATGTCATCCAGATAAGCCCCGGCATAAAGAACATGGGGTCGTAACACCAAATTCATGGCCCGCTGAAAGGTGGCTGGGGCCCCGTGAAGCCCAAAGGGCATCACCGTGAATTGATATAGACCTTCGGGGGTGGAGAAGGCCGTCTTCTTTTTATCTTCAGGTCGTAAGGGAATCTGCCAATAGCCTTTACAAAGGTCGAGCGTGCTGATAAACGTGGCCCTACCGATGCGCTCAATCATTTCATCAACCCGGGGTAA
Source organism: Lissotriton vulgaris (assembly GCF_964263255.1). Classification (NCBI taxonomy): domain Eukaryota; kingdom Metazoa; phylum Chordata; class Amphibia; order Caudata; family Salamandridae; genus Lissotriton; species Lissotriton vulgaris. The sequence continues at coordinate 1,983,130,988 of NC_141689.1, forward strand.
AGGGTATGTATCAAAGAAGGAGATTTTATTAACCTCTCTAAAATCGATACAAAAACGGACTGATCCGTCAGGTTTTGGCACTAACACATTCGGTGAGTTCCAATCGCTGCTGGAGGGTTCGATGATCCCCATGTGTAGCATCTGGGTTACCTCGTCCCTGATAATGGGTCGTCGAGCCTCAGGGAGCCGATAAGGCCGCTGACGTACCGTTTTCCCTGGTTCTGTGATAATGGCATGCTCGACGACTGACGTGAGGCCGGGAGAGGAGGAGAATACCTGCTGCAAGGGCTGAAGGGTGGACCGAAGTTCCTGTTTCTGTTGGTCCCTGAGTTCTGAGTCCATACAGACCTCATAGGGGAGTTCCTGTTCTGGACGGCTGTTCAGGAGGACAGGACGAGGTCCCACCCATTCCTTCAGTAGATTCACATGGAATATCTGTGTGATTTGTCGGACAGGGTCGAGTTCAATTTCATAGGTCACTGGCGTGACCTGTCTCAGGACAGGAAAGGGGCCTTGCCACTGCCCCAGCAGTTTGTGGTCGGAAGAGGGCATTAAGAGGAGGACCAATTGACCAGGAAGAAAGTAACGAGGTTTTGTGCCTTTGTCATATTGTTGTTTTTGTTTAGCTTGGGCTGTTACCAAATTCTGGCGTACAATGTCTCTTATTTGACCTAGATGAGTTCTAAGGTTCTGTACGTACTCGGGCAGGGGTCTGGTACGGTCGGGTTCCGCCTCCCAGGCCTCTTTGGCCATATCCAGCAGGGTCCGAGGGGGTCTGCCATACAGAAGTTCATATGGGGAAAAACCGGTGCTACTTTGGACCTTGCAGCGGATGGCAAAGAGGGCTAGAGGCAGCATTTCCTCCCATCTCTTGCTCTCCAAGGCCAGGAGTTTTTTTAGGGTGGTTTTCAGAGTGGCGTTATAACGCTCCACCAGGCCGTCAGTTTGGGGTTGGTAGGCGGACGTTCTGATTTGTTTCACGCCTAGTTGGGAGCATACCTGCTTCATGAGGGATGAGACAAAGGGGGTTCCCTGGTCAGTAAGTATCTCCCTAGGGAAGCCTACCCGGGAAAAGATGGATATTAATGCTTTAGCAATATTCTGGCTGGTAGGCTGGCGGAGCGGTATGGCTTCAGGGAAGCGGGTGGCGTAGTCCACTAGAACCAACGCGTACCGACAACCACTTCGGGATGGGAGCATGGGACCAATAATATCCATCCCTACTCTACTGAAGGGGACGTCTATCAGAGGTAGGGGCTGAAGAGGGACTCTAGGAGGTCGATACCGGCTGTTCTTCTGGCAAATGGGGGAGGCCCGACAGTATCGTTTGACTTGCTGGTGGATGCCTGGCCAATAGAACTTTTCCAGGATGGCCTGACCTGTCTTTTCATCACTGAAGTGGCCCCCCAGCAGATGGCTGTGGGTGAGAAACAACACCTTATCGCGGAAGGGTCCTGGGATTATTAACTGGGAAGGTTGTTGGGGTCCCACTTTTCTATACAATAGACCGTTCTTTTTATAAAAGTGGGGACCTACATGTAATGGATCTTCGTGGTCCAGGGCCCTTCCCCAGGCTTCCTGCAAAACGGGGTCTTCCTGTTGAGCAGCCCGAAATTCTCGGTCGATTTCCCAGGGATGTTCCTCTACCCTCACTGGCAAGGCTGTAGAAAAATTCCTTTTCTCCTTTTTCTTTTGTGTTTTTGTCTTGTGCACCCGGACGGGTGAGGCTCCGACTGGTGGAGGGCTGCCGGAAAAAGGGGCTTTAGACCACCATTTCTCTAAGCTGGCGGTGGTGTCCTGGAGAAGGCGAGGAAGACCAGGATAATCACTGCCCAAAATAACCTGTTCAGGTAGGGAAGGAACAAGCCCCACAGTCAGGGTGCTTCCAGGATCCAGGGGGTGTTGCACTTGAATATTGGCCGTCGGGTAAACCTTTGTGTCTCCATGTACACACTGGATGGCCACTGTACCGGTAATTGGTCCTACCGGGTGGGGTAGCTCTTGGGGTCTGAGCACGCTCTGTCTGCATCCAGTGTCTGCAAGGGCCAATACCGGGTGTCCGTCTATTCATACCGGGCGACGAAAAGCGGGAGGAGAGGTCCCCGAGGAGAGACATACATAGTTTCGGGCTATTCCCACCTCCATTGGCTCTTCTTTTTGTGGACATACCCGGGCGATGTGCCCGTAACCCCCACAATTGTAGCACTGGGGACCAGGTGGTGGGGGTCTGGACATCACCGGGTAAGGGAACAGAGGGGGAGGGTCAGGTTTCCTGGCCAGGAAAGGACGGGGGCCTCGGGTGTGTCCATGTGCTTGCGGTCGGTGGCTATGCTCTTCCTTGGGCTTCTGCAAGTCCTGGGCGCGGCTGTACGCGCTGGCGATTTCTATTGCGTTGTCTAGTGTCAGACGTGCATGCTGACGGACCCACTTTTGGGTGGCAGGATGGAGCGAAGCCAGAAACTGCTCCAGATAAATCTTAGAGAGAATTTCTTCTTTAGTGGCGGTAGAGGACTTCAGCCAACGATCAGCCAGGTCTTTAATCCTGAAGGAGAGGGCTCTTGGTGTCTCCTGTGGTCCCTCTTTTGCTTGGCGGAGCCGTACCCGATAGGTCTCGTCATCGATGCCTAATCTCTCAAGGATACAGGTCTTGATGTCCTCATAGGGGGTCAGTCCCTGTACATTAGCCTGTTGGAATGCTGCCTGTAATTCGCCAGTCAGTAAAGGACCAAGATAATGACCCCACCGGTCGGGAGGCCAGGCAGCGGCTTGGGCCAGCCGTTCAAAATTAGTAAAAAAGAAATCCGGGTCCTCTCCCGGTACATACTTTTGGAGAACCACCGAAGGAAGGGAGGTGGTGGGTCGTTGTTGGCCTAGGACGTCGTTGAGTTTCCCCAAAGCCTGGTCCTGAGCGGTGCCCTGACCCTTCAGGACATCGTGTAACTGCCCTCTGTCTTCTTCGGCCGTTTTCAAGAACAGCTCCATCATTTTTCCCAGTTGTTCCTGGGAGTCTGCTAACTTCTGTACCGCGGCCTCCATGCTTCCGGTTAATCCCACTTCTGACACCACCTGTAAGCGTGGGGTGGGAGCGGACCGGAATAACAAGCGTGGAGGCCGTATGTAGTGGGCTATCTCGTAGCCGGTGTTTATTATAGTACAGTTTTCCAAGGGTAGGGCACAAGGGAAAAGAGAGTTCTAAAGGATTGCAGGTTCCGGATCCGAGGTGATGAGTCTTCCTGCGCTGAACGTCCAGGGACAGCTGTTGGTCTTTGACTGGAGTCGGGGCTGGTCCTTGAGGCAGCAGTCGGCTCAGCTCCCGGACGGTGGTTCCTCGGAGGGGGGGGAAAGGAGAGAGAGAATAGGGGCCGTTAGATCTGTCGGTCAAACCGAGGGTAGGAGACTGTTTCCTTCACCGGAGTGTTGGGGCTAGAACGAAGGTGAGGAAAGGGAGGGGAAGGTAAGAGAGGAGAAGAGACAGCACGGTCAGGGTGGAGGGTGATTTTGTGCCAGGACGTGGGGGAGGTGTTATCTACAGTCGTGATTGTGCCACTCTCACACGAATATACACTCTATTCACAGTGCGCGGTGAAACGTGAAGGGGGGGGGACTCTATTGTACAAGTGTTGTATTTACAGCCTACTATTTACAGACACTCGTACCGCCTACCATCTACACACACACGGAACTGGTACTCACTTGGCCCACCGCAACTCCGTCCTTGAGTTGCGGCCGCTCTCCAGCGTCCTCCTCTGGACTCCACCAGTCCTCCGTCCAGACCTCGTCTCCTGGTTCGGGTTCGCCTCTCTTCTCCGGGGGTTCTTCGCACGCCGTCTCCCGCCACGAGTCTTCCTGCTTGAACGCGGTGTTGTCGGTTCTTCCTGCTTCTCTGTGGTCCGCCTCCTGAAAGGGGGAGGGACTTCCGGGGTCGCGGGGATGCACTTCCGGTGTGTTCCGCGTTGGGACTGGTTCCTGCAGGGAAAGAGAAAGGGGTGGAGTCCTGGTTGTTTTGGTTGTCCGGGCAACAGGGAATGGTGGTTGTGACCGGGAGGGGCGACGTGGTATCCGCGCTGACGGCGCCGTGGTCCCATCACAGGCGGGAAGACCCCGATGATGAAGCATGACACCAAGGGCCCTTTTGGTGTCTGAGGGGTATTTTAACACAGAGTGTGTATTCCACGAACATCAGGATACATACCAACTCCACGTGAAGTGGACCTTTGTTGATTAACCACACATGTACACGGTGCCTATATACGTCTGTATTCCGGTCTTAGGACAAAGGCAGATATTGGGTACAAGTCTTCACTATGCAGAGCAAATTACATTTTACTTCCTGTTCACCATCTCAATTTCCATAGAAAAAATCCAACTCGTTATTTGTCTTTAAATGGGGATACTCATTAAACTTCAGGCTACAGTTCAAGCTAAAATGAAGCCCATTCAAACAAATGCCCCATAAACCACTTGTATGTCTTCACCATTGAAAAAGACACAGGTCATTTTTTTTAATCTTGCATGGCCCAGACTTCCTTAGATTTTGAGGAGCATTAACCATGCTTCCACTTTCGGAAAATGCCAAATCAAAACAATTAATGACTACTCTAAAGATGTAAAGTTTCTGTGCTCCCGAAGCCTCACTGTTGATCAGAGATGGAAATGAAATATGAGGTGGGTTTTAAAATGAAGGGGCTTGCATGTTAAAAGAGAAGATTTTAAATGCAATGTTGTTCTCAATAGGAATCCAGTGTAAAATAGTTACTTCAGGAGCACAGCAATAAGGACGAAGGTGTTGGGACCTTTTGGAGCAAGAACATAGAAATTATGCAGTGTTAAATTGTTAAGGAATGTTAGAAGATAATCTATCCCACTTTGTGATATCCTTTTTGATCTGGTGTCCACAAGGGTTGAAATTATATTTGAAGGACATTTTATTTATGCCTTGCCTCCCTATCCTGGTTGCACAAATGGAAATAGGTGTCAAACCAAACCAAAGACTCGTTGGGCACTAATACATCTGCAAGAAGAATTACATTTGATCGATTATCAGTATCAGTATTTAATTGTATTTCAGGTAAGTATGCAACAGTCTACAGGAGCAACTATTTTTAACATCACATAGTCTGCATTATGTATGATGTATTAATAATAAGGTTTGTGATTACTGTTTTGGATCATTCTGCTTAAAGTTACAGCTTCCAAGGCAGAATAATTTAGCTACCCCAAAAAAAGATTGTATGCAAACTGTATAAAAGATAACAATCCTGCTCCCATTCCAAGAGTTTGAAAAGTCTTCAAAGCAGTTTTAAAGTGGAGCATCATCTAATTTAAGTGGTGGAAGACTTATCTGTTAAGGTTAAGGTCGGTTACAATGAATGCTGGTTGAGAATTATCTAGCCTCTTTTTTTCTCTCTCTCTCTCTCCACTTCTCTATTTCTCTAAAGAGGATATATCACAGTGGTACAAAAAAACTATTTAAAATAGTTTTATACATGATGTGAGACATGGGGTTGATGGTTGACTGGGGTGTGAGTCCTGGTCAAGCAATAACCACAATCCCTTGCAGGGTGAGCCGCAACAAGTCACTAAAGTAACCTGTGCTTAACCCTGGGTAGTTTGGCACAAAAAGCAGTCAGACTTAACTTGGAGTCAATGTGTAGAGTATTTATGCAGTACACAAACAGTAGGAACCTGGAAACACAACACAAGAAAAATCCCAAACCAATATAGAAAATAGAGTCAATTTCAATAAATTATTTGACACCAAATGACTAGAATCCAGCTAGTAGAATTGAAGTTATGAATTTGTTAGTGAAATATAGGGCCCGATGTAGGTCGGTCGGTAATGGCCGAAAATCGGTATTTTCGGCCGTTACCGATCGGAAAATAGGTGATTGGCATGTAGGGGGCTTTATTTTACTGAATCAGTAAAATAAAACATCGGTAAATTTACCGATTCTGAGCCACCCATATGTAGGTGGGACTCTTCAGAGTCCCAGGAGCCTTACCGAATCGGTATTTTACCATCAAATCCAATTTGATGGTAAAATACCGATTCCGGTGTGCATGCACATGTGTGCATGCACACCTATGCCCTGGGCATGTATGCCTGCCACATGGCACGCAAGCCTGTTTTGGGGATGCCAGAGGGTGTCAAAGTGACACCCCCTGCACCCTTGTGAAAATCGGTATTTACCGATTCGGTAAATACCGAATCGGTAATGCCCATTCATTCCTATAGGCTTCAAAGCCCATAGGAATGAATCGGTAAATACCGAAATCATCCGATTCGGTATTCCAGCACATCTGGAATACCTACATGTCGACCCCATAGATTTACCGATTTTTAATTCGGTAATTTAAAATTGGTAAATCTATTTTACCTACATCTAGCCCCTGGTGCCTAAAAGATCAAGGATTCAACCAAAAACATCGGGTCGCGCAAGACCGGGTCAAAGTTGAAAGTTCTGTCACGCGAAGGAGAGCGGTTTGGATACAAGAAGTGGATTGGGCCTGGTCAACGCTTAACTTCAGACTTGAAAAAGTTCTTGAAGAAAAATGTCTGAGAAGGTAGTTGCTCAGTGGGGCAAGGCTGCAGGAGTGTCTGGGGCGGGAGAGTCATCATCAGATGGCTGTGAAGCAAAGCCACAGTGATGGTTGTTACCTTTGGACTTAGTTGTCAAAATGGAAGTTGAAAATCTCCAGAGGGACGAGGCAGAGGGAGATAGCCAAAGAAAGTTCCATGAGGCTGGAGACCCCTATGGCGAAGGACCACTAAAACAGATTTACTGCTGCAGATAGGAATGCAGCGGGAGAAGCTGCGAAGTCCATGTGACTGATGATGCACCTCAAGCAGATAGGGGAGAAGGTCAATCCCAGTTTTCTCCTGGTTCTAAGCACATTTTATGGCCAAATGCCTCAGTTAAAAAAATTGTCTATCAGGGCAGCTTTAGCACCACAACGAAGGGTCAAGTTCTGTTTGGACACCTTTTGGGCCTTCTGGATTAACTAAGTCTGGGTCCATGTGCTGGTGCAAGATGGTGGCCGCCTTTTATGTCTCTGTGGGTGTGAACAGAAGGCCAGTAAACTAGACCTTGGAGTCACTTCTGGCAATTCTGGGTGCCGGTGAAGATGCAGGGCTCAACAGCTGGGCTGGTTTCTAAGGGTTCAAGGGAATCTCCAGGCAGCATATCAGTACTTCTATGTAAAGTAGCAGTCTGGCACAGAAAGTTACAGCAGCAGGCAGCCCTGTGAGAGTCCTTCCACAGGTCCAGTAGTGAACTGAACCATGGGTCTAAAGGTCCTTTTTTTAGCCCCTCCGAATCTCATGACGAGATCAGCTCGTCATGAGCCACGGTGCTCGTGTGCTCATGACGAGCTGAGCTCGTCATGACCCTTAGAACGCTCGCACGCTGGGCTAATTCCCCTGCTGTGCGAACGTTCTAAAGAAACGGGTGTGGTCATGACGAGCTCAGCTCATCATGAGCACATGACCACCATGGCTCATGACGAGCTGACCTCGTCATGAGCACAGGGGCGCTGTGCGCGCCCCCCGCCCCCCAGCACAGCATGGGAATTTGCCCAGCGGCGGAGGGGTTAATACCCTGGTTCCCTTCTTCTGGAAGGTGGGAAATGTTTCTGTAAGGGGTCTTAGCAGTGCTTGGAATTTCCGGACTCCTTAGTTCTTGCTCCAAGCTGACTGCAGTGACATTACTGGGTCAATAGGCTTTCTGTGTGGAGACAGTACACATCCTATTTCAGGTGTACGTTGGGCCCCCCAACTTGCCTAGTTGATGGCCCATTAAGGCACACCTATTCCCTCTATTGTTTGACTGTGCCTGCGCGGAATTCACACGGTCTATCAGCTAGTCCCAGTCATGTGACCCAAGACAGGCTGCAGACACAACTAGCTAAAGGCAGGAAAATGCCAACTTTCTAAAAGTAGTATTCTCAAAATCGTAATGAAAAATCCGACCTTACCATGAAAGAGGGGTTTTCAATATAATTCCATTTGTACGAAACATGTGATATCTATCGCCTCTCAATTAGGAATTACTTTATATTAAAAGTAACAAAGAATCCCAATGTTATACTATGGGAGGGGTAGGCCTCACATTAGTAAAAAACGATTTTGGGAATGTTTCACTACTATGACATGCAAAACTGAAAAGTACTTGCCCAACCTTTTAATTACATAGAATCATGTTGTATGGGCTACATAGGGCCTAATTTAAGGGTGACTTATATGTAGGGCCCACAGTTTAATGGTATTTTGTATTTTACATTACGGTCTGTATTTATTCATATTTATTTTGTAGCCATCTTATCAGTGTTTACCCATGATTTTATTGTGTTCTGTCAATAAATGAAGTGGCATAATTCCACATTTCTATAACTGATAAATGTGCACTCATACTTTGAGCCTGTCATATTTTAGCAAATTGAGAAAGACAAATATAACATAACACCCACAGGTAAATATTTGCATCATACTATAAATGGAATTAAGGCAATCTCACTCTGTTTTTTAACTCACCACACCATCTATCTACTCAACTGTTAGTCTGGAATTGAAAGACAGTATGAAAAGTCCCTCAAAAGAAGCCCAATTTTCTGTATGTTTCCATTTTTTAAAATGAATACACACAGGAAACACATTGTTATCTGTCAGTATTTATATGTAAAAATCAGTAAAAAACAGAAAAATGGGAGCCTTACTTATATGTAATAAAAGTAGAGTTGAAAGCTTGGCAAGGGGCTTTAAATGCCAAGTCGACATGGCAGTGCAACTAAACATTTAGGCTACAATGGCATGCCTGGGACAATTTTTAAGTGGGTGGCACAAATAATGCTGCAGGCCCTCTGGTAGCATTTAATCTATAGGCCCTTGGTAAATGGTAAACTACTCTACAAGGGAATTATAACTAAATTAAATATGGCAATTATGTATATGCGAATGAAACCATGTTTAGGGAGTGAGCAGAAACACTTTAGCACTAGTTAGCAGTGGTAAAATACATAGAGTCCTAAGGCAAACAAAAACAAATTCAACAATAAGTAGAGGGTAAAATACAAAAATGTAGGGGGTGACCGTGCAGAGAGGGCCATGTTCAACACCTGAGAAACCATACTTATTTCACACACTGTTTATCAAAACTGCTATCAGGAATTCATTGGGAAGATGTTAAAGGACAAATAATATAATTAAAGAAAATGCAATAAAAACGAGAAAGTACCAGAAAACAAGAGAATACCTTTCTTGCAACATAGTAAAGGTATCAACCTAATTCACACATCTCATGCCTTGAAATTAATGTATTTATAGATGGACTAATAATTACTTGACATTTAGAGCAGCCCTCTTGATGGAGCGAGGGTCTCTGAACCTCAATCTCTTGGTATAATCTTTGAATAGGCTCTCTTACTGGTCATATTGCCATTTGGTAGTCCACTTGAAGCTGTGAGGGAGAGCTAGCATTCAGAGATCAATTTTATTTCAATAAATCAATACATGTTTATAATAACGACGGAGAGGATGGTGTGCAACCATAAATGTTTATTTTCAAATTATTATTCATTACACTTGCCAAGCTTTTCAAAGTTTAATCAACAATATCATTACATGAAAAAGGTTAAGGTGCTCATACACTCTAAATCGAGACATTATAAAATACAGAGAGCAAATAATTAGTATGTAAAGAATGCACAATATCCAGATTGTATTTCCATATGGAAGCTAAGTTGAGAAATCAAAGCGAAAAAAGGGATTTCTGAAGGGAAAAGAAAGAAAGTGTCAGCTTCATGTGAATCTTGGTAGAAGCTCAGAAAATTGAAAGAGTGTTTAGCATAAAGCCTCACACTCTCGGGAATGAGAAAGGTAGAGAGATCTACTCTCCTCAAAGTCAGGAATGGTCCACACTCTAACTGCTCAGAAGCACTAAAACACAATCAAACGTTTCAGAACAGCCATGTCTTGCTCCTACAGTTCAGAACCAATCCTGCAGCAGCATTTGCAAGGAACCAGTAGACTCTCTAAATTTCCACCCTAGCACAACCAGGTACACATTTACCCGTCCTTGAGTGTTGCATCCTTCTGACACAGCGGGTGCATGAGTCGCCTCTAATCATTGTTTCACCATCCTTTCTGGCAACTTCTCATCTTCATGCCTTATAATCAGTCTAGTACAAATTAATGAGCCTTTCTTTAACTAACAAGGGACTTGATAAAACATCAGCAAAGAATGATCAAGTAGCATGATGACAGCGTCAAAATGTGCAACCTTCGGCTCAGGCTTAAAATCAAATTAAGATAGCTTGAGAATCAAAATGGAAGCACATTATAATGTTATTAACCACAGGAAAGCACGCTGTTATCATTCTAATTGTGAATATTCAAAAATGTAAATGCATGTGTTACTTATTCACTTCACTTCACTACATGGTAAGTTCTAAATGTACGCAGCAACATTACATAGTAATGTATAAATGTAAGCCACATTAGTTCAATCAATCAATCAGTCAATCAATCAATCAATCAATCATTCAATCAATCAGTTAATCAGGGTTCTTATAGGGTGCAACTAATCACTCGTAACACTCTTTCAGTGCTGTTCGGGAGGCAGTCGAAGAGCCAGGTCTTGAGGTCCTTCCTGAATTGAGGCAGTGACAGTGATTGCCTGAGATGCAAAGGTTGGGAGTTCAAGGTCATTGCAGCGAGGTAGGAGAAGGATCTTCTTCCAGCCCAGTTCTTGCAGATCCAGTGGAAAGTGGCCGGGGCCAGATCGGCAGAGCAGTGATGTCAGGTTGGTGTGTAGAAGGAGAGATGGTGGTTGAGGTATTCTGGTAAGGTGTTGTAGAAAGCTTTGTAGGCTAGTGTGAGGAGCTTGAAGGCGATTCTTTTGTTGAACGGAAGCCAGTGGAGGTTT